>NC_081312.1:115874982-117074982 GCF_026419965.1 Kogia breviceps | reverse complement strand
ATTTGGGCTGATATTAATGTGAATCAGTGAACCCTTGGAATTCACCTGACTTCAGACTCCCATTTTGTAGATGGAGAAGCCAAAATCAAGTCAGGAGAGATGATAAGGTAGGAACTCAAACCCAGGGCAGTGGCTTCCAACCAGAACTTTCTCCACGCAAGCTAGCACACAAGGACTGTGCGGGGAGGAGGGGATACTGCCTGGAGGCTCTCTGGGCAGGGCTGGGGACACCTTCAAAGTTAGCATTTCAGCTCAGATCTGTAAGTAAACTTGAATTTTCAGATGAGACCAATTACAGGAGCAGCCCATTAAGGCCACATATATGGGACAGGAATGTTTCAATCAGCTGAGCTCTTTACAGACAAGACCTTCCCTTGGGTGTGCCCACAACTTGACAGTCTGTCACTCCAAGCTGCAGAAGAGGTCCAAGGTGACATACAATTCCGGGACCTTCCTTTAATTCTGAACTTGAGCACGGTGTTCTCTACACGACTGTGCAGCCGTTGTCTGACCTGAGAAGCTATTGTTTGTATTTGTCTAGCCCTTTGGGGTTTACCCTGCACTTTCTATTATCTCATTTTAAAAAATCATCAGAATGGCTTTGACAAATGTGGAAAGTGAGGCTCAGACTTGGAACTCTAGATGTGCAACTGATTCAACTTCTGACCTTTAGCCTATTCACTTTAGACGAGTGATTTCAATAGGGTGTGAGTTTAATAAAATGGAGGATGAAGTTTCCTCTTCTAATTAACAATTATTCTAGAATGTGCTTTTGAGCAAAGCAAATACTATAGGAGATAATACTTCATATAAAGGCATGGATTTACAAAGCAGATACATTTGAAAGCCGTTGTTTTGGGCTGCAAAGGAACCCCAGCTCTAAACCACCACTGCCTTTTTCTAAACAGTCACCTCTCCTCAAATTTTGTCCCATTAAGGAAAAAAAAAAAATCTTACTTTGCTCATATTTTATGAGCATATCTGCTATACCAACTGAAACATATCTTCTGGAATTTGAAGAAGTAAAAAAATATTTTAATAAATATATATTGAGCACCTATTATGTGGTAGATTCTGTGCCAGATGCTCTAAATCCTGAGAAAATAAAACAGTCCTCCCTCACAAAGACCTCCAAATTCATTTCCATAGCTCTATTCCAAGTACAAAGTATGTTTTGTTGATGATTAGCCATGTACAAAAGCTGCTGTTGCATAAAATATCATAAGATTCAGATATTTACAATAAGGGAAGTCTGAGTCATTTGAAAGTTTTAGGAAATGTCTGATAATGAAGGTGACATTGATGCCTAAGTATCCATCTACAGTTATCAAAGTCAGTTTCCATATGTGGTACATGAACTTCAGATGGGACAGACTTGCTTATTGGTGTGAGCTAAAGCACGTTTTAAAAAGCATATCAGAAAGCAAGTAGGTGTGAATGCTGTTATTACAGGAAAAGGCAATCTCATCTGTAATATCAGTATGAGATCCACAGACCATAGCACTTTTTTGCATTAATAACAAATGACTTAGGACCCTCCTCGTCACCGAGGTGGGGAATGGTAGCTGTGAGAGCCAGGGTGTATGACTGTAGTTTTAGAAGTTCACCTCAGGACCTGATTAACCATTTGATTTTAAGATATTTTAAATCACACACACACACACACACACAAACACACACACAGAAAGAATGATCTCTCTGCCACCTCCTATAGAAACAAGAAACGCTGCAGCACAGAAGTCACCACCCTTACCAGTTCAGACCTCTCCCTCTCCTTACTCTTTGTAGTTCATCTGTTAGGCTCTCAAGGGCCTGGGAAGAGCTACTTAGATTCATGATGAATGAAGTCTGATGTCTCACAGCATTCTTGCAGCCCAAGAGCTACTGAAAACTCACACTTCTCGGAACAAGGGGCAAGCAGCAGTCCTAGGGAAGGTGGGGCACCTGCCACCCATCTACCCGTGGGCAGGATTCAATTCTGATCTCGACCTGAAGGGAACAGAAAAGGAGAGGTGCTCAGAGAGGCAGCATCTCAGCCTTCCTCAGCTCCTTTTTATTTCTAGTATTGATTATTAAGGTAGGAGCCAAACTGTAGGATAATAATAATAATCAAAACCACTTCAAGGCATTTCCCACCCCAAAAAGATAAATGGCATCCTGTGCATTGAGGAAAAGCATTTTAAGGTCACTTTGTGTGTGTGTGTGTGTGTGTGTGTGTGTGTGTGTGTGCGCGCGCATGTGTGGTCATTTTAAGGATTTACTACATTTAATCATAAGGGATGTTGAGCAAATATTTTTATGATTTTAAACATAATTTTTCCTCATGACTTTACATTAATAATCCTTTGGAAACTCACATTTGAAATTTGATTCTTTCCAATTTCCTTTTTATGTTTTTTGCCCCTCTTCACTTCCTTGTGGGAACTCACTGATTTACTACTGCTGGATACATCCTGGGCTGTAGCAACATCATCCTGGGAACTAAGGGATGATCATGTGGGCTGCAGACCTGCTTTCTTCTTCTTAAATAAAGTTGATTCTTGTATCTACACAACAAGAGAAATACCTAAGAAAGGAATTTACAAAAATATGTGGACATGAATACTTCTGATGAGTGAAAGAGTCCAGCCCTACAAAAGGTGTCACTCCATTTTCAGACCTGCCATAGAAAGGCATTTCCATCTACCTGTGTCATGAAGGGTCATCCCTGTGCCAAACACATGAGGCATTGCAAAGAATCAATACAGGAAAAGGGAAAATGTCATGTGCCAAGAAATAGAATTTGGAATCATTTCCTTATATACATGCAACCTAATGGATTATGTGGAAAAAAAGGTTATGATTCAGATATTCACTTGTCTATGCCTATTTTGATTTAAAAAAACACATTACACAAGCTAAGAAATAGTCATAGGCCTAGCACTGAATTCTTTGGATGAACCAGCATTCCAATAGATAGGTTGTTTTGTTTGTGGCTCTGTTTTTAAGTCAGTACAATTGTCCTTTTGTTTCTTTTCATTGGACTGTCTAGAGCAAGTCGGGTCATTTTGTTTTGTTTGGTTTGGTTTGATGTTGTAAGAACATATAGTATGACATCTGCACTTTTAACAAATATTTAAGTGTACAGTATAGTATTGTTCACTCCAAATACAATGCTGACAGCAGATTTCTACAAGGAGAAATCCTGGTTTTTCATTTTCCCTTTATTATGTCTAGTCTGTTTGATAAAGGACAACTCTGCTTGTTGCTGCCAGTTCTTCCCTTTCTGCAGCCTCCAACTTGTAGGTGAGCCCTTCAGAAACCACCATGCACCCATTCCTACTCGGTCAGAGGAGACAGCTCTGTTTACCCTAGCGCCCCGTGTCATTTTGATGGGAGACCTGCTCTGTCTCAAAGCTGGGGTGTGAAGTGAGGAATTAGTCAGCTGGGGTGGCCAGAGATCCCTCGGACATAAGGAATGCCCAACATTAAGTTTTGAGTTGTTTGCTCTGCTGTGAAGCTGTCCTTTGCTTCTAACGTCTTAAAGTTTTCTGTGTATGCCAATGCAAGTGTGTTTCTGGAAAAGTCATGCAAAGAGAAGGTCCACACTTACGTCACTGGTGCAGCAGAGGAAAGAGCCACTGGGGTGAGATGCAAGTGAGAGCAAGAGTTCAGGAAAAGCCAAAAGCAGCCCAGAGCTGAAGTGGTCTCTCAGATTTTGGGGGAAGACATCAGATTTCCCACCATAAGTAAGATAGAGGTTTGGGGCCAATTGGCTTTAATTCACACATAAATTAAAAGATATATGCGAACAATTAGCCCAGTGCCTGGCCCATGGTAATCCATAATAAATGGTTAATAATAACAATAATACCATTATTATTTATTATGCTTTTACATTCAAAGTGACAGAGGTTTTTCTATTTTCTGTCTTTATCATTAGGAAGTTCTGGCAATGGTACACAAATATCACAAAAATAGTGCTGAGCACCAATTGAGTTTTCCCCTCCCTGTAAGCCTCATTGCAAACTCCCAAACCTTTTCGAAATGGGCTTAACTCTTGTCACCACTCCTCACCACCCCACCCCCACCCACCCACCCCACCCCTATTGTTTGGTGAATAGCTGGCTCCTCTCACTTCACAGTGAGCGGGAGGGTCTGGGTGGTGCCTTAGCTCCGGACATGGAGTTAGGGGTTTTGTTATAGCAGGACTTACACCTACCCTTCCCCATCCCAGAGAGAAGACAAGACGCTCAAGAGGAATTGGAATTCATCCTGAAGAGAATGATCTCTACCCCAAGTTTCACCACCAATCTGAAAGTGTCCTGTGAGCAAATTATTTTTTCTTCTGAAGTTGAGTCTCTCTCATTGAAATCATCTCTAGACAGAGAGAAAAAGCAAAGAGCTAAGAGAAGGGATATATACAGCCCTCCCCAGGATATCCAAGTCAGGCAGGAGAAATAACTACCCAGATTTCAAATGGAGGAGTCAGCGTTAATTTCCTGGATGCTGGACTCACTTCTTTGGTCATCCCAGCATATCACAGGGAACACATCATTATTAATTATGTCATATTCCTTTAGCAACCAAACGTTACCATTCCCACAATCGCTGTGCCCAGGCCAAGCATCTCCCCGACAACAAGAACCACATTCATGCATCCAAGATATCACAATGGAGCCCAGGAAAGCCTTGGTGGTGTGTCATGTGTGTGGTGTGGTGTGATGTGTGGGTGTGTTTGCCACTATGACTAGGGACCTTGGACTTGAAGACACAGCTTCAAATCACCTTTGATACATGATGCCCTATAAGCAACAGAAGAAATCAGCAACTATAAATAAACAACACGATTCAAAAGTAGGCAAAAATAGAAGAATGATGAAGAAAAATTTAAACCCAATATTTTAAAATCTGCATTCCCCAAAGAATGAGCAGCCCAGCGTGGCAGAGGAAAACATTTTAAATAGAATGATGCCAGATTATTAAAACATATTTAAGTTCCCTAAAAATATAGACATTAAGATTTAGAGGGCTATGATTTATTGCTCTAGCTAAAAATCCAATAATACATCAACTGAAGACGTGAGCATGGTCATCAACTCTTGAAGGGTAAAAACTGGATATATGTCCAGGATGTCTGCCTGTTCCCTCCCCTGAGTTCTCCCTCTTATAGCTGAACAGAAATTTCCTCGACATTATTTTCCTCCTGAGAGAGGCAAAGGAGTTCTCTCTGTGGAACCTGGACCTAGAACTATATAAGGTGCTTTACGTCCATCTTCTTTAGCCTTCATACAGCCCTGTGAGGTAAGGCTCCATAGTGGCCTCATTTTACAGGGGAAGAAATGGACAATCAGAGATGTTAAGTAACATGTCTGAAGTCACACAGTAAGGGAAAGAAAACTGGAACTCAGAGTCATCAACTCCAAATTTCTGCTGTTTTCATCACTCCAATCCCTTCCCCAATGTACTAGACTCAACGTCAAATTGATTATTCCGTAATCTCAGCTTTGATCAAATTTTAACCCTGTAGATTCTCAGACACTGTTATGTACAATTGTTCTATCTCCCAAAATAGACTTTCGAATTCTTTATGCTGAAAAAAAGAATCAAGAGCTCAAATATTGTCCTTTCCCTCAAACAGTCATCCAGTCGGTTACTTAAAATCTCAAAGGGTGATGGAAACTGTGAAAATAATGAAGACTGTTCAATCAGGAAGGCCCGCCTGTTTCAAGTGTTTTGTTCAAACTTCTCTCTTCTGATCTCACAGGGGAAAACTTCACATGATTTTCAAGTACCTTCAGAAGAAGCCAGCCGTGCAGCTCTTAATAGAGATCCCCGTTTAATGCCCAAACTTATGGAGGGGAGCTGACCATTTTCTAGGCAACTGTGTGCAATTCTTATCAGGCGAAGTCCAGCTGTTGTTGGCTAACTAGCTCGCCGAAGTGACTCCCCCGAGCCCCAGCTAGGAGCAACTAAAATAAAATGCAAAAGGCACAACACAGATAAAAGGCTGTGGAATATATAGACCTCATTTTAATGGGGCCTCAGCTAGGTCTCTGTTTTTTGTACCCATGGCTAATTGAAGGGGCAACTAGAACAGACACAATTGAACACATAGTAAAGGAGCCACCCCTCCACCTGGCTTGCACACACAATTAAATATTTGCACCTGCAGTGGTAGTATCCGTGAAAGTTATCCCTGTAATTAGTTGTCGGGTAGAAATAGATGTAATTTTTAAAACCCTCTCTAATTCCAATAGTTATTTTTAAATAGATATTTTTGTTGAACTAAGAGAACTCCGAACTAATTCATGCTTTTAAAAGAAACAATTTCATGTTGAGTACTTTTCAGGTAATCCACGAAAAATAGAGCATTCTGTTTCTATATGTAACTCAATTATAGGAGTATTGTTGGCATGTATTTTCAATGGATTTGGTGTGTGATTCAGTCTAGTCAATTTTTCATTCATTTTTCATTTATGTCATTTTATTTATTTGTTCAATAAACACACTGAGCATGTATTATGCCCTGGTTCTTGGGATACGAATGTATATGTAAGACAGCACATCTGTCTAGAGACTCATGGCGTGGGAAGGAACTAGGGTTGATGTTTTGATCACATAATTATAATTCAATATGATGAGTGCATCTCACTTATCAGAAGTGATGGTACATGCAAAATACCATGTAGCACTTAGTTCTCTCAACAAGTTCCTCCAAGGGACATTTAAAAAAATTTTAAACATAACATTTGAGTTGTTCCTCATCTATGGAACAACATGGGGTGTGTCACAATTTTGACAATTACACAGGTTCTTCATTTGAGCAGATTCTACTATTCAATTCACCTCAGATGTTGTTTAATGACATGAAAGAGTTGTCTATTTTTGACATGCTGGGTAAAGCAGAACAATACAGCATTTCAGCATATAAGCATATTGCCGTATTATGGGATATGAAATGCCTCTTAGCACTGATGAAAAATGAAGCTCCCCCGCTTCCCCCAAGAGAGACAACATGCCAGTGTTTTAGGAAATGCTTTCCATCCAGATGCGTATGTCTGTTTATCCATAATGGACTTCTGTACTCTAACTTTTCACCCCCATATTCCTTATATTATTGAAACAATGAAAGAAAATGTCTACAGCTTTGAGAGCAAATCCGCAACATTTAGATTTCACATGGATTGTTCCTCTTTTCTTCACTTTGTATTTGAACCAATGATTTCTTACCTCTAAGAACGTCCTGCTTTGGCCGAACACATCTTGTCTCCTGATAAGCTGCCCTGTTTAGGGTTGACCTGTAGAGGATTTTTTCAGCTCCAGTCCTATTATTACCACACGCTGTGGAATTTTAACCCCAATATTTTGAGTGTTCAGAAAATCGAAAAGTCCCTGAGAAGACCCACTCTTTCCAGCAAGATGACCCACGAGGGGGGTGCTTGACTGGAAAGCTGGGCCCCCGGTCTCAGAGAATAAACATGGTGGGGGGGGAGTCAGGGAGCTGGGGGTTGGAGCGGCCCTCCAGACCTTGAGGTGCAGCAGCTGTGCATCGTCTTTGAAGCTGAGGATCAAGCAGAGAATATGAGATAGGCAAACGTTGGCTTAAACTTTCTTCTCTCTTTGATTGTCCTTGGACATCTGCCCCATCTCCTGTTAAGAATGTTTGGCAGCTGTTAGCTCAGAATAACACGGTTCTGCTGCGGCAGCCGCTACCCCAGTCTTCTAATACTTTAAGCCAACGAGTCTCTGTTATATGCCTGGCCTGATACACAACTATGCTAATGCCTTGAGTTAACCAGCTTTCCAGTGGCCATGGAAAACACAAGGGGAGCGACTTTGGTTTATTTTCCTCACGTGCTAATTGGCTTTAATTGTTGGCCAATTGGATTTCAAGTTCAGAAAAAAAGTGGGCGACACAAAGGCAAGTGTTAACTCAAAACTGTGGGACAGTCTGGCCGGCTCTTTTGGTCTCTAATGGAGCAGACTTTATGCAGATGCACGTGTCTCCTGGGCACTGGGGTCCAGGGAGGATTTTCCGGGCTATCACGATGGTTTAAGATTCATACTTGTCCCCAGAGGCTAAATACCAAGCACGGGACAACGGACCAGAAATTGGGAAGGTATTCCTCCGCACTTGTGTGTCTTCGTAGTAAACATAAAACAAAGGATGAACTTAAGCATATTTAGCTTCTTTTAAGTCCCAAGGTTTTATTCTAAGAGCCTTCTTTCTGTCATTAAGAAATTACCATGTTGAGGAGAGAAAGTGCTGAGTTGAAAATACTGAAAATGGACATTTTTCTGCTTAATCTGTGACCATGATGTGCCATGATTATTATCATTTTTATTAAAATGTATATTTCTTTCACCCATACTCCTCCATATTACCCTCATGGGAATTAATCTGTTGTAAAACAGAAGCATTGAGACTGGCTCCCTGAATACCTGGGCTTTATTAGGAGAGTGTAAACGAACTCATAATAGTCAGTTGTGCAAGGGGGTCAGGACAGATAGCATTGATTTATTTCCAGTCATGGTTATGGACTGTTTTTCAGGTAGTGCTTTGACTTAAATTTGCCACTGAATGAAATGTTGTTAGAAGCTGGTGACTTATTACCCAGTCTCTGAGTCAGAATGTACTCAAGGAGACCACTCTTGTGCTAATTCCCCAAATTCTCTTTTTCTATATTGGGTCTGAAATGTATCTACAAGCACAAATGGTTCTACTGCTTTGATGGAAGTGACCAGTCGGTCGGTCTAACAGCTGTCAGCTCAGTCACAGAATTTTTGACATTTTTGACTGAATCGGCCAGGTGTTAGACTACACCCACTGGTCAATTTCATCAAAAATTGTCAAACCAGCTTTTATGATTGGAGAAAGCCAGAATCTATACCCTTATTGGTATTCCTCTATGTATATTGTTAACATATTTATTTTCTCATTTTTCTGGATCTAGATGCAGAAACATCATGATTTATACATATATTCACCTATGCATATATATGTATCTCTGCCAATGAACAGTCTTTCTATCTGTAATTCACAAATGGTATAGCATAGAGCATCCATCCATGTAGCTGTATTTCCAAATAAAATAATTTAGTCACCTATCTATTTATTCCATTAGTCCTTTTTATTTCTAGCCATAATAATGCAGCATGTGGCAAGGGCAGGACCATTACTGCTTGGCAGGCCAACCAAATGATTCCAGTTCATGTAGAGTAGCTTCTGGAGGAAGTTTGTCTTTTATTTTTTTCCCTATAAGTCTTACCAAGGTCAGAAATAATTTATTATGAATGTTGGTCATTGCCTATCCCCAACCCTCACCTCCCACGGGAATTTAAAACCATGAGAGCAAAAATCTTCATCTATTTTATTCTCTGATGATTTCCAAATGCCTAGAACTAGTACATTACATCTAGCCCCTTGGCCGTGGTATTTGGAGAGCTCAGGACCAGCAATGCTCATTGTAATGGGTTAGGTCAGGGAAGTTAGTTCTGGGACTTCATTTTCCTCTCAACTTTCTAAGCACTTTCCTTTTACCTAACTTGAATTACTTAGCTTACTTTGCATTACATTTATGGTGTTGTTTTGTTTTTTTCCTAGACTATGAATATCCAGAATACGGACACGGCCTTAGTGTAGTCCATACTAGGCCAACCACAGGACTTTACAAATAGTGGACAAGGAGAAACATGCACCAGAATTAAGAATGAAACAGCAGTGTTCACTGCTAATGATCCATGCTCCTTAGAAGAATTCCACAAACTTTAATAAAGAACACATACCATTCTCAGCCAGTTCAATCTGGATGGGTGGGTGGAGAAAGGGAAGTGACCATCAAGTGATTAGAAATGAAGCATATGGTAATTCAAGGATGCTCTTGATTAGAACGCCAGAGTTAGCATCCTTCACTGACATTAAGGCTAAATGTTCTTAAAAACATATATCAGTGTAGCCACACACTCCCCAAATGAAAGCCAGATTATTTTCCAATGCATAATGTCTCTAACAAAGGACACGGCTGAGGAACTATATTTGTAGAGCCAGCTTGTTCCCACAAAGAGCATTTGATAAACAAGACCCCTCCAATCTCTTTTAGTGGATAGTTATTTTCCCCTTTCTGCCTATCTCAGACCTGTCTGATAGCATCATCCCACAAGTCACCTGGCCAGGTGACAGAGAGGAGGACACACTCATGCTATCATTTTGACACTTGTGAGCTGCAGACACATCGTTTTTAGACTCTTCACAAGACCAGCTCTGTCTGTTTGTCACCCTCGTTTTCTTTAAAGGGTGAAGTCCTTCTAAAGAGCTAAATGATATTTTGAGTGACTCTTGGACTGAACATCAATTTATAGCTTGGGAAACCATCCTCCTCAGGTGAAATACGATCATTATCTCAAGCCTGGAGAAGGTCTCTGTCCACTTATGTTTTCTCTTTCCCAGTGTCTGTCCTAAGCCAGAGTCCTCACCTCTTACAGTTTGATCTAAGAAAACTCCTTTCTCAAGCCACCTAAAATGATTAGACTTGTGAGTACTTTGATTAGAAAATCTTGATTCTCTCAAATCTCTAGAGCTCTTGATCTGTGTTAACAGATAGTAATAGATAACGATTGTAGGGTACGATACCTACCAGATACTGAGCATGTGGCATGGGTTACCTCAGTTCAATCCTTCCAATAAGCCTAATGAAAGTAATTTATTTTTTATTTTTTGCGGTACGCGGGCCTCTCACTGTTGTGGCCTCTCCCGTTGCGGAGCACAGGCTCCGGACGCGCAGGCTCAGTGGCCATGGCTCACGAGCCCAGCCGCTCCGCGGCATGTGGGATCTTCCCGGACCAGGGCACGAACCCGTGTCCCCTGAATCGGCAGGCGGACTCTCAACCACTGCGCCACCAGGGAAGCTCAGTAATTTTTTTTTGTTTTCATGCCTCAAGTTCCTTCTAACATGCCCTACACCACCAGCACCAGCATCACCATTCACCACCATATCCAGGACACTGGTGTAAAAGTCAGCAGCACGGAAAAATTCAGGGTCGTTTCCTCCAAGACAGAGCTGCTTTTTCCAAACAATGTCAGAGAAAGCCGCTGTTGAGTTCAAGAAGTATGGAAATGGAGCACGGAACTACAAACTTAGAGTTAGGAATTTGAATCTTCTCTCTGCCAAGGACAGGCCCTTAACGGAGCCACTTACCCACTGTCATTTGAATTTCTTTTAAACAAAGGGATTTTTGTACTGACTTGTGTATTGGGAATAACTATAAATGAGAACAGGATCATGCTCTATTGTCAATGCAGTCGTTCCCATTTTTTCCTATCCCCACATGCCTTTACTCAGTTGTGAAAAGTTAGTCCATGGTAGTTACCGTGTGGCATGCTGCCTGATATAAACAGTGCTCCACGTTTACTGAATGACTAAAGAAAGTCACAGTGTGAGACTATTAACTTACCCTGGTGCTAAGAGTTTCACTGTCTCCATATTACTGGTCCTGAATGCTAAGAAAATGCTACTAATACTTTATATTTCAAAAGTGAATATAGGAATTGATCAATGTAGAGTGACTGATAATTTGATTCAGCTTAAAGATGATCATAATTATTTTATTACAGGCAGTGTGTGGCTCTGTATTTGAAATGCCTGAAGAGACTTGGAAATCTTTTTCTGGATTCAACAGTTTACACAATTAGCGTCTCTCCTCTGACATCAGGCCAAAAACACTTTTGAAAAGGAACAAAAGCAACCTTTAAAAGCTAAAAATCATTTGTGGTTCAGGGCATCCGAACTCTAAGAGGTTTGCATTTTAGACACAATGATGTTTTTTTCACTTTCTCCATTGATATATTTCATGTGAAAAAATGCCAAGAAATTAGCATACAAAAAATTATCTTCCCGGCCAAAAGTGGAAGCCGGTTCAGCAGCGCAGCTGTTACGGGGCAAGACCTCCATTCTGGGCTCGCCTGACCTCAGGATTCTGCCTCCCTTTGCCTCTTGGAAATGTCTTGTCCTCCCAGGTGGGTCATTTTCCTTTGAAGACTGATGCTTGCACGAGCAATCTGGAAAGCCTCCTGCTATCTGCTTTTCTCTCTGCACAAGACAAGACCACCCAGAGGTTTGCCTGGAGAAATATTACACCAGCTCTCGGGTCTGTAGCTCAGAAACTAGCCCAGGTTACACAGTGGAGCTGATGAACAGTCCAGGCCAGGAGAGTGAAAAGGATTAGCTTGGACAGAGATTACCAAATAAGACAGAATGTCATATCTCGCCAGACCCATCTCTGTGTCCCCAGTATTCAGCTTCACGACTAGGTGGAGTTTTAGTAATTTATGACAATAAACCATTTATCTTGTAAGTGTTCCTTGTTATACTAATTCTTCATTACCAAAGTTTTGATGCCAAATTCAGCATAATACTTTCCTGCCAGTCTTTCATTATATAAAGAACACCCATTGCTTCTGTAGCCCCAAAGGAGATTCTGTTAAGTCAACTGATACTTACCTTTCTATACTGAAACTTCACTAGGGTGGGAACTGGTCACAATGAGCTTTTCTCATTGATCCACCCCTTGTATGTCACCCTGCCTTCCAACTCCCATAAGATTTCCTCTTTGCATCACCAAACTCTTTACCTGCTCTTGCAAGGAAATTCCTGGTAACTAACCGATAATCCAGATGCTTCTTTGGTAAGCAGGATTGTGTCTCTCTGAAGTTTCCTTGCTGGTGATTTTTTTTTTTTTTTCCCTACTACCATGTTTCATTGAAAGGAAACACCTTCACAATTTTGTCTTGGGGCTGTTTCAATGAGTTTCCAAAGTTATAGGAGGACAGCCTGCATCCTACCAGGCTGCCATACTCCCCTTGTGG
This sequence comes from Kogia breviceps, assembly GCF_026419965.1. Taxonomy (NCBI): domain Eukaryota; kingdom Metazoa; phylum Chordata; class Mammalia; order Artiodactyla; family Physeteridae; genus Kogia; species Kogia breviceps. Next base: position 117,062,138 of record NC_081312.1, on the reverse strand, counting down.
ATGGCTTACTCTCTCTGCAGCCTTTCTTCAGGTGTACATGGCCACAGTGAAGTTTCCTAAGTGACATTCAGAGCCACCTCTCAACTCTCTGATATCAAACATCATTGTGCTATTCTTTGGTCAAACCAAGCTATATAGAGAATGTGATACAGGTTTCACCAGCGGTTTATCTCTTAACCATGATGACAAGCATGCTTTTGTTGTTGTGGGTAAGAAGAACATGAAGAGAGAGAGGGAAAAAAAAGAGAGAGAGAGAGAGAGAGAGAGGGAAGACTATCTCGCTCTTAAAAACCTGCTCTTCTAGATACACAGTATATACTTATTAGCAGAATCTCTGCTTTTCAGCTTCGGGTTTGGTTCTTTAACAAAATATTCAAATACACAGTGACTGCTCACCCAGGACTTATTAAGGGCAAATTATGAGTCATGTAGAGAGAGGTTCCCCATCCTCAGAAGACACCACTGAGACAGAAGCAGGTGCTCTATCACCCCTAGTCTGTAAGTGCACAGTGTACATGCAACACAGAGACAGTTCTCTGAACTGAGGACTCAGAGAGATAAAGCATGGTCCCTGATCCGCTATTAAATGATTACACAAGGCAGGAGAGCGTGAATCCTTATAGATCAGGGTTTCTCAACCTTGACACTACCGATGTTTTAGACTGGATAATTCATCGTGGTGGGGACCATCCTGTGCATCATGGTATGTTTAGCAGTATCTTTGGGCTCTACTCACAAGAGTGAGTACTAAAAGTGGTACTCCTTTAGTTGTAACAATCAAAAATGTCTCTAGGCATTCTTAATATCCCTGAGAGGCAGGATCATCCCCAGCTGTGAACCAATGCTATAGACTAAGAGAAATGAGGAAGACTTAAAGTGATAAAAAAAACCATTAAATCTGCAGCAGGAAAAAAAAAAAAATGCACACTCCTGGCAAGAGAATCAGAAGAACAAGAGTTCAAGGCCTCCCAAGGCCTACTGAATAAACACAACCTCCTTAGGCCTGCATTCAAGGTATTTTGTGATGGACTCCACCCTATCTATTCAAACTCATCTTGTACTTCTGGCCCTCCTCACAGCTCACGCTCCAGCCACACCAAACAAATCACTGCTGCAGTAACACACCCTCTTTTTTTCATGCAACCATGTGATTAGCTACGCACATACTTCCTTCAGTTCAAAAATCCTTTCCGTTCCTTAGATACTATGAAGGGCTCTATCATCTTTTAAGACCAAACCTGAGCCCAGAGAGCAATTCCTCAGTGAAGTTTTGCACAACCCCCAAGTCTGTGTTTCCTCCTTCACCACTTGTTATGTTGGTCCTTAATGCCTGTCTATCTTCTCCTAGGTGAACTGCAGAGCTGTCACTATGTATCCTGTTGATATTTGAAACCCAAGTAGATGACATCCTGTTCTGCAAATAATAGGCTTAATATGAGTGTTTTTTGAAAGAAAGAGAGGCACAGGCAAATATGGTTCAAAAGAAATCAATAATCTCTAATCAATAATCTAAAAAAAAGCAAATACAAACAAACAAGAAAAAAACACTCATTTGACCAATATTTATTGAGCAACTATTATATGCTGGCATTGTGCTAGCCTCTGTAGATAAGACACTGTTCACAAAATTGATCATTGCCCTTCTAGCGCTTGTAGTCTAAGTGAGGAGAGGACAGATGATATACATTTTAACATAAATTTCATATCGCAATAACGTTGATAGTCATGGTAATGTGATGAAGAGTGACAGGGGTGGAACTAGGTTAGATATGGTGGTCCAGGGAAGCTTCTTTGAGAAGGTGACTTTTGAGCTTAATCTTCATAGATAAGAAGGGTTCAGCCATGATAAGAGTTGGGCTGAAAACATACCTAGGAGAGGAAAACTGAGAAGTTAATGAAGCGGTAAATGGTTCCTCTTCATTAAGAAAAAGAAAAGAGGGCTTCCCTGGTGGCGCAGTGGTTGAGAGTACGCCTGCCGATTCAGGGGACACAGGTTCATGCCCCGGTCCAGGAAGATCTCACATGCCGCGGAGCGGCTGGGCCCGTGAGCCCTGGCCGCTGAGCCTGCGCGTCCAGAGCCTGTGCGTCCAGAGCCTGTGCTCTGCAACGGGAGACGCCACAACAGTGAGAGGCCCGTGTACCGCAAAAAAAAAAAAAAAAAAAAAAAAAGGAAAAGAGGCCAATATACTAGAATACACGAAAGATGGGAATTAAGGTAGGAAAATGAGATTGATTATAAATACTTTTGAATAGTAGTAGAAGGGGAACCAGCTAGGAGCTCAAGCTACACACACACACATATATGTGTGTGTGTGTGTGTGTGTGTAAAATGAAAATCATAATCCTTAGGCCCATGAATATAATAATATTATAAGTTGTAGGTTATACAACTTTGTAACTTATCTTATTGAATCCCAAGTTGCCTCTAAAAGATGAGAATTATTATTTTCCTTTTTTTTCAAGTAGGAGACTAACCTGAACATAAAAGTTAAGTGATCTCTCCAAGATCATGCAATTAATGAGTGACAGAGCCTAGTGTCAAATACACATCTGCCCCCACCCTATACATTGATAAAAATTATTAAGAAAATAAAAACAGATAGTTTCTTTCTTTCCAAGACATAAGTTTCCTTATTGTTTTAGTAGATCTATTTGTTACATTTAAAATAAATAAATAAAGTAGAAATAACTGACTACGAATTGCCTAGTAGATCACAGGTGACTCGGGATTCATGCATTTGCTGTAACTCCAGTTAATCACACACTTTGTGATATAGAAGTGTGTTATTATATCTCCAATAGTAACTTTCTTCTCTGTGGTTGTGAAGGGCAGGCTTCTTGGTACAAATGGTTTGAAATGTGGGAACACCCTTACTTTTAAATAAAAAATTAGGAACTCACTGACTCCTCAATGGTTACCTTTTGGAAATGTCTAGAACAACAACAAAAACAATGTCAGAAAGGGACATCCCACCCTGATCATGGTAGCAAGAAATAAAGAGGAAAAAGTCACATGAGGTATCCTGTAAATGCTTAACATAAATCCTATTCCACTGCTAAGAAGGGATTGTTAAAGAGATTCTATATGAAACATTCAGTCAAAGATTGGAGCTTGAGTTTCCACTAGTGAAAGAAGGTTTGGTTTGATTTAGATATGTTCATATGTTAGAATTCATCTCCACCTATATTCGGGTTTAGGTTAATAGCCATAAGACCTGTGTAGAAACTAAAACCAAGGGTTGGTATATTATTCATTGCTTGCTGGGATGCCCTTCCCAATTTGCCCTTTCAGAATGAATTTAGCGGCAGCTCTAAATATCAGCTGCACCTTAACTACTAGTACCTGAGTCCCAGCCTGTTGATGGGGGGCGGCTGGCATTCCTCCAGGCGGTGGTCTCTTCAGGAGGGTGTTGGATTACATCGCCCAGCAGCAACCAGCTCTTCCTTTGGCCTCAGCAAACTTTGCGGTGGTGCCTTTTTTTTGCTACGCAGCAGGCCCCACTAGCGCCTCTTTGGCTACTGGGACAGAATGCTAGGAGTCAGGGGGTGCGGGGCTCAAGTTGATAACTGTGTCAGTTCTTTCCATTCCCTGTTTCACCTCTTTCATTCTGTTGGGGAGCTTTGTCCCAGAGAAGGAGATTATGCAGCGGACTGCAGAGGAGATGGAACTTCAGAAAGATAGAGCGCACAAAAAAGTGTGACAAATTGCGATGACAGGGCTGCGATGGTTGCTTGCGATGGAGTGAAATTAAATCCCCCACCAAACAATACTGCTTTCTTCTATGTCTATGGGGACCCTTGTTGGGCCTGGATTGAGAGAGAAAGTCAGAAGAAGAGAATAAGAAAGATGCATTCACACAGTCAAAAGCATATTTTTTTCCACATTCATCGGATTTACTTTCCTCAACAAAATGGCACTATAACACGTATCTAGATATGCCATTGATGTATTAACATCCCTAAGCACTTTTGTAAGAGTTGAGGACACTCTTTGGTAACCCCAAGTATAGGATGCAAAGCCACATTTATTTTCTCACATCCAATGTCTCCATCCTCATAATTCTAAGGAATTGTATTAGAATCCTGGTTAAAAAAACTGATCTACATAAGCACTATAGGCCCTTGTTTTTCTAGACGTATCATGAGCCTGGTTCACCCAGAACCCTCTTTCCACTTTATGGCTTATTGCAGGACCCTGAACAGAACTGTTAACCTGTGTTTCTGCTGATCACAAACGCCTGATAATGTGGATCCAGATTTCTAGGCCTCACTGAACTCAGAGAAGAGAGAAATTGCTGGGCACTTTGTCATAATCTCACCTTTTGAAACTCCCCCCAAGTACCCACCTCAGCTCACTTCACAAAATCAGAAGAGCTGCTCACCCAAGGCCTGGACAGGGAGGTGGCCTGATATATCTCACCATCTATAGGCACTCCCTCAAAAGGTATTGGTGTCAGGAAGGGAGTGAGTTAAGGTGATTGAAGCTGAGTGTTGGACATGAATCACATTTGTAAAGCATTCTTTATTGTGGCAAAGTTCACATAACATAAAATTCACCATTTTAACCATTTTAAAGTATACAGTTCAGTGGCTTTTAGGTCACAACATTGTGCAGCCATGACCACTGTATAATTCTAGAACCCTTTTTATCACTCCAAAATGAAACACCATACCCAGGAAGTAATCACTCCTATTTTCCCCTTCCCCCAGGCCCTGGCAATCACTCATCTGCTTTCTGTCTTTATGGAGATCCCTATTCTGAACATTTCATATAGAAAGAATCATATAATATGTTTCCTTTTGTGTCTAGCTTCTTTCATTTAGAGTAATGTTTTCAAAGTTCATCTACATTATAACACGTATCAGTATTGCACTCCTTTTTATGGCTAAATAATATTCCATTGTACGGATATATCATATTTTGTGTATCCATTCATCAGTTGATAGACATGTGGATTGTTTCTGCTTTTTGACCACTAGGAATCATGCTGCTATGAACATGTGTGTACAGGTTTTTGTTTGAACATATGTTTTCAATTTGGGGGTGTATATACCAAGGAGTAAAATTGCTGAGTCATATGGTAGTTCTACATTTAACTTTTTGAGGAATCACCAAACTGCTTTCCACAGTGGCTGTACCATTTTGCATTTCTACCAGCAAAGTAATGAGGGTTCCAATTCCTCTACACTCTCATCAACATTTGTTATTTTTTATTTTTAATAGCCATCCTAGTAGGTATGAAATGATACCTCCCTGTGGTTATGATTTGCATTTCCCTAATGACTAATAATGTTGATTGTCTTTTCATGTGCTTAAGAGCCATTTGTATACTTTTTCTGTAGGAGTGTCTTTTTAAGTCCTTTGCTCATTTTTTAAATTGAGTCGCCTTTCTGTTGTTGAGTTAAAGCATTTTGACAGAACAGTGATAAACATTTCAGAAGACCAACACTGTAGGACAGAAGTAGCAAAGAGCAGAAATGAGACAGTTTTCATTGTGAGCCGTGGCATACAACCTGGATTGAATCCTTGCTCTGTCACTCAAGGGCTGCGTGAGCGTACGCAAGTTCTTACCATCACCGAGTCTCAATGTTATTGTCTGCAGAATGGCAATACGACGACTCATGTTGGGGAGGTTAATATGAAAATTAAATGAGATCGTATACATAAAGCTAGCGGTACAGTGCCTGGCATAGCGCAGTTGCTTGCAAGCAGACACATGGCTTGGCTATTCAACTTGCCGTTGTGACTCGACCAGGGGAAAAAAGAGAAACTAAGGATTCAGGGCTAAGTAGCAACCACCCAGGATCAAACACATTCTTGACAGAATGACTCTTTCTGCTCACCTCTCAGAGGAAAAACCTGGAGAATCTATCCCACTACCCCATGTTACTTACATACAAGGAGTAGCAGCAAGAGCCAACTCAAAACAAAACAAATGAACAAACAAAGAAACAAAACAACTAAACTCCAAGTGGGATTTGGGGGGAGCATTTTAGCCCAAAGTTTATAGGCTTCTACTCTTAAGCAATTCAAGAGGTCAGTTGCTAAATATGTATAAATATGTATAATATGTATAAGCATCTACTCTATGCCAAGGATGCAGATATAAAGAAAATACAGTGCCTGCCCTCAAGGAGAAATGGGCATGCCATGATGAATGGGGAAAGATGAGCCTTCCTGTTGCTGTGCTAGAGGCATCAGCCCGGTAATAGGCTGAGTTTATATAGTCATAAATAGAGAACTCTTCAGGTAAAGAAATGCTGGGTTGACAATCTTGACCCGTCTGCCTTCATATGTTAAACAGTTGCAGAAAACAATCTTTTGATCATTTTCTTAACAAAAAGTTGCCAGTTTTGCTTTGGATCTGTGGTATGAACACATGTGGTATTTTAACTTTATTAACCTATCATGAGAGGTATCAAGACACTATAATCACTTTCTTGTTTGAATTTGATTTATTTTCTCTAGTTAAGGAATACAAAGTAAATGATTAAAAAAGTAGCCTCCCAATTTAGAAATGATATCAACCACCATTTAATTTATTTAGAGGGACAGGTTGGTCCAAGGGGTATAAGAAAATACCGAGTTAAAAAGAGTTGATTTACAACATAGAAAACAAACTTACGGTTACCAAAGAAGGGCAGAGAAGGGATAAATTGGGGCTATGGATTAACAGAAAAAAGAAGTGTCAATTGACTAGCACATGAGTTGTGTTCAATAAAGTTGTAAAGTATCTCTAGTTTGGTTTTAGTCTGTTCTTTTAGATCTACAGGTTAAATTTGGGGAAATATGGCATGTAATTGTGGTCAATGATTGCTCCAGAAACTTAAATGCTGAAACAATGAGGTCAATTTTTTAGTAATTTTAAAGCATTCAGCATTTGTCATTAAGGTATCTGGATCTAGAAAAGACTTTGAGACTTAAATGCTGAAACAAGGAGATTATACTTTTAGTATTTTTAGTGCATTCAGTATTTGTCATTAGGGTATCTGGATCCAGAAAATACTTTGGCCTGCTCTTCCCACTGGGTAATTCCCCAACATACACACATAGAGAAAGTTGAAAGTGAGTCCAAGTTGTTTGGATAAAGAGCCAGGTAGCCAGGCACAGTCTAAGATTATTGCATCATAGATTCTCTCTACTGAAGTTCACTCTCCCAGTTTGTGTGGATATTGTCACTATTATTACAACACTTTGGGTTTATTTGAATGCAACATTGTTGAAGCTGAGAACATTTTTGTATTCTAGTAGCCCTACAGTTTCCCTCTCCTCTGTCCCCTCCTCCCTCCTGTGCACACCCTGGCTTCAGTTGCCATGGCCAGACTTTAAAAACATTTCAGACTTAAAAGGTTAAGATCTAAGGGCTGCTGATTTTATCTGGGCTTTTAACTAACACAGGCAGGTGGATTAGAGATATGTGTACAATCCCTACTCTAGACACTTGGGTAAATATGCACAAGTGCTGGGGCAGCCGAGGAAGCAATCCGATGTTATTGTCTATTAATTCCAAAGTGGAGATTAAAGAAATCAGTAGTGTAAATATCAAAAGGATTTCCACTTACATATAAGAACGTTACTCAAGCAGACTGCTTGTTCCAAATTATATGAAGGCTTTTGGCTTTAAGAAAAGTGTGAATTTGTTTTCACTTGAAATTTGCATATTTTTTGGTCGCTCTTTGTCTGCAAGGAGGGTGCTAACCCAACCAAGAATTCTATTCACATGGTAGCAATTTGTGCTGCTGATGGTTTCCATGTAGTTTTACCACAATAACATATATTTGTCAGAGTTGTAATGTAGAGTCAAATTTTATTTTTTTGGTCTCTCTTTATGTAACATTTCCTAGAAATGCCAAAATACGGGGTAAGGGAACTGTGTATTGAGGTCAGAGCTTTTCTAACTTTAGACAGGATTTAATCCCCACCTTTTAATCCCCACCTTTCTCGGCCAACTTTCCCTGTTAGTTTCAGAATCCAGGCTGAAGTGAAGTCACCTCATGCCATCACAAATGAATACCAGCTGATGCCTGGAGAAGTTAAACGCAAACCCAGCGATTTTGTACCCTGTTGCAAGTGGGCTGGGACAGACCTTCCGAAGCTGTGCTTCAGGGAGGGAAATATCAGTTAAAGCACAGGTGCCCCAATTTCAACAAAAGTCATCAAGAATCACCATTAGCTTTTATTATATGATACGTGCATTTAAATACACAACACAGGCTCACACGGCTTTTTAATCAGCCTAGCGGCACAGCCAACAATGCAAAGAAAAGAGTTTCTGAATTTTCAGAAATTAGAATGAGGTGACTTTTCCACCCTGTTTTTCGAGACTCTAATCACAGATCTCAGTCCATCTTTAGATGATGCACTCAGAAGAGAGTCTCAGAATAGAGTCTAACAGAATCCACAGCTACTCTATAACTTTCTTCTGAGTGACTATGCCCTGCAAGCAGAAAAAAGAAAAACAATAAATTATCAAAAATGCTATGAATGAGGATATAGGACATCACTATATAATAAACAAAAGCCAACTAGGTCTAACTAGATACTTGTTCAATCCATCAAAAAATATGCATTAAACTTGTTTTGGCATAAGTTAAGTCAACAGTCAGAGACCATTTAAAAGAGGAGCACCCAGGGATGGACCCATATTCATCTAAAGCACAGGAATTGGGAGGAAGGAAAGAGGGGAGGGCTGCCCTCCAGGAGAGGCTTTTAGATTACCAAAGGGGGAAGGGGGGGTGGGGGAAAGAATCAATTAGGAGGTTGGGATTAACATATACACACTACTATATATAAAATAGATAACCAACAAGGACCTACTGTATAGCACAGGGAACTATACTCAATATTTTATAAGAATCTGAAAAAGTTATACATATATGTATGTATAACTGAATCACTTTGCTGTACACCTGAAAGAAACACAACTTTGTAAATCAACTACACTTTAATCAAAAAATAATAATAATACAAAGGAAAAATATATCTTCCCCCATCAAAAATATGACTTCATCTACTCTACCTGTTGGAGTCCAGTGTGGACAAACATAGTCACTGGTTATCTTTTTAATCAACTCTTCTGAAAAAAAAAAGAAAAAAGTCTTCTGTTTTTGCCCTAAGATGAGTTCATCATTTCTTCACATTTTGTTATCCTTTCTAGTCCCTTCAATTAGCATGAACTTTTCAACAGAACAGCCAGATGGGATTAGCACACTAAAGAAAAGAAGGTTATGATTAGGAGTTGGGGGGGGGGGTGTTAACATGGGGGCAAGAGTATTTCAGGAGAGAGGAGGCATGGGTAAGGTGTAGCAATAGGGGGTTTTGCATGCCTCAGTGGCTGAGTGGTAGGAAAGGGGCAACAGGAGGGGAGAAACATGGGCAGAAAGGGGGCCAGGAGAATACTTAGGACTACTTTCTCTAGACTGAAAATTGGCCTAATATTTAGTTCCACTAAAAATAATCTAACATTTTGTTGATTAAGTCATACGTACTTCTAATTGCAGAGTTTGAAACAAATATAAAAACCTGATCAACATGCTAACATTTTAATTTTCAACCATTTATGTGGGATTTAGCACGTAATAGTCATCATTCCTTTTCACCACTGGACTACAGATTTGTCAAAGAACTTGACAAATTTCCAACCCTAATATGCAAAGACATTCATTTGATTATAAGAGCATCAGGAATGTGGTAGGCTGCATGTAAACTGGCCAAGAGGTGTTTCTGGAAAAGATGGAAGAGTAGACATGTCTCAAAAAGATTCCTCAGAAAGTCAGGCCATATGCAATCTTTGGCAAGCTTGCCATGAATGTGATAAACCAGTGCTGAATCCTGAGGAAATTCTAAAGAAGCAAAGTTTTCAATTTTACCATTTTCTTTTGAAAAGCTGAGTCCTGTTCTCATCTCTACAAAATGAACAACAACAACAAAAAAATCAACAAAAAATAGGGCTGAAAATTTTCTTGATTTAATATCATACCCTGAAGAGTACAATATTACTTATATTTTATTCAGGTGTGTGTTTTCAAATTAAAACAGAAAATAAATGTAGGGATACACCTTTTGTGTCAAAAAAAGTTAATTACTTTAAAACATAAAATATATTAAGTGACTCCCTTATTTTTGTACAGACACTTGAGTCTTTTTACAGAATGCTATGTTTGGAAGCCCAGTTGAGATCTACTGAAATTTTAACATTTGCTCACAAAATCTGAAATAAAAAATAGTGTAATTTTAATCCTCATGAGGTTCATGTTGGTACTTTCCCCGATTTTCAGACATGGGAAGAAACATCAAAGAATGGAAATACTATTGCAGAACTCTGAGGGTGTTTTTTGGATGAGTGTTTGGAGTGGAGGGGTGAGGAAAAAGAGTGGTAAAATCAGTCTTTGTGACAAGTGATTAATAGTTCAAAGTCCTGATGGCTTTTCTATGAAGAACAGACCCAAGGGGAACAGTATGAAATAAAACAGATATCCTCAATTAGCTTGTCCACACTCTCTGGAGTTCTAAAGGAGTACACTGTCAAGGTGGAAGGGCATTTCAAGCCCCAAGCGCTTGGTACACCCCTCCCGTTTGGATGTCTCTGTTTTCTAGAATCAGAGCGCCTGGATTCTGTTTGGTAATTGCATCTTTCTCTGAGCAGCAAGCAGATACATTGTTATAAAAGGAAGGGTGTATGAGGGCCATGCCATGTAGCTGAAAAAGTATTCCTTTCTAGTCCTGTGAATGCTGGCCAAGTCGTTTAACCTTTCCTAGCCTCAGTTCTCACATCTGTAAAATGGAAACTGTATCTTGCTCTAGGATGAGGAACAGCATGTGAAACTATTGAAGCCTGTAAGGCATTATCTGCATGGATGGAATTGTTATTATTCCAGGTTTCTCTCTCTGCTCTGTTTAGTTCATGTGTGCCCACAGCTAAACAAGAAACTCAGGACATATGTTTCATCTATTACAAAGGCTCACTTGCAGATTCAATTTCACTGTCCTCCATGTTGAATCCTTCCCTCTGTCTGCTTTTCACTTGTACCAGGACATTTCACAACCAACCAGGTTCAAAGAATCCAACTTAAAAGAAGAAAACTTTTTTTTTTTTTTAAAGATAGGGATCAGTACAAATCTCCAGAAAAAAATAAATAAACCTCACCAGCTTTCTACCACTAGACAACCTCTCTGAAACCGCACTCAAACTCAATGAAAAGACAGGGGATTCCTGGAGAGAAGGGATTGACCTCAAATGTGCACACCCTTTATGCAAAAATCAAATCAGTTTCAGTATCCAAGTCAACTTTAAATCAAAAGCAATTGATGGATAAAGAAGCTATTCCAAAAACAAGGGGCTACAGAAAACAAACAGAAAGTCCTCCCTGTGCACCTGCTGGAGATGCTGTGTTGCAGGCACCGCATTTCCAGCCTAACCTATATTCGACATGGTGTTGATGCAGCTGTGGGACCAGGGTGGTTTATTTAAGTGGCTCCAAATGCCTGTCAGTGTGGCAACCAGCTGAATACATAAAACAGGATCCCCAAACCCTTTATGGCCCAGGGTCAGAGTAAATGGAATAATAAAATCCAAATGCTTTTGTCTCATTTTCCATCACCCAACCCTTCCGCATAAATCTGCAGCTTCACGGTGACCTTCGTGTTCCACGCGGGATGAGGCCGCGGGTTGGCGATGCATTTGGTCGGCATCTTCGGTCTTTAAAAGCTTTTTCCAATTAATTTTAACTGGCTTCCATAAGGATAAAGTACAGCTTCCTCCCTCCCACCACCATTCCCTCCCACCTTTTTAACCAGCCAAGTGACAATGCTCTAGAGTCATACGACAGGTATCAACCCCATTATGCCCCGGATGGCCAAAACAAAACACGATTCCACGTCTCAGGATGTCTGAAAGGAGCAACATCTCCTTATTTCCAAACCACAGAGATCGAGTTGGGTTTTATCTGATGGCCTCACCTCTAGCTGCTGCATATCTATAAAAGGGGGAAAAGTATTACAAAGTCCTAACTGGAACTCTGGAGACGAGGGTGTTTGTGTTTGGAGACAGCTGAAGAAATTCCCTGTTGGGTTATTTGTGTAGGCATTTGGAAGCACAGTGATAGAAAACTGCAATGTCTGATAGGCTTATCATCTTTGAAAGACTAAGAGAGGAAGAAAGAATGAGTATCGGAGAATCTGTGAGAAACCGAGAGGGATGGAAGAAGAAGGTCCTGAAAAACTGTGACTTGACATCTCTTCTTGCCACCTCTAGCCCCTGAACTGCAGAAGAAACCAACAGCATGGGATGCAGCAACAGGAGACATGTTTATTTTCATTCACCAGAGAAGTTCAGTTTCATGCCACACATTTATTTACTGTGTCATTTCTTTGTGTTAGCTGTGATTCAGACCTAAATAAGACACAGTTCCCATTTGTCCAAGTGTCCACCATCTACTGGGGAAGGCGAGGGTCACAGAATTTGACTAGAAAACAAATGTGATTCATACTGAAAAATATTATATTATGGGGGAGGGGAAGATTTAAATAAGAACTTTCAGAAGGCAGGGATAAATTAGGAGTTTGGGATTAACAGATACACACTACTATATATAAAATAGATAAGCAACAGGGACCTACTGTATAGCACAGGGAACCCTACTCAATATTTTGTAATAACCTATAAGGGAAAAGAATCTGAAAAAGAATATACATACATATATGTATAGGTGTATATATAACTGAATCACTTTGCTGTACACCTGAAACTAACACAACATTGTAAATCAACTCTACTCCAGTAACATTAAAAAACAAAGAAGCAAACAAAAAACAACACTTAGTCCTTTCCGTCCACCAGCTATTTGGATTCCCTAATCACTCTCCCCATTCTGGGCCCCAGTCCCATCAAATTAGGCACACTTCCATTTTGTCTCTGTTGTCTGCCTTTTCTTTCCTATTTTTAAGTTTTATTCCTTTTTCTTTTATATGCCTCTTCCTCTTCATCATTTTTACCTCCAGAAAATACAAGGAATGTATAAGAAAGGAAACCTAAAAATGAGATATGAAAATATACCTAAAAATTCTATAGTGTTTCATAAATCTGTAGAATGCTGGAACAGGAAGTGGTCCTGGAGTTCATTTGGTTTTGACCTCCTACATTTGGCAGGAATAAAGGAAACCTGAGGAAATAGGTCCTAAGCAAGAGATACATTGTCCAGAGCCATAAAATCAGTTAGTGGAAAGGCTAGTTGACCATATTCCACAACCACCTTGTATTCAACTTTTACTCAGAATTGGCACTGTGGTAAGTGCTTTTTTTCTTTCTTTTTTTTTCTTTTTCTTTTTAAAACTTCATTATATCCTTTATTTCTACCATATTTTATTTTTTTAACATCTTTAATGGAGTATAATCGCTTTACAATGGTTTGTTAGTTTCCACTTTATAACAAAGTGAATCAGCTATACATATACATATATATCCCCATATCTCTTCCCTCTTGCGTCTCCCTCCTACCCTCCCTATCCCACCCCTCTAGGTGGTCACAAAGCACCGAGCTGATCTCCCTGTGCTATGTGGTTGCTCCCCACTAGCTATCTATTTTATATTTGGTATTGTACATACGTCCATGCCACTCTCTCACTTCATCTCAGCTTAACCTTCCCACTCCCCGTGTCCTCAAGTCCATTTTCTATGTCTGCGTCTTTATTCCTGTCCTGCCACTAGGTTATTTAGAACCTTTTTTTTTCTTTTAGATTCCATATACATGTGTTAGCATACGATATTTGTTTTTCTCTTTCTGACTTACTTCACTCTGTATGACAGACACTAGGTCCATCCCCCTCACTACAAAAAACTCAATTTCATTTCTTTTTATGGCTGAGTAATATTCCATTGTATATATGTGCCACATCTTCTTTATCCATTCATCTGTCGATGGACTTAGGTTGCTTCCATGTTCTAGCTACTGTAAATAGAGCTGCAATGAATGTTGTGGTATATGACTTTGAATTTTGGTTTTCTCAGGGTATATGCCCAGTAGTGGGATTGCTGGGTCATATGGTGGTTTTATTTTTAGTTTTTTAAGGAACCTCCATACTGTTCTCCACAGTGGCTGAATCAATTTACATCCCCACCAATAATGCAATAAGGTTCCCTTTTCTCCATACCCTCTCCAGCACTTATTGTTTCTAGATTTTTTGATGATAGCCATTTTGACAGGTGTGAGGTGATACCTCATTGTAGTTTTGATTTGCATTTCTCTAATGATTAGTGATGTTGAGCATCCTTTCATGTGTTTGTTGGCAATCAGTATATCTTCTTTGGAGAAATGTCTATTTATGTCTTCTGCCCATTTTTGGATGGGTTGTTTGTTTTTTTTGATATTGAGCTGCATGAGCTGATTGTAAATTTTGGAGATTAATCCTTTGTCAGTTGCTTCATTTGCAAATATTTTCTCCAATTCTGAGTGCTGTATTTTCATCTTGTTTATGTTGTCCTTTGCTATGCAAAAGCTTTTAAGTTTCATTAGATCCCATTTGTTTATTTTTGTTTTTATTTCCATTTCTCTAAGAGGTGAGTCAAAAAGAATCTTGCTGTGATTTATGTCATGGACTGTTCTGCCTCTGTTTTCCTCTAAGAGTTTTATAATGTCTAGCCTTACATTTAGGTCTTTAATCCATTTTGAGCTTCTTTTTGTGTATGGTATTAGGGAGTGTTCTAATCTCATTCTTTTATGTGTAGCTGTCCAGTTTTCCCAGCACCACTTATTGAAGAAGCTATGTTTTCTCCACTGTATATTCTTGCCTCCTTTATCAAAAATAAGGTGACCGTATGTGTGTGGGTTTATCTCTGCACTTTCTATACTGTTCCATTGATCTACTTTTCTGTTTTGTGCCAGTACCATACTGTCTTGATTATTGTAGCTTTGTAGTATAGTCTTAAGTCAGGGAGCCTGATTCCTCCATATTCCTTTCTCTTTCTCAAGATTGCTTTGGATATTCGAGGTCTTTTGTGTTTCCATACAAATTGTGAAATGTTTTGTCCTAGTTCTGTGAAAAATGCCATTGGTAGTTTGATAGAGATTGCACTGAATCTGTAGATTGCTTTGGGTAGTAGAGTCATTTTCACAATGTTGATTATTCCAATCCAAGATCATGGTATATCTCTCTATCTGTGTGTATCTTATTTAATTTCTTTCATCAGTGCCTTATAGTTTTCTGCATACAGGTCTTTTGTCTGCTTAGGTAGGTTTATTCCTAGGTATTTTATTCTTTTTGTTGCAATGATAAATGGGAGTGTTTCCTTAATTTCTCTTTCAGAGTTTTCATCATTAGTGTACAGAAATGCATGAGATTTCTGAGCATTACTTTTGTATCCTGCTACTTTACCAGATTAATTGATTAGCTCTAGTAGTTTTCTGGTAGCATCTTTGGGATTCTCTATGTATAGTATCATGTCATCTGCAAACCGTGACAGCTTTACTTCTTTTCTGATTTGAATTCCTTTTATTTTTTTTTCTTCTCTGATTGCTGTGATTAAAACTTCCAGAACTATTTTGAATAATAGTGGTGAGAGTGGACAACCTTGTCTTGTTCCTGATCTTAGAGGAAATGGTTTCAGTTTTTCACCATTGAGAACGATGTTGGCTGTAGGTTGTCATATATGACCTTTATTATGCTGAGTTAAGTTCCCTCTATGCCTACTTTATGCCAGGTTTTTATGATAAATGGGTGTTGAATTTTGTTGAAAGCTTTTCCTGCATCAATTGAGATGATCATATGTTTTTTTTCCTTCAGTTTTTTAATATGGTGTATCACATTGATTGATTTGCATATATTGAAGAACCTTGCATTCCTGGGATAAACCCTACTTGATCATGGTGTATTATCCTTTTAATGTGCTGTTGGATTCTGTTTACTAGAATGTTGTTGAAGATTTTTGCCTCTGTGTTCATCAGTGATATTGGCCTGTAGTTTCCTTTCTTTGTGACATCTCGGTCTGGTTTTGGTTTCAGGGTGATGGTGGCCTTGTAGAATGAGTTTGGGAGTATTCCTCCCTCTGCTATATTTTGGAAGAGTTTGAGAAGGATACGTGTTAGCTCTTCTCTAAATGTTTGATAGAATTCGCCTGTGAAGCCATCTGGTCCCGGGCTTTTGTTTGTTGGAAGATTTTTAATCACAGTCTTAATTTCAGTGCTTGTGATTGGTCTGTTTATATTTTCTATATCTTCCTGGTTCAGTCTCAGAAGTTTGTGCTTTTATAAGAATTTGACCATTTCTTCCAGGTTGTCCATTTTATTGGCAGTTAGTTGCTTGTAGTAATGTTTCATGATCCTTTGTATTTCTGCAGTGTCAGTTGTTAATTCTTTTTCATTTCTAATTCTATTGATTTGAGTCTTCTCCCTTTGTTTCTTGATGAGTCTAGCTAATGGTTTATCAATTTTGTTTATCTTCTTATAGAACCAGCTTTTAGTTTTATTGAACTTTTCTATTGTTTCCTTCATTTCTTTTTCATTTATTTCTGATCTGATCTTTATGATTTCTTTCCTTCTCCTAAATTTGAGATTTCTTTGTTCTTCTTTCTCTAATTGCTTTAGGTGTAATGTTAGGTTGTTTATTTGAGATGTTTCTTGTTTCTTGAGGTAGGATTGTATTGTTATAAACTTCTCTATTAGAACTGCTTTTGCTGCATCCCATAACTTTTGGGTCATTGTGTTTTCATTGTCATTTGTTTCTAGGTATGTTTTGATTTCTTCAGTGATCTCTTTGTCATTTAGTAGTGTATTGCCTCCTGTGTTTGTATTTTTAACAGGTTTTTTCCTGGAACTGATATCTAGTCTCATAGCATTGTGGTTGGAAAAGATACTTGATACAATTTCAATTTTCTTTAATTAACTGAGGCTTGATTTGTGACTTAAGATATGATTTATCCTGGAGAATGTCTGTGAGCACTTGAGAAGAAAGTGTATTCTGTTGTTTTTGGATAGAATGTTCTATAAATATCCATTAAGTCCATCTTGTTTAAAGTATCATTTAAAGCTTGTGTTTCCTTATTTATTTTCATTTTGGATGATCTGTCCATTGGTGAAAGTGGGGTGTTAAAATCCCCTACTATGATTGTGTTACTGTTGATTTCCCCTCTTATGGCTGTTAGTATCTGCCTAATATATTGAGGTGCTCCTATGTTGGGTGCATAAATATTTACAATTGTTATATCTTCTTCTTGGAAGAAGATATAAAATTAAAGTGTATTTTGTCTGATATGAGAATTGCTACTCCAGCTTTCTTTGGATTTCCATTTGCATGGAATGTATTTTTCCATCCCCTCACTTTCAGTCTGTATGTGTCCCTAGGTCTGAAGTGGGTCTCTTGGAGGCAGCATATGTATGCATCTAGTTTATGTATCCATTGAGACAGTCTATGTCTTTTGGTTGGAGCATTTAATCCATTTACATTTAAGGTAATTATCAATATGTATATTCCTGTTACCATTTTCTTAATTGCTTTGGGTTTGCTATTGTAGGTCTTTTCCTTTTCTTGTTTCCTGACTAGAGGAGTTCCTTTAGCATTTGTTGTAAAACTGGTATGGTGGTGCTGAATTCTCTTAGCTTTTGCTTGTCTGTAAATGTTTTAATTTCTCCATCAAATCTGAATGAGATTCTTGCTGGGTAGAGTAATCTTGGTTGTAGGTTTTTCCCTTTCATCACTTTTAATATGTGCTGCCATTCTCTTCTGGCTTACAGAGTTTCTGCTGAAAGATCAGCTGTTAACCTTATGGGGATTCCTTTGTATGTTATTTGTTGTTTTTCCCTTGAGGTTTTTAATATTTTTTCTTTGTATTTAATTTTTGATAGTTTGATTAATATGTGTCTTGGTGTGTTTCTCCTTGGATTTATCTTGTATGGAACTCTCTGTACTTCCTGGACTTTATTGACTCTTTCCTTTCCTATAGTAAGGAAGTTTTCAACTATAATCTCTTCAAATATTTTCTCAGTCCCTTTCTTTTTCTCTTCTTCTTCTGGGACCCCTATCATTTGAATGTTGGTGCATTTAATGTTGTTCCAGAGGTCACTGAGACTGTCCTCAATTCTTTTCATTCTTTTTTCTTTATTGTGCTCTGCAGTAATTTCCACTATTTTTTCTTCCAGCTCGCTTATCTGTTCTTCTGCCTCAGTTATTCTGCTATTTATTCCTTCTAGAGAATTTTTAATTTCATTTATTGTGTTGTCCAAAATTGTTTGTTTGCTCTTTAGTTCTTCTATGTCCTTTTTAAACGTTTCTTTTATTTTCTCCATTCTATTTCCAAGATTTTAGATCATCTTTACTATCATTACTGTGAATTCTTTTTCAGGTAGACTGCCTACTTCCTCCTCATTTGTTTGGTCTGGTGCGTTTTTACCTTTCTCCTTCATCTGCTGTGTGTTTCTCTGTCTTCTCATTTTGCTTAACTTACTGTGTTTATGGTCTCCTTTTGCAAGCTGCAGGTTTGCAATTCCTGTTATTTTTGGTGTCTGCCCCAAGTGCCAAGGTTGGTTTAGTGGGTTGTGTAGGCTTCCTGGTGGAGGGGACTGGTGCCTGTGTTCTGGTGGATGAGGCCGGGTCTTGTCTTTCTGGTGGGCAGAACCACATCTGGTGGTGTGTTTTTGGGTGCCTGTGACCTTATTATGATTTTAGGCAGCCTCTCTGTTGAAGGGTGGGTTTGTGTTCCTGTCTTGCTCATTGTTTAGCATAGTGTGCCCAGTACTCTAGCTTGCTGTTGTTGAGTAGAGTTGGGTTTTAGTGTTGAGATGGAGATCTCTGGGAGAGCTTTCACCATTTGATATTACATGGAGCTGGGAGGTCTGTGGTGGACCAATATCCTGAACTTGGCTCTCCCACCTCAGAGGCACAGGCCTGACACCCAGCCAGAGTACCAAGACCCTGTCAGCCACATGGCTCAGAAGAAAAGTGAGAAAAAGGAGAAATAAAGAAAGAAAATAAGTAAATAAAATAAAATAATTAAAATTAAAAAAGATTAAAAGTAATGAAAAAAAAATAACACTCAGACAGAACCTTAGCACAAATGCTAAAAGCAAAGCTATACAGACAAAATCACACAATGAAGCATACAGATACATACTCACAAAAAAAGAAAAAGGAATATATATATATATATATATATATATATATATATATATATATATATATACAAATAGAAAGGAAGAGAGCAACCAAATCAATAAACAAACGTACCAGTGATAATAAACTCTAAATACTAAACTAAGATAAACATAAAACCAGAAAGAAATTAGATGCAGAAAACAAACCCCAAGTCTACAGTTGCTCCCAAAGCCCACCACCTCAATTTTAGGATGATTCATTGTCTATTCAGGTATTCCACAGATGCAGGGTACATCAAGTTGATTGTGGAGATTTAATCCGCTGCTCCTGAGGCTTCTGGGAGAAATTTCTATTTCTATTCCTTGTTTGCACAGCTCCTGGGGTTCAGCTTTGGATTTGGCTCCGCCTCTGCATGTAGGTCGCCTAAGGGCGTCTGTTCTTCACTCAGACAGGACAGGGTTAAAGTAGCAGCTGATTAGGGGACTCTGGCTCACTTAGGCTGGGAGGAGGGAGGGGTACGGAATGCAGGGTGAGCCTGCGGTGGCAGAGTCTGGCATGACGTTGCAACAGCCTGAGGCGCACTGTGTGTTCTCCCAGGGAAGTTTTCCCTGGATCATGGGACCCTGGCAGTGGCAGGCTGCACAGGCTTCCAGGAGGGGAGGTGTGGATAGTGACCTGTGCTCGCACACAGGCTTCTTGGTGGCTGAAGCAGCAGCATTTGGGTTTCTTTTTTTTTTTTAAGCTATTATTACTTTTCTTTTTTATTTTATTTATTTATTTATTTTAATTTTGGCTGCGTTGGGTCCCCGTTTCCACGCGTGGGCCCCCACCCCAGCCGCAGCGAGCGGGGGCCACTCCTCATCGCGGTGCGTGGGCCTCTCACTGTCACGGTCTCTCTTGTTGCGGAGCACAGGCTCCAGATGCGCAGGCTCGGAAGTTGTGGCTCACGGGCCCAGTTGCTCCGCGGCACACGGGACCTCCCCAGACCAGGGCTCGAACTCGTGTCTCCTGCATCGGCAGGTGGACTCTCAACCACTGCGCCACAAGGGAAGCCCAGCCTTTGGGTTTCTTGCCCATCTCTGGTGTCCGCGCTGATAGCCGCGGCTCGCGCCCATCTCTAGAGCTCATTTAGGCACTGCTCTGAACCCCCTCTCCTCGTGCATCCTGAAACAATGGTCTCTTGCCTCTTAGGCAGTTCCAGGCTTTTTCCTGGACTCCCTCTCGGCTAGCTGTGGTACACTAGCCCCCTTCAGTCTGTGTTCACACAGCTGACCCCAGTCCTCTCCCTTGGGTCTGACCTCTGAAGCCCTAGCCTCAGCTCCCAGCCCGCTCCTGTCCCGGCAGGTGAGTAGACAAGCTTCTCGGGCTGGTGCCTGCTGGTCGACACCTATCCTCTGTGTGGGAATCTCTCCGCTTTGCTCTCTGCACCCCTATTGCTGTGCTCTCCTCCATGGATCCAAAGCTTCCTCCTGACCATCCCTATCTCCACCAGAGAAGGGGCTTCTAGTGTGTGGAAACTTTTCCTCCTTCACAGCTCCCTCCCAGAGGTGCAGGTCCTGTCCCTATTCTTTTGTCTCTGTTTATTCTTTTTTCTTTTGCCCTACCCAGGTACTTGGGGAGTTTCTTGCCTTTTGGGAAGTCTGAGGTCTTCTGCTAGCATTCAGTAGGTGTTCTGTAGGAGTTGTTCCACATGTAGATTTATTTCTGATCTATTTGTGGAAAGGAAGGTGATCTCCACGTCTTACTCCTCTGCCATCTTGAAGGTCTCCCCTGTTAAGTGCTTTCTAAGGGGAGCTCTGTTAAGTACCAACTTTTCTTTTCAAGAATCCTCCTGCCAGTATGTTGAGCCTGGGTTATCGCATTTCATCACTTCCAATTCCACCCTTAACTAACCTGGAATCAGATAAACATATAGCAAAAAGAATCTATGTGAAGGTGACATTTTTATTGTTTCAATGGCTGATGAACTAAATAAAACAGAAAATTTGAATCAAGCTTAGGATAAAAGGTCCCCTGAACTAAAGTCAGTATTTTCCTCATCATCTAAGTTTGATCTATATAAGAACCTAGAGTGAGGGATTGAAAGGTTTAAAACAATGAATGCCATAAAAGAGATTTCAACAATCAGCCCTGAAATTATTTCATAAGAAGGCCTTTGAAGGGAACACTAATGGTCCCACTTAAAGGACCAGGCATGACAGATGACAGTCAAAAATGATGGGTCTGGGCTTCCCTGGTGGCGCAGTGGTTGAGAATCCGCCTGCCGATGCAGGGGACACGGGTTCGTGCCCCGGTCTGGGAAGATCCCACATGCCGCGGAGTGGCTGGGCCCGTGAGCCATGGCCGCTGAGCCTGCGCATCCGGAGCCTGTGCTCCACAACAGGAGAGGCCACAACAGTGAGGCCCACATACCACAAAAAAAAAAAAAAAAAAAAGAAAAAAAAAAAAAAATGATGGGTCAAAAAGTGTGTTTTGCTGCTTTGCAGCAAATGACTGAAATAATGGAATCCTGTGGCCCTTGAATATCATCTATGTTTACCCATTGAATCGTCTTCATTCAGGCTCAGCATGGATAATTCCATTGGAAAGGGACTTAAAAGCTTTTTTTCTAGGCAGCCACTAAATTTCTTTTTTTTTTTTTTTTTTTTTTTTTTTTGCTATTGTTACTTGTTAAAAAAAAATTTTACTTTTCATTCTGGATTTAACAGCTCATTTTTTCAAAAATATTTATTATATTATCCAAACACATCTCTTTGGGACTTTGAGGCTGGCTGTGTGGTGTCATGAATATGAAGTTTCAGTGAAAATATTTCTGGATCCAAAATCCACCTGAGCAAACCTGAATAGGCTGACTTAAAACTCTCTCATCATTTTCCTCACCTGTAAAATGTGGATAATAAAACGAACCTTGCAATGTTATCAATAAGGATTACATGAGATAGCATAAATTATGGATAGATGGTGTATGTAATGGGTATATAGTAATAAATACCCCCCCCAATATTCTCTCTCTTACACACACACACACACACACACACACACACACACACACACACACACACGTGTGTGGTTTTACTCCTATCTTCTTTTCCCATGTAACACCCAACAAACTATTGGCAGGCATGGGCTATTTTGCCAGGTTAAACACTCTATGTTGTTTTGACTATCTCATATTCCCTCAATAACTAGGTCTCCTCAGAGTTTCCACTAATTTTCTAATATCTTTCTCAAAGAAGTGGACATAATTTTCATCAGTGGGTTAAGTAACAGAGAAAGGGATATTTAATAGGGAACTTTGCATTAATTCAGCCTAAACTACATCAAAGTCTGGTAGCTCACTGTATCCAGGAAGAGAACAGTCAATCTGTAACTTGGGGCAGTCAAAAAGATAGTTAATATCATGCTTTCCCTGGACATGGACTGACATGGTCAGAGTTGACTGCCCACTGTCCACATTACACAATTAAAAGCACAAAACCTACCATTTTTTAATCGGAATCAACCATATACTTGTGTTCCCTACTTAATTCCTCTGGCACATATCTCTGTTGGTTTTAAAGACTTTGGATAGCCTCCAGATTCCTTTGGTTTATAAAGTAGGATTTTTCAGATGAGCTTTTAACCAAATGAAAGGACTCTATAACAGATGAGCCCAATTTCTCTTAAGTCAAACATAGATTTTAGAAATAAGGAACTAAATGTTTTGTCCAAAACTTGAAGTATAATTTTACTAGTTTTTCAGTCTAGAAATGATGAAGTCTTCTTTTTGGTTGGAGAAAACTGGACAGTATGTATAGATCCAGGCAAAGAGTCTGGGAAATCATAGATTCCTTTTGGGCTATAATTCTATACTAGTTCAGTGACTGCTTATCTTCCAATTCATTGGCATGAGCATCCTCAAAGTTGAAGTTATTTAAAGAAGGAGATCACTTCCTTTGAGAGACTGGATAACCCAATATGAAGTCACAATGATAAAATAATATAAATCAAGCCAAAAATTAGTTATTGGTAGCCATGCCAAACCTACCTATAGCTTCAGACATGGGGTCACCACAGATAATGCAAATATCTTGAAAACATCCCCTGGACATCTTGTGTCAACTTCAGATCAGAACAGTAATAGAAGCTTTCCAATAAGAAGAACTTTCTTGATCAGAGCTGATGCATCTGTCTCACTGTTAACTCTGCCAGCAGTAAGTTTGAACATCATTATCTCTGGTCTCCCTCTATCATTCACCAATCTGGTCAACACGTTTCTTCTCTGAGCCATGAATGTACCTTCAGTTTTGATCACACAGGGGTTCTCATTGCCTGTTCACTTCTCTTCTGCACCAAACTGAGAGTTATGGAAGAACTGAGGCCATGTCTGATTTGTTACTGCCTCCCCCAGGGTCTGAAACATAGCAGTTGCCCAGTAAATGTTAAATGCATTTTTTAAGTGAATGCATGTTCCTGAGAACCTGGAGAAAGCCTGTCTATTTCTTATCCTTGGAATGTGAACTGCAAATGTTGAATGCTTTATCTGTGCACCTAGCACACTGTAGATCATAGCACAGAAGCTCAGTAAATATCCAGTTAGGCTATTGTGATTTTTTTTAAAAAATACACAGAGGCAGGGTAAGAAGAATATTATGTAACACCTTCTGAGGAACAGTTGACAAACAGGATGCAATGGCAGGGAGAAGATCAATGCAGCGTCTGGTTATCTCACCATGGGTGGGTCAGTTTGCATAAAGGTACTTGCATCTGGGGCCCAAAGATGCAGGCCTGAAAATTTAAGCTGGGGAAAGACACACAGAGTAAAGCAAACCAGGCAAGGGTTTTGGATACAGGCAGACATGATTCCAACCCAACTCCCTCACTCTAGTGCGTCACATGTGACCTTGAGCTTAACCTCCCTCATCCTCGGGTTTTTTAAATCTATAAACTGGGAACTGTAAGAAGTGTTTTCCAAGGCTGTTATAAGAAGGAGTGAGTTAAGACCAGTAATGAGCTTAACAGGAAGAAGGGCTTTAACATCATTATTGCTTTTAAGGGAAGCATGGATAATTGATGCACACACAAGTAGGACATGGGCAATAGAAACCTGCATAACAAAGGCAGACAAAATGCCATCTGTGGTCACAAAGGACAGTTGAATATGTGCTTGTGGAGACCAAAGTCTTTGATAAATCCCCCACACAAAGTCATAAATATTTCTTACCTTGTGAAATCATAATATTTTTCAAAGAAACCAAGTATGATACTAAACAGTGAAGTCCTTAGTCTCAGGTTGGGAAAGTAAAATTGGAGCTTGAGAAAATCAAGAAAAAACAAAAAGGGACTATTTTCACTAATATCTGAATTACTGATATCTGAATAATAAAATATTTGGATCCCTATATTTATTGAATCTAAAATAACTTTGATTTTAAGATACACTATAATTTTATATGAAAAAGATACTATTACCTTATATGCTAAAAAGAAAAAAATATTGCCAATTAAATTTTGGTATGCTATCAGTAAGATGCATCTTTTTCACAAATATTAAAATGTGAAAAAAATGAATGTTCAATGAAATACAGAGTTTAGGAATGAGGAGTCAGGAAAAAATGTGAAACACTTTATAACTAATATACTTTTGAAGTCAGTTTTGACTGTGTGTATGTGTTTCTGGTGGGGCAGGGGAGGTTCAAACACAGTCAGCAACTCCTCAGCAATATCCCAGCTGTTTGGTAAATGCTTTTCTTCAGAGTGAGCAAACAAATATGGAGCTCTTTTGCTGTCTTTTTTTTTTTTTTTTTAAGGGCCATTTATTTATTTTATTTTATTTTTATTTATTTTATTTTTGGCTGCATTGGGTCTTCACTGGCACACACAGGCCCTCCCCAGATTCAGCGAGCAGGGGCCACTCCCCACCGCAGCAGCACCTACCCCCCCCACCCTGCTGCGGAGCACAG
The DNA here is from genome assembly GCF_026419965.1 of Kogia breviceps. Taxonomy (NCBI): domain Eukaryota; kingdom Metazoa; phylum Chordata; class Mammalia; order Artiodactyla; family Physeteridae; genus Kogia; species Kogia breviceps. The sequence continues at coordinate 117,037,115 of NC_081312.1, read as the reverse complement.
GCTCCAGGCACATGGGCCTCAGCAGTTGTGGCATGTGGGCTCAGTAGTTGTGCCTCGCAGGCTCCAGAGCACAGGCTCAGCAGTCATAGCACATGGCCCAGCTATGTGTAATCCTCCTGGACCAGGACCCAAACCCACATCCCCAACGTTGGCAGGTGGACTCCCAACCACTGCACCACCAGGGAAGCCCTGGATATCTTTTCAAAGTTCCCACCTTGCCTTCAGAATGTAAAAATTCCTTTGAGACCCAGGGAGCCAGAGCCTTCCTATCCTTCTAGAATCACAGGTGGGACACAATATTGACACACTGATTCTGAGGTTGTGTTTAGAGTTGTGATGTTTATGTTAATGCTATCAGACTTAGATAAATGAAATGCTTTTTAATGGATTGCTCTGGGAAAGGGTGAAGCATTTGTGCTAAAACTAAAATATTTAGATTCCAACACAATTAATTTTATGTGTTGCACAGAAAATTTTAGCTAGAAAATATAAATATCAATATAAATATAAATAGCCATTCTCTTTCAGGCCTAGGTGTGTGTGTGTCTGTGTGTGTGTCTGTGTGTGTGTGGTTGTGTGTGGTTGTCTGTGTGGTTATGTGTGCGTGTGTGTGGTTGTGTGTATGATTGTGTGTGTAGTTGTGTACGTGTGGTTGTGTTATGGTTTTGTGTGTGGTTGTGTGTGTGTGTACCCATTCATTTACTCATTTATTTAGGTTCATGTGTTTCACATTGGCATGATGTAGCTCCAGTAATGCCCTGACATTTCACAGTGCTCACAGATTGCAAAACTTTTGCCTCCTTTCACCTCTCCTTTTATTCGATACTTTTAAGATAAAAAAATATATATATCTGTCAGTGAATTGTTTGGGTATGGATAGAATTCCAATTCACTGATCATTTCTAATTATGTTTGTTTTAATTTAGGAAGACTTTGAACAAAAATAGAGTCCCACAGAAATGACAGGACAGTGTGAAGTCAAAACCTGGGATGTACTATCTAACACCTACTCTACCTTAGCAGGACCTGTTTGACTCACGAAGGCCTCTGTGAATTTCAATATCTCACATAAAGTGACTAACATTGAATCCTTGTTAGATTTCAAGCATTTTTCATTAATGATCTCAGGTAAATTCTCCCAATGAAACTGTAGAGTAGGAGTTATTCCACCCATTTGTAGCAGAGAACATTTAATACAGAAAAGTTTTATAATTTTTCCAATGTATCACAATTAGGTTGCAGTAAAGCTGAACTTCAAACTTTTTATCTCAGTGGTTTTAAAACCTGTACTCTTGAAGGGTAAGCTGGGATGAAGTGAGAGAGTGGCATGGACATATATACACTACCAAATGTAAAATAGATAGCTAGTGGGAAGCAGCCACATAACACAAGGAGATCAGCTTGGTGCTTTGTGATGACCTAGAGGGGTGGGATAGGGAGAGTGGAAGGAGACGCAAGAGGGAGGAGATATGGGGATATATGTGTGTGTGTGTGTGTGTATATATATATATATATATATATATATATATATATATATATATATAGCTGATTCACTTTGTTATAAAGCAGAAACTAACACACCATTGTAAAGCAATTATAGTCCAATAAAGATGTTAAAAAAACCTGTGCTCTTTCTATCACCAAACTTCATTGCTCCCAGTAATCTCCTGAACTATGGGGGTGGATATGCATCTCCCCCTCTGCATAGTCCCTCAAGCTTCACTTTTGGAAGGAAGCTAGAAAACTTCAACCATATCAATGCACTAGCCCCAAAGAGAAATCATTGGTTTACCTCTGCCTTCATTCCAGCAATTAGATATACTTCAGAAAAGACACATCGATGAGTTACAAAAGTCATAAGCTCACTTGCCCATGACTACTTGATATTATCCCCTCTCTGGCACTATCCCTGACTCAGCCAAGACCAGCCTATACTATGCAAAAAGGCCTATTGGAGATCATGTATTACATCAAATTCACAAGAATACTAAAAATAGTTTACTTGGATTAAAATATTTCAAATGGCCTCATTTTTCTCATTTTACATAGCTGTTGCTTAACAAAATAACTAAAGAGTGCCATATTTTTTGCTGGAGAGAGGTAGCTTCTAATTCAGAAATGTTTTTTTTTTAAATGTGGCGCAACAATATTGCAAAAAATAAACCAGACTATAATAAAAGACTATGAAATAAAGAGGCAAAAAGGATGGCTGAGGATGTCAGAGGCTATTACATATTCTTACCATATGGTCCCATGATAGTGCTACTGGATATTTACCCAAATGAGTTGAAGAATTATGTCTACTAAAAAACCTGCATACAATGTTAACAACAGCTTTATTCAGAATTGTCAAAACTTGGAAACAGCCAAGTTGTCCTTCAGCAGGTGAATGGATAATAAACTGTAATACATCCAAAAAAAGGAGTATTATTCAGCACTAAAAAGAAAGAACTATCCAGCCATGAGAAGACATGGAAGAATCTTAAACGCACGTCACTAAGTGAAAGAAGCCAATCTGGAAAAGCTACAACGTGTATGATTCCAAGTAAATGACATTCTAGAAAAGGCAAAACTATTGAGGGAGTAAAAATATCAGAGGTTGCCAGGAGTTATGGGGAGGGAGGGATGACTAGGAGAAACACCGAAGGGTTTTAGAGCAATGAAACTAGTCCGTATGATACTATAATGGTGGATATGAGTCATTATACACTTGTCAAAACCCATAGAATATACAACATTAAGAGTGAACCGTAATGTAAATGATGGACTTTGAGTGATTACGATGTGTCAATGTGGCTGAGTGATTATGATGTGTCAATGTGGGCTCATCAGTTATAATAAATGTACCCCTCTGGTTGGGGATGTTGATAATGGGAAAGGTTGTACCTGTGGGGGAACGGGGGGTATATGGGAACTCTCGGAACTTTTCTCCCAATTTTGCTGTGAACCTTCTGTAAAATAAAGTTGATGAATTAAAAATTCAAGTTTTCTTTCCCTCATTTCAATAACTAGTCAGTGATACTAAAAATAAAAGTGAAGGAATTACTTAACAGTGAAAAGAGACAACTTTGGTGATGGGGAACTCTTCCATTGCCTATTGCCCACTTTGTTTCGTGGCCTTGTTCCTGGATAGGGAGTGGATTATAAGACTCCAAATGTAGTCCCCTGAGTCAGGGTATATGCTGCCAATCTGTCACACAGGCCTTCTGTCGTGCTCTCTTGCATTGCCAGGCCTCTTCAGCTGGTCTGTGTCAGAAGTTTAGTGTCAGGGAGGCTTTCCAGAAGCTGCTTCTGGAACATCTGGCTGCCCAGGTCAAGGGCGTTGGCTGTTTAACATCATATCAAGGGGCCAAACATCTGGTCAGAGCCCAATAGAGGGCCAAAAGTAAGGTAAAAGAGAGGAAGGGAGGATGAGGAAGGGTCCAAGAGGATGAAGGAAGATGGGGAAGAGAAGAGAAGATTTTTCTGAGGTTTGGAGTTTTACTAAGTACCAGTAGTCAAAAGTACTGTGTCCCAATCTTCAGTGCTCAGGAAGTTCTGCTCATTATGCTCAGTACATGGACGGAGGTTTGGGGACCCTGGGACAAAGGCAAGCAGCAGGAGGCAGCTCTGAAGGGCCTATTTAAGCAGAGTTTAATTGAGAGCATTTGTCCTCCATCAAATTGCAGTTTTATTAGCCAGCCTCCACATGCTTCTCCTTAAGACAGATTCATATCAAGTTCATTGTTCCAGTTGAGATTGAGGAAAGGCAGTGTTAGAACGAAACACATGGGAAGTGTCCAGGAGCCTCAGTGGGAAATCTCCTCTGCAAAGAATTTATGATCGAGCCCTGTTGTGCTTTGTGTCAATCACTTTCAACATGGCGGGTCAGACAGGAGAGGCTGGGAGACTTTTTCTCGAAGGTAGTCAACATGTGTTTACTGTCTATAGACAACCTTGTCCTGACTACAAAAGGTCATGCATTCTACCTAGGCTGCACTGTTCTTGAGAAGACTCTACCTTTCTGAGGAGTCCATCAGGGAACCAGGCTGAGGCATATGAACAGAAAAAGAGAGAATGCTAAATACAAAGTTAATGGCTTCCAAATGACATGGGCCAGCAGATTATTAGGAAATGGCCACCAGCCACTCTTGAGAACAGGTGGTAGGTATCCAAGAACATCCCAAGAGGATACTCCTGTTCTCAATGACCAGGGGAAGGGGGTTCTGGGGCTTTTTTCATTGGGGCTAATGAAATGGTTACAAATGACCACCATTTTGGTTTCAGTTGCATCTCAAAGTGGCAGAATGTAGACACATCTATGAAATTATGTTGAACCCTAAGGAGTATGTTCACCACTCCTGAACCAAGCTCTCTAGGGACAGTTTCACAATTCCTATATTTAAGGGCATCAGAAGGACAGACTTCCCTTAAGTCCTTCCTTGGAGACAACACAGAGGGCTCAGAGCCTCTCTCAGCATCACATGGTCTGTGTAGAATGAATCACCAAGACAGAAGTTCCTAGAAACAAGAACTTGAGGACAAACACTCTGATAGAAACAGGAGGTGCTAATGTGGCAATGAGTACAGCATGTATCTGACTTTGCAAGCCTCCCAGATCTCTGTTCCGTGCAAAACTTGGAGTGTTCCCAGGAACTGCTGGTGATGGAGTGGGGCATTTTCCATTTGGAGAAGTGATTTTTATTATTATTACAGGGTTTTGTCAGTATTACAGAAATAAGGGGGAGAAAAAGAAAAGGGACTAATCACAAATGCTATTTACCAAACCATGTTAGTCAAAATACTGCATTTTAAAACCCCTTAAGTTGTTATACATCATCATATAAGTCATCTCCAAGTAGTAATACAAATTCTCGAGAGTTATGTTGACATGAAATTTGTCAGCTGAAGTGCTGGAAAATTTACCTCTGCTCGTATATCTGTAGTCATATCCTCCAAAGAAATTAACATATCATAACGCTAATATTTCAAGGTAATGTTTTCTCATGAGGATGCCATATTTTATCAGTTAATATCATCTGTGTAAAAAAACTATTCAATTACAGTATCAAGCTGTATATGATTAATATTGATTTTGGCATGGTAACGGTGACTATGCAAGGCACGAGAGTCTTCCAGTCCACTCCTCAGAGAATCTGGGAAAATAAATAAATTATTTTCTGCTAAGTAATAAAGGTGAGTGAATTTGGAACTCATGGGAAAAAAATAGATGCACTGAGAGCCAGCTGTCTTTACTAACAGTTCCAAAACTTTGGAATTCTCCAAGGCAGGATTAGGGGTGAAGGCCCTGTGGAAGACCCCCGGGGTGGGGCTTGGGAAGGTGGGGATGGTAAGTGGGAAGGGGTCCCTATAAAAGTGCACACAGATTGGGAGGCGGCAAACATTCATCACCACAAAGAATTCAGGAAAATTGAAAAAAGAATACCTAGTATATATTTTTTCCTTGTTGCTCATTCCCTTCATTTTTTTTTCATCATTATTTTCTCAATAACTTTTTGGTTCTCTTACTTCTTTATCATTTGCCTGAATTCTTTGAAATTGTACCTTGTGCCTTTTACCCTCTACCTATGTTATACCTCCAATCTTTCCCTCCTGATTCTAAAAATTACTCCTTAAATCTCACCTCTTCAGAAGGGCTTCCCATTACTTCAATACTTACCAGACATACTGCTTCCTACATAGACCCATGGTTACTTCTCCAGCCCATTGCCTTCATTTATAAATTTGCTTGACTGTAACTTAAATTCACTCAAGAAATATATGTACATATCCATGGACTCAGAGCCCAGACCTAAAACAGGTAAGGTTGGTTATCACTGTGAGAGTCAGAAAGCTTTATTTTTCTTTACTGACAAAACCATGACAGTAACCATTCATCATGCACACCCATGTCATTGGTCTTGAGAAGGTGAAAATCAGGTTTGAGAAGGTGGCCACCATAGTTCTGGTTTTGAACAAGAAGCCACGAGCTAGTATCCTGCCACTTCTGCAAATGTGGCAAAATCCGAGCTATCAGAATATGAGGAAACAACCTTCATTAATCTGAGTATGTCATTGAGAGGTGATGCCATAACCTCAATGACTTCTGAGTCTAGGTAGTTAACAAATTAAGTGTGCTGAGTCAGTGGAGGGCTGTATAGTTTTAAATAGTTAGTAGTAACATTTTTTCTATATAGTAATGGAGCAGTATTATGATATTTTCTGAAAAGGAAAATCTGAATCTGGATTTCTTTGTGTAATCTTTCAACTAAATATTGGAATTTGGTATGGCTTAACAATCCTTATCTGCAGGCTAGATCTTATCTATAGTTTGTAATCTGATTTAGAGCTCTTTACTCTCTGTTCCTTCCCATCACTAAAAGTGTTGACAAGCATGGATTGAGTACCATTGGTAGACCATATGTAAAGCAATTTAGACTTATTGCTTTACTATAGAGTAAGAGATTAAGAAATAATCTCTGCCTCTTTTTTCTATGTCAGTGTTTCCTAAAGTGTCTTCAGGAAGTACCACCTAAACCAACTGCTAACAATGTTGCTTAAAAAAAGTTCTACTGTTAAATAAGTCTTGGAAATGTTGATTAAAATACCAGTAAGGAGACAGGAACTCTGAATGACAGGGTGAGAAGGCCAGCAAACCCTTTTCCTAAAAATCAATTATAAAACTGGGCAAAATTGTCAGAAATCATCATTTCAGTATTCTGGAAATCAACCAATGGCATCCAACAAACTGAGAAGTGTTTATTAAAGAACAACTATTAAAACTCAGGTAAGAGCAGTGTTTTCTCCTGAGATTGCTTGCATCCCCTCCACCTCAACTCTGCAGATTTCATAATTCTATCAGTGGCCCCAGAAGGCCATGAAAACCGACAGCTTCACTGTCAAAGATAACTGACTTGGAGTGGAAAATGGAAAAGCCCTCCATGTAGAGATTTCACTGACAAAGGGAGAAGACCAGTATTACATTAAACTGAGATTGCATTCTGGTTGGGTCAAGCAAAAAGATGTTAACCAGAAATTTAGCAGTAAGGTCTGGGGAATAAGATAAGCATAGTGAGCCTTGTGAAGCATCCACATAACCCTGGCAGTCAGGAAGGCTACACACCTGCTCAAGGTTACACATGCTCAAAAAAAAAAGAACAACCAGAGAGGATCCCCAATACATATTTTTGGTTGAATGTGCAGGCTTGTGCATACATAGAGATGACATGAAAAATAAAAGCCAAACAAGACTTTTATTTGATTTACATTTTTTTATTGGTGTGTAATTGCTTTACAATGTTGTGTTAGTTTCTGCTATACAATGAAGTGAATCAGCTGTATGTATACCTATATGCCCTCCCTCTGGGAACTTCTCTTGCCCCATCCCACCCATCTAGGTCATCACAGAGCACTGAGCTGAGCTCCCTGTGCTCTACAGCAGGTTCCCACTAGCTAGACTTTCAAATTAACTGAACTTTGAGTGAACTTCCTAACCCCACACACAGGACCATCAGCAAAGAGTGGAAGCCTTACTGGCTGAAGTGCTTGAGAACAACCTATGACCAGTCACTAGCTGAGTTGACCACTGGAATCGGGACAGAATTACAGATTCAGGACAAACTCTAGAAATCCAGAATTAAAAATAAAAACAAAATTTCAAAAAAAAAAACAAAAACCTTAGAATGATCAATAGCTGTACACTGTGAGGAAATTGGAACCCAAAGAATTCTTCCTGGAAAATCACTAAACAAACAAACAAATAGCAACAAGTGTGTGTGGCGTGTGTGTGTGTGTGTGTGTGGTGTGTGCGTGTTTGGGGAGGGGAGGGTCAGAATCCAGAGTTGCTAAAATACATTATCCAACAAGTCTAGTTTTCTACAAAAATATATGACATGCAATAAAACATTAAACTGTGATCCGTTTGTGGGAAAAGTGGTCAATATAAACTGTCTCTGAGGAGATCCAGATGTTAACCTTAGCACACAAAGACTTCAAAGTAGTTACTTAAAATATGTTCAAATAATTAAAGGAAATAATGCTCAAAAAATGAAAGTATGAAGACATGGACTTATCAAAGAGAAAGTATCAAGAAACAGAAAAAAATTACTCCTAAAATACTTATATATTATACATATATATTAATATGTATATATATAATACATATAGTGAAGCATATATATACACACACACATATATATAAATAAAGAGCACGAGAGACCAAATGGAAATTCTGGAGTTGAAAAGTACAATAACTGAAATGAAAAATTTACAAGAGGAATTCAAAAGCAAATTTATCTGTAAAATAAGAAAACCAGTGAAGTCAAAGATAGATCAGTAGAAATTATTTAATCCAAAGAACAAAGAATGAAGAAAAATGAACAAAGCCTCAGAGACCTATGGGACACCATCAAGCATATCAACATATATTTAATGGAAATCTCAGAATGAGAAAAGAGTGAGAAATAGCAGGGAAAAAAAGTAAAGAAATTATGGGTAAAAACTTCCCAAATTTAGTGAATAGACAGAACACATAAAATTTTGGGGGCAGTGAAGTTATTCTATATGATACTGTGACAGTGAATATATGTCATCTTATATTTCTTAAAGGCCTTAAAATGTATAACAACAAGAGTTAACTCTAGTGTTAACTATGGAATTTGGGTAATAATAATGTGTTAGTGTAGGTTCATTAATTGTAAAATTGTACCACTATGAGGTGGGATGTTGACAGTGTAAAGGGGAAAGAGGTACATGGGAACTCTCTATACTTTCTGTTCAATTTTGCTTTGAACCTAAAACTGCCCTAAAAAATAAAGCCTCTTTAAAAAAAAATCCCAATTTTGATGAATAACCTTAATGTACACATCCAAGAAGCTCAACAAACTCTAAGTAGAATAAGCACAAAGATCCACACCTGTTCATATCATAGTCAAATGGTTTAAAGGCAAACATATGACACTTATAGAAATAACAAAAAGAAAAAAAGGAAGTAAACTCAATCATATCAATAAGTGCATTAAGTCACCAAGGTAGACCATGTGCTGGGCATAAAACGTCTCAATAAATTTAAATGGACTGCAATCAACAAAATATATTTTCTGACCACAATGGAATTCAAATAAAAGTCAACAACAGAAGGACATTTGAAGAATCCCCAAATATTTGGAAATTAAACACACACTTTTAAATAATTCATGGGTCAAAGAACAAATCACAAAGGAAATTAGAAAATATTTTGAATGAATTAAAATGAAGACATGATATATCAAATATATATGCCTATAATATAAAAGATAAAAATCACAAATCAATACCTAAGCTTGCATTATAAAACTCTAGAAAAAGACTAACATACTAAAGTCAAAATCAATAGGAGAAAGGAAATAATAAAGATTAAATTAGAACTCAAATGGAAAACAAAAATTAAAAGAAAAACAGATAAATAGAAAATAAAAACACACATAGAAAAAAAAAAGAGTTGGTTCTTTGAAAAGATAAACAAAATTGGCAAATCTGTAGCCTGACTAAACAGGAAAAAAAAAAAAAAGGAAAACACAAGGTATCAAATATCAGAGGAGACATCAGTACCAATCCTATGAAACTTAAAAAGATTAAAAGTGTATACTATTAAGATGTTGCATTAAAAAATTAGACAACAAAATTAAATGGGCAAATTCCTAGACAGACACAAATTCCCAAAACTGTTTCCAGAAAAAAAAAAAAAAAACACAGAAAATCTAAATAAGCCTATAAATAAATCATATTAAGTAATTAAAATTTTTCACACAAAATAATCTCTGATATAGAGGGTTTTGCTGGTGAATTCTATCAAATAACTGAAGAAATAATATAAATCCTTTAAAAAAGACATTTCACTAAAGAAATATGAGTTGTTAATAGGCACAAAAAGTTGATTGATATCATTAGTTGTCTAGAAAATTAAAATTAAAATCAATAAGATATCATGCCATACCTCATACCCATTAAGATGGCTATAATTAAAAGACAGACAGTAATAATTGTTGGCAAGGCATGGAGAAACTGGAAACCTCATTCATTGATGAATGGATAATGAAAATGTTTTGTACAACTGAATATTATTCATCAACACAAGAAATGAACTACTGCTACATGAAACAACATTTATGAATCTCATTAGGCTAAATGAAAGACACCAAACAACTAAAAAAAACTGCATATTGTACAATTCCATTTATATTAAGGGTCTAGAAGAGGCAGATCTATAGCAAAAGAAAGCAGATTATTTGTTATCTGCCTCTGCGGGTGGGATCAGGGACTGACTAACTGTAGTCATTAGGGATCATTCTGGATGATGAAAATGTTCTAAAAGTGGGTTGTGATGGTCACTGCACTTAAAATTGGTGAATGCTATATTGTATAAATATACCTCAGTAAAACTGCCTAAAAAAACAACACTAGGGCTTCCCTGGTGGCACAGTGGTTGAGAATCCGCCTGCCGATGCAGGGAACACGGGTTCGTGCCCCGGTCTGGGAAGATCCCACATGCCGCGGAGCGGCTGGGCCCGTGAGCCATGGCCGCTGAGCCTGCGCGTCCGGAGCCTGTGCTCCGCAATAGGAGAGGCCACAGCAGTGAGAGGCCCGCGTGCCACACAAAACAAACAAACAAACAAACAAAAAACACTAAGGAGGTTAAATTTGTTTTGCTGCCTTACTTTGCAGAGTAAATAAGCAATGTGCACTGTAAATCTCTAAAAGAGGGATATATTGCAGACCATTTCCCAAACTTATTTGACTCATGGAACACTATACATATATAAATATATCAAATGTAACATATATGTAGTATGTTATATAGATGAATTATATAATATAAATAACATATAACAATGATATATATTTAATATTACATATGTATATATATGGTTTTTGAAAATCTTTTTGTTTTAATTTTCTCTGCCATTTGTGATACATGGTGTAGTTCGTGTTACTAAAATCTCTGAGATACTTTTCAGAGTAGACAGTACTAGGGTTCATCGAGGTCTCTGGCTGTTCTCCTTTTCTAGGGTGTCACATACACCATGTAACTGCTTTGACCAACAAAAGGTGAGCTGAAATGTGTTACATCTGAGTGCTTTTAAAAGGCACTGTGTGATTCTCCAAATTTTCTTCCCCTGAAAACTGGTATTGAGATGATGACATCATCAGATGGTGGAGCATCAATCTACCAGGACCTCTGAGAATATGATAAGAAAAGCACCTCCCCTCTTTCCCAATATTCCTTGGACATGAAGGATGAGACAGAAATAAATCCTCATTGTTTTTAAGTCACTGAGATTGTTGGATTCTTTGTTATCGTAGCACACCCTAAACTGTCCTTACCAGTCTATCCTCCAAGTTCACCTAAATTGAGACAGATACTATTAAGAGAAATTAAGAAATATGGGGAGTTATTTTTTTCATCCAAGGGCCTTAAACTGTGTACCCATTTTGAATAATACATGTCTACAATTTGTGAACAATTTAGGAATAATCATCCCTCTCCCCACCCAGGCACTTATAGCCAACTTACATTATTATAGATGTCTAAGTCCAATTTGACCTTGGAAGAAATTAAAAAGGGAAGAATATACATGCATTGCCCAAACTCACTGGCAACATTTCGTACAGATTACAACTTTGGCTCTAAAATTGCCCCCGATTCCCAGAGCCTGGTTATTCCGAGACAATGTGGGTCAGACCCTATGGGTCTGGGTGATAGGCAATAATGCTATGTTTCTAAGTCTTACCTGTGGAAAACAGAGCAGAGTGGATGAAGCTAATGATAGCAGCTATGCCACACTTGAGTCAACAAAAGATAAGCCCAGGGAATATTGAGTTTAGTTGGAGTACCTGCGGGAACACAGACAGCTCACCCCTGGAGTAAAGCAAAAACAGATTCAATACTTAGATATGTAACAAGTGTCCCAAGGGATCCACTAGTGAAATAGGCCTACACATCCATTTTGAACAAATACACCTATGAATTCAACAGAGTTTTGACATAGGCTAGTCACTTTTACTTCTGTCCAATTCAATCAAAATGGTCAAATTAGTGATGGTTGCACCGAGTCAAATGTGCCTTTCAACAAACTTTAAGAAGTATGGGATGTTGGTTCCAAGTGAGCATTGGGAGATTCTGTTCCAAAGGTAGGAGGCACACTCATGGAACAGCAAAAGAAATGCTACATGAGTGACAGTTCTTATTGTAGTTATAAGCTATTGGGTTCTCCTCTCTGAGAAGGGCTCAGCCTGTTGCAAGTTGTTGGTGACTCATCAGCAATGAGCAGGGAAGAAGATGGTAAAAAAATAAAAGTCCAACATCCTTATAAACTATAGTTTTCCCTATTATGGCACAATGATTAAATACCTATCTTGTGCAAAGCAGAGCACTAAGCTCTTCACACACTTGATTTTATGTAATTCTCAAAACAATCTTAGGAGGTCCATACTATTTCTATTTTACTCTTGGAAAAACTGAGGCTGAAGGATGGGCTGCTTTGAAAGGTCACACAGTTAACCAGCGACCTCAAGTCTTAACCAAGCCATCCAAGTGTGCACACTGGCGGTACTGGTTGTACTCAGCATCCTCACAAACATAGTGGTTTTCTGGATTTACTCTTTGAAAATTCAACTTAGGAACCGTATTTCAAAATCCAAATGTTGGACCTCTAAGGGAAAATCTGATGACCCAGCAAAGTTAGCCTGTTCTTCTTCCACATGGCAGTTTCTTGCTTGAGATGACCAATAGCTGTTTCCTTTGGACAGAGTGTGTGTGCTTCCCAGTTTTCCACTATCTCGCCCAGTCTGCTACACTCTTGATCATTACCTGGCTGCCCACAGTAGATATATGGACAAAGAGAAAACTCTTTCTTGTGGGGGCTGTCCTCCTATGTACTGTGGCATGTTTAGAAGCATCCTTGGCCTTTACTCAGTAGTTGCTAGTGGCACCATCTCATTTCCCAGTTGTGAGAACCAAAAAATGTATCTGGACATTGCCAAATATTCCCTGGGCAACAAAATCACCCACAGCTGAGACCCTTGTCTTTGGAACACACTCTTTTTGAGACTCAGAACACTTTAAAATAGTCAAGCAAATAGGGTCTGTTTTGAGGAAATATTATGTCGATTTCCTGGTTTTTTTGAACCTATTATGACTATGTATGATGTCTTATTGGGGGAAGGTAGTATATGAATACTTTCTGTGCTATTTTGCAATTTCTTATGTCTTTATTTTTTAAATGTTATTTAAAAAATTAAAAGAAAGAGTTGAGCGAGTATTGAATCAATGAATGCATACTGAAACGTAGATCTCTTTATAAATTTTAATCGTGTGTATTTGATTTCCTTGGGAGTAACAACCCTCACAAGTTATATTTCTCTATCCTGGGTACCTAATAAGGTATCTGATACAGAAAATGTTCAGGAAATATTTATGGACCAGGTAATTTAAGGGGAGTCTATACGATTTTAACTCACGTATATCAGCCACTTGGAAAACTCTTGAAGAAAAGGAAGTTACTTTTCTTAATAAAGGGATGGGCAAAGGAAGGAGATTGAGGCGATGATAAAATGAACAAGGAAGAAATTTGGATTGCTCAACTCAGTTGATCTGTTTAACAGAGGGAAGCAAATATCAAAGAGACAGAGAAAGAAGGGAGGGGGAAGAAAAGGCAAGCTGAAATGGAAACAAAATTTTTCCTATAATGATTCTCTGTCATAAACACATTTTGGACAGATTGTAAAAAGTAATTCAACTGATATTAGATTACAAAGAGCACACAATACACTAAGTACAACTGTATTATGAAAAAGGGAAATTAATTAGTCTGGAATAGGGTATTTCCCCTCATCTGTAGGAGACTGAGTCTTTCTGGTGACAGTCTTGGGGCTTTGCCTTAAGGCCCTGTGAATCATGGTAGCATGGCATTTCTAGGCTTTGATGTTGGCCTACCAGTACCCACTGCAATTAGTCACTTGATCTTTAATTTCAGTCTAGTCAGTGACACATGGATTCATGGGAGGATTACTATGTTATTAGCAGAAAATTGGTTACTTCCAGCTCGGCGTTCATTTAATCAGCTGACATACGCTGCAGCATTTCAGCTAGGCCAGTACAAAATGATAACGGATGGAAAAGGATCTGATAAAGAACATATATATATATATATATATATGAATCACTTTGCTGTACACCTGAAATTAACACAACATTGTAAGTCAACTGTACTTCAATTTAAAAATTAGTAATGGAATACCTCCTTGTAGGGTTTGTGAAATTCTCCCTCCAAAGTGGGGAAAATGGTTCCTAAGTATACACAAATGCATTAATCTGTTCATTAATAATTCTAATAGTCAACAAGGAATAGATCCAAGGAGTGTTCCCATCACTCTTTTTTTTTTTAATTTATTTATTTTATTTATTTATTTTTGGCTGCATTTGGTCTCCGTTGTGCACGGGCTTCCTATAGTTGTGGTGAGTGGGGGTTACTCTTCATTATGGTGCATGGACTTCTCACTGAAATGGCTTCTCTTGTTGCGGAGCATAGGCTTTAGGCACACAGGCTTCAGGAGTTGTGGCACGCAGGCTCAGTAGTTGTGGCACGCAGGCTCAGTAGTTGTGGCACATGGGCTTAGTTGCTCCACGGCATGTGGGATCTTCCCAGACCAGGGCTTGAACCCATGTCCCCTGCATTGGCAGGCGGATTCTTAACCACTGCTCCACCAGGGAAGCCCTCCCATCACTCTTATAGCTTATGGGGCCAAACTACAAGTCTTACTTTATTTCAGTGTGGTAGCATTAGGTTGGATTTCTTTGGGCTCATGGGAAAATGCTTGATGGTGATTTTTGTGGTTGGGAATCATGGGCATGTGGCAGCAGTTTTTTTAAAACCGGTCTACTTTTCAGACAAAAAGAAGGCTGGAAGATTGAGAGTTTGGGATTAACATGTACACACTGCTATATTTAATAAAATAGATAACCAACAAGGACTTACTGTAAAATAAATAGATTAATTAAATTAAAAAAAAGAAGGCTGGAAAGATGGTTAAGAATCCTCAAGCACTGCATACAGATAGCATACGAGGAACTTAAATTCACAGTGAACAAATTTGACCAAGAGCTGAGAGCATTTATGGTAGATTTTTTTTGCATCCTCCCCATGCTCCCATAAATTTAGTATTGTTTTTTCCCATTGAACACATTAGGAATTGAACCGTCAAAGAAGTTAAGTGGTTTGCTTATGGATGCAAATAAGAGACAGAGCTGGATTTAAAGTCAAGTTTGAATTCAAACTTGAAGTCTTTGCTCTTGTCACTTTCCACTGCTGCCTGTTTCGTGAAAAATGCGGACATCTGTGAACAGAAAGCATGAAAAGAAGTGCCCAAGCAAAGAGACACTCATTCCAGGACCAATGCCGCCTGCTCTCCTGCTCAGTTACCTTCAAATCCATTAGGAGGAACAGAGAGAGGCACTTGGCATTAGAACTCTGATAGCAATCTGATTTCCATCACAAGGACCAACAAGGAAATGCCAGAACAAGCCTTCTAAGGCCCTCCAACCTCACGCGTGATTTCCTGACACAAAACACCCCCATGCCTGCTGCTCTTTTAATGAGAGCTGCTTTGCCACTCCACAGTTTCTCTCATTTTAATTTCTGCTTTGCAGCAAGCTTTATCACCGGGGAGGCGCGGGCTCGGCCATTCTCCCAGCATCTCTCCATGATCAAACATACTCCTTGTTCCCACTACTGGCTGCTTAGGGAGATGTTAACTGATTCCCTGTTTTAAATCTGCAGCACTTCAAAAGGCTGCTCTGTCTTCACAAGTGCCAAGGCCTGGCGCACGGCCACAGCCAGGGAGCTGAGTTTTGCCCTTGAGTCCCCATGCAATCACGCATGGTCTGCTTCCCACCGTTCCCAAGTTCTAAGAGTGTTTTCAAAAATCCCCCAGTGTTTCCAGAATGACAGTTGACTGGTGATAGCCAGAGTCATCCAGGTGCGAAGCAATGCCAGTCTGAGGTTGAGAGATTAAGGAAGAATGTTTTCCTGCCAGTGGAGTGGGTCTTGGAGATCTATCACTGTCTTTCTGTGAAGGAGGAGAGAGGGAAGGTTAGGGTCATCTCTCTTCTCTCCACCGTGTCTCAAGAAGCAGACACTCTGCAAGACACCAGGCTCTGGCAGCCTGGAGGTCCCGCAAAGAAACACATGTTCTCCCCAAGCCCTGGGGTTTTACAAACAACCATCCAGCAAAAAAGATGCTGGAGGTGCCTGGGCCAGGGGTTGGAAACACTGGAGAGAAAGACATAAAGCTTGTCCTCAAGAAGCTCGTTTTCTCAAAGAAAGAAAAAGAAGGCCCAGGTGAACAAATCATTGCAATCATGAGTGATAAATGCAGAGACAGAGCTACATGCCAGGTAGCCCAGAGAAGCAGCCTGGGCAGCTTGTATGTGGGTGTGTGGGGCTGTGTCTCTGGCCCATGCAGGGTGAGGACAGGGAGGGTGGCACTGTCTTAAGAAGCATTAGCCTGATGGAGGAACTGGAGGCGTGGAGAGCTTCACTTGTGATGCTGAAGGTTCAGACCACGTGAGCTCCTAGTATATGCCCAGGGAGGTGTGGCTGGGAGCTAAGTCTAAAAGGAAAAAGTCATCTGCAAGGAGACTGGCCCCCAGTACTATATGATTGCACTGGATGTGTTCTCCATGGGGTTCTTAATTTTCTCTCTAGAGAGTGGTACGGTTAGTTCTCCGTCTTAGAAAGGTCATTTGAATTGCCATACAGAGGCAGAATAAGAGCCCTTGAGACCCAGGTCAGAGAGGTCAATGAATGAAGTTCAAACATTTGTTCCAGCATGAGGCATCTGGGGCCTGAACGCTGGTAACACTGGAGCCTAATTTGGCCCCCATCAGTCTTACAAGACACCTTGATCGACTTGGTGTGAGCCTTGCAGGGAGGAATGAACTGACGGTGGTGCCTCCTGGTTTCTGTCTTGGATACCTGAGAAAAGAAGCAGGTAAAGAAGGACGGCAAATACCATGTTAAGTCTCCACCAATAAGAAGTTGATGGATTTAGAAGACTGGATATTCCAGTCATGAGTTTGGATGAGACCTTGGGATTTGTAGGTCTAGATTTGGAAGGCTTAAGAGTGAGCAAGGTTGCTCAGGACTTTTCAAAAGATAGAAATTTCAGGAAGCTTATTTTTCAATGTGAAGGGAATGCATAAAAGTCTAATGTCCCAAAAGGGGTGGGGGAATGTGCCGTAAGACATGAAGACAGCCGAGGGATGAGTGGAGGACCCTCAAGGCTGCCTTCCACATGATGTCCCCATGAGGTCAGCTGAGCCTTTTTGAGTGTCCTCCAAAGCTCAGTGGTCCAATGAACACAATGGCCCATGATAATTATTGCCTGGTTCACAGGGCTTTGGAGAGATTTGCTGACAATGTGTACAAAGTGTTTGGTACACAACAGGTGTTCAAAACTAAGCATTACTATTACTTTTATTGTGTGTATGTGATTGGTATGGGCAAGCATAGAGAAACCCGGTTTTTTTTCCTTCTCTCTGATCCATGGGAGTCTCAGCATTTTATTCCAACTAATGTAAAAGGCCATGGAAGAGAGAACAACAGAGCAAATTGTCCAAGTGCGACCCCACTTTGGTTAACACAGGCAGCAAGGAGAAGGCAGGACAGAGAACTAAAAACTGTACTTTGGGCTAGGGCACCACCTCGGTCCAGAGCCTTGGGATCAATAGCACAGGGGCTGCAGGGGAAGTCAGTGGCGGGATTCCTTTTCCCTCCTGGGCTCAAAGATTCGAGCTGCTTATCAGAGATCTACTCGTGATACTGAGAATGGCACACTGCTGATACCACTGTCTTGAAAAGGGGCACTTAAAATCAATTATAATTTTTTTCTAAGAAAATGTAGACATAAGATTAAGGAATAGCCAAAGGGGGGAAAAAAGATAAGGTGTTAGCATGAAATTAACAACAAAACTGAATCCGTTGTCAAACTTTGAGACTGTTGATAGATAGATATATCAACAGAAATATACAAGTTAATTCTTACCTAGGATTGTGAAAAGAGGTTCAAGGCCCATTCAGGTGTTACCCAAGGATGTTTAAAATTCAGCTGTTTCAAAGGAATAGCCACTGCATCTCTTAAACCAGCATTGTTTCTCAGAGCATCCTTTTTAGAACAGCAAAGGCATTAAGAAAGAAGTACAAAAGAACAATCCATAAGAAGAAGTAGCTGCACAAAAGAATTTTCACAAACACTTCCAAGAAAAATATTACCTTCTTTGCTTGATGAGGCTGATCAAGATAAAAGATCCCCTAAATTAGTACAGTTCCTGGAAAATGCCATAAGAGAGACAATAGATGAGGAAAAAAAGAAATTTAAAACTAAATAAATAAATAGTTTTTAAAAATAAAAAAAAGAAATTTAAATCAAGCCTGGGTTATGCCAAAGAGAGATTGTCTAATTAAATAAAGAAATAAGACAAAATTAACGTACAGGAACTTTTCTTCATACAGAAGGAAAATAAAGCCTGACAGTTTAAGTAGGAAACTTTATGGTAATTTTTAAAGGACAAAAAAGAAAAAGGGAAGACAGAAGATTGGTTTATTTCAGATGGTTGATAAACTTGCACGTAGACTGATATTTCTCAGTGCAAAGCATGAGGTCGTAGGGTCACGATGACTGAGGGGTCAGGGGAGGAGGTCAGTGATATTGTTCCAATGAAAGTTAAGAAGTCAAAAATCTACAAACAATAAATGCTGGAGAGGGTGTGGAGAAAAGGGAACCCTCTTACACTGTTGGTAAGAATGTAAACTGGTACAGCCACTATGGAGAACAGTATGGAGGTTCCTTAGAAAATTAAACAGAACTACCCTATGATCCAGCAATCCCACTCCTGGGCATATATCCAAAGAAAATCATAATTCAAAAAGAGACATGGGGCTTCCCTGGTGGCACAGTGGTTGAGAGTCCACCTGCCAGTGTGGGGGACACGAGTTCATGCCCCGGTCCGGGAAGATCCCACATGCCGTGGAGCAGCTGGATCCGAGAGCCACAGCCACTGAGCCTGCGCGTCTGGAGCCTGTGCTCCACAACGGGAAAGGTCACAGCAGTGAGAGGCCCACGTACCGCAAAAAAAAAAAAAAAAAAAAAAAGAGAGACATGCACCCCAATGTTCACTGCAGCACTATTTATAATAGCCAGGATATGGAAGCAACCTAAATATCCACTGACAGAGGAATGGATAAAGATATGGTATATATATATACAATGGAGTACTACTCAGCCATAAAAAAGAATGAAATAGTGCCATCTGCAGCAACAGATGGATGCAACTAGAGATTATCATACTAAATGAAGTAAGCCAGACAGAGAAAGACAAATACATGGAATCTAAAAACAAATGATACAAATGAACTTATTTACAAAGCAGAAACAGAATCAGAGACTTTAGAAAACAACCTTATAATTACCAAAGGGGAAAGGTTGGGGAGAGGGATAAATTAGGAGTTCGGGATTGACATACACACACATTATCTACTATATATAAAATAGATAATCATCAAGGACCCACTGTATAGCACAGGGAACTCTACTCAATATTCCATAATAATCTATTTGGGAAAAGAATCTGAAAAAGAATGGATATATGTATATGTATAATGGAATCACTTTACTGTATGCCTGAAACTAACACAACATTGTAAATCAACTATACTCCAATATAAAATAAAAATTAAATTTAAAAAAAGAAGTCAACTGGATGGATATTGAGTTGCCCACCAAAATCCATCTTTCTCTACCTCCTGGGCATGTGGATAAACTACATTTCATCACCTTCTTTTCATTTAGATAAGACCATGTGACTGACTTCAGACCAAAGGAATGTGAGAAGTGATGTATGTCACTTCCTGGCCTGGGCCTTGAGTCATCACCTCCCTCATGTTTTCATTCTATCCTGCCAGCTGGAACTCTGAAGGGGTTGCGCTCCAAGTTTCAACCCCACAACATGTCATGGAAGGAGCCTGAGTCCCTGAGTGTCTCTGTGAAGAAATGATCTTCCTCCAACTTGGACCACTCGTCGTCAAGCTGAATGACTTCTATAGTTTTTAAGCCACTGTCTTCTTGTTTCTATAGCTTTGCCTTTCCCAAAACTGTGTACCAATAAACCAAAGATTCATTCAAAACTATTTATTGAGAAGTTACTAGGTCCTAAGTCTGGTTTTAGGCACTTAACACTCAATGCTAAGTCAGACACATACATAAGTGATTCATTCCACGGTAACCTTCACTTTATTCTGGTGCCATGTACAGAGTAAAATGGAAAAACCAAAGAGGGGGCATCTCATTCTGTTTGGAAGAGGAGAAGGAGGAATCAGTGTGGCAATGGCATTTGAAATGAGCCCATGAACAGGTGTCCTCTGGATGAAGAAGTGGGGAAGGAAACAAGGGAGAGGACCTTCCATGGTATGGGCAGAAAGTGTAAACATAGCCAGTCAGCAGGGTGAGTGGATGCAAGAGCTGGAGGTAGATCCAGAAAGACAGATGAGGACAAGCACATGGTGATGCTTATTTGGACTTGACCCTGCTAGACAGTAAAGAGTTTGCTGTGGTTGAAATGAAGTACTTGATGAGGCCAGATTTGTGCAGTCAAAGAGGGGTATGTAGGGTGGACCCGAGTGGGGAAAAGCCAAGACAGGGGATCCAGGGTGGAAGCAGCACATTAGCTTAGGTTGGTGAAAGTGGCTGGCTGGATGGGAATGCAACAGTGAGACTGGAGGGGAAGGGGCAGCTTTGAGAAACGCTTCACGGCAGAGATGGACAGACTATGGCAACAAGGAAATGTGGCCTGATAAGGAAGATGACTAAGTGGCCTGCTCCCCACGGCTCTCTGCATTCTAGACTGTGGCTCTCAGGTCAGTTCTGAAAGAGTCAATCCGCTTTCCCTCTCCCTCTCTCTAGTATATTGCATTCCCTCTTAAATGGTTCCTCATGTCAGTTCCAGGCTATTTCCTCCCCTCTCTTTAACCATTCACCTACTCAAAAGCCTCAGGAACTGCCCCAGTTCAAATCCCATCCTCCCTTCATAACATAAGCAAGTCTGGCCCTACCTTCGAGAACCTGCTGCTTGCCCTTCTACAGCTGAGGACTGACCATGTTAGCTTGAAGGATGATAAGGCTCAAGACAATGAGATCTGGAAAAACAGAGAGGTATTTTTAAGGGAAGGGGAAGAGATGATGAAAAGGATGAAGAAGCAGAAGATGGCCATGAGCGTGGGCTGGGTTTTGAGCCAGGGCCTGTCACAGAACCTCTTTGGGCCTCCTGTTTGGAAAATGAGAGGATTACAAGATATATTCTAAGATTCCTGATGACCCCCCACCAAACTAACAAACAAATGATTCTAGAACAATGAAAAAATCATTGTTGTTCATGAATTGTGTATTACAGAGCAAATAACAACTAGTTTATATTTCAGATATGACCAAATTAACTTTGCAAAGCTACCTAACTAAATCACAAATTAAATGAGCTAAGAAATGGAAAAGTTATATGACTATGTGTTTTTAGGACCAAAACAAATACAATAGTTTTAAGATTCGGATTCATTTAGCAGGAATCAATATAGAATATGAAACTAATCTAGCACTCGTTGCCACTCTTAAAGAAGGAATGATAATTCTGGTAACCAGAAAGGATATATAAAATTAATACTAATAATTACAGAGGAATTACTTAATTATCTGACTTATCCAGAGAATACAATCAGACGCTATTAAATAGAATTGAACCTTATATTACTTTACTCTTATGTGTCAGTCAAACTGGATGTTTTGGAACAAAGAAGTAATGTTGAATAGATGCATTATGCAAGATGATGGTTAGCTAGAATAATTATCTGCTCTAATTAATTTAATTTATTTCATTGTGTCCTGGGTTCAGAGAGGTACATCAATTGCAATATATTTGGGGACATTATACAATGAGGCAAATGTTAAGGAAATTGAGACCCTTTCATGAACTTTCAAGCAAAAATGCCAATAAGAAGATTTGTGAGAAAGTTGTTATACAGAATTCCAGGTGCTGGTAAGCATTTCTCAAATCCATTGAAAAAAAAAGGTTTTACCTAAACGTTGAAAATCCTCTCAAGAGCAGTAAGTATAAGCACATAGTAAAATAACTTACAATCATTGAGCACTATATGCCTGACACTCTTCTTTTTTTTTAAAGTAATGAATTTTAATTTTATAGTTATATATAGTATCTACCATAGTCTTTCTTTAAACTGAAGTATAGTTGATTTACAATGTGTGTTAATTTCTGCTGTACAGCAAAGTGATTCAGTTACACATACATACATATATATATATATATATATATATATATATATATATATATTCTTCTTCATATTCTTTTCCATCATGGTTTATCACAGGATATTGAATATAGTTCTTCCCTGTGCTATAGAGTAGGACCTTGTTGTTTATCCATTCTATGCATAATAGTTTGTATCTGCTAACCTCCAACTGACACACTTCTAAGTGTTTTACAGAAATGAACTCATTAAGTCATTGCAACAACCCTAAGAAATTGGGACTATACTCCCATTTTGTTGAGGAGATTGAGGCACAGAAAGGCTAAGGATAAAGTAGGTCATAAATAACTGAGCCAGGATGTGAAGCCCAGCAGCCTACTTCCAGAGTCAATATTCTAAGCATTACCCTTGGCATCAGTGTTGATAATTCTGAATTCACTGGTCAATAGGAAATTCATGCCTGAGTCTCCTAATGGCTGCTAGAAAATCAGGGTTTGGGAGGGTCAGTGGGGAGAAAGGGCTTCCCCTCAGCCTAACACCTTCATTTGGAGCATTTTGAGTACCTCTGTGAAGACATATGCCAGTCAGTGGCACCACCAACTTCCGAAAATCTGGGTCAGGCATTTCAGACCTGGAGAGACTAGGTTTCCACCATTTACCTGAGGCACTTTAGGATAAATCAAATATTTAAATTTGCTTTGCTGGCATTGCCCCTGTCATTCCTGCCAAAACGCCCATAGATGGCCACAGGCAGGAATATTACCCACAATAAGCCAGAGAAGACAGCCTGTCATTCCTAAGCCTAAATCCAATGACTCACTAGGCACCCAGAGCATGTTCAGCTTGTCCTTAGGAAAGAAAAGTAACTTATTCCTTAGGTTTCCTGTGACAAGATAATTTATTGTCTAAATCAGGCATTTTTGAGACAGAAAAGGGACACTATTACTAATGACTGCAGGAAAAAAAAGGACCAAAACAATGCTTGCCCCATGCACACTGAGACATATCATCATCACACTATCCATGATTTAGTTTTTTCATCTCTATTATGATACATTATGTCTTTTTCTGGTTTAGCATTCCTTAAATTCAGTTTTAAGTTTTTCCATGGAGACAGAGACATGGCCACAAGTCAACAAAATCATTTCTATGCAGCAGATAACGATAGACCACAAGGCAAAGAGGAAATGTCTTCATAGGTCACACTGAGCCTTCAGGTGACTCTGGTATCACATGGCCTCTGGGTCAACGTTTCAGGAGAATTTGCATTTATTGCAAAGCCACCTGGAAAAAGCCTGAGAATCTGTCTGATTACCAAATCTATAAGTGGTTAATAACTAGCTTTCTTCCACATAGGATTCTCAAGATTTAGTAATTTGGAGAATTTTTAGAAATTTTTCATCATGGCCATGCAGATGCAGTAGGCATATTTCATTCTTTCATTCACTTTCACATTGATATATATATATATATATATATATATATATATATATACATATATATATATATATATATATATTTTTTTTTTTGCTGTACGTGGGTCTCTCCCGTTGCGGAGCACAGGCTCCGGATGCGCAGGCTCAGCGGCCATGGCTCACGGGCCCAGTCGCTCTGCGGCATGTGGGATCCTCCCAGACCAGGGCACGAACCCACGTCCCCTGCATCGGCAGGCGGACTCTCAACCACTGCGCCACAAGGAAAGCCCACATTGATATATTTTTAAACAAGCATTTATCATAATTGGAGACCAATGCTTCCTTTTACCCATGGAAATCATCTAAATTCATTCATTTATTTACTCACCCCAATCCTCTGAATGTTGATATGCCAAGCACTGTGCTAGGTACCAAAGGAGTTATCAGGTAAATAAGACAGGCATCATGTCTATGCCCATGGAGCTTGCAAAAACAGATAGATTAAGGCACCAAGAATTGAGATCATTACTATGAAACAAATTTTAACTATATAAGATGCTGAGTTGAGAAATAACAGGAAAGACATTTTATTGTTTGTTTATTCTACAAATATATATTGAGTGTCTACTGTGTGCCAGCAACTTTGCTAGGCACTGAGATCCCAGTGGATAAACAAAAAGGGACATGATTCCTGCCTCATGGGAAATACAGTCAATTGGAGAGGACAGACAACAAACATGTAGGTGAGAACAGGCTTTTTTTAGATTGCAAAAAATGCCATCAAGGACTCTAAACCCCTTAAAGCAATAGCACAGGAGCCAGCTAACTATGGCGCACAAGCCAAATCTAGCCTACCTGCTGCCTGTTTCTATAAGTAAAGTTTTATTGTAACACAGCCACTTCCTGTCACTAATGTTCTGTCTATGGCTGCTTTCACCATAAAACTGCAGAGTTTCCCATAAAACTGCAGAGTTGAGTAGTTGCAACGGAGACTGTATGACCCCCAAAACTTGAAATGTTCACTCTCTGACCCTTTAGTAAAAAAGTTTGCTGACCCTGCAATAGAGAATTATAGCTGATGACAGATGGGGAGAGAGGGGAAATCCTAAATAAATTGAATAGTCAGGGAATATTTCTTTGCAAATAAGACTTTTAATCAGAGGACAGAAAGAGAAATAACTAGTCACAGAAAGGAGAAAGAGCCTTCCTGTCAGAGGAAATTACAGGAGCAAAGAGGCCCAGAAGCTGAAAGGAAACATGGGTGGCTCAAGTGGTGAGGGAGGGAAGGGATGGTGGAAGGGACCCTTCCGAAGAGGTAGGCAGGTACCAGATTCAAGAGACTTTAAGGTTTGTGATGAGATGATTGGGTTGCACTCTAAAAGCAATGGATAGCCTGGATGGATATTACATAAGAGAGTAATGTGATTTTTTTATAACTTTGAAAGATTTCTCAGGCTGCAGGTCAGCAATTGTAGTTGGAAAGATGGAAGCTAAATTAGGATGCTATGCCTGTCGTCCAGGTGAGGGTTGATGGAAGCCTGACCAATAGAATGGCAGAGGAGTTGGACAGCTCGGTTACAGGGAAACATATTGGAGCAAAGGGTTTCTATACCATTAGTGTCTCCATCAGCAAGAGTGTGGGTCTAAGACTAGTAAGAATGTTCAGTTTGTATTGTTCCTGCTGCTTGAAAGAAACACCTAGAGCACTAGAGCCAGTCAGATTCTGAGTCTCCTTGAACTTTATTATCCAAAGATGAGCCATATAGTTTGATGTTTTGTCTTGATGGTAATATTATTGTGATCATCTCAGAGCCTAAAATATAGAGGGCTGGAGAGGCATGGTGACACATCGTGTTTCAGTCCTGTCTTACCTTGGGGTACCCAAGAAAGCAGAGTCTGAGAAAGGGCTTATGGACCCCACAAACAGGAGCTAAATGAGAAGACCAGGCAAGGTCTTTACAGACTATGAAGCATTTGTATACACCCTCTCCCATTTGGCCTTCATAGAGACCTGTGAGGTTTTAATTTAATTCTTTAGCAAGACTTAACATTCCCGTTTTGTAGATGAGCAAACTGAGCCTCAGAGTTACCATGGAAACATCAGTAGAGGTGGGAGTAGAATCCACACCTCATCTCCCAGCTAGTGCTCTTTTCTCTACATCTGCTACTTCCCCTAAATAATTGAAAAAAAAGCCAGTGCAACAGAGAAACAAATTCTTATGAGTATGAATGAGACATAAGGAAGAGGATGTCCGATTTTGCCAGGAGTTGAGCAATGGAGGAGGCCTCTTGAGGAAGCCATCTTTTTCGAATGAACCAGTGTTTGGTAAACAAGCTCTTAATCACACATTTCAGTATTGTCTACACTTAGAATAATGTGATCTTTCAACTTCCCTTTTCCAGCCTGAGTAACCCCAGGCTCTTGGGTCTCTGCATGTAATAACATCAGTTTCTCACCCTTTCTATTCCCCAGTTTTGTTATAGCTTTCATGGGGAAGAATGCAGACACCACACAATGTGCTGAAAATGTTAATTACAATTTATTATTTAAGAAAAACAGTATCAATCCAGTGTGTAAAGAAGCTCTCCAAGGCAGCAGTCACCCCTAATTCTGGGCCCTGTCCCTTATCAGGTAGGTGATTTGCCTTGTGTGCTTAAGTCTACAAGTAGAGCCAAAGTCAAAATGGTAGTGATCGCAGAACCATCACCTATGTTCCCATATCTCATGAGAAATCACCTTTGGATTTTCTTACTCTCCTTGGCCATGACTCACCTGGTAAGGTGACCTGGAGGCACGGTGAGGGATCACACCTGAAGACTACAGTTGACATGTCCACCTGGTCTTCCCAGGCAAGAAAACAAAATTTGCCCTAAAGAGTAAAAATAGCTTTATTATAAAGAGCAGCCTAGATTCCATACTAGTTTACATAAAATGAAAGCAAATCACTAGAAAACTTCATCCCTGAACTGTCATTTATAGTTAGTCACGAGAGACCTCACTCTAGATCCTGACTCCTGTTTCTGAAGCCAACCTCCTCTACAGTTATTACACATTTAAACCAGACATTAGTGCTTAGGATCCTCATTTAAACGCTCTGACTAGCAATATTAACCTTGCCCCACAGGAAGACAGCACTATATATTGTGAAGAACACAGTTTCTAAGCGATTGTAAACTCTACTGCATGTGTGTGCCTCACACTGGATAAATCTTTTAGCCCTTTGAGCCTTGATTTCCTTCTCTGTAGAATAGAAATACAAAAGAAGTAGGTGAAGAGGGTCAAGCACATAGTAGGTGTTCAATAAATTTCCACTTAATATTAATAATAGCAGTAGCATTAGAATCAAAAAGAAAACTTGCCTGTCCAGTGACCCACAAAATTTTCCCAAATAAACATTCTGGAATCCAGACTACTCTCTGTCAACCAGGAGTTTACTGAACAAACACTTTCCCCTGAGACCAGATATAAACCAGCTTCACTCTCCTCCCAGCAAACCTTCTAATTATCTCCACTGTTTACAGCATGCAGCTCCTCTGCTACCGAATTCTCCATTATTCTGACAGCCAACAAACTAGACCCATTAGAACCCAGCACAACTTTTGCCTAAGGCAGGAACTTTGTGAGACCACAAATCGTCTTGGTATTAAAAGTCGGTGCATAAGAACTGCCCTCAGCTTTTACTCTAAATTGCTAGTTTGAAGACATTCATTGCAGTATATTGTATTTCCACTATATTTTGCTTTAATAGACTTCATGGTGAAGTGTACAAGAAAAGTTTTAAAGCCCGAGGTAGCACACAGCCGACTTTTTTTTCTTTTATGTATTTTTCCATCTTTTGTTTGTCACCTTATATTGTTTTGTTGACTCAGGTATATAAAATAACCTGGCAATCACAGAACAATCCCCAGCAGTTAGTTGGAGGCACATGTTGACTTTACTATTAAAAGTTGAAACAATCAAGCTAAAGAATCTGTGGTGTATTTTTCTGCTACTTGCATGAGACTTTAATTTTAAAATGAATGGAAAATATCTCCTCTGAAAGTAATAGCTCTTTCATTGACCTTGGTTTATTTCTATGCTTTTGCATTGCCTGCCTAGGACAACTCTGTAGTTAAAGGGAGCAGTGGAAGAAAATATTTGCCTAGCATTTTCATCTGAAAGTGCCAAGGTGCTTTATGGCCATGATTCCTTGATTTCAGGTCAATTGATGGGCTGAGTGATGCCAACTCACCTTTCCTAGCCTTGATTTAGGGAACATATATCATCCCTTTCTTCACTTTCATGATGCCATGGCAACAAGCCAGGTATCCTGTATCCATCACCCTATAGCACTAAGGATAGAGGTTAGTGAAGCCTACATGCTCTGTCTTCATGGAGCATATGGTCTCATCTTCATGAACCATAGTCTCCTCTTTAAGTAACAACAAGTCTCATGAGAGAGAAGTGGATTTAATAAATAACCATGCAAACCCATCTATAAATATAGATACCTTTCTCATCAGAGTTATGAAGGGAACATATTATCAAAGGATCAATAATGTGAGGGTAATAGAAGGTCATGCAAAAATTGACTGAGATGAGGAGATGGGGGGTTGAAGAAGAGTCATGAAGGAAACACATCAAGAGAGGAAATCACACATGAAAAGGCCCCAGGGCAGAAAGGATATGTAACCATTGAGAAACCAAGGTAAGAACCTCACTGGGTAGCAGAGGACCTCACCCTCAGCAAAGGAAGTGGGAGGTGAGGCTGGAATGGTAGACAGGGCTAGAGAAAGGGGACGCTGGAAGTAATGATAGAGATGGGGGATTTTATTCCAAGGACAGTGGAGGGCATTGAAAGGGTTTCAGCAGGGAAGTTACATGATCCACTTTTGGAAGAATTTGTCTTCCTCAGTCTTTTGTATGGAGAATGAATTGAAGGAAAGTTGGAGTAGAAGTTGAGAAACCCGTCTTGAGAGAAATGGGTCCAAGTGAGAGAGAATAGTCACTAAATGAAGGGTTTGGAGAAAAGATACTTGGAAAAACAAAAGATTTCAAAGTGACTTCAGGACAGACTAGATGTGATGCTGAAGAGGAGAAGTTTCTAGAAAGATGCCAAGATGTCCAACTGAGTGATTAGGGGGTGGAAGTGCAACTCTTGAGACAGGAAACACTAGAAGGAGCAGATTTGAAAGAATATCAAGTGCTCAGTTTTAGATATTTTAAGAGTTTATTCTGAATGCGAGTAATCAGAATCCAACTCCAACTAAAGAGAGATCTACTGGAAGAGTACTGAGATCTCTCAAAGAATTCAAGTTAGGAAAAGGGGAACCAGGGCAGCCCAAAGATTCAGGAAGCAGGAATTCATTGACCTTCTAAGCTCTGACATTGATATATACTCCTAGTCCCCGTGTCTCTCAGTTGCAAGTGCCAAATATGGGAAGAAAGGATCTAATTGATCCAGGTTAGGACAGAGTCCCATTCTTCTCCAGTCAACAAGGATCAAACAATAGGACCATATATCACAAATATGGCCACTCCACTCACACCAGTCAGAATAGCCATCCTTAAAAAGTCTACAAATAACAAATGCTGGAGAGGGTGTGGAGAAAAGGGAACCCTCCTACACTGTTGGTGGGAATGTAAGATGGTGCAGCCTCTATGGAAAACAGTATAGATGTTTCTCAAAAAACTAAAAATAGAATTACCATATGATCCAGTGATCCCATTCCTGGGCATATATCTGGACAAAACTATAATTCAAAAAGACACATGCACCCCTATGTTCATTGCAGCATGATGCACAATAGACAGGACATGGAAACAACCTAAATGCCCATCAACAGTTGAATGGATAAAGATGTGGTATATATATACAATGGACTACTACTTAGCCATAAAAATGACTGAAATAATGCCATTTGCAGCAACATGGATACAGCTAGAGATTATCATGCTAAGTGAAATAAGTCAAGAAGAGAAAGACAAATACCATATTATATCACTTATATGTGGAATCTAAAATATGACACAAATGAACCTATTTATGAAAGAGAGACTGACTCACAGAACCTGTTTATGAAACAGAGAGACAAACAGACATAGAGAGCAGACTTGTTGCCAAAGAGAGAGTGGGGAAGGATGGACTGGGAATTTGGGGTTCGTAGATGCAAACTTTTTCATACAGAATAGATAAACAACAAGGTCCTACTGTATAACACAGGGAATTATATTTAATATCCTTAGATAGACCATAATGGAAAATAATATTAAAAGAACGTATACATATTTATAACTTTCACTTAGCTATATAGCAGAAATTAACACAACATTGGAAATCAACTATACTTCAATTTAAAAAAATTAAAACAAACAAACAAATATGGCCACTCCAGCTTCACCCATGCAGTTTGGCCACATTTCTCAGAAAAGGTTGTGAGTTGGAAAATGGGAAGACACTGCACATGTCTCTTCTGTGTGTATGTGTATAGACAAATCTATACCTGTATCTGTATATATATTATATCTATACAATCTTATTTAACCTTTGCAAGAACTCTCTGAGGTGGATCCTTTCATAACCATATTATGGAGAAGGTCACTACACCCAGAGAAGTTAATCAGCCTCCAAGGGCACACACTTAGTAGATGGTAGAGCCATGAGTTAAACCCACATTTGTCCACAGCATCTTCAAATTCAGATGGATTCAGTCTACACTCACAGCTACACAAGATGTACTTTCCCAGCCATGACCTTCTTATGCAGGATGCTGAGCACCACAAAAGAGAAAAAAAGAGAGTTGGTTAAGTTTAACTATGTTCTAGTTGATTCATCAGACTTTTGGAGTCTGAAATGTATGCCTTTCCACTGATGGGTAACATGATCATTAGAAGGACAAAAGTGCATTTGCCTAGAGCTAAACACAAAGTTTGTAAAATAGCATGTCTGCTTCTATTTCCAAGCCTGGTCCAATAAGTCATCCACACTGTTACTTTAGGAGACCAAAAGAAAGCGTGGATAATCCTTCTGAAGCTGTCATACAAATTGTTCACTGGTCTTTCCTTGCATCTGGTGATAGATGGATAAGTTTCATCTAGACTGAAGTGGAAAGAATGGATATACCTCCATCAACATCCATGGGAAAAGAATGATTACACATAACAAAATACTCTCCATCAGACATCACACTCCCCTTTGTATTAAATGCAGTTGTGAATGGCATTGGAAAATATATTAGTTATATCACAAAGAATTTCCAGACATGTGTAGTATGTTGACCAAACCTTTCTCTACTAAAATATGAACTTTACTAGAGCAGGAACTGTCTTGTTCATTGTAGTATTCAGGGTCAAGACCAGTGTCTGGCACTACCCAAGTGTCTAGTACATGTTTATGGAAGGAGGGAACAACTAAAATTGTCCAAAGAGATGTCAATCTTGATGTCATTCTGTGAAATTCTGTTTTTCAGAGTTTTCTGAGTTTATGACACCACAGTAAAGGCAACCTCCACTTATATAAAATCAAGTTGAAAAGCAGGAAATAGAAAGGCAATGAAGTTGAATATAGGAATAGACAATTTATCCAAAGAAAATATTACAATTGTTTGCCTCCAAAATTTTCTTAGTTCACTTTATCAGCTTTTATCCAACCCATCTACTATCCTAATAGCATTTATATATGGATGGGAGTTGGGAGAGGGTGGATAAATTCAAGCAAGAAAAAAATAAACAAAAAACAGATGAATATAGCCACTCCTAGAGCATTGACACGTAAATGCTGATGGTCTCAAATCTCTCTCTCTCTCTCTCCTGAGATGCTAACCTATATTTCCAGTCAACCTGGATATTCCATGGGTACCTCAATCAAAAACAAAATTCATCATCTTGTGCCACACAATTTTGTATTCTAGTTTTTAATTAACCATATGCCCTCCTCTCCCCAAGGAACCTGAACTTGAAGCTCAAGTCATCAATGAGTGCCCCCTCCACCCCCACCTCTGATTAGAGGCTGAGTCTTCGAACACCTACTTCAGCCATCTCTCCACTCTTCACAACCCACTTGGTTGTCTTTGAAAAGCCCTCACTCTGGTCTAGAGCATCTCTTTTCTAGGTCCATTGAATTAGCCTCATATGGAATCCTCAGCCTTTGATCTCTATACTCTATCTACCTGCTACATCTTCACCAAAGTGAAATTTCACAACACAAATTAGAGTGTTCCCTTCATTAAAATAATTTTATGGTGTCACAATGCTTTTAGGTACACACTATTTATCCTGGTCTTTAAATTCTTCTATAATCTCCTATAACCTAGCACCAAACTAAATCTTTCCAGCCTGTCCTCTAACCTGCTTACCTTCCGTTTATTCATTTATGGGCCAACTAGAGAGCGTCAATTACTGAGTTAAGGGTGAAGACACAGTCCCTGCCCTTGAGAAGAAGTTCAAAGTCTTGCAGAGAAATCTTTGAGTAAATAGTCATGGCACCATGTAGTAAGGATGAAAATGGAACATACAGAGCCTTTTCAAACCGATTGCTATTTCTCAAGTTTTTGCTATTAGGGTTTTGTTTTGACTACACACCTCACTTCTCTGACTGCAAATTCTCCTTATCCACCTACCACACCCAGAAGACAGTTCCTGGTTCTTCAATAGCCAATCTAGTCTCTGATAGCTGAATTGATTCGAGCAACTTTTCCTTCTTTTTCAGTTTGAAATCAGATATTTAGGCTTCTGGGGTAGTTCAGCTACTGGTTACCTACCTCAGCAACAACCTTCAAATACTTAAGTTGATACTGCAGAAAAAATAAATTTCCTAGAAATTGTTTCACTTGGAGCACTTATTTTAAAAAAGGGAAAAAAAATTAAATGAAATAAAAATATTGATTCCCAGGTTTTATCCCAGACCTACTAAATCACAATTTCCTGGAGAAAGCCCTGATAAAGGGTATATTTAACAAGTTCACTAGGGGAAGTGTGAGAAATGTTATTTTGAGTCAGTGGTTCTCAAAGTGAGGCTCCCTGGCCAGCTAATGATGACCAGGTGATACTGATGCTTATCTACTAGGAACCACACTCAGAGAAACACTCTTTTAGGCCAAAATTCTCTTTGGCAGACACTCCCTGGCAGTGTCATGAGACAGTACTGTCACAACAACTTCATGGAAGAGTCAGTACAGTGAATATGAAAGCAAGGCTGAGTGAGGCTACTTGATTTACAGACATGGACACAGCTGCATCACAGTTGGTAAGACAGAGGTATTGACATAACTGCTACTCTTCCCATACATCCATAAAACAGCATGTGTGAAGTACCCCTAACAGTGCAGGAAACAGAAAACCTTCCACAAATGCCTTATGAGGACAGATCAAGAAGATGGCCGTCTATAAACCAGGAAGAGAGCTCTCACCAAAACCCAACCAAGTGACATGCTGATCATGGACTTCCAGCCTCCAGAACTGAAGTGGACATGATTTCTGTCTCCATCACCCAAAGGACACATGATCTTGACCACCCTCCACTTTTTCTTCAGAATTCACAGCCCACCACCTCTGAGGAATAAAACAGGGGAAGTGGAGCCGACCAGCATGCTACACTGAGTTGAAAGAGCTTTTCATATGCACTTCTACTGCAGCTAGGTACAGACACTCCTCTGGAAGGGAAGATGGTGAAAAAGAAACCAGCAAAGAACAGATTCCTCTCCTTCCTATCCCTGTCTCTGTCCCTATCATCACCTGGGAAAGTGTTAAAAAATGTACATTCTCAGGCTTCACTCGATTTGCTCAATCAGAAACTCCTGGAGGTAGAGGGGTTGAGGCCCAGCCACCCATGTTTAACTGGCCTTCCCAGAGATGCTGCCACATACTCAGGTATGAAATCCACTCTTCCAAATGAGTCCCTAGGAGTAGAAAATTAAACGTTAGCCTGATAAATTAAATGATATCTGTGTTGCCAGAAAGCATAAATACATCCTCATAAGGACCTCCTTTTTTGCCACAGTGTGGCCAAGGCTAAACTGATCAGCAGAAACAGAAGTTTCAGAAAGGCCATATAGTCATTTGGGCCTAAAATCAGAATTTCTATTACATTACATCTGGATATTTCAGGGTGTAGCTAAAAACAAATTTTGAAAGTAATTGATCCAGGGAATCTTTGCTGCTACAGTCTGAAATACCCATATAATTGAAGGCTTTTGTTTGCTGTTTTTGTTTATTTTCTTTCAGTTTCTTGGTATTGTTTCCTTTTTCAGTTCATTGTATGTATTTGGTCACAAGATGAAAATCTCTTTATATCTTCAATGGTTCAAAATATACAATAAGTTTGACCCCAATTTATAAAATAGAAAAGAGGTTCTGATGTAGCCCTGCCTTCTTCAACGACCCCGAGGCCCCTCTAGGCATCTCTATGAAACCTCACGACTATGGAAAAAGCAAGTGACACTCCAGTCCTAGAGAGTATTGCCTTCTTAATTCTCATAGTCACAGACAACTGATGAGAGAAAACAGGAGCTGAAGCAATGAAACACTCATGACCAGCCAAACAGAGATTGTTTTAGTTTTGGCTCAGTTGAGGCCACTAGATGATGTTTGAAAAGATCAACATATTTAATAGGTTTGTAAAGATTTGGAATTTAACAAAAAAAAGAAAGGGGTGGAGGGAGGGAGAAAGGAAGAAAGCAAAGAGGAAGAAAGCAAGCAACTCTGAACCACTCCACAGTCTCAGTAGTTTTACTTTTCATCCTGAGATGCCTGGAAGCACTGACTTTTGTTGTCACTCTGGGCCCAGGGCGAGCCTTCTTTTCCCACACTGACCTCTGCCATTTCTGGAGGTGGTTTACATAGCAGAGCACAGGGTTACAGCTCTTCTGCAAACTTCTTCACAGCAGAAAGGGCAAACAAGTTTTCACGTCACTTCCTGTTTCCCAACAGAGCTGTGGGTCTTCCCCCTCCCCTATGTTTTTGTTTTTCTGCTTATTCTCAAGGAGAAAAAAAAAACCTGGATATGGTTCAAAAAGAAAAATAACTTAATTAGAAGCAGGGAATAATCAGAAACTTACATGGGGTGAAATATGTACTTTATCCTTTTTTTCTCTCTGCCATGTACTAGAGAAGTTTGCATATATTCTGTCCGTTTTTGTAAGTAGTGAGTGAAAAAGTCACATATGTATTGCCTTTTATTCGTGTGTTTTAAGTTCTTTTTTTTTTTTTAGAAGTCATATGCCCCGGAGAGGTTTAACTCTGGGGTTATTGTGTGGAGAAGGGTATTTGGGATTAAGACTTTTCAGATGAGGCTAAGGCCTTTTGGCTGACCTCTGACATGGCCTTTAGCTGCAAGCACCTCCAGAGAAGGATATTAGGCTTATTCATCTTTATGGCCCCTGCACCCATCATCACAGTGCTGGGTACAAAGTTGACACTCAGAAAGGTTAGTGAGTCAATGTGGGTTGGATGTCATAACCAGAAATGTTCATTTGCCATCTGTAAAGATAATAACAATAATACAGAAAATCGGGTCATTCGTAATTTCTTAAAGCCCTTTGAAATTAACTCCAGAAAGATTGTCAATGGCTCCTTGAAAAAATAAGAGGCAAGATGTAGAGTTTTAAACTCTGACCTTTTCAACACAAACTTTCTCCTCCTTTACATACGTATATATTCCCAACAAATGTAAAATGTTATGTTTCAGACAAGAAGGCATTATGCCAAAACAAACAGCCAATGATATAAAATGAAAACAGACTCCTGGAAACAACCAGGTGGCTGACTATATTATTTTAATTTGCCAACAAGTGACGAGAAAATTCTATGTAATTCTACAATATGCCCTCCCTCTCGGATAATAACCTAGAAATCAAAATGTCTCCTGATGCAGTCTCTGTAATCTTTAATGTGGGCATGAATGCATTCTTAATATGGAACTATTTAGATCCTCAAAGCTGGAAGAATTTTATATGAAGAGGCTTTTTGTCCTTAAGAATAAACAGGTAGGTAGAATCCCCTACCATCCCTGTCCTCAGAGATTAAAATCCAAGGCAACTATGAATTCCTTTCCATATCCCAACATCGCATTCGTTGACAATCTCTTTTCTCCCAGGACAGACGAGTGTGTTCAAAATTCCACGAGATAGTTTGCCAATATTCACCCTTGGTGAAGCAGTTTGTGAATAATGCAAATCATTCACATGTAATTAACGAGAGTGCGATTGTTTCTTTAAGCAACTGAGAGGGGAGATGGACCCTCACTTTACAAACATCACTTTACGAGACATGACCTTAACTAAGTTGCTCATTTAAGTATTGTTGGAATGAATGATGGGCTCACAGCAGAAGATTTTTGCTCACACTTCCCTGGATACTGATTGGAATTCCATCTAAACTTCTTTAGAAGATAAAATTGGACCAGAACTGTATTGGAATAAGAGTTCTCAGATTAACTCCTGATATTTTGCCCTTGTCAACCAAGGAATATAAAAAGAGATCTTCTTAGATTCATTCCATCTGCAAGTAGAATCTGGAAGTGGGGGAAGGAAATATTTAGGGGGATGAGAGTCAAATTTGGGTTTAAAAGAACATGAAAACATTTGATTTTATATTTGTGAATCTGGGATTTCTATAGCATGGATCGGACACCCTCTTACTGGCTGCATTAAACAGTCTGCAGAAGACAGAAGCTGCAGCAAAACCTGAGGCAAAACCTCCGATGGGATGTGGAAGAGTAAGAGTCAGAGAAAAGGGAAAGGCGAGCAGTAGAGGGTCAGAGAGACAGAAAGGAGGGTGGCCCTGGGAGAAGACATGAAAAATTAGAACAGGAGCTCAGAGCACTCAGGAGAGCCAGGGAAATGACAGCTGAAATTAGAACAGGAGCTGAGAGGAGCGGGCAGAAGGGGACGGCAGGAACCAAGAAATTTAAGGAGGGGAGAAAAAAACTGAAAGAAGTGGACAGAAAAAAGAAAGCTCAGCTGCACTAAGAGGACCCGGGACGCGTGTGTGTCCAGTAGACAAGCCCAGTACAGGCCAAAACAAATTATTTGTTATTCTGAAATGACTCTGAAAGGGGGAATGGAACATGCCCCAACAATCAATATTAAATTTTATGCCTGCTGCACCTTTCAAAAGCCTCAAGAAGACATTGATTCAAGTAAGTGTCACATTTTTAAATGACCTTTG
Source organism: Kogia breviceps (assembly GCF_026419965.1). Classification (NCBI taxonomy): domain Eukaryota; kingdom Metazoa; phylum Chordata; class Mammalia; order Artiodactyla; family Physeteridae; genus Kogia; species Kogia breviceps. The sequence continues at coordinate 117,000,231 of NC_081312.1, read as the reverse complement.
ATTATTCACTTTAACAGTTCTGGAGCAGAAGTTTGCACCCTGAGTTGGGGACCAGTGAACATGGAGGGGTGGTTTCTAAGTTGTGGTTGTGTGGCTGTGAAGATGGGGGAAAGGGATGCTCCAGTAGGATGAAGTGCTCTTTCCCATCTAACTGAAGCACACATCTAGAAGCTGGTGGGGGGTGTGTGTCTTATGTTTTTCATTATATAGATTATATAGCAGGCATTCTTAGAAAGTCAAGAGGCATTGTGCTTTCTGGCTGGATTGGCAAAGTGGTTTGGGGTACTTTATAAGTTGTATTTTGTGGCTAGTTTTACAAGAGGAAAATATCTGATTCCAATGGAATTTTTTGGGAAATCTGATGGTGGGTTTCCCAGATGAGGCGTTTGCAGAATTGGCCAATCAGTACTCTGGCACTGCAGAGTTTTTTACTGACGTAAACGTCTCTCTTGCAGTCAGACACTCATACCAGGTCAAATTGGTTATACCAGGCAAAGCTTTGTGTCTGTGACTGAATGACTAAGATTGCAAGCTGGGACACATGATATAGTCATGCTCTGTATTTCTCTATACCTAAATGCCAAAATTAGAGCATAGATTTTAGGCCTAGAATCTATTCTCCAATATATCGGAAATCTCCATGTACTGCTGATTGGTTTTTTTAAAGGTAGTCTACCACGCTGTCTGCTCCATGCTTGAATTAAATGTTACCTTCCCAGGAATCTGGTGCCAGCCATGGTTCTTCTTTGGTTTGATTCTGAGCCTTTGGTTCTGGTGGCCCATTTTTATCTTCTAACTCTGATCGATTTGCTGGCTTTAGCTTCTTGATATCCCCTGATTTGGGAATCACTCTCATCAGCTAGTCCTGAGGAACCCAATCCCCATGTCCCATCCCACCCAGGGAGGGTACCCCAGTCAATATTCCACCATGTTATTGGTGATACATAATATCTGGAGTTGAGGGTAAAAGTCCAGGCTAGAGATATGATTTTGGAGTCATCAGTACTTAGGTGATATTTAAAACCAAAGTCAGGATGCAATCGCTCAGGAAGTTAAAATTAGATAGAGATGAGAAGTCAAAAAACCGGTTCCTGGGACATTCTAATGTTTCAAAGCCAGAAAGATGAGGAGGTATCAGCTACAAGATGGACGTGGTGTCCAGTGATGTGGGGAGAGAGAACCAAGAGAAAGTGGTGTTCTGGAAGCCAAAAGAAGCAAGATTTTTTGAGAAGAGGGAATGATCAAATGTGTAGACTGAGAACTGAAATGACTCAGGAATTTAGCCACGTGGAAGGCATTGTTGACCTCCATAAGAGCTGTTTCAGTGAAGAGGTAAAGTGTGAGAAACTGATTTGACCGAATTCCAGAAAGAGGAGGACTAGATGAATTGGAGGTAGCAAGTACAGGCAGAGAGATGGAGCAGGACCTGAAGAAAGATGTGGAGTCACGGGAGGGCGAGAAAGTACAAACAAGGTGAAATGGGGTGGTAGGAAAGAGGAGGAAATTGCCAGAACGATGTTCTTGAGCAAGCAGGAAGGGATGGGACGATGCATACCAGAGATTGGCTTGACGGAGGAGTTTAGACCAATCATTCATAGGAACAAAGGAAAAATAGATAAACTGCAATCAATACAGACACAGAGTAAGATGTATGGAAGTTCTCCTCTGATTGCTCTATTTCTTTCTCATTAATTTAGTAAGTTCATAAGCAGAGATTGAGGATGGTGGAGGAGATGTTAACAGTTTAGGTAAAAGGACATGAACCAAGATTGTGAAGAAGGGAAAAAAAAGGGAAATTGTAGAAGTAGCACTGGCTATTACTCCCTCCTTTTCACAGCTAGGATTCTCCAGTGGGCATCTCCTGGTACTCACACTGGCTTCATCGGGCCCCTCACAGCTGGATCTTCTGTCACTTCATCATGATCTCTGCACACTTTTCCCATTGTTCTCAACATACCTACAGCAAACCATTTCACACCATGGACCACTCCAGACTTCTTAAAATGCTCCCATTATCTTTGTGACCATGTAACAACTGGGATGTCTTCCCACCACTCTTTTCCATATCCTTCACTAAGTTTTCATCTTCCTCCTCTCCACTCCAAGAGTCTGCCTGTCCTCTCCAACCTCCTTCAAGGAGAAACCCTGTTCATTCCCAGAGTTAGCCACACCCCTATAATCAATGCTCCCAAGCCAGTATCTCCAGTCAGACCTTTCCTGCCTTCTCACACTCCACTTCAAACTACCTGGTAAACATTTTTGATAAACCACTCTGCCAAATTATGCTGTTGCTGGCTCAAACCAAGATATTTTGAGCCGTATATCTCACCTTCTTCCCCAAATCATTTTCTCATCCTGATGTGTCTGTTGTTATTAATAGCATCATGAGTTCTTCAGATCTGTAGGTTGCAAATTAGACGTTATTTTGATCTTTCCTCTTCCCCTCATCTTCACATCCCATCAGCTCCCCAATGGGCAGAGCCATTGTCTTCACAGCCTTCGCCTCTCAAGGAGTCTCACACAGGGTCTTTCAATATAAGAGTTTCTTGATTAATATGTTAAGTAGATACTCATGTAATATTTATATAACCTGACGGTTGCCTGTAATATGCTGTCATACTTTTTCTTCTTCCACTGCTACCAGTGCATTATCTCCTGCACAGTTCTCTTTGAATCTACCAGTATTGGTACAGCACATTGGCTGACCTAAAAGAGAGGCCGTCCCAATTTGTCACAGATCTGAAGAGGTGCAGGAAGTAGAGTGACTGAATCTTATAGAACTTAGTGTCTATTCAGAAAACATCCTTCATGGCTTTGCAAATAGGCAAAAATGTCAAGTCAGCTCTCCTCTGAAGCCATTTGGAGACATTTGCAACAATGAATGCATGATTAAGTTTATTGTTTAGTAAACAGTTTGCAGACATTAGCCAGAAAAGAGTTATGGTGGCAGTTTACAAATAATTGCAATTGAATTAGGCAGACTGCAATGCAAAAGCAGTACAAATAACTCGCCAATCCCATAAAATGTTTTGCAAACAGATTCTGGGAGAAAATAGAATGAGAAAAGCAGAAAATCCAGAAAGGGATGTTTTCTGAGTCTGCTCTGCAGATAGTGAGAGAGGATGCCCTCATATTTTACCATGAGACTGAAGTGCTAGTGAAAGGTGTTTATTTCTGCTTTGCCTCAGAGACAGAACTTGGCACAGACTTCAGAGGAGGAAAAAGGGGCATGACTCAGTGATTTGGCAGTTAACAAATTCAATCGAACAAAAGTGGAAGAATAATTTTAAAATAGAGTTTATGTGTTTGGACTGAGGGGGATTGTGGTGAGGAATCCTGACTTGTGGAAATGAATTAGTCATGGCAAGTGCAATCCTTGTCCAAGAGACACCTTTGCTCAAGGTCAAGCACCCATGATATATCTGGAATATGCTTAACCAAAGATGTTTATTTTATCAAATATGTATAATATATATTAATATTTTATTAAATATGTATTAAATATTTTATTAAACACATTATATAACATATGTATTTAATTAACTGATATATATAGCACATGAACATATATAGTTATGTATATATAGTATACATATAATACAGCATATGTAAATATAGTATATGGATATGCATATGCATGTTACATGTCATATGCATTTAATAATATGCAAACATAATAAATACATGACATTTAATAATATATAATGATAAATAAATATAATATTTAATGATATATATCATGTCAATATCAAGGTATCCTCTCCTATGCCAATGGGGCAAAAAGCATTATATTTGTTAGCCATGTTGTGTTTGCCTCCACCAAGCTGTTTTATTCGTTTCTTGCCAGTGACTTGTGAATTGAAGATACAAATGCAACTATAAACACATTGGAATGAACCTAGAAATCAAATGAACAAAAACTTACACAATGCTTAAACTATACAGTTACTCACTGGAACTGCTTAGATAAGTATTCTTCAGCCACTTTAAGTTTGCTTTTATGTTTTTAAAAAACCACAGAACATTCATAAATAGTGTGAACATGATTTAGTGAGAGATTTTCTGGGTAAGAAGTACCCAGGGGGCTCTCGTGGTTAAAGGTTGGACTTTTGTTTCAAAATGCATCCTGGACATGTGGTTTTCCTCTGCTAACCACACCCTTTATCATATGCTATGGATTTTGTAACTATCCAACAAGATTCTCAGATCCATGCATTTTGGGAAGAATACATATCTAAAATAAACTCATGAGTCCAATCCTACATACGTAGTGATGGGACAATTGGTTGACGTAATGACTCCTGTTCCCTCTGAAAGAATCCAGGATCAATCACACATCAATAAGAATTTGAAGCAGTCAGAAGTATGGATTAAAAACATGCACTTCCAACCCTTCTCCACAACATTTTGAAGTGTAACAACAGATGCATAATTTGTAGATTTACCACAAACATGTTTTAAGACTACAGATCTGCATAGTAGCTGAGGCTTGGGAAATGGGGTCAAGTATATCATAACTGGACACTTCTTAGGACTGAAACTAGATGCAAAAATTCCACCCATCATTTCCAAAGACAAATTATGTTTATGCAGTGCCTAGTCTCATTTTGCCCATTCAAAAGTTTTACTGTCTGCCAAAACGACTTAGGGTGAGACGGATCATGCCCACAAATGGAACTTTGGAGCTGAAGCATTTGCGCATTTTAGTTGCAAAACAATTCTGTAGCTTAGAAGTTGGCATAATAGGAAGCTTCTGAGTTGGAAACTAAAGTAAAAGAACATTAGATGACAAGGGGTCCAGGCGCCATCTTTCCCTTTTACTCTTTGCTCTTGTGTCCCTGAAAAGAGCCAGCATTTTCTCTTTGCAACAGAGGGGAGAGAAGGATGTCTATTTTCAGCACTTGTTGATCCCATTAATATGGAAGATTGACAAGAGGCAGACAATTATATCTGACATGAATATGGATATGGAGGGGATTGTTGAAATGGAGACTCTTGCTAATGGAAGAAAGATGACCCCAACCTTTTGACAGATGTCAAGTAGATTGGAGTCCAGTGAAGTTACAACCATTTAATCTGCATCACAAGAGAAGACAAACTGTATGACTGATAACCTCTTTATTTTTTATTGTATAATTTTTTACTCTATAGTCTAGAAAGAGATAGCATTCTCAGCTTGCTAATGTGGGTCAGTATTATTCATCCAGAATTTCAATGGCACTGGGGCTTTTGTTAGTTGGTAGCCGCTTCTCTGGGTCAAGGAAGTAAAGAAATAAATGAAAAAGAAGTGACTAAAGAAATGATATAAATCAGTACAAGAATCAAAACTCTTCAATGAGATTTTGACCTCAGTTACAGGAATGCAATTTCTGACTCTTTCTGAGAGGCATTAGTGATTACTTAGTGCATTATATGAAAGTAAGGTAAGTATGAAAATTGTACTTGAATTCCTCTTGGTTCTAAAATATAATGGAAACATAAATGGGTTTTTTTTTTTTTCATTTCAAAATAATCTTTTACCCTTTTGAGATGGATGTGTGTATATGTGTATTTCTGAGTAAAAATTGTTTAAAAAACCAGTTTGGCCATGGGGTCTTCTGTAAGCACTCACGTGTGGAAAGTATGCATCTTCTCTGTGAGCTTTGAAAGATCTCAACTCCCTCCTTCCCTTGCTTACTTTGGTTTGTTTCAAATTTTCTTGAATTACACCTTATTTATTCTCCTCCCCTTAACCATTCCATTGAACTTGTTTTGAGTGCTTTCATTAAACCAGGATGCTCTAAGGCTTTACATATATTATCTCATTTAATCATTATGATAATCCCTTGACATAAATAATATCATTCACCTCAGTTTACGGATGTGGAAACTGAGACACAACTGGGTTAAGTAAATTGCCCGAAGATACAGCTGATGAGTTGGGGAGGCTGGCTTCTATCTCCAGACAATCTGATTCTAAGGCCACTACACTAAAGCTATTTTTATGGATCTTATCTCCTTAACTAGATTTTAAACCTCATAACTTGTTATTTGCAGTTCACACAATGCCTACTCTCCTGACACTGTAGTTGGTCATAGACTATTTATTGAATAAGTGGGTGAATGAACAAATAAATGAATGCATGAACTCTACTTAGAAAGCTGGTGGAAAAAGTGGCCTACAGAAGATTGAGCAGGAGAGTGACTGACAAAAAGGATAAAATGGTATTTAAGGATGATAAGAAAAGCAATAGAGTGTGGATTTTTCACTAAGGCTTAACAGTAGCCAAAACACTGGCATAACGATGTGTGCCAGCATAGATGCTATGGGAATGAAACATGATGTCTGGATACTTGAATCATTTTATTTTATTTTTATTTTTTTATTTTTATTTTTTTTTGCGGTATGCGGGCCTCTCACTGTTGTGGCCTCTCCCGTTGCGGAGCACAGGCTCCGGACGCGCAGGCCCAGCGGCCATGGCTCACGGGCTTAGTTGCTCCGCGGCATGTGGGATCTTCCCGGACCAGGGCACGAACCCGTGTCTCCTGCATCGGCAGGCGGATTCTCAACCACTGCGCCACCAGGGAAGCCCACTTGAATCATTTTAAAGGGAAAATTTGGTGACTGCATGTAGAGACATGTAAGGATATTATTGCAATGAAAAAAATCTAATTTTCTTAATGGATAATATATGAGCATTTATTTTAAAGGACTAAATCACTCATTATCTTACTGTCTGACAGTAAACAGAATGAACATTTTTTTTTTAAATTATCAACATTAATCATTGCATGAAGGTCAATTTTAAAAATTAGACAAAAAAATTTGCCCTCAAAACTCCAGCCCCAAAATACTACACTATATTATCCACTTTGAACTGCCAAATGGCTGATCCTTTTGATGGTATGAAAACTGATCACTGATGTAAATACCCCAGTAAATAATCCAATAAATAACCCCAAAAATAACTGAGTTGACTCAGGTTGAGTCCAATTCCATCATCACAGGCATCAATTATGTGCTAAACTTTGAGGATTCAAAAGTTGGGCACTCCCAAGGCTGATCTTCCAAACAATGAGTCATTCCAGTGAAACATCATCTAATTTGACTCTGTTGATCAACAACTCTCTCAACTCATTCATTCTACACAGATAAACATTACTTATGCAGCTCTTTATATGTCCCTTCTGCCTAGTTTCATAAGAAACATCAACATTTTCACATGTTCATTAATGTTGCAAGCATCACCTATATTCTATAATGGTAACTTTCTAAAAAACATAAATTGATTGAAAAGTTGCATTGCAGATGCCAATTAAGTAGAGCATTTGTTTCTCAGCATAGTAATTTCAAATGCAGCCCACTACAAATTCATATATAATCATCTGGAATTATAAAACCAACACAGAACGAGGAGAGCTCGAGTTACTGCTTTACATCACATTTCCCTTGGAATTACTTCAAGAGATAAGCCTCTCCAGTTTCAGTAAAAAGAAACGTATTGATATTTGTTCACGTTTATTTTTATATTTATTACGTCTCTCCTCTGTGCCAGGAACTGTGCTTGGGGATGACTTTTAAATAGTTTTTTTTTTTTTTTTTAATTTTCCAGAAATGCATCTGGCCATACATATGGCCAATGCACATATGTGTGGTTCTTCTTTCAGGATAACTTATGAGACAATTGCTGTTGTATGAGTCAATCAGCTGGACAAAGACTGTCATCAAGGAAGTATTTATTCAGTAGATATTTGCCATATCTTCAGTGTGTTTTCCCACCTGTCTCCACCAGCAAATTTTATCTTGCAGAATTTCAGGAGACATTTCTAGAACTTAAATTAGACAGTTTCTATAGTGTGAAAAGATACAACCTGAGTTGTGTTTTAGGTGTCAAGTTTTTCCCAAATTTTATTAAATACCTAACATACACTCAAAACAACCATTAGATATTAGGGGTCTGCAGTAGGAAAAGATTTTCCCCAGAAACTTAGACATTAAATTTGTAATTTACACTCACTTGTGATTCTAGCGTTTGTAAATAGAAGACAAAGTCTATCAAAGATTACTTGAAAGTATTTTTTGATTATTCAGAGAATCAAAAAGGAATTGTGAAAAGTTGAAAATTGCACAATTTCCTGGTTGACTCAGAATACCCAGGTTTGGACCATGGTCTTTGGAGATCCATGACCTAGTTGATCATATAACTTCTTCAAATCCCTGAAACTTCCATTGAAAAATGAAACTTTATCATGAAAAACTGCTATGATAATGAGATAATGGATATGAAATGCTTTAGAATTTATTCTTAAGTGACAATAGTTACTAGTATTATACTATCTTAATGATAGTCTAATATAAAGAGATAAATTATGGGACTTCCCTGGTGGTCCAATGGTTAAGACTCCACACTCCCACTGCAGGGGTTGCGGGTCCAATCCCTGGTCAGGGAACTAAGATCCCACAAGCCACGTGGTGCTGCCAAAAATAAATATATAAAAAATAAAAATGAAAATAAAATACTTAGGCTAAAGCAGCAAATAATTTTAAAAACATAAAGAGATAAATTGTAACTAATCTTAAACTGTCATCATCTTTACAAAATTCTTAACCCAAATCATTCACGCATGATAAGGACAATTGCAAAAATTCTTATAGATGGGTTGTATCCTGGAACCTCCTATATTTAAAGTAGAATCATATCCTTTATTCTCAATATACCAACATCTTGCTGATCCATTACTAAGGAATGATGAGTATGTGCTGAAGATAATATAACAGGGTCTGATTTTGTCTTCTTTCCAACGTCTGGGGTTAAGAGAATGGTTGATGAGGAAGGAACAGAGTGAAACTTACTAGCCCACCTAACACTAAACCATAGCCTCTCTAGCTAGCACCCTGCTTTCCCCTGAACATGTCTGTTTCTGAGGAACATTCCAATTGCAGCAACTTCCCCAAAGTTAACTGTCTGTGGTGCTTACCTGCGGGCAGGTAGATGCAGCTCCCAGGGCCCCTGAGGATAGGCTGCCTCGGATAGCCCAGAAATGTCTGAATTTTTGATACAGCAGACACTTCCCTGGGAAAGCAAAACTCACTCCAGAGTCCCCACATACAAATTAGAGTCACCATTTAAACCATCATCACAGTATTTGAGGTTAGTAAAACATATTGCTTGAGCTATAAAACATTCTAAACTAGCATTCCAAATGTCTTGCCTCAAGCAAGCACTTAAATTAAAGTTTCAGACAGCTGGCACTGGAATCATAATAACAGTTTTGCACAAAGGGATTGGCTAAACATGATTACTGTTTTGATAATTTATTGTCAACAGGCATTATTATGCCCTGATCCCAATGCTTGACTTCCTTTCTTCTCTATTATCAACAGGTGACAACGAGAGTTGGTTCAAGTTATAGAGAAGAAACATTCAGTGTCCTGGTCCTAAGTAAATCACACACACACACACACACACACACACACACACATGCACACACACAGGAAGCACTGTATATTGTTATTAATTTCCATAATCCATTTTTACTGTCTCCTTCCTATGAATTGCTTTGTTTGTAAAGGGGAAAAAATCTAAGGGTACTCTTCTTAGCACCCTTATTACAAGAGAAAAAAGAAAAAAAAAGAAAAGAGAAAAGGTTGGCTTCTTAAATACAATCTATATTCCCTTGGAATATCTACGGAATATCTAATTTCCCATGCCTCCCTTTGTGAAGTAGATAAAAGCAGCGAATGCCACAGACTTTCTTTTGTACTTTGAAGCATGTACACAACACTGGCAGCCTTGTGTCCATTTAGGCGGATGGGTGCTGGTTCACCCAAGAGACAGACAGTACTGACAACAGCTATTTGCCTTTTAGCCAATTCGAAAACACAATATTTTGCAGCCTTATTAACATATTTTCAAGTATAAGAGATTTTCTGTTCATTCCAGCTTGACTATTTTGAGCCATTTTATTTCTACCACAGGGAAATATGTGTGACTGACATTGTCATTTTATTTTACTCAAATTGGACCCATTCACAGATTCCCTAACAGGATTAGAAATATAATATTATATTTTTATCATTAAAATCAAGCCCAACAAATTGTCCAGGCAAATTTGGTGCTCAGTCTTTGTGAACTGTTGGAAACAGCATGGTATTGTGCTTTACTGTTTTAATGAGAAAGCAGACATTACTTGTTTTGGGGCAGTGAGATGGTTCTATAACGCAACAGGTTTTGTTGGTTTGTGTCTTTCTGTACACAAAACGCTAAAGAAATTGGAGACAGTCAGAAACAGTATGCTTGGATCAGTCAAGAGGGAATGAAAAGGACACTTCTGAGTACATTTGCATTTTTAAAATTCTGAACATGACTTTTCCATTGACTTTAATTAAGGTTTCATTAACCCTGAGTTTGGAAAGCTTTTAATTGAGAGAGAATTTGCTTACTGTGCTTTTTTTTTTTTTTCGGCTGCAAAGAGAATCACTGTAACAAATGTCTCTTCCAACTTGATAGTAAAATTCAACTTTGTTCTACCTTTGCAGAAATTGGTTATAGATCCACTCTTAAGAAATGAGCCACACCACATTGATGATTTTTATCTCATCATAAAGTGGCACAAATTTGGCTCCAGTACAATTCATAAGTATATTGCCTGCTGACAAATTAATCCAATTAGCAAAGGTGAAGGTTTATAATTGGGGTTAACTAGAATATAACTGGTCATTGCTAATCAAATCCCCCCCTCACCTCGCCTAGAGTGTGGTCTCCAAAGTTATTCGAATAGTCCCATTTAGTCTTCTGATCAAACCAAAAGTCGCACTTCAAAAATCCCTTTTCAAGAAAATAGGATAGAGCCACCTTTCCAAAGCCATGACAACAATGGAAGTTAGTGGCATGGTATTTTCCTGCTGTTTGGGAGAGTGAATATCCACCCCCCCCTTCTCTCCCCACTCCCCTACTACTGAGAGTATTTTTATATAGTTCAAGTCCCTATTGGTCTGCAGTTTGCAGTGCGGTTTAAAAAGTAATACATCTTTTCTTAGATGTACCCCAGTTTCTGCTTTTTAATAGACATGATAATGAGCTTCTGGGTCTTCATTTCCCAGTGTGCAGAGAGCTCGAACAAATCTTCGATTGTTCACAACCCAGGAGAAGTTTCCAGAGCACTGGTATCCATTGAGGTCTCTCTAAACAACTATTGTTTTAAGCGGGTTTTTTTTTTTTTTTTTTTTTTTTTTTGAGCTTGGACTTTTCTGGTGCCATTGAATTTTTTTTTCCCAATATATTCTGTAGCATCTGCTTATAACGAGATGAGAGAGCGAAATTCGTTTTGCAGTGAATCTGAATGAATGAAAGTTCCCAACTGTTTTGGAGCGGCATAATATGCTATCTGTACTATTGGCTGTAGAAAAGATGTCCTGGTAGGTAAAAGGAAAGGAAAGCTTTATTCGAGATTTTCACAAAAATATGTCTGCTTGGGCAGTCTGGGTTTTGTTTCCTAGATTTCAAAATTTTGGAAGGTATTTTACTTTTGTGCAAGACCAAAGGATGCCAGTGTGAAAATATGTTTGACCACTTTGGGAACTATTTGCTGTTTTTGAAAACTAACTTATTTACATCTAGCATGATATAATTCCTTATTAACAAAGTGCTTTCCAAAAAAAAAGCTAATTCTAAGAACTATCTAAAAACCTTAGACATATGCAATTATACACGTCTCTCAATTTTTCAGAAAATTAAAACATCCTCTGGGCAATTCCTGTTTTCAGTTTTTTTGACAAGTCTGAAAATAGAAATCGTGAGAATGCAAAGACCTAGCATTGCCAGGTGTTTTTTATAAATTTAATGGAAAATATATACACTTCCTCTCTCCCTTTTTCTTATTGGGGGAGGTGGCACAATGGCATCAGGTATGTATTTTTATATGACCTCAGATTATGCTTAAAGGAACTTATATGACATTAACTAGAATTTTTGATTATAGTAGCTGAGGTGATTGATGATGCTTCTACTAATTCTAAAACAATCCAATGGACATTATCTTCATGTTACTAAAGATATAACCCCATCTATTTCCCTAGCCAGCTCAATCCAGTGGAGGTAGAAAAATAGTTTAGTTTAATTTTTTTATTTGTGTCCTTATAAAAATAAGAAGGAAAAAATGGTGACTTGAGCCCATCCCCAAAGCTTTAACCAGCTGACTATGATTGAATACTTTTTCTTATTTCTGCTCACTGGGATCTTCTTATGAAATGCACATTTCATTTTTATCCAGGACCTGGGGATATGGGGCAACAGAAGAATATTATTTGAAATTCGGCACACCACAGTCTATAGAAAACTGCACAGCACGATTGTGGAAGAGTTATAATTTTAATTCTTTTTACAATGACAAGATTATTCTGAAGTTAAGTTATCATTCTCTGTTAAACCAAACAGCACTGTGGCAGTTTTAATAGGACAAGGTAGCTTATTCTAATTGGTAGGATCTGTAGATTCCTATGCTGAACTTTAGATCTAAGCATTTCCAAGTTAATAGGGTGATTGGAGGGGAGGTAAATTTGCAATCTGTTTGGGCTGAAATGGATACTTGGTGCCGCGAATCCTCAGGCGTCAAGCCATCGTTACCATTATTACTGCCTCCGTGATAGCCAGGTAGAAGCACCTGCTTTCTCTGGCTTCTCCAGGTAATCCCCAACGATCAATTAATTCCTGAAAAACAGTAACGACCAAAGATGTGGGCTTTTATAATATCAAAGGAGGATGGCTTTGACATCAATCAGTGGAAGCACTGTGCTTGCCGAATCCCACAGTTTAAAGAGCATGGATGCTTAGCTGAAATGAAACAAATCAGTTCTGTAACATCCTGGTACACAACAGAATCTGCTACAACTCTGTTTTTTGGTATGAGCTTCAACCGTGATAGTCTCTGTTTATAGAATCTGTGTCAACAGTAGGGTTTGATTATATGACTCATTTGAAGATTCCGGGCTTGCGATTTTGTTAGCAATATTTTTCTGGTTTTGCATAAAAAGAAAACAGAGGAAGTTGTTTTTCCACAGATGATATAATAGCAGTATTAAAAATATATAAATAAGTAAGCATCAAGCATATATATATTCAGGACTGAAAAAAAGCACAAAAATTCAGAACCATAGTAGAATCAAAAGTACAAACTTACTTTGTGTACACTACTTAGCAGCTAAGATTTCCAGTATGTAATATGTCTTCTTCCTAAAGGAAATTCGTGATGAAACAGATCGAACAACTTGGCAAATCTTTCAAAGTAGAAAACCGGGAATTTTGTTCATGTTTCTCACAACAGCAACAGAGATTGTTTTCACAATCGTTTTATACTGTCAGACCAAAAATAAATAAATACATTTAGATAAAGCCAAATTAATCATATTAGAGCTCTCACCAAGGAGGATTGGAACATGCTCTCTGTTCTTTTTTTATAATTCATCTATAGGAAAGGGTCTGGTATTTGAATTAGTGGCCAACCTTTAACAATTGAGAGAGTTCAAAGAAAAACTACAGATTTTTAAGTTTTTCTTGAAAATTCAAATCTGGCAATGCAGGGCCTTCATTTCTACCTGTAAACAAAAGGCTTGGTTTGAGCGTCTGCCTAGTTAAACCAAGCATACTCTCTCTCACCATTTTCTACAATCCCCACCCAGCCCACTCACCCACTTAAGTTACCAGAGTGATCATCTTGACCTTCCAGTTGACAGCCAATCTGTGGCTCAAAATAGGAACAGCCACACTCTCTGACTCTCTCACCTCTCTAGTCTTTGCCGGATCCTTCTCTCTCGGCCACGTCAACCACTCTACCATCTCCCATCTTTATTTGCTGCTTTCTACCTCTAGAGTTTTACCGGGTCATCCCCTACTCAGGAAAGCTCACCTTGCTCCAATGCAGTCTTTTCCTTTGCCTGAGACAAAAACTCCCTTCCATGTAGCACTTCCCATCACTCTCAGCTCTGTCCTGGCCCTGATTCTATTTCACATCCCCTTCACGTTTTGATACATGATCCATTCAACAAAAGCCTATGGTATCAAAAATCAAATTGATATTGACAAGTAAATGTATTTTCAATTACATAGTTCTCCTCATCAATTTCTTATAATGACATTGCAGGAGACTTGCTACAGGCACTCGTAACTCCCCCTTGAGCCAGAATTTGGCCCCTGCCATCAGATATATATACTAATTGGTTATGTTTCCCTTTCAGTGTTTCTACATTTCAGTCTTATTTCTATGCCTAGTCTCGCTAAATAAGACAATTTCTGAAGTCAAGGACAAAGATCTTCCAGTTCTTGGTACCCTTTAAGAACAAGGGATACAATACTATGAGCCAAGTACTAGAACCCCTATCTCTTGCCTCAGGATTCTCATCACATTTTGCACCACTTGCAATGCACTTATCACATTTTATTTCATCTTAAATAGTAATAGTGTATACTCTTTTCAAGGGCAGGCATTGTACCTTATTCAACCTTGTATTCTACTTAAAGGTACACCTTTAAGGAAAATACATCTTTCTATGTGTTTGAATTAATAAAAGTAAGCAGTCTTCAAAGAATATTGACAAATTCAATGGACATGAGAATATAAGTTTCTGGTGCTTGAGATTAACATTTAAAATCACCAATAATTCATCCAAGACTCACACTCACAGCTTGAAATGTCTGCAGATTCCCCAGGACAAGGAATCACAGAAAGGAGGAAACTTGATGGCCATGAGAAAATGGGCAGGCAGCTTATTCACAGGACAATACTCCTATTTCCTTCAAGATCATATCCCCTATCACCACATCCCTTAATTGCTGGAAATATTAAATTGTAATATGAAGGCAGATAAATGGAAACTAGTGCTTTACACCATTAGTCCTTCCTTTGATTTTAGACCTTAAATTTCCTGATCAAATAGACACATCTGAAAGAGTTATTTTCTGATGGGACTAGAAATCAGTTTGTCACTGTATCTAGCCTAGAATAGTCCTGCAAGGAAAGGGGACAAAAGATGATTACATTTGGATTTATGAGTTGGGAATGAGAATAAAGTGAGAAGAGTTCTGGAAGGGAGAATCTTGATGGGGTAACTGTTATATTTGGGCCAGAAAAGTATGGAGAGGTAATGTCTATTTTTATAAAGGGTTTTTATGTGATCTTGAGCATAACTGCATGTGATTGCTCCCCAAAATTGTGCCAAAGCTATTTGACTCAAGGTGCATTGGGGTATCTCAAACACTTCCCATAATATTTATTGTATTTTTTCCTAGAATAAAAGAAAAATAATTGCAAAATCCTACGTCAATGTTTTTTTCTAGTTGTATGTTTCATGTATGACTTGAAAATAAGAATGTAAATGAAAGGAACCTCACTGGTCATTTATGCAAAATTCTTGGGTGGGATGGCAAATCTTCAAGGATGGATAAATTATTCATCCAGAGGGAGAAGAAAGACAGAGAGGAAGAATGATTGGGAGAGAGGGGGAAAGGGAAGACAGAAGATGAAAAGTTTAAGATGTTGCTTTCCCTGTTTCTAACTGTTAACACCAAATTCCACCCATTCCAATGCAAGCACTTTTCTCTCAGGCTCTCCTTCTACTATACCATTCTGTTTCTTGGTGTCTCTATACCCAATACACATGTATAACCCAGACACACACACAGACACACACGCCACAGAATTTAGTTTCCTTATTCTGTTTATTTCCAACAGCAGACACATGAAGCAGTGACAAGATGGTCAGAATTTATATCAGACTACGAACTCTTGTATGAATAGCCTCAAAATCAGGTGGACCCAGTTGTTTACTGGAAGACACTGTTGTTTATGTCTATGACATTAGTATCCACCTTCAAGATTTCACATTTTGTATTTTGAAACAGGTTCCATTCAAATTTTGGGTGGAGGGGGAAGGACAATCTCAAAAAACACTGCCACTTATTGGGGGGACCTTGAACATGTTTCTTAGACATCATTTTTCCCATTTTATTGACAAAGAAAAATGAGACTGCCTGGCAGGATTATTGCAAAGGTTGATAAAAGGTGAAATCACCAAATAGGGTGACAGACACATAGTGGAGACAATAAATGGCTGTTTCCTCCCTCTTCTCCAGCATTCCTTTACTTGAATATATATGTGTTCCAAGAGTCCCTTGCAGAAATAATAATAAACTTTGTATCTTTAACCAAGTCAATATGAGTTTTCACTTTTGTGACATCAGGCATTTGAAAGTCTTGTAAAAGCAGAAGCACGATGAGAAAGATGCATGGATTATCACAGCAACCTTCTTGAAGAGGGCTTCTGGACAGTAGAAGGAGCAGGTTCAATGGTTAGGCAGCTCTATCATTCAGAAGAAAAAGGACAAAGGAAGTCTCCAGAAATTTTTCTTGGGTAGAGACACTCTCTTCATAGTGTCAATATTTCTTGGATTCTTCCTCCTAGTTTCTTAAAAGATCATAGAAGAAATGAAAAACCATATAAGTATTCTTTTCCAAATATATTTCAATGTCCCTGTCAATATTCACTTGGGATCCACCATTGATTTGGAGATTGTCAGAGGACATGTGGTCCAGATTAATAGCCTAAATTAATTAATTAGCTTCATTGTCTCATTGCCTTCACTTCTCTTCCTCTGTCTTCGTTTCCCTCATCTCTCCCAATTGCTTTTCCTCTGTGTCTTTCCTTTCCCTTCTGGAGGAATAATTTATCCATCCTTGAAGATTTGTCATTCCCCCAAGAATTTTGCATATATGAGCTGTGAGGTTCTGCTAATTTACATTCCTATTTTGAAGTCATACATGAAATATACAGCTAGAGAAAAAAATTGATATGGGATTTTCCAATTATGTTCCTTTTATTCTGGGGAAAAATGTAAAAAAAAAATGATGGGGAGTGTTTGAGATAACAACGAGAAACCCCTATGCACCCTGAATCAATTAGCCTTGGCGCAATTTTTGGAGCAATCACATGAGTCGGTAAAGGAATTTACTGTTCCAAGTGGGAGAAGACTCACCACACACTAAGAGGGGGGGACAGAGTCAGTGGGTCAACATTTATGATTTCTCCAGGATTACCATTTTGAGTTTTCCTCACATCTATTGATATTTCTACTGCAGTGAGAGAGACAAGAAATAATTTACCAGCTGAACCCATGAATTAATTACAGAGACTGAGTCTTCTGAAGTTCCAGAAAAGCATTAGTTTTGTTTATGTTTCAAGTAAGCCATCCTATATAGGTACAGATCCTCTTTACCAGGCTCTAAGTTTTAATAAAAAGTAACTACATCAGTCTTGCAGTTTTAAAATGGAGAATAAAATAATGAAGAGGAGAGGTGAATTAATACATGGAAATTGAAAAATATAGCTAAAAGCCTTTCTTTCCTCCTTTTTCCCTGCATCCTTTCTCCATCAACTATTTATGTCTCCTCCCTCCTGCTCCTGATGGGAAGGCCGCTGAGCAGAAGACAATCACCATGAAAGCAGCTAATCATGGGGGTTTTGCCAGTTAATCAGTATCTCTGTGGCTGACCATTGTTTACAGACGGAAGGGGTCCCAAGATTCTTGATCTCAGATACTGGAGGGCTGCAAGTCAGGGCCTTCAGCTCTCCAGCAAGCTGCTGCAGCCTCGATTTAATTAACTGCCTATCCCTGCCCTGGTGTGACTTGCATGGCCAGGAAGGTGTTTCCCAAGGAAATCAGAATGGGGAGCAGAGCGGGAAAGAAGGAAAAAAAAAGGTGAGTTCAGGAGGGCAATGAGGCGGGGGTTAACAACGCTGCTTAAGATCAAGGGCTGGAGTGCTGAGATGCTGCCAGACTTGAAAACTTTAATTTACTGTCACTGTTAGCCCCCTTTGAGGTTTATGGTGGTATTTATATACACAGCATCAATCACATGAAACAAGGAGGGGATTTATAGTTTGTTTTAAAGACTGCAAATGCAATGTAATGCAAATAGCTTGCCTCATGGGCATTTACGTTTAATGGGAAAATTACAGATGCAAAAGATTGGTAGAACAAATTTTAAATTGACTTTATTACATCTAGTGCTTTTCAGAGAATACTATTTAAAAAAAAAGAAAGATATGGTAATGGAGTTCTACACTGTAGCCTGACAAGTTAAATTCTACTTAACTTTTTTTTTTTTCTTATATCTTCCTGCTTACATTACTCTTACAATAACTTTGGCTGAAAATTCCCCAGGACCATAAACTGATTAGAAATTTGATTTGTCTTTATTTCATTTCAGATTACTTTTTTTCTAGACCCAGCCAAATAACAGATCCATATCATGTATATTCATATGATATCATGGTGGCATATGCATTTGTAGCCTATGCCATGACTCCTTTGTATATTAATATGTGAAGGCCTTTAATCAAGGTTTAAAGTTTTAGGATAGATTAGCTCTCTTGTCCTCGTTTTCTTAAAACATATTTGTATGTGTGTCTGTGTGTGCACATATATGCATGCACACATCTCAAGGGATAAATTGTTCTTTGACTTTGAACATTTTTGGTAAAGATCTTTTCCTGAGCTGTGAACACCAAAGGTTATCACATTATGGTCATTAAGTTGTTTGCATGGGATGAACAGGTGGTCTCAGCTTGTATTTTGGCCAATGCCTGGTGCCCCCTGCACAGAGCTGACCTTTAAATTGGTATTACCACTTGATCAGAGGAAAGACAAGGGTTAAACAGGCAGGAGCCAGAGCTTTGCTCATACTATTGGCTGCAGAAGCTCCATCCTCACCTGTGCAAAAGCACAGTCTTCTTATCAGTTAATGAAAAACATTTTCATGGATAATCTGGCCATCACAAATTAGAAGCGGCATCTATACTATATTCTAAAAGGGTTTTTTTTATGTTGATTTGTTCTTTATTCCTGCTCTCTTTCACAAAGGACTCGAGGTAGCTTCCAAAGATGCACATGATTGTAACTACAAGAATTTTGCAGATATATTCTATTTTTAACTCCGTAACTTTGTCTCATAAACATCTATTTTAATATATTTTTCTCATATATATTCTAGTATTCATAGAAAACTCTTTCAGTAAAAATACTGTTACAAAGGCACACATAACTTGCAGAATTTTCCTGTTTTTGTAACCATTTGTTTGTATTCTAAACAATGAGCAACTAAGCTTAGAAAGGAATATATCTTTTCAAGAAATTTATGGTTTCTTGAAGGTGACAAGGAAGTTCCTCTAATGCTATGTTCATATTTGACCTCCAGATCCTTCTGTAATGAGACTAATAAGTTAAGGCTGGGTTTCATTGTACTTAGCAGTGAAATTCGAAATAACAATGGTAAATGTAAGAAATTGATCTCTTCTGTTTCAGGCAAATCAAGGCAGCTGTGGTGGCCCTCTTCCACAAAGTTCAGAGGAACTCATATCCTTTCTACTTTTTTGCTTTTTCATAGGTGACTTCCATTCTGAAAGTTACTTCCTGTTCAAGATGGTGGCTCCATTTTTATCCATGATGTCTTTATTTTAACCAGAGGGTAGAGAAAGGCTCAGTCCCTGCGTTAAAGACACTTCTCGGGGATTGCATACACTTCTACTTTCACCTCGTTCTCCAGAATTTTGTCACATAGCCACACTTAGCTTCATGGGAAGGAAAAAAATGTACTCATTTTTTTCCTGACAGCTGTAAGCTCAATTAAAATTCTGGGATTCTGTGCTAATGTAAAATTTGGAAGATGAATATTAAGCAAAAAGCAACAGTATATAAGAGCAGTCTATACCAGAGTCGACAAGGTTACTTTTACCGATATTTTAACTCATACTGATCCTTCCTCTCAAGAGTTAGGTTATAATCTGTGTCTATGGATAAGATGACCAGAAGAGGCAATTTAGCTGTGGGAGGCTCCGATCATCAACTATATAGACTTAACTCCATTCACGAGACAAGTATTTCTGTTTTCAGCATTAATGATATGCTGTGGTCTGAATTTTTTTTGTATTTATTTTATTTTGTCTGTGTTGGGTCATTGTTGCTGCGCTCGGGCTTTCTCTAGTTTCAGCGAGCAGGGCCTACTCTTTGTGGCAGTGCTCAGGCTTCTCACTGTGGTGGCTTCTCTCGTTGCGGAGCATGGGCTCTAGGCACGTGGGCTTTAGAAGTTGCAGCACGCGGCTCAGTAGTTATGGCTCACGGGCTCTAGAGTGCAGGCTCAGTAGTTGTGGCACACGGGCTTAGCTGCTCCGCGGCATGTGGGATCTTCCCAGACCAGGGCTCGAACCCATGTCCCCCACATTGGCAGGCAGATTCCTAAACACTGTGCCACCAGGGAAGCCCCATATGGTCCGAATTCTTAAAATGGGACAGGTACAGGCACGATTTCAAGATTTGCCTCATTAGCTTCTTAGTTTATATCAGAGTGCAGTTGCTCAAAGTTGCTTCAAAGCAAAACAACATGCATGAATTTTTCCTAATTCAGCAAACAGTTGTGGGGCAGGCTTATTTGACCTGATATAACAACAACAAAACTGTCCGACTAGCTTCCAGTCTTCTACTCCTTCATGCAGAGTCATTGAGTATTTACGAAGACCCCAGCATTTGCAAGACATTGGGCTTAATCAATTAATTCGTTTAATTCCCAGGGTGAGGGAGTAGGTAGTGGCAGGAAGGTACGATTCCCTGCCTCTATTCACAGATGAGACTCTGAGGTTCAGAGTAGTTAACTAAATGCTAGTTATACTGGATTGGAAAACCAGGCTGACTGAGAGCAAATGAGGGACACCTCAAAATGTGTATTTAAACAGAAATCAAAGAAAAAAAGCCATGAAATTTATATTAACAGCAGTAATGTAACTACCTTCAAATGATTAAGCAGCCTTTAAAATGCAAAGGCAAGTGACCAATTAAGACTTGAACCTTTGATCTGTGACTTTGCTAGTAGCCTTGAATTATTAAATTAAAAGCTAAGAGACACAAATAACTTCATTAAGTTGATGTCTCAATAGATAGCAATAGATCTATTAAAGATAAATTGTAACAGGGTAAAACGCCTTCCTACGAAATTGCTTCCAGTTTTTGTTTTGCTTTCCTTCATAAAATTAAAGGAAATTCTTCAAAAAAGGGTGTACAATTTAGAGTGAAAGATGTAGTTTTCCCCCTTCAGATTTATTTTACCTATAGGAGGCATTAGACCTGCATAAAATTTTCCACAGTTTAGAGGACAAGTATGGGGAATGAAGAAAATATGCAAAATTTGTAAAATACACAATTATCTTCCAGTTTTGCAATGTTTACAAAAGTCTATGATCACATGAACACATTTTTCAGGCTTCTCCCAGATCCTGGAAGGGGCCAGGCAGGTGAGGGCCCTGAATCATTCATTGGATGGCGAGGATGCCTCTCATCTCGTCTCCAGATAATGAGGCCACGCCCACTAGAGCATCACTATAGCATCAGCACCCTCCTGCCAGCACCCTGTTTTCCAATGAATACAAACTGATCCAGCAGAGTCAGATTTCATTTTCTACAGTTTGATAGATACTTCTAAATGTTACAACTTTTCAAGAAAAACAAGAACAAAGTAGCCTGGATAGATGCTCAAGCATGAATTTGCATCAAGAGAGGGGATAGGAGAGAACTTCATTCTATTATTCTAAATACTGCTGGAGTATTCTAATTTTTTTCAATAATCATGTCTCATTTCTTCTAATTTTAAAATAGTTATAGGGGAAGTCTTCATCCTAAGAAAAATGACTATGATGCATTTCTAAACTTTATTTTATTGAAGTATAGTTTATTTACAATGTTGTGTTAATTTCTGTTCTACAGCAAAGTAACTCAGTTATACATATATATATATATATATTCTTTTCCATTACGGTTTATCACAGGATATTGAATATAGTTCTCTGTGCTATATAGTAGGATCTTGTTGTTTATCCATTCTATGTATAATAGTTTGCATCTGTTAATCCCAAACTCCCAATCCATTCCTCCCCATATGATGCATTTTTTTATAGACTAAATATCTACCTAATTGCCCTCTTTTTCCTCATGTAATTAGCTGTGGAAGTAGTTTGGCTTCTAAAGCAGGCACTCTCAAAATATTGGCAGGATAGAGGGTGAGACATCGTGTAATTGCTAACTACCCTCTACTTTAAGCTTTCTGCCAACTATCAGAATCACCCAGGCCTTTGGGAAAATTTCTTTAGAAAAGCGAACTGCTACCACCCAAATGCCATCACGATTTCTTAGGGAGAGATTCTAAAAGTAACGCCACAGAGAATCATGAGCATCACAGGGGAAGTTGTTAAGAATGCATGTTCTCGGGCCCACCCCATACCAACTGAATCAGAAGCTCTAGGAGGGAAGACCAGTAATCTATGTGATGCTGATGTACACTCAAGTTTGAGAACTATTTCCTAATAGAAAATCTAGGGTGAAAGCTGGAATTTGATATGTATAGCTCACCCCTATTATTCAACAATGGCTCTAATTCATGGGTTGTTTTCTATGATTAAGTTCTCCAGCCTTTTCATTTTGAAAATTTTATGTAAAATTAAGGAGAACTACAGGTTTACAAAATATAGGTCTGTGGATATGTTTATGCTTCCTTTGCTTTTTTATTTTTCATTTTTAAGCACAAAAAGGGAAACTGAAATTAATTCCCATATGTCAAAATTCATTACAATGAAGCCTGGGAAGGATATACAGAAAGTCATTTAACTGATGACAGAAAGTAGGCCCATGACCATGGTACCGAGATGTTGGGTTTTCAGGAGAAGCAACATTTTTTTCTTTTTAACATCTTATTGGAGTATAACTGCTTTACGATGGTGTGTTAGTTTCTGCTTTATAACAAAGTGGATCAGCCATACATATACATATATCCCCATATCTCTTCCCTCTTGTGTCTCCCTCCCACCCTTCTTATCCCACCCCTCTAGGACAACATTTTTTTTGTTGTTGTTAAGTATTTTCTTTTACTTCTTTTGTTTTTCTTTCTTTTTTTGTTTTTTGTTTCCGAGTAAGGACATTTCATTTTTTTAATAGTCTATTCAATAGTATCAACATTATTTTCTAAAATATTTTAGTACCCAAAAAAAGTATATATTTTCAGTAAAACAGAATGGTTCTTCCCGAGGTAATATTGTTGGCAAACTTACATGAACATTTTGACCACAGATTATAAAACTTTAGTTAGTGCAGGGTTTTTGCTTGAAAAGAGGACCTTGACAATTAAAAATAATACGTCTCAAGACTTTCACAAATACCTATGTTTGCCTACTAGCATTCCTTGGTTGTTTGAGTTTCTGGCTCCCCATTGTAACATAAGGCCCTCCAAAGCCCTTCATTCAACAAATATTTGAGTGCCTACTGTGAGTCACACAATGTTCTCCATGCTGAAATGCTACCATGGCCCTGGTAGCCAAGGCAGCCCTGCCCCCAGGGAGCTTATGTTCTAGTGAAAGAAATGGATAATTAAGCCAACACATTGTACACTTTCAGGTGATGGTACCTGTGTGAGGAAGAACAAAGCAAAGGTGAAGAGAGAATGTTATGGACTGAACTGTGTCCCCCTCAAATTCATATGTTGCAGTCCTAACCCCCCGTAGCTCAGAACATAACTATATTTGGAAATAGGGTCGTTAAAGATGTGATTAAGTTAAACATGAGTTCCTTAGGGTGGGCCCTCATCCAATCTGACTTGTGACCGTATGAAAGAGGAGACCAGGATGGAGACACACAGAAGAAAGACCTGTGAAAACACAAGGAGAAAACAACCATCTGCAAGCCAATGTGAGAGACCTCAGAAGAAACCAGTATGGCAGACTCCTTGATCTTGGATTTCTAGCTTCCAGAAAGATGAGAACATGCATTGCCATTGTTTAAGTCACTCATTCTGGGTACTATGTTATGGTAGCCCCAGCAAACTAGTACAAAGGGTCTTAAAGTTGGTAAGAGTTGGTCTCTCACAGGAGCATTTGTGTACTGACATTCAGTGCAGGAGTGAAACATGCATAAACTGGGGTCTTGTGCACTGCAGGCCAAAGGACCAGCACAAGTTTCTTATGTACATAGCCTTAAACCACAGGCTAGCCTCCTTTTCAATTATTCCTACAATTTCTTTATCCCTGGATGGCCATTTTTCATAAAGGAGTCAAATTGAGAGGTAGATGCTTGTTTATCCACTAGACAACTCAACTACAGAAATGACTTGTTCCCATAGATTTTCCTAGTAATACTGGATTAAAACTTGTATCTCAGTAAAAATTCTAGTGGGTGCATGCCACCATCCTTCTGATTTGCTCAGAAATGATTGTAATCTTAAAAGTCACATCCAATTACACCAGTCTCTACTTTTATGGTAGAGTGGGTACATTAGTGCTCTATTTTTTTTGACTGCAAAATGCTATTACTTATTTAAATTTTGTAAGGAAAAACTATTTTGATTGCAGGTTATAAAGTACCTATTTATTATTTTTATGATTTTTAGTTTCACATATACTTAGCTTGTTAAAAACCCTGGTGTCTCACTATTAGGCTAGCCATCTGACGCCAGTTTATTCTGATTTCTTTTGGGGGGGGTTTAATTTATATTAATAATCATATCCTTTAGTGGTAGGAAGCTTCTTTAACAGACTACTATTATGTATGCTTCTTGCAATCTGGCATCAGAAGTTGTCAGTCTGCATTGCAGCACTATTTTGAAACTAATTCAAAGAGGCATTATTCCTAGCTTCTTCTCCACAGGCTGAAGGCCTGCTCTCATCTGGGAACTGCCCAGCAAGAGCTGCAGGCCAAATCTGGCTTGAATTTATCCAAAGAGTGGCCTTAGTGTTCACATTTCAACACTGAAAGGGCTATTGAATTCCACTACCACCCCCAACCAACCTCTTTCCTTCTTGAAGGTTGACTGTCTCCCACAAAGGAACTTGTAGGGGTTTTTTTATTAACTTGTTAAAATCTTTGTAAAGGACTGTGATTAGGCATTTTATCTTATGCATCTAGTGATACAGAACTGAATGGAGCTAAAGACACAAGCTACTGGTCCATTCCGGAAGAAAGAATGAAATAAACGATTTTGGTATAATTTTTGGACGGCCAGTCTAATTTTGAGACATAAATATGATCCAGCTTATTCATCCATAAGTTGACCCAATTTTGAGTCCAGTTTGGGATAGAACAGGATGTTTTTGACATTGCTCAGATGTATCAAGACCTGTTTCTTCTGCAGTTTTCTTGGGATACATCGACCCCCATGGACATCTCCCTTTCATTATGGACATGGAACTTATAGCTGTGATTGAGTATTTAGTATTCAATGCTCTCTAATTGCTTCTTACACATACATTCTGCCTTCACCAGTTGGCAGAGAGCTGTTTGAGTTCAGAGAAATATGTGTTAAACTCCTTCTGGACTATCCTGGCCTCTAGGAGTTTGCTGCTTAGGCATAAGGAAGTGATTGGAAATTGATAGTTGGTAAATTAATGAATCATTTTCTTTCCTGAGAGCTTTTGCAAACATGTCACTGTTATTATTATTTTTTTTTACCTTGATGTCAGGTCCCACTATTATTATGTCCCATGGAGGCTGGTGTATACACTTTATTTTTTTAATAACATATAAAAACTTTGAGGAAAGATTGTCTATAAGACAGGCATTTAGGGCAATACTTCATTCTCCTAACAACTTTAGGAAATGAGATGGTATTAGAAGATAAGCTCCATAAGGACAGGGATACACTCACTTTTGAATTCTTAAGGCTGACCATAGTGCCTGGAAGATAGTAGATGCTTAAAAAAATATTTACTGAATAAATGCATGTGGAGAGGATTTTTATATGATTTCAAATAACAATACTTACAACTGTTTCTTATGTTTGCAGAATAATATCACATACTTCTTCCTGGCATGAACCTCCTGCCACCACCCCATTTCTTCATATTGAAAGCAAAGTATTTTGTTGAAATGCTTTGAGCTAAAAGGTTGAATCTTTCAAAAGGCATATTAGGAAAGAGGCAGAGGGCAGACAATTGGCAAAACTGATTTTCATGAGAGAAAAATCAAGAATATTTAGGATTGGATGCAGCATGCAAAATGTGAAAGAGTCTGTAAAGGAAGAAACATTCAAGCAACAGGACTGCAGGGTGAGAGCCTGTAGGGTCTACAGGCCAGGGCTGGGGCAGAGCAGTGTAGGAGAGGGTACTTTAATGACAAACACATTTTATATTTTAAGTTGTTTTCTCTTCATAGTGTGAAGTTATTTCTCACATCACCCTGATCACCTCAAACCCTCAATAAAGTCCATGCAGTCCTAAAAGCCTACTGCTAATGCTGCTTGTGAAAAGAGCAAGGAAAAGAGACTGGGGGCCAATGTGTACAGAAATGAAGCAATAGCCACTGTGGCTGAGATCTGGTGTTCTGTAGTCATAGAAAATAGGATCAAAAGAAACTACTCCCCTGGGAATTGACAGAAATCTCAAAAGGGCCAATTTATGAAATGTGTATGCATAATTCTATGAAATGGTGTTCAGATCAGTTTTTTTTTAAACTTTGCAACCAGAAGACTACCTTAGTTGATATTCAGGCTGCAAATGAATTAATGCTTTATTTTATAGTAAGAAGTATAATTTCTAAATAATGAATATAGTTAAAGTATACTTTTTCTAGTTATAGTAATCAAGTTCAAGGTAAAAAACTTATAAAACTAATATTAGCAAGTAGGAGAAAGTGAAAAATACCCATAATCCCTTCCTCTAAATACAACTACCATTCATAGTTTGTTAGTTACTTTTCCAGGCCTTTTGCCCAAATCCTTAAATTCTGGTTGCCCTTGTGACTTAAATGCACTGAAAATGACAGGGTCGCAATTCCAAACCTAGTCTTCAAGAAGGCTTAGACACTTCCACTTTTTCTCTTAAAGCTTGTCTTTGCCAAGTAGGCAAGCTCAAGGCTTGTTACCATGAAGAGGAATGCTAGTTGTCCTAAACAAAGCTGCCTACCAGCATGAAGCTTGTCAACTCACACACATGAGAGACCCCAGCCTAAATAAGCAGAACTGTCTTCCCAGACCACAACCACCTATAGGTACATGAATAATTCCAGTCTTATCCAGAATAACGACCTAGCTGAACTTCAGACCCATGAGAAATACTAAATGTTAATTGTTTCAAGCCAATGAGTTTTTGAGGAATTTTGTCACACAGCAATAGCTAACTGTTACATCTCATTTTATAGAGAACAAAGTAAACTTCACTAAAGATTGCTCATGTAACATACCATATAAAGACAGAATCAGAAATTCAATCCAATGTCTTCCATGTCCCAACTCAGTGAGTGATTTTTTTTCCTGATACATATCTTTCTAAAGTAGTTTTCATATATTCCTTTTTTTAAACTTAAGATACTGTATCTAATTTAAATTTCCCTTTATACTTCTTCTGATAGCTTCAATATAGGATATAATTTTTCTTTTATATTAAATGTATAAACTGCTTCTCTCTCAAATTTTTGCATTTTTTGTCTCTTTGGTAAGTTCAGATATTTTATTAGATTCTAGATGTTCTCTGAATAGTTCTGTGTTAACTTGAATTCAAAATCTGTAAAATATTTATTCCCTACTTCAACTTATTTTCCTTTACATACACACAACACTGTTCCTTGAATTCTGTCTTGTTCAGGGATATCCCCAACCCATGACCAAAATCTTGAAGCCATCTTTAACTTATTCCTCTCCATGATAAACCATTAACATAGCGTGGATTTCTCCTTCAAGATGTCTCAGGTTATCTTTCTTTCTATTCAATTCCATGGACACACCCCTAATACAAGTTGTTTCTACCTATACATGATGCTTGCAAATTCCATGCCATCATCCTTCTAGTGGGAGAGAGTGGAAAGCTAAAAGCTCTAACCTCCAGACTTTTATTCAGTTATGGATATGGATTAGTTCTGTCACTTGGATGCACTTATATAGGATTTGGAAGGCAGAAGGGAAGACATTTGTCAGATCCCTGACTCCTTTTTGGCTGTTTCTCTCTGAAAACAAGACTGTGGAAACTGAGTTTGGTAGAGGCAGCGTTGTAGTTTCCATTCTCTACAAATTCCTGAGTTTTGAGAGACAGTTGAAGCTGAAGCACTGGCCTCAGAAATAGTAGATTTGCTGCCAGTTCCATTCATTGGTATTCTGGGAGCTTCCCTGGTTTGTCAACCTAGGTCCCACTCCTTAAATGTTTCCAATGATTTTGTAAACACCTAATTTCTTGTATTAGATCCTAATTTCTTTAAAATATCTACAGTCATTTCTAAGAATTTGAAAAATATAATGAAAACCGATCCTGGAATACAGATCTTTGTCCTCCCAAAATGGAGAATATGGATTTTATCCAAATGTCACTCCATTATTTATAGTTGTATTTCTCTGAAAATTGTTATACCAGGATCAATTAAGTATTGGTGGAAAATGAAAACCTTCATCCCTAATAAATCACAATCTTTAGAAAGGGCCTAGACATATGCATTTCAGGAAGCACCTCAGGGATTCTTATGCACCCTGAAATATGAGAATCACTGATTTATAATAATTATGCAAGTGTTAGAATTCAAAGAAAATCTCAGTAAATAGAAACTGTATGTGTTCCATTTATTAACCCACACAATTAAGCTAGATATTAATAACAAAGCACTATATCATAAAAAAAAAAAAAAACATGTAATTGAGAAGCTTATGTATCCTACCCACTAAATTCTCTCAAAGAGGAAAGGAAAATAAAATTACAAACTTATTAGGCAACAATATATATTACATCATTACATAGCATTGGGCAATGAATGTAGCCAAAGATGTGTTAAGAAGGAAATTTGCAGATGCAAACACTTAAGTTATTAAACAGAAACAAAAAATAATAAAGTCAAATAAAGAAGTTAGAAAGAGAATAGCAAAACAGAAACCAAAAAAGTAGGAGAAAAAGAAAATAAAACTAAAGCAATATAAATAAAATTGAATAAGGAAAAAAAGTGGAACTGAAAAATAAATATAAGAATTGATATTTGAGGAAAATATGCTAAGAACTGTCAAATCTATTCACAAACAAAATAAATACAAAAAATAAATACAAAAGTTTTTTAATGAAAACAAAATAATATAGAAAACTTTTTGATATTTTGAAAACATAAAAATTTTAGAAACTTTTATGAGGATGTATAAATCATCAAGATCAATTCTAAAATGGTTTGTATATGTTTGCATGCAAACAGACAAAAGATAAAGGAAAAATGACAAAATTTTGATGATTAACCTCCAAGTAACATGCCTACATGATTTTATAGGTGTATTTCTATTTTATTTTTCCCATACTATAAGCTGTAAAAAGATAGAAAACTTCTCAATTCATTTTTAAAGGCAATAAATCTCTGTACCTTAAAAACTAACAAAGATAACACTAAAAGGAAAATTCCAAATGCATTTCAATAATTAATATTATTAAAAATATTATTATATAAAATCCCATTAAATCAAGTATATTATTACAGTAAAAGAAAAGATAATCAAGAATGATTTAGTCTATGAATATAAGGATGGTTTAACATAAAACAATATGCTGGTATTCATAACACCAATAGATCAAGGAAGAAAAAGTATGTGATTACTGCAATAGACTTGGAAAAGTCACTTGAAAAATTCAACACTTTTTTTTTTTTTTTTTTTTGTGGTACGCGGGCCTCTCACTGCTGTGGACTCTCCCCCTGCACTCTGCGCTTTAGCTTTAGGCTAAAACATTTGCTCATCGATGCTTAATTCTTGTACTCCCCTTTCCCTGGCTAAGGCAAGTGCAATTGTCAAAGTATTTTTTGACATAAGGGTGGCCCAAGATAAATCGAGTCAGTATATGAAGGGTAACTTCCCTGGAGAATTGCCCAGACCCACAGAGAGCTTTGCATGATGAAGAAATAGATGTTTATTGTGTTGAACTAAGATTTGTGGGTGGTTACTGAAAGATAGTCTGTCCCAGATAATGCAGTAAATATTTAAAAATAACAACTTTCTTACATAATAGTTACACAATACAGTGTAAATACAGTTAGACAATAGAAATTTGAGGAGAAAAAAGCTGTTACATTATAATAAATATTACAATAAATAGTTAGGCATTAACAAAAATATTCATGACTCTATTAAAAAACATAAAACTTTACTTAAAATATAAGAGTTTAATAAATGGAAAATAATACCATATGACAGGAAGAGAAAACCATATTATAAACCTGTCTAGCTTCTCTCAAGTTCATTGGTAAATTTAACAAGTTAAATTAAAATTTCAGAGTGATGCTTTTTTCTAAACGTAGCAAAATCATTGCAGACTATACCTGAAAGAATAAACAGCTAAAAATAATTGAGAAACTTTTGAAAGTAATGATGAGGATTTGTGCTATCAAATACTTGGAGAAAATATTTGCTGTGCATATAAATATATAATAAAGAACATGTAACAAAAATTTATATTAGAAAAAACCTCTTATGACTTAATAATGAAGAGGCAACTCAATTGAAAAATGGACAGTGATTTGAACCAATACCTCACAAAAGCACATGGACAATAAACACATGAAAAAACGTTCAATTGCAGTAGTCATTTGGTAAATGCAAAATAAAGCCACAATGATATGCCACTATTCACATACTAGGATAGTTAAAACTTTAAAAGATGGACAATAGCAAGTGTTTGCAAGGATGCAGAACAACAAGAAGGGGTATATAAAATGGTAAAAGTACTTTGGAAAAGAGATGGCAATTTCTTGTAAAGTTAAACATATACTTACCATATGACTCTGCAATTTCACTCTTAGATATTTACCCACGAGGAATGACAACATATTGTACACAAAGACTTGTACAGGAATGTTCATGGCAACTCTATACATGATAGCTAAAAATAACCCAAATGTCCATCAACAGGTGAATATCCAGATAAACAGATTGTGCTGCAACCATATGAGCAAATACCACCCAGCAATAAGAAGGAATGAACTACTGACAAATGCAACAATGTTCTGCTGAGTCAAAGATGGCAGAAACAAGTGAACACATACTTTAGGATACCACTAACAGAAACTTCCAGGAAGGTACATAGGGAAGTTTGGGGGGAAGATTGAAATGTTATGTATCTTGATCATTTACATTGATAGCAATACATTGATAGGATACAAAATAAATGTATTTTTACATGTAAATTATACCTATTTAAAGTATTTTTTTAATGAAATCATCTACTGAGATGATCTCAGCTTTCTTGACCCTAATATTCTATTACATGGGTTCAATAATTTATGATAAACTAAGTTTTAAAAATGTTACCTGTCCAGAAGGATCCCTCTAATGCCTCCAGTTTTAGAAGGAACAAAGTCTTGAGTCAAACGAACACATCTCCAATCGTGGAACATTTGAGAAAAGGAAAGCACAATGATAACATCCTATCACAAAGGGAAGCACTCACTGCCCCCAGGAAAGGCAAAGAACAACTCCTGCTCTTCAGTTTACTCTGTGATTTCCAGACAGAACTTCCTATTGTTGAATTAAAGGGACAGGAGAACCATTCTCACTTTGTAGTGTTAGCAGAGAAACACATTCTGCTTTCTGTGTCCAAATGTTTTCAGGTTTAAATTAATACTTAAAGACTTCTAACTGAAATAAAAGTCAATGTATATGACAGATAAAGAACAATCAGAATCAGATACCAAGCGAAAGAAAGGAGAAAGGAGGAAAGGGAGGGAGGGAGGGAAGGGAGTTGGGAGGGAGGGAAGGAGGAAGAAAGAAGAGAGGAAGGAAGGAAGGGAGAGAGGAAGAAGGAAGAGAGGATGAAAGAAAGACAGATGAGATGGACAAGAGCATCATTTGATAAGTCAGAAAAAGATAAGGCAGATGAAACAGGAGAGCCTTTGTCTAGAAAAATTCTGTTTCACTAGCTTAAGGCTACCCTTTGTTATCATCGTTTATCTGGGAACTTTTTTGATGATGTCAGTCAGATACCAGGGAGACAAACCAATTCTTCTTTGGAGATGCAAAATTGCCAACAATTTTCTTTAAAGTTTAATATTTAAAAAGACAACATTAGAGAAGAGGAAGCCCAAAAACTGAAGCCAGATTATTTCAAAGTTTTCTTAACCCTTTCCCACTGGCATTTTTATATCTTCACACAATTTGATAGGACACCATTTATAGGAAGATCTCTTTTAATAAAAAAAAAAAAAAATTAAATGTTTTATATATTATTTATTAGCCAGAGTCAAGGCCAATGGTACCTACCAGTCATGCCTGGTCTCTGCACTTGCTCTTTGGAACTACTGGGAACTCTTTTCCTAGACTTGAGAGATTTTCTACTAATACCACTAGAAAGCCCAAAGAGGCCATAAGGAACAAGTTAAAGGGGGGGCGGGATTTGAGGTGAATGCTCTTGATAGACAGGTCAGAATTAAGTTTCTTGTAATAGCTAAGTACCACTTCTGACTGCAAGGCTAGGTTCCTGTGTCCATCACACCTCAGCTCAGGCTGAGGCCTGCAGCATCATACAGCAAACCCATGGCTATGTCTTGAGGCAATTAGAAGATCAAACACATGGGAGAGGTGAGGGGCTTTGGCTGGGACTGCAATTGAAACATAGGCCATAAAGTTCTGGAAATGAGGTTTCTCGGCTATCAAGCCAATGATTGCCACATGCCAAAACATAAACCAGATTGCATAATGAGTAAGTTTTTCATAATTTCCTCAAATTAGGTTTTTATTAATGCCTGTCAACAGCAAATGATAGGCATGTGTTGCGTTAGCAGCTGCCATGGGCCATGCCAGCTCCGATATCACAGCTAATTTAAGGCTTACAGTAAGCCAAGGGCCTATAGGCTCTATGTGCTCAAAAGCACATAAAAACCTATGTACCTATAGGCTCAAATAGTTTGTAGTAAAGAAAAAAGTAGTTGAGTGAACATTTCATCAATGGCGAATAATTGCTGTTGAATGTGGTTTTAAATAAATTAAATTGATTTTCATCCCCAGCTGAATGTCCTCAGTTTTCTCCATTGTTTGCAGACAACCTGATTTAGTTCAGGGCCTCTGACATCTTTTGGGGATATGTCAAGTGTTCTGGTCTATTTAAGTTCCACTCTCCTTTAGCTTCTCACACATAATCATGAAAGACTCATTGCCTCCGAAGGGGATACTGATGATGTGGTTGATTTCAGAAAGGCAATGTCATGGTGAGCTTCCAGACAGAAGAGCTGGAATGCTACCATTCTTAAACAAGGTATCAGTCAGACAAAAAATGAGCTTAGCTGATTACTTTCACTGAAAACAGTAAAACAGAGACATAGTATTTTACCAAAAGCAAAAACATTTTTATTAATATTATAAATATTAATATAAATAGTCCATGGTTGGAAACATTTTCATTACAGAAAATAATTCCATGCAAAGGATTCACCTTAGTAAAACCTAGACTTCTGTACTAAGATGAACACTGTGAGGTGGCCAAGTCCCCAGGAAAAGGAATCCTGCCCGCAGTTGTGGGATCAGAAGACCAGATAATGAAAGAAGAATTTGCTTGGATTTCAGAGTAAGGAAGGTGGATTTTTATGCAATGTACCCCAAAGGCAAACTCCTAAATACCTATTGTATCATGGTGGTAACAATTTTTAGCTAATTATTTGAGAGAATGATGTCTTTGGTTGGGTTATTATAACAAAATATGATGGATTGGGTGGCTTTAACAACAAAAGTATTTATTTCTCACAGTTCTGGAGGCTGACTAGTCCAAGATCAAGGTGACATCCCATTCAGTTTCTGGTGAGAGCTCTCCTCTTGCCTTGTGGGTGGCAGTCTTCTCACATGGTGGAGAGAGGAAACTCTGGTGTCTCTTCCTCTTCTTATAAGAGCACTAATCCCTTCATGGGACTCCATCCTTATGACCTAATCTAAGCCTAATTAGCTCCCAAAGGCCCCACTTCCTAATACTATCACATTGGGGATTAGGGCTCCAACATATGAGTTTTGGAGGTACACAAAGCATTCAGTCTATAACCAATGACTTAAATGGAAGAGAAGATGGAAATAGGAAAATAAAGCTGGAAAGTAAATGTAATAATGAGGAAGAGAAGTAAAAAAATCATAGATTAGAGTCAGGGTATGGAAATGGGTAAAAAAACATAAATCTATATGACATTTTAAAAGAATTATGGGATGTAGTGATCAAAAACAAAGAATTATGAATTGAGCTGGG
Organism: Kogia breviceps; assembly: GCF_026419965.1. Classification (NCBI taxonomy): domain Eukaryota; kingdom Metazoa; phylum Chordata; class Mammalia; order Artiodactyla; family Physeteridae; genus Kogia; species Kogia breviceps. Next base: position 116,966,009 of record NC_081312.1, on the reverse strand, counting down.
TTACACATAACTGAGACAAACCTAAGAACTGAGGCAATTGTGCAGTTTTCTTACTGGTTTTGTTTTTCTTTTTGTAGCATTGGGAAAGACAGATAGGATTGCCTAGTTGAGGGTACATGAATGGGAAATTCCACTCTTGGTAGAATATTTTTAGCCAAGAACATAGATGGGAGGGTCAACTTTGTAACACACACATTAGGATGCATGGTGACTCAGGAATCCCTTCTACTACAAGGAAGGTCTCTTCCTCCACAGATGTATTTGTGATATACATGATACCATTCCACTGGCCACAGTCAAGTGAGTCATCTAAGGGTTCAGATTTGGAATCCAGAAATTCAAGTTAATCTCTGTTGAGTGCCTCGAACTGAGGATGGGTAAACACAGAAGTTTGAAAAGACACTTAGAAACAGCGAAAGCTTGTCAGCAGAAAAAAAGGATACCCAGAGATATGAAAATGAAATATGGTCATCCCTAGGTATCCTTAGGGAACTGGTTTGAGGACCCCTAGGGATACCAAAATCCACAGATGCTCAAGTCCCTTAGATAAATGGCATAGTACAGTCGGCCCTCTGTATTCGAGGTATTTCAATCTAAGTTTAGATGAATCCACAGATGCTGAACCGAGGGATGCAGAGGACCAGCTGTAGATCCTCAGTGGTGAGCAGTTACATGTGCCAGAGAGAGAGAAACTGAAAAAAAGGCCACCTTGGGTCCTGTCCTCCTTCCTAGCCCTTGGGTCCATCCCTTTCCCCAAGATCTACCATCCCTCTCCACCTTTCTTCCCTTCTCATATCTTCTTCTCTGTTGAGACAGCTTCAGTTTGTTCCTGTTCATGACAAGGAGGGAATCTTGACTGACACAAGGCTGTAGAGTAGCCCTGGCTTAAGAATTCACCAGCTTATGCATCATTGGTAAGGAGGTGAACACACATGAGAACAAATAAGTATCCCAGGTTAGCAAAGGCAATAGAGAAAATGACATAAACCAAGAAGCAAGAGACCCAGCAGAAGCTGTGTTTTAGGAAGCCAAGAAAGTGGCAATTATAGCAAAGAGGCTAGGGCAGATTCCAATGGAAAAATTTTGCATTTACAATAAACTTGAGTTTTATTAAATATTTCTTTTGTCTTTTTGGTGCTGATGGAACACATATATAGGACCTGAAGTGTAGATATACCACCCAAGTAGTGCAGAATTCCAAATGCTGATGCAAGCACTTCTTCTCTATCAGAACAGAATTCTAAAAAGACTTCGCTGGCTTAGCAGTCAGATTCCATCTTGTTCTCAGCCAGTGTCTTAATTTCTGGTAGGTCCTTATTTCCCTAGGTCCCCCATTGCCTACCAAACTGCTGGTCACGGTTACAACTTTACTAGCAACTCTTCAGGCAGATAAAGGTTGAAACTGGAAATCAATCGGTCAGATCCTTCAAAACTTTTGGTAAGAAAGTATGTTGAAATTATTGGCTAAAAAAGTATTTATTGACTCTTATCCCTGCTTTCCATTAATACAGAAAATCATGAATTGACTTTGATAAGCATGACAACACCATTTAAAATATATAGAAAAAAAATAAAATAAAATAAAATAAAATATATAGAAAACTATATCTGTATGCATTAAATAACTTAAATTCAATGTCAAATTTAATTTTTCCACACTGAATTAAGTTGGCATATTTTCAACCATCAGCTGTTCATGTAAACACATTTTTACATCACTGGAAAGCAGAAAAAAACTGCAAAGCTCTTTTAAGGCAGGATTGGGTTATCTTAATAGATCCACCATATTGATCATTTGAGTGCTCAGTAAGTCGTTGCTAAATTGAAAGAGAAGTAATTACATCCCTCACTTCACAAAACTACTGCGACTCTAGATATTCTCACAAAATTTCAAGTATTTTAAATTGCTAACATTGCCAAAGGCAGCTGACTCAAGGTTAGATTGAAAGCCTTATAAGCAAAAGTCAACAAGTATCATCCAAATTAATTCCTCCCTACGTTTGAAAACTTTTGCAGGAAACCTTGCAAATTTGGCAATGTTAAGCAAGTATGTATAACAATGGTTAGCTTTGGACCCATGACCACGGCTCTGTTAATTGATGAAAATAATCCAATTTGCTAACAAGTAAGCAAACTTAGGAAGAAGAAAGAGGAGAGATAGGTAATAAGTTCTTAAGTGCCTAGAATAAAATAGTTTCTTTTGAAATAGAGTTTCTTTTTTAAATGAATGAAGCATGTATGGCATTTGCATGTAATAACAAATTAGAATTGAAATGCAGGTAATTTAGAATGCTTAGGGGAATAAGTGAGTTGACAGAGTACAGGACTTCTTTTCTCTCTATATTGGAAAATCAGAAGTTGAAAAGACTTTAAAAGTGCTGAAATAATCATCTCAGCTTTGAGTAGTGGTAGGGAAATACATTTCCAGGAATCCTCAGACCTTTCAAAATGCCCTTGCATTTTTTTTTTTTTTTTTTTCCAAAGGAAAGTTCAAGAGTGAGTTCATGATCTTAGCTTCCTTACTCTTCCATGGCAGGTTCACTTCTCTGCCTCCAGGCCAGGACAGGAATGGCCGCAGGAAGCTTAATTAGATAACCAATATGATAGATTTTGATCTGTTGGAAAGTGGACTCCAGGTAATGTTTTAGTAATTATAAAGATGCCAAGTTTTGAACTTTCTCTCTCTCTTTTGAACACACATGCACACAAACACAAGAACAGAGGCAGGTTTCTTCCTATAGAATCTTCATTCTGTCCAATTTGCACAGGGACATGTTTTCTTGGATGGGGTATAAGTGTAGCACCATAGCCAGCTGCCAGAAACTGCCTTTCCTAAGAATTCATGGGAAAATGTAATTCACTTGTGTGCTACTGCTAAAAAGAAGCTTCGTCAGAGAGAATTCAACCGCAGAATTTTCCTCTGGGGAACCTTGTACTGTAACTTGACTCCATTGAGCCCCATGCAAAGACCAGACTATCCTTGGATGGAATGCAGCTGGGTCCTAGAACAATAGTCACTGTTATCTACAAACAAGCATTTATTAAGTGAATCTTATATACAGGGCTTTCAGTCTGGAATAATATATGGGTTTTTTTTTTTTTTTGACACAGGACAATATGGATGAATAGCTAATCACAACAAGCCTCGGATCAAGTTAAATTTTAAAAGTCTAACTCTTTCTTGTATCTGGCTCCAAGCTAGAAATGGTGCCTACTTTTTATCAACCACTCATTTGAACCTTGAAAGAGGGTGGAATTGCCCCGATGACAGGAAATTGAGGTTGAGATAAATTAACTAAACTAATGTCACTCAGCCAGCAAATAGCCAAATTGGGATTGGGGCTCCATCTGTGAGAAAAGCTGATGGTATTTCCACTACCTCATGCCACTTTCCAAACAAGACCTGGAATGCATCCATCTCTGAGAATCATAGGATTTTAGAGGTAATAAAGATTTTAGGTATTATCTCATGATCTTCTTTGATGAATCAAATGCCCCTCAAATTCTTGTGTCCTGAAACAAATTCATGATCATCTTCCACAAATTTGATCTTTTTCTAGGGTTCCAAGTCTATATATAACATCACCACACATTGGGTCATTCCATCCAGAAACCAAGGGCCCATTCTTGAGGAAATGATCTCTTTCTATTTTAAAACCAACTCATCACCAAGTGCTGTCAAAAGTGTCTCTTAAATATCTCTTAATTCCGTCTATCTAGTACAGGCACCATCATCTCTTGACTGGTCTACTACAATAGCTTGACCTGTTTCCACTCTTGGTCTTCTACTCCAAGTTCTCCAGCAATCTTTTTCCAACTCATATCTGACCATGCCCCATCCTCTCACCATACACCTACCTCTGCAACCTAATCTCACTGCCCTTGCTCCCTTGACCCCTTGCTGTTCATCCTCCAATCCCATGCACTTGCCTTTCTTCATCCCCTGCACATTCCATTTGCTCTACATTAGTTCATCACATCTCACCTCAAGACTCTCTTCCTCCCTGAATGGCTCAAATCCCTTCCACACACTCAGACTGCCATTTATTTCTGGCTCTTGCAATTTTACTGCATCAGAGTCATTTGATGAATGTCTTTCTTTCTCAATTGACTCAAAGCTCTGTGAATGACATGTGTCACCTCTCTTTGCTCACTTTTGAATCCTCAGAATCTACCAGAGTTCAAGCTATATGGTAGGTGTTCAATAAATATTAATTGAATAAATCCTCCCTCTCCATTTTATAGATCATAAAATTGGGTCCCTTTGAGGGTTAGTAAATCTCTCAAGGCACACAGCTGGTTAGTGGCAGAACTGGAACTGAAACACACCATGTCCCCACTCCAGGTTCAGTGTCCTGCCCCCTTTGTGCCCCATCCCCTCCTGTCAACACACCCACTTCTGCTCTACCCTTATTCCTCTTCTTGTGCCCCATCACCTGATGACACATGTGTAAACTAGCTGTATTTAGAAGGCACAGCACAACCATTTTTTCACAGGACAAAGATGGCGAAGACCGAAGGGATCTGTCCTCAAAGTCACAGTTACAATAAACAACTCCAGCTTCAAAAATGAATCCTCAATAACTCCTTCTATCCAGGCCTTTCTTCATCTTGTCAGGAGGAGGATTTTACCAACCTGTCACTATCCAATCAATTATTGGCTTCAGCAGGGAGGGAGATGATAAGTGTGTCCTTCTAGCACACAGTGGCAATTGAAATAAATCAAATTAGTTTGAAGGAGCACTTCAGTGCCATCGTGATATGCACTAGAGGCAGAGATGAAAGATGGAAAGATGGATGAACAATGACGGTTATTTTCAGTCTAGTTTTAGGTTGGAGGTAATTTTCTGAGATTTGTTTTATCTTTAAAATTCCATACACTGATGAGACCCAACTGCTTTACTCCTTGAATACTTCCAGGCACACACACACACACATACACACACACACACACACACACACACACACACACACACAACTCCATAACAGGTAGATAAAAGGTTACAAAGGTTGCAAACAAATTGATTCTCGCTTCTTTATTTCTACTTCAGTTTTGATGACTCTGGAAGGTGGGATCTTTTATTCAGTGTAAAATATGTCACCAGAATGACCAAGATCAATTTGGGTGACTTGTGGTGAATGGTGGCTTGTCATGAATACTTGGAGTTGCACAAATACAATTTCTGTCCACAGGCTATCCCTCTCAATGAATTATCCAATGCTCCAACACCTAGACCTGCCTTATGGATCTCCCCTGCATGTATTAGGAAGATCATAAGCATTTGGCCTCTGTTTCTAATTAATATGGCACTTCCACATATTTCAGAAGAAAGCTGTTGGGACATTATTAAAAAATAGCGACTGTGTTTCCAACAACTGAAGTGAAACTAGAGAGAGAATACGTCAGCATCTGTTTAATAATAGTTTGTATAATAAAATATTCTTATCATCATATATTTTCCATCATAGAGGATGGATCATAATGTCATTTTAATATTTTTCCGACTAAAGTAAAATTTTAATTAAGGCGAAAGATATATCGCCTAAGGAAAGCTAAACTGTTTAAAATTATTAACTGCTTGAATACTTGTTGCTATACTACAAGCTGCCATAAAAGAAAAGAAATTAAGTACTCGAGGGATTAAGGCAATTTTGAAAGCTGCACCCACTCCTCCCTTCTCCTTTTAGCTATGCCTAACTGAGCCATAACTATTTTTCTCCACTCAGCCAGACTCCAGCTTTGTGGCTTTTTTAATAACCTGGCTTTCCAAGGCCCTGCTCCTGAGAGGCTTTTCATTTCGGCCGCACTACCTGCGAGCAAATTTCTTCCAGTTGTTCAACAGCCGAATGCCTCCCTTTCTGGGTTGCTGAAGCATTTCATTGCAGTGTTATTGACAGGGTGGTGTTCTGTTACAGTGGAATCAATAGCCCAGTGCTTTCCAGCACACCCATTAGCTTGTCCATCAGGGCCCGGGGGAGGTAGTGTAAATCCCAGAATACCAGGGGCCAGGACTTTGCACACAGAGGAATGCAAGCAGCCCCCGTGGTTGTCCACCACCTGTTGCTCCACGACATGTGTGAAGTGAATTAACTTTTTTGCTGAAACATGCCCGAAAGGTCAACTGCCATGGAAGCCTGAAGCTTTTGGAATATTTTAACTCATGACCCCAAAAAATCCCCCTCTCCTGATTTGGTCCTGGTTCTGGGACCCAAAAGGAATGGATTCTTTGAGAAGCTAAGTTGGACAAACAGGTTGGCCCTGGAGAGTGGGGAGCAGTCAGGAAGGTCATGGGCATGGGCGGGGGAGATGAGTTTCTTCTTTTATTTTTCAAAGTGAATGGTCTGCTTGCTTCTTGAATACACATTAATAGAAAACAGTTTCTATAGCTAATGTGAGCATGCTATGGGTTTCCGTGTGTGTGTGTGTGTGTGTGTGTGTGTGTATGTGTATTTCTTGCAGACTCCTAAGAGGACTGTGATAACCGAGGAGTCAAAAGGTTGTATTTCCTTATCCAAAAGCTGGACACACGAGATAGTGAAATATATTTCAAGAAAGAAATACAAAATGATGATGCTTACCAGGTTGGTCCACACACCAAAAAGGAGTGTGAGTATTTAGAGCTAATAGGGGATTAGATAATTACTGTCTATCAGGACAGGATCACAAAGAGATGTTCCTTTTATGTAAAAAAAAAAAAAAAAAAAGCTTCCAATTCCACTCTGGAAAGCTGTGAAATCAACCACTTCAAGTGTCAGTGATGCCTTCCAGTCAACCTCAGGAAATCTTTTTACAGATATTTATTAACCAAAACCATGTCACCCCAGACCACAAAAGGAAATTCTGTGCTTTGTACATAAAGGCTCCACGGTCTGAGAAAGGTTTGCTTTCAGCACTTGGAGTTTTCTCTCAAAACCTCCATAAACTCACCACAAACCACAATGTAAACCAGCACACTTCAGATATGACTGTTAACCTAATTCCACCAAATTAATTCACTGATTTTAAAAGGGATTTCTGACTAATGATGCAAACAAAAGCTCCAAAGCCATGAGAACACTCTGAATTCAAAGGTTGGCAGGGAAAATATTAATCATTTGGAAAAAAAACACATGAGGAAAATACTGAATCCTACTGTGCCACATGTAATTTCTTTAGAGTTTAACTTAATTTGACTGGAGGAATATGTTCGTTTCAGAATAGAGACTGTATGTAGCACCCCAAGTCCATTTCCCTGAAGGGAAAAAAATAGTCTGCATTTTATTTTAAATTGCTTGGTGGCAAGTCTTTCTTCTAGTCTATTTGTATACTTGCTAGAAGTTTAATTCTTATAGATTTTTTAAAATGTGAATATTTCATTTGTCCTCTCCTCACTAAGTCTGGTCAGTTTGTTTCATTCCATGTGCATTTCCTGCCAACCAACAACATACCCACCACTGCAGCTGGCAGTGTGGTGTGTAGGGATACAGATAAAAGCCAAAGAAGATCAAGTACCTGGTCTGTGGACTCCAACCTTGTAAAGTCAGCAACACGCCAAGCCATGTATAGTTTGGGAACAGAAACTCATTCCCAGTGGGTGATGAACACAGCAACACCACTAGGCATAACTGTGTGTTGAATTTTTCAAAAGTATATTACCTTCCTTCTTTTCTACAAGCAACATTTTCTAACCTTGCACATGTTTTCAGAAAAAGATTTGGTGACATGAAATCAAACACAGCTTCACACTTGGACAAAATGGCAAGCAGTGGGGAGCTGGTCATCATTTTTCCCTCAAGGGGTCAACTGTTGTTAATACCTGTTTTTTCCCAAACCCCACAGCTACCTTTAGCAAATGAATTCAGGAGCTGTTACTCGTAACAACTTAAAACTTACAGCATTAAAAAAAGTTTAGAAATACACAAAGAAGAAGAATGATTCATTTTTCCATTGATTTCTTCTCCGAGAACTTTTGCTAGCCCCTCCCAGATCCACCCACACTACTCTCTGGTTCCAAAGTGGACAAGTGATGTACATGATGTAGACAGATACATTCATGGACTTGAGAGCTGAAAACCATGTTTAGAAGCAACCCAGAACGATATTTGAAATTTCCTTATCAACATTCTGTTTAAATTTCTGTTTTCCATTCAAAGTATCTAGCTGCGTAAATTACAGTCTGCTTAGTACTTTAGAGTCACCACTGCTCTGTGTGAGTATTAATTTGTTTTGTTTCACAAGTATGTGTAAATAGTTGTTCTTGACGTCTCCTAACGGGACTATAGGGAATTTTTACAGAGGAGGAATCCTCTGAAGTCTTAGCATAAACGATTAGACTTCACTGCAACTTTTCAAGTAATGTGTTTTTTTCAGCAGTTTTTTTTTCTTCGTTTTCTTTTATTTTAACTTTTTTTTTTATATTGGAGTATAGTTGATTAACAGTGTTGTGTTAGTTTCATGAGTGCAGCAAAGTGGTTCATATACATATACAAAGTTATACATATACATGACACATATACATATACATGTATCTATTCTTTTCCAAATTCTTTTCCCATTTGAGTTGTTATGTAATACTGAGCAGAGTTCCCTGTGCTATACAGTAGTTCCTTGTTGGTTATTCATTTTAAGTATAGCAGTGTACAGAGTGAAGTCAGAAAGAGAAAAACGAGTACTGTATGCTAACGCATATATATGGAACCTAAAAAAAAAAAAAATAGTACTGACAAATATAGTTTCAGGGTAGGAATAAAGATGTAGACATAGAGAATGGACTTGAGGACATGGGGTGGGAAGGCGAAGCTGGGGAGAAGTGAGAGTAGCATTGACATGTATACAATACCAAAGTAAAATAGTTAGCTAGTTAGAGGCAGCATAGCACAGGGAGATCAACTCAGTGCTTTGTGATCACCTAGGGGGTGGGATAGGGAAGTGGGGAGGGAGATACAAGAGGGAGGGGATATGGGGACATATGTATGCATATGGCTGATTCACTTTGGTGTACAACAGAAACTAACACAGTATTGTGAAGAAATTATACTCCAATAAAGATCTATTAAATAAATAAATAAAGCAGTGTGCACATGTCAATCCCTTCCCCCATCCTTCCCCCCTGGTAACCATAAGTTCATTCTCTAAGTCAGTGAGTCTTTTTCTGTTTTGTAAATGAGTTCTACCATATGATCCTGCAATCCCACTCCTGGGCATATATCCTGAAAAAAAAACATGGTCTGAAAGGATACACGCACTCCAATAGTCATTGCAGCACTGTTTACAATAGCCAAGACATGGAAATAACCTAAATGTCCATAAGGAATGGATTAAGAAGATGTGGTACACATATACAATGGAATATTACTCAGCCGTTAAGAAGAATGAAATAATGCCATTTGCAGCAACATGGCTGGACCTAGAGATTGTCATACTGAGTGAAGTTAAGTCAGACAGAGAAAAAGAAGTATCATATGATATCACTTAAGTGCAGAATCTGAAAAGAAACAATACAAATCAAGCAATGTTTTAACCACTCCCTGCTGCCTAGTGCCTGCTTACTGTGCACCTTAGCCAAAGGTTGCTCCACTCACTGCCTGTGTCCATGATAGCCCTTTTTGCAGCAGCCCACACCCAAAAATATACTCCTTTGCAAACAGACAAACTTCTCTTGTGTATGTCCAGCTGGATCCTCCAAGATCGAATAAACTCACAACAAGCTCTGAAAGAAAAGTTCTAATGATGCTGTTCTCACCTAAACTTCTGACGTTGCTTGAAAAGGCAAGACAAGGACACATCAGATGGTTACACAGGGGAATTTTCTTCCCAGATCCTGGCAAACATGATTAAATTGTCTCTTTTGCTTAGTTCAAAGAACATTACATTTGAAATATATTATTATTACCTATCTTTCACAGTAAATTAAAGTTGCATAAATTTTGGAATAAGCTCAAATGTTCCTCTGAACTTGGGCCCAGTTAGCCATTTTAAATAGGAGTAGCTACCAGTAGATGCTTCGAGAACATATATACATTCTCCAATATTTACTTATTTTCATGACTATGCCACTGCATCAGAAATTCAAGAAATGAGGTGATTCGACTCAAGCATCATTTCTGAGTGGGATTAAAATCTCATCCAGCTTTTTAACTACCATGGGAAACCTGACACTGCAGGAACATCCAGAGCTCAAGTACCCTGTTCAGAACCTGTCTATTACACAGTGCCTATTACAGTATATTTTGTTTTACTCTGTCTTAGTCTCAAAAGGAGTTAACATGAACTATAGTTACAAAATGAGACAACATAACAGGTACAGTAAACAGGCAAACAGAGCAAGTGAAGAAGTCAAGAGGGAAGTTAGCTAGGCAAATGCACTTGAACCTGAAGTCCAAGTCCAAGTGACTACAAAATTTTCTCAATTGCTACCCACAAAGGTCTGAGGGTGACATTGTCTCTGCCTTTGGACAAAGATTAAAGAAACAATTCTTTGGGAAGTTGTAGCAGACACCTGAGTTGAAATTTTATTTTGCCATCCCAGACCTATATGGAAAGAAAGGGGGCAGTACATTTCTTTCTTCTTTAGAAATTGTTATATAAAAACATGTTAATTAGACCTGCTTAAATATAGATTATATTTATCTAATTATCTGAATGACTTTAGGCTGAATTTATTTTAATTTCATATTGTAATTGGCTTTACATTAAGCATTGAAATGTAATTGTGCATTGCAAATGTGAATTTCTTATCCTGTGCAACATTCTTCTTTTCATTAACAAATTTTCAGGATATTTGCTTTATATTATAGTTTTTCGGGAACCAGGTATAAATGTACATAAAATCATAGTTCTACAAGTTCTGTTCAGTCAGGTATTGATCTTAATTCTTGGAGAACTTTCTCCAAATCCCTCCAACAGACGACACACACCCAATTTCTACCTCCATATGGAAAGTAGAACTTGCTTCTCATTTGATTATTTTGTTTAGTCATTTGTTAGAAAGAAGAGGGAGCAAGAGTGACAGAAAAAGAGAATGGAAAGGATGAAAAGAGGAATGAAGTTTGTCAAGAGAGTACAAGACACTATATTAACAGTAGTCATTGGTCCCAGCACCTTCAGAATTTTCTGTTTAAATATCAAACATTCCAGGCAGCACCTACAGCAACTCACTCTAATATCGTGAGTATGGTAACAAGGAAGGAGCAAAAAAATCTGGGATCAGGTGGACTTGGTGTTAAAATCTATCCTTGTTACATATGAACCTGCCTTGAGATCTTGGGTCAGTTACTTAACCTCTCTGAACCTCAGTTTAGCCTCAGCTGTAAAAAAGAGATAATTATATCAATTTTCAGGGGCATTATTAGGATGAGAAATAACATACCTCAGCACCTAGTACAGTACCCAGCACAAGTTAGGCACTCAATAAAAAGTAGGTGATGTTATTAAATTTTGTGCTCAGAAATAAATATGATATTATATTCCCAGAAATGAATTACAGCATAATAACAAATTAAAAATTAATCAGCTAAGGCACATGATTTTTAGTAATTATATATTGAGTCCCAATGTCTCTAAAGATGATTCTAACAACAGTATCTTAAACATGTTAGAGACCTATTATCCAGGCCTCAACAAGGCACCCAGGTAGGATCACCAGGTTGTCAGCTCAAGGAAACCAGCAGGCAGAGAGAGAGATGTGATATTTGTAAAGTAGTTCTTACTGAGTCTTTAAACATTAGGCTTAGTCATTTATTTACAGTACCCTTTTTAACACAGAAAATCTATAAGGCAAGTACTATGGACATACCCACTCAAAAGTCAAGAAAACTGAGGCACAGGACCACGAGGTTGTAAATGGAGTTGATGAGATTCTAGCTGGACTCTGGAGCTGGGAGTTAGCATCTACACTGGGATGAATATAAGGAACAAAGTTACAGGTCACTTGTGTGATGGAAGAGGCATAACATTAAAGTGTTGCACAGAGAGAAGAACAAATGAATTCAAGGTGGCAAGACCACCACTCTAAAATCCAGACTTGAACATGCTGGCCTCTTTCAGTCCTAATCTCTTCTTTCCTTTCTTTCTCATGACAATTCCCTACAACTAATTATGAGGATCCACGTGCTTTCTGTCTCCACCTGGAGAGTGAGTGTGGGATAAGTCCTTTCTTCATTCTGAGTAGATTTTCTCAAGAGCTAAACTAACGATGAGGCTGGGATTTCTTGCCCACTGTCTGTGTGTGGAGCAGCGAACAGGCTCTCAACATGTTGGTAAGAAGCCTTAAACCCAGATTATCGCACCTCTTTCTCCAGAGTGCTCTTTTTGGGTCGAGGTTAAAGGTCATCCTCTCAGACTGACTAGTTGTACTCAACCAATTACAAGACCCCAGTGCTTCTACAAAAGAGATCTTTAAAATTCCATCAGAAGATTTTTTTTGCAACTGATTTACAAAAAACACAATGAAGCAGATGAGAACATCATTCAAGACTATTTGGTGGAAGAGGTAGCATATTTTAAGTCCTAATATAATTATTAGCAGCAAAAATATACATTTAAAAATTGTAAGTGAAGTGTTCATTATCTGTCCAATTTTAATAGACTACATAATATCTCCATTTATTTCATCAAGGCTCAAGTAGAAAAACAGGTGAACATCATACCATTGCAATGCTAGAACTCAAGAAATCTGAGCGGATACACAACGAAGCAATGCTCAGCAGAAAAGCTCTGGATGGCCTTGGACTCCCAATTACACATCTTTATTTTTTCTGTTTAACTTGAGGAATTAAAACTGCTCAAAGGAAAAGGAGCTTAGATTTTCTTTTTTTTCTTTCTCTGGGCATCATTCAACCAAGGACAGTGACTTGCTAAGATTTTATACATTCTTGAAGGGCAACTTCCAAATGTGAATCTTCAGTCTAAGAAGGTGTTGAGTCAGTGTGTTTGGGGGTCAAAAATTTCAGGGCCTATCATGGGTCTAAAATGCCCTCCTTGGGCCTTAATATAATCAGAGGGAATTCAGGTCAACACTTGTGTCATGATGAATAAGTTTATCCACAGCTAATACTTGGCTTCCTTGAGTTTCTTAAGGTCATGACATGTCGTTTTTGAAGAACTCTACTCTTCTTTTTACACAGAAAAATGCATCTTCTTGAGAGGAAAACCATTTTGACAAAGAGAGTTTCAAAATCGGAAATATATGGTTCATTTTAGGCAATACATTTACTCTATCATCTTTGTTATTTCATCCTACGATAAAAAAATCACACTCATCAAAAACACGTCCCAGCAACTTTTAAGAAATTCTGGATCATAATAAAGCAAGGCATTACCATTCTTTAGCTTGAAGTCTGGAATTTAGCCAGTTCACACTACTATGCTGTGAAATTGGGACACCAATAATCATTCACTTGGTTTACAAATATTGACTGAGAACTTGCTTTGAGGGCTTGGTGACCTCATGGCAAAGCAGAGTGATGAGGAATCAGCCTACAAGAAACCTGAGAGTACAATTATGATGTACAGAGTACAGAGGATTTCAACAGACCAGAACCAATATAAAAAGAGGGCAAAAAGTAAAGAGATTTCAGTTCATCACATATTTTAAAATTAAACATCCAAAAAAGATCAGGTTTTATATATATATATATATATAATCTGATTTTTTTTGTGTGTGTGTGCGGTACGCGGCCTTTCACTGTTGTGGCCTCTCCCGTTGCGGAGCACAGGCTCCGGAGGCGCAGGCTCAGCGGCCATGGCTCACGGGCCCAACCGCTCCGCGGTATGTGGAATCCTCCCAGACTGGGGCATGAGCCCCTGTCCCCTGCATCGGCAGGCGGACTCTCAACCACTGCGCCACCAGCGAAGCCCAGATCTTTTTACATATACACACATATATACACATATATGTATGTATATAACATGTACATACATATATGTGTATATATATGCATGTGTATATATAGATATATAAAACATTTTCACGGGAAATTTCCAGGGTAGGGACCATGCATCTGATGTTATCCCAGGTCCAGAAAGGCAAATAAATGAAGTTGGGGCAGGGACTGTAATGTTCTCATGATCCTTGTAAGCTCAGCTCATGAACAAATTGCAGTAAAGTACCACTTCAGGTGATAGAGATGTGATGTCTCTATTATTTACATTTTTATTGAGATATAATTGACACAGAACATTATATTAGTTTTAGGCATATGACATAATGATTCAATATTTGCATATATTGTAAAATGATCACATTAGCATCCATCACCACACATAGTTCCAAATATATTTTTTCTTGTGCTGAAACCTTTTAAGATCTGCTTTCTTAGCAACTTGCAAAAATACTATACAATATTATTAACTATAGTCACCATGCTGCACATTATATCCCCAGGACTTAATATTCAACTCTTTTTTTAATGAGGACCTATACTGATTTATTCCAAAGAAGCAGCAAAAAAGCAAAGTCCTTGATTCCATTCCGATCATTGAATGTTTGCTCTGATAAACCTTGAGAAATAGCTGGTTTACGCAATTCCCCACCGAATTCTTCAGGAAAATAGGCATTGTGAGTGGAAGGATACAAGAGATCCATCAGTGGCCATAAAGTATGAGCAAATCTTTCACAAACCACATGGAAACATAAGCATCACAATAATTGTGATTATTCACCCAAGTGTTTGTTGAGTGAGTGCCCAGTTTGTGGGAGGTACAATTCTTGGCCCTGGACATACAGCAAGAAATAAAAGACACAAACCTTGTCTTCCCAGAGTTCAGATTCTGGTAGAGAAAGACAGACCAGATCAATTAAGCAAATAATGCTTTGCTGTGTCAGGCAGTAATATGAAATGGTGAGTTGGAGAAAGTTAAATCAGGGACTAGTCAGGTGGGGGGCACTGATATTTTGTGGAGAGTGAAAATGGAACATTTTTCCAAAAACTTAACTCTTGGGTAGAGACCTGAGTAAAATGTGTCTGGGACATGGAAACACCCGAGAAAGAACATTTTGGACCAAGGGAACAATAGAGGTAAAAAATTCCCACCATGCACCACTCATCCCAGCAGGAGCGTTCAAAGCATATATGAATAACAGAAAAGTAGTATGAATGAAGCAGGGTGAGCAAGGCGTAGGGTTGGGGACAGGGGATATGGAGGCAGGGAGGATGTGGGCAGCAATTGAAATGAAACTGAGTCAGAGATGAAGAGGTAAAAGATTATGAAGTCATTGAAAAGATTTGTTTTGGAAAGATCTGTTGGTCTAATGAGATGAGCAGTCATAGGTGGGTTTTCAGAAGAGAGACAGGATGCCAGAGCAAATCTTAGGAGAGGATTGCAGGAGACCAAACATGCGATGGTGGTGGTGATGGAGATTTGAACCAGAATTACAAGGAAACACCTCCAGAAAAGCCTGAAGTTTCCTCCTTCTCCACGAAATAGTCTTTCCAAGAACATAAAGAGTTGCACAGAACTAATTAGAAACTGTGGTAGATATTTGGGAAGTCTGTGCCATCTGTACAAAATCCCAGCCAAATGGGTTTCCCACTGACCCACCCCAGTTCAATGACTCCACACAAGACTGGGAAAGTGGGCAAACAGTTTGGTTCCAAATTCCTTGTGTAGGAAGATTAATATTACATGAGTCAATGAATCTTCACTTCTCAAATTTGCCACAAATGAAAGAACTTCCTCTGCCCCCTCAAAACATCTGGATGCTGCCTGGTGGGCCTCAAATCCAAGTGGAAACATCTGGGTACCAGCCAAGAGGGAGAACTGTGTGGCATCTAAATATGATTTTGCAAAGTTGCTTGTAAAAGCATTTTAAAAAAAGGTTTAGCCTTCTGTTAAGTAAATCTACAGTCTATTTAGAGGTGCTCGTTTATTTTTTCTGACACCTTCACCCATGAGCACTGACCACATCATGGGAAAGAGACCTGGCTTCATGATAAAGAAATGTAGTTGTGTGACCAAGCAGGCCTTTCCCAGTTGATCTATTAACTATTGAACATGTAGCCTTTTTTGTTCTTTCCCCTTGAGTAGTTAGGTCTCCCTCTGCAACTCTGGAAATCTGGAATTCATGGATAATTTTGGCCCTGGCCAATCTGAACTCCCACTCTGCATGCTTTTTGTATGACTGGCTTTCACTCAGGAGGATGGAGAGAAAAATAGAAGCAGTGTGTATTAGTGGGAGAAATGTGTGCATTTGTCATTTTATGCAGTGCATACTATGTTGTCATCACTGTCAAACATAATAAAAGTGCAGCAAAAACACTTAACCACGCATTGATCTGTTCCCCCATCTCCTGTAGGGAACTTGGAGTAACAGACCCTCTCCTCATCTGCCCCCCCACGTTCACTCCGAGCTTTGATGCAGAGGGGAGTGAGCTTCCTGTAACTGTTTATTTTGGAAACACTTGAGGAAGCATCTGACCTCAAACTTTCCCATTGTTCAGCTATTACCATAGAATCCTTTGGACAAACAGAAATATCTTATAATAAATGTTAAGTTGAACTTGGGTGGAAATGTTAGTTGAATTTGGCTGGTTTGTGATTAATAGGATGATTATTATTATTATTAAGAAGAAGATATGACTTTTGATATGTGTTTTTTTTTTCTTTTTCAAACCATATACTTTCAGCCTTACTACTAGTAATTGCAGTGA
Source organism: Kogia breviceps (assembly GCF_026419965.1). Lineage (NCBI taxonomy): Eukaryota > Metazoa > Chordata > Mammalia > Artiodactyla > Physeteridae > Kogia > Kogia breviceps. The sequence continues at coordinate 116,949,380 of NC_081312.1, read as the reverse complement.
GAACCACCATATATTGAATAGCTCACTCCATTACAAAGAACTATACTAAGGGTAATATATATATATATATATATGTTTAAATACTTGTCACATACATCAAAGGTACATGGTATTATGTGTATTTTGCAGATAAAGAAGCTGAGATGAGAAAGAAAGAGAGGGAACGGGGCTTGCTTCCAGTCACTCAACAGACAGGGCAGGGGTGTGAATCCATTGCTGATTTTTTCTGAAGCCCATGTATTCTACCACTGTTTGAGGTTGCAAGTTCATGTCTAGAATTGGGAAGACATATTCCTGCTGAATAAATGTGTATGCTAGACAGCAGAGCTGGGGAATCTGAACATAACCCCCAAACCCAATGTAGAAACCAGGATTCAAATTCCCAGGCTCCCTTGCATCTCCCAAGATGCCACCTGCATGAGACACACTGGGATGAGAATTTGGTTCAGGCTCCTGGTGGAGCTTCCAGTTTTCTTGGAATGGGTGGCAACATAAGCCTCCAGCTCTGGGTTGCAAAGCTGAGTTCCCAGTGCAGACTTGGCATCCATCAGCGAGGGCAGCAGCTGTGGTTGCAGAAGAGTTCTGAGAGTCTTTTACTCATGAAGCAGCAATGACAACTGTCTCCTCATGCTGCAGCTTTGTGGCCGGATGTGGGATATGTTTCTGGAAACTTAGCCTCAAATCTGTTTCTCCAGTCCCCGCAATGATTCTGTGAGCTACTAATTTCCTTTATTAAATCCATTGTCTGCTTAAACTAGCTAGAGTGGATTCTGTTGTTTGCAACTTGTCACCCTGAACAACACAGACAGAGGAAAGACAGAGGGAATCCATATACTTCCCTGTACTTGGCATATGGTTCTCTGATGAGCTGTCATTTTATACCAAGACCACTCCCACCCCCACCCCCATAGGAACTGCCTTACTCCCTGCAGAGGGGACTGATTCTCTCCTGTGGGAAGTACATCTAACATCACCCGGCATAGCATGAAGTCAGAAAGCAGAAGCTTGGAGCTGTGATGAGCTTCACTATTTGGGCAAAAAAAGAAAGAGAGCCTCAATTTTCCCAATGGAAGCCCCATCCATGATGAATATGGATCTGTTCTGTTATCAGTAGATTTTAAAACGTGGTTCTTTACAATAATGCCTAAATCCCTGGAAGTGAAAAATGGCAAAATTATACATAATGATTTTCCACTTCCCTAGAGTTGTGTTTATTTCTCTCTGCTGGTTCCATACTTCCAGATAAATTCAGGCTCCATTTCATTTCATTAAAGCAAAACCTATTCAGTGTTGTCCTTAGTTGAATAGAAAAACTTTCCACTCAAATGTTACTCTTGTCTAAGAGCAGCAGATTAGGACCAGAACTGAGGAGGTGAAGTGTATGGTGACCTTGATCAAGCCCAAGTAGAAAGCCAAGAGAACCCAAGCACAGCTGATGAGAAGAGATACAAGCAGATAGCATGGGCTATCAGGCTCAATGGGAACATCCAGCCGACTGTGGTCTAGGCAGATGGGTGGGGAATCAGGAAGGGTTTGAGTCCAATACAGGTAAGCAGGTAGGAGGGGGCAATCTAGGAACTCTAACAACAGGTGATAGGTCCTTTTTCTCCCTACCTTAAAGAAGTTATATTGAACACTGTCAAACATAACTTCAAAGTAGCAATGCAAATTTATTTGGGCATATAGCAACAGAAAGTTAAATGTCTTAGAAATCCATAATGTCTCTTTTTGGCCATCAGAGCGTATTACTTAATGGTGGATTACTCCAAAGTTTACAAATTCTGATGAAAGTTTTGTATAACAATCTTCTTCCTATCCTGTGTTCTTGGAAAATACAAATGAGACTGGATACTTGACAAACTAGAATATCTAAACACCCTTAGGGTAATTCCAAATCACAGTGTCTATGTTAAGCTCCAACACTCCCACTATGATCGTTTTTATATTTGTTAATATCCAAAAGGCAAATATCCAACCCTAAAGACATATGATACAATAAAAGTCTCAGAATGAAATACAGACAACAATCCAGACTAATTTTCATTTTTTGGAAAACAGTATTTTTTATGTTTTATATTTCAAAATAATTTTTATAGAAGTTAATAAGCATAGCAACAAAATCTGCAAACACTTCTACCTTCCAACCTTATCCTATCCCCTCCAAACTCACTCATGTTCATGAAACAGCAAAAAGGAATTTTTTTGATCTGATAACTTCACATCTAAGAAATCCATCTGAGGGAGGAAAAATCATATAGGCAGCCAAAATATATATGCAAGATTATTTATAATAGCAACAATTAGAATAACCTACCTATCCAGGAATAAGGAAGTTATTAATCTGTATTATGTAAAACTATAATAAATACTTACAATGAATATTATGTAATCATTAAAATAAAAATTTAAAGAATATTTGAAAGTGGAAAAATGTTTATGAAGTGAAAAAGTGACATACCAAACTGCATGACAGTGATCCTAATCATGTGTGTTTTTTTTCTTAACTGAATTCATATGTGTTAGTTAAAAAAGACTGGAAGAAATAATGCCAAATTATTTGCACCAATGAACTTTTCAATGAGGTTTTGTTTTCTCTTCATAGTTTTCCTAATTTTCTTTATTATTATGTAATATTATTTTTATATAATTGGAAAAATCAGTATATACAACTTATAATCACTGAAACAAAACCAAACACTGATCAGGCAACACCTCTTCATTTCCTAACCTGGTTTGAAGTTCAGAGATGTGTTTGGTTCCTCTGACCCAAAGTGTATTTACTGGAGTGGTGAGAGGGTGGTACTTGTTACAGTAGGACAAAGTAGAGGATGGGGGTCATAGTGGTGAATAGTCCATGAAAACAAATCTTTTATTGCAAAGTTATTTGCTTCATATTCTGAAATTAGCTTCCACAAGGTAACAGGAATCTATTTTCCTTAAGGATGAGCTAGAAATTACCTCTTGTATTCCTGACAGCCCAGGTCTCTGCCATTATTTCCTTATGCAATTTCTGCTCTAATCTCTTTGCAACCACCCCCCCCCCCATGGGCCTATCTTGTTTGCTGTGTGTTTACTATGACAGTCTCTGTGCCTTATGTGTCCAAACCAAAAGTCTGAGAATTTGGTGTTACCATGGAAAAGAATATTTGAAATTTTTAGTGTCTTAGAAGATCTTATACCTCTAAGTACTCTCTGGATTTAGTTTCAATACGTTTATTTAATATGAGGAAGATAATGTTGGTGATTCTCCTGATCATGTTGATGAAGAATGGTCCAGTTTCATTATCTGTAAAGTGAGGAAATGTCTATTTCACAGGGTTTGGGGAAAAAAGGTAATGAGATGATTGTATATAAAGCCCATAACAATGTCTGGCAATGAATGATTTTTAAAAGTTTATGTCCCATTGGGATAGCTAGTTCCTAGAAGATAGACTGCTTGAAAGGAAGAAAATATATAGTAATGTCAATACAACGTCATGGAATCATAGAGGGGCAGCATAAGAGTTCAGGCTCAAGACAGATTGCTTGGGTTTGAATTCTTTCTTGTGAAACAATGATCAAATTAATTTCTTCATACCTCAGTTTTCTCTACACATATAGTTCCTGCTTCATAGGCTTGTTATGAGGATTATGCCAAGCAATTTGGAGAATGCCTCGCAAACAGTAATCACTATATATTTCTATTCTGACTTGTTTCACAACAACACAAAGAAATTGCCTAGAATGCAGCACTGCCTGCTCCGTGCAGTTCTCTGGATGCCCAGAGCTATGTGCCCTCTGCAATGTGTTCCCTTCACCCACAGTGGTTCCTTACGTGTACATTTGTTTCCTCCGTCCTTAATTAATCAAGTTCCCAGCTGTTCCTTATTCGTTTTTGTGTCCCCCAAACCTAGCACCCTGTACATCACACTCAATGTTTAATATCATTAAAAACAGGCTATAACACTTACCAATTATGGACAATGGATTTTATTAATGTTGGGTTGTTTTATCCCCCTCCCCCTACACAGAAAGTGTACACTTTAGGGAGATTTGTTAGAGAGGACACGTTTTCACTACATACATACATTGAAAGGTATGAATAAACCTGAATTTAGACTTAATTTTAATAAAAATCTTTATAAAATTGTTAGAATTTTAGCAATTAAAATTCCATCACTTACTAATTATAGAAACATTTCCATTATTGCAATCTGAGCCACTGAGAAACCTTAAGTGGAAGCTGTTTGACCAGTTATTTCTATGTTGCTAAGAATATAAACCAATTTCCAATGTCTATAGCTCGTGCCATAAATTCCAGGTACATGAAGCAGAATTCTGTGGGAACACAGCAATGACATTATGGGACTTCCAGGTCTAGAACCTTGGATTCTGGATCAGGGGACCCGGAGGAAGGTCACAGCACGTCCCCAGGTCTGATTTTCTTCTTTGCACAGCAATAGGGCTGACAAAGGGATCAAGAATTCAAGGTAAGGTGAAACAGCAAAGACTGAATAATTCTGTAGAATTCAGAAGGTGGCAAATAGCAAGGAGGAGATGAGGAGATGCCTTTAATTCAATGAGTAACTAAAGTTTATTTTGTTTGAAATTGCTAAATGGATTTTCTAGATGCTTCCAAAACAGTGCTGGCTGTCTAAATTTCCCTAAACAACCCCAAGCCATCCTTAAACTGTTGGCAGAATGGCCGTTCCAGGCAAAGTCGTTTCAAACCCGTTCAGCTCCGCATCACGGATCTCTGCCTTCTCTTATCAAAGAGGGCTTCCTGCTGAGTTTGTTTACACCATTAAATTTCCTCAAATGTAAAGCCGGGAGAATTTTTCCAGGTGTTCAAATTCCTAGAGGGTGGGGAGAGTGCCAGGCCCTATATTAGATCAATACCACGCTAGAGTGAAAACACAAAGAACCTTTTTCACGGTGTTGTCCCCTCTGGAGATCTCTATTTTGGAGGCAGCCTTGGCAGGGTCCGCAAGGCCGTCTGTCACTCTCCTGTGACACCGACTGCCCAGCCGACCAGGGCGGTCCCTTGAGTTGTGCTGGCGGCGGCCACGCAGCCCCCGGGCCGGTCCTGGATCCAACCTGCGCAACGGGCAAGAACCCAATTTTAAAAAGGAGGGATGGAGATTCCAACGAGAGCTCCGGGTTGAAATCAGAGCGAGAGCCTGGGTTTCTCCAAGCCAGGTGAAAAGAGCAGGCAAGGTCACCCATTCAGTCACCAGGTGATGCATTTAATTTAAAAGGAGTGTTAACCTTGTTTACACAAAATAACACCAATATGCCGAGAAGCAGTAAATCCATTGTCGTTAAACAGCAGGGAGCCGCTGGCGCTGGCAGCCTGCCCACCAGCGACGTGAACTCCGCTGGCACAGAGCGGGGAGCGCGCGGGCCGGGGCCGGGCCTGCGATGCGCCCGTATCGCAAGAGAAGGCCGAAGCTGTGCCCTTTCTGTCCTCCAGATGACTCTTTGCATTCTTGTCAAATATATTTAGAGCAAGAGGTGTCCACTTAAAGAGAAACATTTGTTAATCACTTAAATGCAGGCGCTTGGCAGCCCTCCAGTTTCACCTTTACAAACATGTAGGATCGGTTTCCAGTTAAGCAGAGAACTCCCGGGCAAGTTCTCTTTGCTTTCCGCGTCCCCTCGAATTGACCTAAGGTGAATGTCCCTAGCACCTTATTAATTTTCTAGCCCAGAGGGCTTTCCGGAGTCAATGCCAGCCTTCCATCTGCACATTGACGGAGATAAATAAATGATGCACGGTGGAGAGAGAAAGAGAGGGATGTTTCTTTAAGCAAGGGACAGATTCAAGTGAAATGCTTGTTGACTAGGCGCTGGTGTCGACATCCTCCTTGTTGACAACAGCAGCTGTCCCCGTTAATGACACTCTGATAACTTGCGAAGGCTGCCCTGCGGGAGGGGGTGAAGCAGATAAAGGGGCCTCTGTTTAAATGGTCCAGTCCCCGACCCCGCTCCTTGTAACTTCCCTTCATCTAACAATCGGTGAAACTGTTCAGAAGAGGCAAACCCCGGGTGCAGAGATTTTTGTTCTCCCACTTTGGGGGCTCACAACCTAAAAACCGAGGCTGTTCCGGCCAGCCCTCTACAGAGCTGATGAGTATTCCAGGAGTGGAGGCTGGGGGAGGGGAGAGCTGGGGAGGTGGTGGGGGGGGAGATGCAGCTGGTTGGCCAGGTGAGAAGGTCAGCGCTAGGTGTCCTGAAGAACTCTTCCGTTTGTTTGAAAAACACGACACTTCCCCAAGCCCCAAAGTCGTAGTAAACTAACAAGTCAGGGACAAGGTTGCGGAATTACTCTTCGTTGAGGTCCGATTCAGCATTAGGGGTTAACCACGGAAAAATCACTTTTAATACTTGGAACAATCTCCCTTATAAGATTGTAACGTTGCAGGGGACATTGGCACCCTAACTAACATTCTGATCTTACAGCTGAGAAAGCAGATGCCGAGGAGGCTAAGGGGTTTGCCTGAAGTCACTCAGAAGTTTAATGGCAGGATGGGGGCTGGAACGCAGCTCCCAATCCACCATTCTTTTCAGACAGACAGATATATAAAATATTGTACTTACTTTATATCTACATAATATAGTTTTATAATATAATGTATATACATCAGGCTAAGAAGAGGAAATTTAAAGATATATGCATATTCTTTATATAAATATATATATTTTTAAAAATTTCCTCGTTCTATCTGATGCAGTGGGCAGACAGTAGCTATGAAGTGTGTTCCACCCTGAGAGGGAGCCAAAGCCCTCACCTGGCTCAGGTCCCAGTCTGGTAGATTCCTGGGCTTCCCTCAAGACACACCTCCACCCTGCTTATTTCATGAATAAAATCCATTTAAAGATCAACAAACCTGGAATCTCATAATCTCTTTCATGCTCTAACAGATCAAGCAGACATACCTCCAATAAAGCAAATGCAGAGAACAAATTTATTTCTGCTCTTAGAAAGTGAAAGTGTGAAACAAATGATCTTACTTCCATTCGTCTGTTTTGTCACCTATAGGGTCATCTGGTTCGCAACCCGAGATTTTTGAGAAGGGAAAAAATAAATAAATACAAGGCAGGCAAAGTATTTTGAGATGTTCAGAAGAGAGATGTTAACGTTTTGATCTCTTGTGATTTCCTCAGGACAGTTCCTTACAATATTTTTAAGGATAAACTACTGTCCTGCAATACAGTGGCCTACAATAACATGAGGTTTATCGCATATTTCCAAATTGTATTGATTCCAATTTTCCCTTGATAGCAAGGTATTATAAAATTGTTCTTTCTGCAAAATTTAAATTCAGATTATAATCTCTTTATGGTATATTCTTAATTATCAGTTGTGCCCCCCTAAAGGCATGTGTTAAAGTCCTAATGCCCAGTACCTCAGAACGGGAACTTATTTGGGGACAAGGTCATTATTTACAGAGGTAATCAAGGTAATGAGGTTATCAGGATGGGGCCTAATCCAATATGACTGCTGTCCTTATACAAAGAGGAAATTTGGACACAGAAATCCATAGAGAGGGAAGAAGATGTGAAGAGACATAGGGAGAAGATGCATCCCTATGGCCAAGGAGAGAGTCCTGGAACAGAATCAAAGCTGCCAACACCTTGATTTTGAACTTCCAGTCTCCAGAACCCTGAGATAATAAATTTCTTCTGTTTAAGCCACTTAGCCTTTGATACTTTGTTACAGAGCCCTAGAAAACTAATATACCAACTCATTTTAACCATCTCAGTAACTTTAAATATCCCCTAGAATCAATACTTCAAAAACTACAAAACAAATTTAAATGGCTTAAACTTATTTTTAAACTGTTCTGTGTAATGGGAATACAAACAGAACTAATACGTATTATACATCTACTATGTCCAGGATAGGATTTGCAGAACTTTGTATATATTTTTGTTCATTTTACATGTATAGCAATGCTTTCAAAGTAAAATTTTATCTAATTCAATAGATGCACATTTTGTGCAGTAAGAACATTTACAGTAAACATGAGTAATTTAACTGAGTACCAATTAAGGGGATTGTACCTTGCTTAGCATATTTCATTAAATTATGTATCATAGGAGGTAGAATCATCTCTACATTATGAGCAATGGTACTTGTTGAATTCTTCTCCATCATTTCACCCACATTTTTGATGTGCAACATAATTGATTGTTGAAAAGTTTATAGTAGGTTTTGTCAAGGACCCTGTTGTGAACAGAGATTATAAATAACCACAGTAAGTCAAGCAGGTTTATCAAGTAAGTGCTCTGTATAAAGTCCTAGAAGGAGGAGAGGAAAATGTAGAGGATCCACCTCCTATCTTTGGGTAACTAAGAGTCTAATTGGTGAAAAAGGCCAAAGGCAAGTCAAGAAAGTGAATTAAAATTATACTTACAAATAATATCTCATCATTCTAAAAGAAAACAAACTCAGGGAAAGGAACCATCAACCTTGTATTCCTGCAATGCTAGTCCCACTTTATACCTGCTGTCTAAGCTTAATTGTTAAAAGGGCTTTCTTTTTGTATTTTTTAAAATTTATTTTATTGAAGTATAGTTGATTTACAATGCTGTATTAATTTCTGCTGTATAGCAAAGTGATTCAGTTATACATATATATATATTCTTTATCATATTTTTTTCTTTTATGATTTATCACAGGATATTGAATATTGTTCCCTGTGCTATACCATAGGACCTTGTTGTTTATCCCTTCTATATATAATAGTCTGCATCTGCTAATCCCAAACTCCCAGTTCATCCCTCCCCCTTGGCAAGCACAAATCTGTTCTCTATGTCTGTGAGTCTGTTTCTGTTTTGTAGAAAAGATCATTTGTGTCATACTTTAGATTCCACATATAAGTGATAGCATATGGTATTTGTCTGACTTACTTTGCTTAGTATGATAATCTCTAGGTCCATCCTTATTGCTACAAATGGCATTATTTCATTCTTTTTTATGACTGAGTAGTATTCCATTGTATATATGTACCACATCTTCTTTAACCATTCATCTGTCAATGGACACTTAGATTGTTTCCATGTCTTGGCTATTGTGAATAGTGCTGCTATGAACATAGAGGAGCATGTACCTTTTTGAATTATAGTTTTGTCTGGATACATGAAGAGGGCTATCTTTCACTCCTCAAAATGTCCAGATTTTAATGAAAAAGTCTGCAGTCACCCTAACTCAGGGTTTCTCAACCTGGGCACTATTAGCATTCTAAGCTGAATAATTCTTTGTTGTGAGGGCTGTCCTATACATTGCAGACGTGGCAATATCTCTGGCCTCTACTCACTAGATGCCAATTGCAATGCCCTCACCCAGTGTGATAACTAAAAATGTCTCCAGACATTGCTAAATGTTCCTGGGGGCAAAAGAACCACTGTTCTAACCTAAGATTACATAAAGGTGAGGAGAGGGTATGGTACAGGAATGAGGATTAAGCCAGGAAAAACTATCTCAAGAAGGTTAGATTTCAACATCCGTAGATAAGGAAACTGAATTTGTTGAAGAAGGGGGACATTCTGCATATAAAAGGAGGAAAATGGAAAAGAGTAGGTTGAGAGTCAGAAGTACAAGAGAAGGCAAAGATTGGGACATTAAACAGGTTAACCAAACTGTTTACCAAGCTACACCTATATCTATGTACCCCTCGACAACGTTTAAAAAATAATAAGTTCAGGCTTCCCTGGTGGCGCAGTGATTGAGAGTCCGCCTGCCAATGCAGGGGACACGGCCCGGTCCGGGAGAATCCCACATGCCGCGGAGCGGCTGGGCCCGAGAGCCATGGCCGCTGAGCCTGCGCGTCCGGAGCCTGTGCTCCGCAACGGGAGAGGCCACAACAGTGAGACGCCCGCGTACCGCAAAAAAATAATAATAAATAAAATAATAATAATAATAATAAGTTGCTAAAATCTCTCAATTCTTGGGGGTCCACAGTCCTTGACATAGTGTACCAGAATCAGTCTGGTTGCATTTCTTAGCTTCTTTAATATAAATAGAGGAGCAGAGGGTGATAACCCTCCCCTCCCCCGATTTTTTCCCCCGAGAGAAGAACAATTGAGAGCATGAAAACAATAATACTAGCAGCTGCTGTTTATTTGTGCCTTCTGTATCCCAGACCTTTTACAGACATTATCTGATTTAATCCCCTCAAGACCTTGGCAAAGGCAGTGTTCACTTCCCCGGGGCTCAGTTTCCTAAACTGCAGAGTGAAGGTGGGTGACATCACACATAAGTGTCCGGGCCATGACTTGAATCCCGATCCAGTGACACAAAGCCCGTGTGTGTTGACCTTGTCGCACAGCACGGGCTGGCAAGACAGGAAGCAGAGGAAGGCCCAGTTGAGAGGAACTCATCCCGCTTAAAGACTAGAACAAAATGATCATTCTTTATACAGAAGCTCGAAAAAATGTGAAAGCGTAATAAGGCTGGCTCTTCTTTACATCACATTAACCTTTAATGATCCCAAGTGTCCTAAGTCCTCAAAATGAAGTGATCATCCTCTGGTTTATTTCACTGAGTTGTTAGACAACCATTTTGGATTAGGAGTTTCTAGACTGGCTGATGTTTAATAGAAGGATAACAATATGATTCTGAATCCTGGTTGTGGTGGAATCCCTCAAAATGAAGACTTAAGCTTTACATTTTTGTTTAAGACTCTCCCAGGTAAGGATATTCAATATCCAGAGGCAGGCTCTCTTCCCAGCTCATTTCATTCTTAGTTCTTCACTTAGTAAATTTAGCTTGCACTTGCAGCTGGGAGGAAGTCATCGGGTTGAGGAAAGACAAAGTCCTCACAGCTCCAGTCTTGCAAAAAGAACTTTCATTTAAATGTAGTCACATGTGATTTGGACAAAGGAGAATTATTAATACCCCCCATAGAGTGAAGTAGGGTGTCAGCTGGGTCAGAAAGTATGCTTTTTGTCTGTCCGAGTTGAACCAGCATGATGTCTTACAATAGCTATCTCAACTTGCTTGAGGTCACATGGTTGGGAAATAACGTGGCCACAGTTCAGACCCAGGTCTACCTGACCCCAGAGCCTCTGTTCTTTCCACTAACACAAGTAATTCAAGGAAAATGTAACTATTTAGCTTAAGAAAATGAGGAGATCACATTTCCAGCAGACCCCAGAGAAGACAAGGTGAACCTTGGGTCAAAGGAGAGGTCCTGAGATTTTCAGGTTCCCGGGCTGCGGCTCCAGTCAGCACCCTGCCTGCGCCTAAATGCCACACCCTCTGAGAAGAGTAGTCATTGAGCCTTACCTTCTTGTCTCAAGACTTAATGACTCTCTATTGCCAACCCTCGGGATGTCAACACCATTCTAGACTGTGGCTTTCAATGATCATTTCCAGCATACATGATATTGCAGAATGTTCAATGAGAAGCAGACGAGTTCCCTGGGATCTGAGCACAGGCTTTTTCTCTTGCCCATGTTCCCCTGCGTGCCATCAGCCAGGACCCTCGGGCTGGACACAGTCTTTTTCCTGGATGGGTCACCTGTCCACATGCTCTGCAGCCATGTAGAAGGACCCAGCAGCGTAAGCTATGAGGGAGCAAAGAAGGTGGAGGGTTTCACGGGCTGCCTTCTTGCCCCTCATTCCTCTGTTCGTTCAGTGCTCTGGGAGAGGATTTGCAGTAGGAAGGAAGACCCACTGGGTCTGTTGCTACAGAAAGATATGAGAGTGAGGGAGGATGGGGAACACATGAAGGAGCTCATAAACTTCCAAATCACTTCAACAAATACTCATCTGCCATCACCTGAGTGACAGATGCCCTTCTAGGAACTGGGGTTGCAGTTGTGAACAAAGCAAAGTGCCCCCATGCAGCTTATATTCCTGCAGGTCAAAGAGAAGATCCAGGAGCAAATATAGGAGGTCAGAGGATGATATGGGTTGGGGAGGTGCAATGGTCTATAGTGTCTTCACACAAGACCTTTCTAAGGAGGAGACTTGAGAGCATAAAACCTAATAAAGCACATGAATGAGCCACAAGCATATCTGGGGGAAAGAATGTTCCAGAAAGAGGGAACCACTAATATAAATCCCCTGAAGGAAGGCAGTGTGGAGGAGAGAAAGGAGGGTGTAACAGACAGTTGAACTACTGGGAGATCTACATCATCAATTTTAATTCTATACTGTATTCCTTGTAGAAATAAACCATATTTATTAATTCCTCTGTTGACATACATTCAGGTCATTTCCAGTTATTCACAATCACAAGCTATGATGCCCACTCTAAGGTTTCTCTTATGTATATATAGGGAAGTGGAATTGCTGATCACAATGAACACACACCTTCAGCTTTATTACATGTTGTCAAATTATTCTCCACCAGGATTGTTCTAATTTACAGCCCCTACAATGGTATATGAAAACTCCCTTTTCCTCACATTTTCTCTAATATTTGGTGATACCAGATTCTTCTTTTTTTTTTCATTTTTGCCAATCCAATGAGTTTGAAACAATCTGTCTTTGTCATTTTAATTTGTACTTCCCTGATTACCAAGCAAAGGCGAGAAGTACTTTTTTTTTCAAATGCTTCTTGTTGATTCAGGTTTCCTCTGTCATGATTGACCTTTCATATCCTTTGTTCATTTTACTATGGACTATTTCTCTTTGATTAACTTGTACAACTCTTTACTATATTCTTGATATGAGTTATTTAAATTATTTTATTATTATTATTATTTAAATTAACACCTACTAAAAATGTTATCTTTGAATGTAGGATTTCAAAAATATTTGGGTTATCTGTAAACAAAGAGAAGAGTTATCATAGAAGGGTTTTAATTTAATTTAATCAGATTCATTAACTTTTTAAAATTTGCACTTTTTGTATTGAAAACATTATTGCCTCTCATAATGTCATAAATATATTCTCTTCCATTTTTGTCTAAGAATTTTAAAGCTCTGCTTCCTGATTTTAGTATCTGAAGTTTTTTATATATGTATATGTATAAGATATCTGTATCTATTTTCTTTCGTATGGAAAGCCCATTCTTTCCCATTGGTGTGTAAGACCACCTCTTATCTACTGCCCATGTCTATGTGGGTTTGTTTCTAGGATTTTTTATTCTACTACCTGTGTATCACCAGAACATGATTTTGAATGTGATAGCTTTAAAATAAATCCATATCTAATGGATATGTGCTGCTTCTTTACTCTTACTCTTCAAGATCACCTGAGCTACTTTGGGCCCTGATTTTTCAAGATGCATGAGCTAGTTCCATATGCATTGACTAGCTCTGTGGGAAAAGAAAAGACTTTTGAGGTTTTAATGAAAATTTTTGATTAGTTTTGGGAAAATTTATATCTTTAGGAAAATAAATTTTCCCATCTATGAAATATATACCCATCATTTAAGTCTTTGTGTGGGTCCTTTCAATATTATTGTATAATGGTCTCCATTATAGGCCATCCATTTATTTTCTTGAATTTATTCTTAGACACCTGATGGGTATTGGGCATGGAACCCTTTAAAGATTCCATTTTCTGATTGGTCAATGTTAATAGTTATGGACACAATTACATATGTTAACATTTAAATATTGACCTTGTATCTGTCAACTGTCTACAATCCTGATAATATTTTCATTCCAATAATTAAAGTTCATAGTTCCTTTCCCGGGGGTCTAGGCAAGTCATGTGCTGCCTAGGACCTAGAGTAACAGGGGAGCTCATTGTCTTATTCCTCACATTGAAGGGAATATTCCTCATATTTTACACCAAACATGATTTTTCCTTTAAATGTTTGTAGGTTTCTTTATCAAAATAAGAAAGTTCCTTTTGTTTCCAAGAAACTCAAGGAATTCTGATACACTTGTGGAAATTTAATTGCCATTCCTGGACTGGAAGCACTCAGGTAATGAATGTGGTCCTTTCTCCAACAATACAATGATAAATACTAACAATATAAACGTCTACGTGTTCATACTATTTATAGAGGATATACTTGCTAATTGCTCTTCTGTGGGTTAATATTTGAGGTTTAGTGGTGGAAGAATGTAGCATTTTCTATAAAAACAGTCTCTTTGGGTTTAAAATAGTCTCTTCTGAGCAGCATCACTAGTATTTAGCTTTAGATTCCTAGAGTGATGGGACTGTCTCTTGTCTCACAAAAATAATGTTGAGAGCTCAAAACGCAGAAAATTATCTACAGAAAATTACCAGAAAATTCTTACAAAAAGTATGAAACTAGTAGACCCTACTAAACTCAGCCTTCAAATCTTTTATTCTTACCAGCATTTCATAAATAACTTGGGGTTTCAAATGGCCTGTCAAAGTGATGTGCACATTTCTAGATTAATTTATTTGAAGCGAGTGTATTTTTTGAAAACTTTCTTGATAGGTCCAAAAATACTCTCAAGGCTTTATTTTGTTTCCCGTTTTACTATTGTGTGTGTATGTGTGTGTGTGTGTGGTACGCGGGCCTCTCACTGTTGTGGCCTCTCCCGTTGCGGAGCACAGGCTCCGGACGCGCATGCTCAGTGGCCATGGCTCACGGGCCCAGCCGCTCCACGGCATGTGGGATCCTCCCGGACCAGGGCACGAACCCGTGTCCCCTGCATCGGCAGGCGGACTCTCAACCACTGCGCCACCAGGGAAGCCCCCACACTTACTTTATAATGGTAAGAAATATGCTTTTAACTATATATAACTGCAATTGAAAATGATATAATAATTTAAAACCTTTCAGAAATGCAATACAAACTATTTGAAGGGGTCGGAGCGGGTGAGTTGAATTATTGGAATATACCAGGATAATCCACAGGTTCTTCGTTATCCAAAGAAATAACTAAGGAAATAACGTACCTTCACGGGTCTCAAGGATTAGAACCAGACACAGGATGCTATTTTCTCTCTCTCTCTCTCTCATGTCTTCCATTCATCCATCATATCTCTCATCTCCGCTTCTCCCTCTGAGCCTTCCTCCAGTAGTGGAGAACACGGATGCCCTGTATAATATTTGAGAGGTCCGTAACACCACCCTCGAATTCAATAATTTACTAGTAAGGCTCGTAATTCTGAGAAAAGCCGTTATACTCAGAGTTATGGTTTACCACAGTGAAAGGATACAGAATAGAAACAGCAAAAGGAAGAGGCACATAGGGCAGGGTTCAAGACATGCCAGACGTGGAATCATGTGTATGGCACATATTACCCCAGTGGCCATGTGCGTCAACATGCACAGAATACTCCCAACCTGGGAAGCTCACGCAAGCTTTGTTGTCCAGAGTTTTGATTAGGAGTTGGCTATCTGTAGACAGGGTGATCATCCACATGAATAATCTTAGTCTCCAGCCCCTCTAGAACTTGAGGTGGCACCATATGACCCAAGACCATCCACCAAAAATTATACTGTTAGCATAGACTATCTGGCCTGGCTGAAGACTCCTAGGTAAAGAAAGATGCTTGTACCAGGCAGGACATTGCAAGAGTTTAGAGACTCCAGCTCCCTGGAGCTGGGGGCAAACAGCCAAACTTTTCTTTGGCCAAGGTTAGTCCTTTACTGTACATCCTGAGTCACGGAGAAGAGCTTTAACAAACCAGGAAGGAAAAATTTTATTCCCTGTTAGTTGCAGTAAAAAAACAACGAAAACAAGGAAGAATTCTGATAAGCCCAGCTTGGAACACCATTGTTTATAAAATGAGGAATATGACCAGCCCAATTTGTGCCATGTGTTCAGCTTTGAGTCAGAGAACTGGACCATTTACCAGAAAAATTTCATGTTTGTCAAGGAAAATAACCACAACAATTATTACAACAACAAACCTAGACATTAAAAAGGAAAAAAAAAAGGCAATAATGTATTATCTTGTTCTTCTTCTTTTGGATTAAGTTCTGTTTGCTGAATCCAGGGGTCCATTGATCTAAGGCAAATAGGTCTTCTCTTATGTTAACTAATTGTATGATACCAGAAGTATCCAGTCAATTCCTTCATATTTATATTATCAGTGGGAAAAATATATATAAGTCAAAACAGCTAAGTGAGATTTTAATATTTTTAAATTTTTGCCACTCTGACTAAAACTCAGACTGTTTTCAAAGTTTTTATTTTGCATGCTATGATTCCTATTGGAGATATCATTACTCCTGCTGAGAACCAAAATTCCAGTTTTATTATTATAAACCAAAAATATGATGAGTTTTAAGAAAACAGGAAATTATTAGAAATTTGGATTTTAAAAAATGTTATCACAAATATCCTTTCATAGCAATTACTTAAATTATTACACTAAGATTTAATTCTGTACTTATTCATGCTTTTATAGAGAATAAATCTTAATATGGAAAAAGCTGGATATTGGCAAGTTGTAGCAAACTGAAAAGAAATATGTCCTTAAAAGCATTCTATTAAACCCATTTCCTGTAAACAAAACAACTCCAGATATTCCTTGAAGTGATTACCCAATTAAACTCTGGAAATAGATGTTCCTGACATTTCTTTTTATTCCTGACTTGGAAAAAATATCTTAGATTCAATAGGGAATCATAGGACATAGATCTGTGACACCTATGATTTTAGCTGAATTCACTGATAAACTAGATGCAAAGTAAATTACAACATAAACAAAACTATCTCCCAGGGCAAGGTACTTGGCATACTGCAAACTTAAAAATATAATAACAATAACTATTATAAATCATCTAGCATCACAACAATGCAATTTTGACATGCTTTTTTTTACAAATGTAAAAGATGCCTCTCAAAGAGCACCATACACATGACCCAGGGCCATAGGTAACAGGTGACAATGGAGAAATCTGAATTCAAGGCTCACTCCAGAGTGTATGCCTTAATCAAGTAACCTGAGAAAGACAAGGTCACCTCATGGAATCATCATCAGTCTCAGACTCTCCCTCAATACTGGTTTTATACTATTCACTCTCATGTCAATGCTTTCAGCCGTCAAACTGACTTTTCCTATGCTCACCTGTCTCCCATGATTTTCCATGATTTCCTAACTTCATGTCTTGAAGCGTGTGGAAACTGGTGCCATGGGGAAGGTGGAGAGAAGGAAGGAAGGAAAACTTTTGCAGCTGGAGGGGAGAGTATAATCCCATCCAGCCATTCTTTAAGACTCAGGTCAAATTTTAACCTTCTACCCAAGGCTTTGATTAGGGAGTGCATGCTGTTGACCACATTGCCAAAGACCTGCCACACTCTGGTTGGCAGACAGCTGGGATCTCACTATCCATGGTTCCCAAGTGTCGCGAATGCTAAGCCTCATCTACTCCAAGACTGGACAGCCCCCTGTCAGGACAGCCATACACCAGAAACAAACATCATCTATGGTCACTGTTTAATTTAGACCTTGTTAGCAGTAAAGACATTTCTGATAACATTTTTTAAACCATCTAGTTATTTGTACATTTTCAAGAAGTTGTATGTTTATTTTTCTTAGCTGCTTAAGTTCAATTGTTGCTATTTATCTTGAAGTAAGACTAAATATTTTAGAGTTGGGAATGACAAGCTGATATGGTCTGAATTCTTTTACCTCGCCAAATTCTCATTTTTTATAAGGATAGTGTTTGCAAATTTATTTTGGAAAGGCCAGTTGCCTCAGAAAGTCATTCTAGAGCTAAGTGGATTTCTAAAGTCTATGTTATTGTTAGGCTGTCTAATCCTTTTTCCAATTCCCTGATGGTCAGGGAATGTATAAAAAAAACAGAAAAAATAAGCAGGTCTAAGACATGCCAAAAATAAAAACTTAAGGTTTCAAGTCTTTATAGATTGTCTCTCTTCCTGATGTTTTGAAAAAGTTTTAATTTGAGAAAGAAAAATAATTCTATCGCCAGTGATATTTTAGGTTCACGAAGGGACTTTTTTATACAGTGCTCAAATGACTTTTCATTTAGACTCAAGATACTTAAGTAAAAATAAACAGATGACAATAATATATTAGCATGTTTCTCAAATACTCACTATGCCTCAGACACCTGACACGTACCATTTCATAGAATCCCCACTGAAAGGCAATTTTAATCACCTTCTTACAAATAAAGGAACTGAAACACAGAGTGATGGAGGAATTGGTTAAAACTGCACAGAGATGGTCAGGATTTGAACCGGGGTTGTGTGTCTCTAACCTTAAATGCTGTACTGTGGTAATTATGCCAAGAGGGCTTATGATCAGGGCAGCTGTGGGGAGTGCAGTCTAGAGCTCCAGGCTCCCTCTCCACCTGACCTCACACTATCAAAGGTCACCAGACTGTTCTCACCCATCTGGTTCCTGTCCATTCAGGATAGGATTAGAGATGCACTGCTATTCATGTTAATCTTGCTTCAAATACCAGATACACCTGTAATTGCAGTAAAACTGTCCTCATTATTTCATTTTAGGTAGTTAGAATTAGAACTCTTTTTTGAGACATGAATTGAACATGAAACATTGTATCTTCAGGCCATAACTGATTCGCTAGTAACAAGGATTACACAGCTCATCTATTTCCAGTTTAACATTTTCTTAATTTGGTCTACATAGGATCACAGAATTTGGAGTTTTGACAAAGAGCTCTTAGATTCATTCTGTTGATTCCAGTAAAAGTGATCCAAATGGTTAAGAATTTACTAGTCCTTTAGGAGATGTTTTATCACTAGCTATAAGTTGTGTTATTTTTATCATCATGATCTATATAACCAAGGTTATTCTTAAAGTATACACAGACTTACCATCTGCGATCATATTTTCTCCATATACCTATCCACTCAGTAGTTGTTTATTTCTACCCCAGATAAAAATGGCACCGCGCATTAGGTATATGGTACACACGTCACAAAGTTTTCCAAGTCTGTGCATTTCTCTGGCTTCTGGCATGAGACAGACTCAGGTGAAATCTCTCCCCTAAGTGCAATCTTGTAAACAGGTGGGAGAATTATCAGATTCATCTCTAAACACCAGTTTTATAGTTTAGGCTTGCAGACCCCAGCTGCTCCCTCAGTACAAGTCTGTTGAAATGATAGAAACCACCAGTAAATCTCAAAATCTACTGTTTCCAAAATATCTTTGGAATGTAACGTGTTTTGAGTTTAATAATAATGAAGTAGACTCTTAGATTCAATACCATGTTGGAAGAAATACTTAAGTAATGACAACAGGTATCACAGACCCACAACACAACCCCACATCCTGATTTGTTTGTCTTTGATGTAATCATTTTAAAAGCCATTAAATCATTAAGAGCTCTACTAGGCAGACATGTGAGTTGCTGGATTAATGCTTCCCAAGCAGAAGATCTCATTTCTGGCCCTAGGTTCCCTCCTACACATCTCCAGGATCTCCTTCAGGATTTCCCAGGGCTTTTGCACTGGTCTCTACACATAGGATGGTCTTCAGGTCAGAAACAGGGAGCTAGAAAAGGCCACAAGTTAGATAGATATCAGCCCACCTGTCTCCCAGGGCTCATATCCAGGAGAGGCAAAACCATGGGTCCAGAAGGAGCCTCGGACTGCAACCGCTCTGTACTTCGCTTTACAGAAGAGGAAATAAAGGCTCTGGGAATAGATCCCTGGCTGTGACTCCACTAGAGTCCAAATCTCTGGGTTTCTTGTCCAGTACACTCATTTATAATAGTGGCCCCCAAATTGGGGTCCTCATAGCTCTTAAGAATTCTCAAAGGTAGTGATGGAAGCCCTACCATTATTTCCTACATTTTGTAAGGCCCAAGAAACTCCATGTTTATCTTCAATTAAGCCACACAGAGTACTTAATAAATGCAGTGGGATATTTTTCGATTAATGATATTCATGAGGAGTCAGAAGCAGATAATTAAAAGGGTCCTTGATTAAAAAGAAAAGTCAGGAACACTTGCACTACAGCATAAAACATGCTCTGAAGAGCTATGGGGGAACATGTGTTTGCATGCACATATTTTATGTGGTCACATGAGTGGATGTACGTGTGTATGTGCCAACTTTGCAGGGTGTCAATATCCATTCAACCTGTGGTTGATATGCCGGCAGCTACTCCCTTTAGGAGAATGCATTTGTTTGACTGAGGTGACAATGACCTCAGCAGAAATAAAAGGAAAGGGATGGAGAGAAAAAGAACAGACAAAGAAAGAAAAACAAAAGAAGGTCTAAGAATTATTCAGGCACATACTTTCTTCTCTTTAGCGTTATGATAAGACCTGACCTAACCTAAGAAGTGGAGATTCAGTGGCAGAATAAGGAGATTTGGGATAGGGCTGGAGGAAATGGTTTCCCTACCTTGCAAATGGAGAAGGAAAAGAAACCAGTTGTTCTTTTTCAAAAAGGATATATTCAAACAAGGAAATCTCGGGCATCTCTTAGTCAGCCAGATCTATGCATTCAGTTTGCCGATGCCTAGAAGGGAGATGGATTGAGAAAGGGGGCACATGATCTGGATGTTTGCTGATTGTTCTTTATCTACAGTATCAACAAATGTGATCTCTTGTACTCAACATGTGCTGCTTCAGGGATTGCTGCACGGAAGGGACCCCAGTGCCACTGGCTCTCCTGTGAGGCCTGAGTTTGGTTGGCATGGTACTCCCGAGCAGATGAGCCCAAACCATCCTGCCAGGAAAACAGTATGTGCATTGTGTCAATAGTTTAGGGGGGTGGGTTAGCATCCCAGAATTCCAGCTGAGAAGTTTGGATCCTGTAGTTCTATGCCTGGAAAATAAATAAATAAATAAATAAATAAATAAATAAATAAATAAATAAATAAATAAATAAATAAATAAAACAAAAACATGGTTACTCCAATCATTTACATCTTTTTATTTTTCTAGGATTTATTCATGAATAGCAAAAAACCACAACTTTTGCAGGAAATTGAGATTTAAAAGAATTAATGCTTAGAATTTTAGTGTTAGAATTTAATTTTTCCAGATAACCTTTCTCAGTACCAAAGAACCCCTTCTTCAAAGGAAACCTGAGTCAGAGCCTCAGTATACAGCAAAAACAAAGAGCCAGGGAGGCTTATGGAGGGATGGTTCATCCTTACCGTCCGTCTCCCAGACTTCCGAGGCTCAGAAGAACAGGCTTTAAAAGCTGCTAAAATTGGGATTAACATACATACACTACTATATATAAAATAGATAACTAACAAGAACCTACTGTGTAGCACAGGGAACTAACTATGCTCAGTATTTTGTAATAACCTATAAGGGAAAAGAATATGAAAAAAGAATATATATATGTGTAAAACTGAATCACTGTGCTAACACAACATTTTAAATCAAATCTACTTCAATTAAAAAAAAATAAAAATAAAAATAAAGGCTGCTGAAAGACACTGATCCCTGTCAAACAGAAAATATTCCCTTCAAAGATACCCATTTATATTTTTGTCAAGCATTTACACCTAATGTGAATAAAGGCATAATTAGGGAAGCTTGCAGATATTACATAAATAATTACTTCTGGGTCAGGTGCTCCCATGATGGATGGAACTAGGAAGAGGCTGTGTGGTCCCTGTTTCTCTGTGAGGAGTCCCAGCTTACTCTTCAGTTTTAACAGCATTGATTGAGCCCCTAATATTGCAATAAATCCTAGGGATGTGTAGCTGAAGCCCAGAAGAATCTTGTTTAGCTAGCAGTATAGCACTAGCTTCTAGGTCAACCCCGGACCTCATGGGACGGGGAAATAAAAAGCCACATGCCCTGTCATATAATAGCTCCCCCAACTCTAGGCTGTTCTTACCAACCCTGAACAGACTCTAGACATTATTCCCCAGAGGCTGCCCACTAAGCCCAAAGGTTGCCACCAGCCCACAGATGTGCCTTGTTTGGTTTTCACAGTGTATGATATGACATATGAAATAAAATGCACATATAAGATAAAATGTATTTATAAAATAATATGTGCATTTATAAAATAATATGTGTATATATAAAATACTATGTATATATAAAATAATATGCATGTATAATATTTGTGATTTTTTAAATCTAGAGATTTAATATTTTAAAATTATAAAGTTTCAAGTCAAGGCCCCCATTTTCACATGAAAACAGCAGACTGAAGCACAACTTCTCCTGCAGATTTTCAAACACTGTCATGTTTGCCTCCCCAAGGCAGGTTCACTCATTGCTTCTGTGAGGATTAAACGAAGTAATATACATAAATGACATTAAAATGTCCCTGGCACATAGTAGGTGTGCAATAAATGGTAACTATAATATTATCATTTATTTATTTGCCTTGCCAGGCAAGGTATTTTGAGTTTTAACCCCTGTTTTTCACCCAGAGTGCTTTAGAAACCACTTGTGAATTTACATTTCCCACATCTTAAACACCATATATTGTCTGGGGTCTGTTTAGTTCAGTCGATTTCCAATACAGGAAAGTAGAACATATGTGAACTTTTAGAGGAGAATGAATGACTGCATTGTGTTTCTTTTAATAGTCACTTCCTGAGGTTTTATGAAAGAAAAATATGGTTGGTAGAAATGGTGTGGAAGCCACTTACATTCTCTTAGAATTTGTGCTCCTGAGAGAGGTAAGTGCAGGGACTGTCCAACTGCCAGAACTTTCAAGTACTTGGCCCAGGCCTGGGTCGAATGGAGATGCTAAACAAGATGCTGAATTCATTAAGGGCTTGTTCTAATCCTGAAAATGGTGCCAAGGGAGCCATGAGAGGTGTCGCCACAGTAGAAGTATGCAATCAAGTGGAAAATTCTGGCAGTCCAATGGCCAAATGATTAAGGCCAAAGATATTTCCAACCCATCCAATAATCCAAACAGTAACCAAAAATGTTGCCTCTGCTATCGAGAAAATATAGTAAAACAGTGCAAAGAAGGGTGTATCAGTCTGCTTGAATGTGATCAGCCAACTCAAATACTTTTTGGATTTAAGCAAGGAGAGAACAAAAAACTAAGTCTAAACTTATAACTAGTAAAATTATCTCTGCATGTAGCTATTTTTTTTAAAACTTCCCAAGACAAGCTGTAAAATGAACATATAAATTAATGTAGGTGTGTACACCCTGTGTACTCAGATATGAGTATTGTTTCTATATATATATATAAATATATCTATACATATAAATATATTCAGTATTTTTTACATGTATAGGTGTCAGGAATTAAAAACACAAATTATGTGATAATTCTGTAAATCCTCAAAGACTGTTCCTACAAAAAGTAGATTCAGTAGTGGGGCTGCCTGATTGATGACCAAATGTAATATGAATGTTCCTCATATTCTCCCAAAGAGCGGTAAATTCCCCAAACCAATCCTACTGGAAAATGTGAGGGGGAGGGGAGAAATTGGAGCTGTTAGAGGTGACAAAATGGCAAGGAAGTTGCAAGGAGTTGTAAGTTCTCTTAGGAAACTGGGAAGAAAACTCAAGTTGGACTCAACTTGAACTCCTTTCCCACCATCAACTTCCCAGCCCCAGAGGATGGATCTGCTGTTAACATCTTTCCTTCTAGCCCTAAGCACATTAGGACTCTGCATGGTCTCTTGATGTTTTCCAAGTTACTTGCCCCACATGTCTTTAGATGAATGGAGACTCAGTGTGGTGAAACGTAGGGGAAGAGGGTCAGCAAGACCAGGAAATCAATCAACCCATCTGAGTTGTCTCTGCTGAGACATCAGGCAATCAGGTCTAAAGAAGAAAAGGAAAGCAAGCTACTAAGTTGCACTCCCAGCACTCATGTTCCTATTTTTCGTTCCCAAAAGATGGTGAGCCTTAATTATTTTAATATCCTCAAATCGAAGTCTATAGTATACTACTGCATAGTATTTGCTCAATTAGATGTTTGAGTGTTTGTGCAAACTTAACTTGGGGGCCCTCTGGGGCCTTACTTTAGAAAGCACAATGGCATACCACTCATGCCATTCCTTCTCAGCTCCTTTTGCTGGATCCTCTTCCCCTATTTTATCTCCAATTGTTGGAATCACCCTGAATCTCTTCTCTTCTCTGACTATATTTTTATTCACCCAAAGTTCTATCTCTACATTTTGCTTCTCTACTGAGCTCCAGACTCATGTATCCACTGCCTACAGGACATCTTTGTTTAGATCTTAACATAACAGGGCCAAATCATATCTCACAATTTCCCACACACCAAACTTCTATTCTCATCTTAGTACTCCGTGTACTTACTATATGGCTCTAGCCAAAAACCCACGTGTCCTTGATCCTTCTCCTTCCCACACTGCCTACATTAAATCCATCCCCAAATCCTTCTATATCCATCACCACACTGCTCTGACTCTATGGCTACAATCCTAGTGTACAGCACTCTTATTTCTTGACTCCAGTCCTGAAATAGCCTCTTCACTGGTCTCCCTGCTGCTACTTTTGTTATTCTAGAATCCATTCTCCACATGGCAGTCAATTGATCTCTAAACAAAATAAATCAGACCATATCACTCCCCAGCTTCAAAATCTCCCTTGACTTCCTAATGCATTTACCATGAAATCCAAACTCTTTAACTTGACTTACCAGGTCCTACAAGGTGCTTTACCTTGCTCTAACCATTCCCTCCACCCCCATGCTAACTACATGCCAGCTTCCAGAGTTGTTTTTATGTTTTTTAAAGAAGGAAGTTTTATTTCCACCTTAGGGTTTTTAACTTCCATCTTAGGTTTCCCCTGAGGGTCCTACCTCTTCTTGGAATTATCTGTCCCAATACTTTCACACCAGCTCTTTTCAGTTTTCAGTCCAAATGCCATATACTCAGAGATATTTTCCTGATCACCTAAATAATGCTCTGTCTCCTTCTTGCAAAGATATCGCTTTCTAGCCTATCATCCAAGGTTTTTCCTTTTTAGTTGCCAAACTCTTACCACTGTCTGAGATTACTTTCTCTTCCATTTGTAGGCACGTTTATTTCACATCATTTCCCTTTAGAATATGAGCTTTCTATTCTATGAGAGTCTAGCCCATCTTATTTAACAATGTGCCACCACAGCCCAGCACAATACCTGTCTCAGAATAGCTGACCTGTTAAATGAATACTCTGCACATCACCACTGCATTGGTCCTAATATGAAGACAATGCCAACGGTAGAGGCAACATAAGTTCTTGCCCTGCTCATCACAGCCTTGCTTGACCTCGGGCAAGTTACTTAACTTTTCCAGACTGTGAACTAGGAATTAAAGAAGAAGGCTGAATCCAACACCTTTCATGAAGTTGAAAAGCAAAGTCTTCAAATGGAAGAAATGGCAGAGATAGAAGACAGGGGATTGAGATCTTGGCAAGGAGAAAGGTGGGAAAGACTAGGGTCCAATATCTTGGGAGTAAAACTGTCTGGTATGTAGGTGATGGGAAAGACCTGTGAAGATGAAAGTCACCACTGTTTAAGGAATGGCAGAACCCTGCAGTTATGGTGTGAGAAGGGATTTACCCTCTGATACTTGGGAACATTTTCTGTGTCCTTCCCTCTTTTATTGGGATGGAATGCCCTTTTGGCCATCACATTTATTAAGTGAAACACACTGACCTAACTTAACAAACAAGCACCAAAAACATGTACTATCTGTATCAGTTCTCGTGAAAGTGGGCAAGTGGCCCCACTGGGTGGGTGGAGAAAGAATATCAGAATACCTATGAATATTGATGTTGCTTTATCTCATTCTTCTTATTACTATTTTTGTCTATATTTAATGTGCATAACATTTTATTACAGTAGTACATGTAAAATGCATATAAATCCATATACAAAAGCAAGACTACATGCAGCTATAGGTTTTTTTTTTCCTTCCTAATCAGAGTCTTTGGTCAGTTTTAGATATGACTGGTTTTGATGACACATGTAACTCCATTTTCCACTTTATATTTCAATCATCTTTTTAAACTGTATACATAGATTAAGTTTCTACAATCAGATTATGCATTTATTAAAGGTAGGGCCCTTGTCTCACACATGGGCATATTCTCCATAGAGACCATCAGAACATCTTAAAGTATGACCCCAGCACTCCATAAAGTCATCATCCTCATCACCATCATAGGTATACGTAAGTGTGTATATATATATTGTATATGTATGTGTGACATCATATGTATACATATCCTTTGCACAATGTACACCCCATATGTCATATATATACCTACATATACATAGGGTATCTCCAACATACAATATAGGATATATATGTATATTATACACACACACAAAAGACTGAAAATTTGGTTCTCTTTTTAGAGTCACAATGATACATAATTTTCTAAGAAGTCAACATAAAAGGCATATGTGATGTTACTATAGCTTTGGCATTAGAAAAGACTCTATGAAAATTCTTTGATGTACATTCATCTGTGCTCCAGGTATTGCTAACTTAATTGCCAGAAATGTAAATATACATTAATGAATAGTTTTTTCAATTGTCATTTTATGGATTGAAGAAATGGTAAGCATTACTTTTGAACATCATAATTATTTAATGATATCTACATAAAGGCTTTTAATTATATGGGAACAGTGATAATAATTATAAAGGCCCACCCTCAACTGATAAAACATACATTTCTCCAGAAAAAATTATTATGTCTCTTAAAAGTGAATTATTTCTGCCAGTGAATGGCTCACATGACATTTTTCAACAATTAAAGCATAAGCAGCCTGCAGTTTTTATACTTATTGGGGAAAAATTGCTGGTTTGTGGAATCAGAAAGGTTTTTTTCTGTTCTTTTTTTAACACCCCACCCTCTAAGATTTTATGTATTTTTTTATTCTTTCAGTGCCAAGCATATGCCTACCAAATCTAAAAACACTAGTAAAAAGGAAAATCGGAGTTGATTTTGTATGTCAAAACTTAGTTTGAATTTGATATTGTGACATAATGGAATTAAGTGTTTATATCCTCGTGTTTGTCAATGAAATGTGTGCTTACCAGCAACTAAATAGCATCTGTTTGCAGAAGTGTCTTGTCACATCTTTTCCTTTCTTAACCATAATGTCAACATCCAGAGTTCTATAAGTTTTATATATATATATTCACCAATATTTATAAAATTAAGATGAAACAAAAATCTAGTATTTGTGTGTGTGATAACTTTTAAAATAGTGTTTCCTCTGCTATATAACTTGCACTAAGATTACCATAAATAATGTGACAGAGAAGATCATTGTCATTTAAAAATTACTGAAAATTGATAATTCAGTGTCCTTAGGTGATGCTGGCAGCTAACTAAACGGCATTAGAGACATTATTGCAATGTCAATAAGTAGTTTTACTACAATTTCCTTTTTCTGAAAACTTAAAAAGGGAGCTTTCATTGTTGCAAAACTGTTTACCTACAAAACTGTTTTAGCTTCATACCAAAAAATAATGCTGAAAGGACCACCTGAAGTTAGAATATTTCTATACTGCATTTCAAGATTTGGGTTCAGGGAGTGGGGGATGGAGAAATTAAGGCTGGTCAATGAGATTAATGTTTTAAAAATAAAAGAGAGAGAGAGAGAGAGAGTCCAATTAGAATACCCTGGGGTTATTAGCGATAACGGTGCTCATATCCAATTAAGATGAAAACCATTTTACCAGCTTAATGTGCCACCTCTGGCAGTGTGGGTTTATTAGTTTTATCAGACTTGAGAACTGAAACTTGAAATGATACGTATGCTGGATACCAAAGAGACACTGTTAAGACTTAAAGATAATTGGTATAAAATGAGAAGCCTCAAAAGTTGTTGATTAACAAGCATTGTGGATTTTGGAGACAGGAAGAAATTAGTCATTTCAGACAGTGTTTGAAATGAAAAAACTCACTGAGCTGTGCAGTGACATTCTGAAGTTAGGAAGGAACCATGATCTTCCATAATGTCCAAAAATTCAGTAATATGGCATATTCATATGGGACAAGACAGCCTTCAAATCCATGACACACCATCTCTATAAAAACTCAAATGAACAAAAGCGATTGTTGGTGATGAATATCAGGTTTCTTGTTTTCCTTTCCAGATTAAAGGATATAATAACTAATGATTAGTATTAATAATTAATAAGAAAATCTCTTGTATTATCCTCAAGATAGGCTACATAACCAATAATACTTATTGTCATTAAGTTATATTCCTTTATGCTTTTAGACAATCATTTGAACTTTTCCAAAAAAAATCTTTACATTTCTATACCATCCATCTGGGTATCACAGAATGATTAAAAGCAGACAAATACATACACAATAAAGCTTCCCACTTAGGCAGCAATAAAATCACTGTTGCGTTACTTCAATAGACATTTCCTTGACTAATAAAATTCTCGTCACTCATTTCTGAAGCTGGCAGGGGAAAGCCTTTATTGTGCTGGTGTAGTGTTCTGGATGCTTGTCTTTGGTAAAATATTCAGTGCACGGCCAGGAATGTGTAATGGATATTGTCAGGGGGGGAGATGGCCCTGCAGCAAGCCTGCACTGGTGCCCGGTGGTCTGACACAAGTGGTTCTTCTACGAAGTACTCTGGCATCTCCTCTGCTAAAGTGTTTGAGCCCTCATATGAAAACCCCCTTTCATGATACTAAGGAATGAACATGAGAGGCTGAGGAAAGCGTGGTCTATTTGGGGGGTGACAGGACGGCGTGATTGGGTAAAAACACACAGGCCATCTAGCCAGATCACAGGATAAATGGAATAGTCCCTTTCAGAGAAATATATTAGACTCTAAGGTGAACCTTGTTTGGATAGATACCTTATGATGAAATTTCAAATCATGTTGGTTTCATGTGAGTCTTTCAACTTCATAAAGGAATGAACATATTACTGTGTTGGCAACACGTAGAGCTGTTTCTGCCAAGTAGAAAATCAAGGGCTCTGAATAAACCTTACGCTGGCACAGGTAACACATAATTCTTCTAGACAACAAAGTAAAAATTAAGGTTTTTTTTTAAAGTCATGAAGTTATTTCAGGTGTGTGTGTGTGTGTATTTCCCAGACTTTCTGAACAATGCATCTTAGAGCCAAAAGCTGTAATTACCAGTTGGGATTTCTCAAAGGGCACTATTTATGTGGTTTGTTGGATAGCATGTGTTTTAAATGCTTTTAAATGTATATGTATCCCTTGGGTGTCAGCAGCCAACTTGCTTAACTCGTATAGGTCAACTTCTAGACAAACATCATGATCAAGATGGCATAAGCATTACTGAAAATGGGTCTTAATGAATCAATAGATTAACCATACATATACATATTTTAATGTATATAAAAGAATCATATATATTTGGGTATTCCATTGTTTAACTGTTATCCAGAAAAATACCTGGAGCTCCAGATGACAAAAGAATTGACCATAAACATAGGACAGAAAAGGCACAGGAGATAATGCTCATTAATGGTCAAAATCATTTGATGCCATCAGTAAATTTTAACTTTATTTTAATTTAGCTTTAGCTAAAGTGAATCCCTAAGAAGTTTTGTAAGACCTAGGTCTGAGGTGTGAGGGTATGGTATGATATTTCTTTCTTTTCCTCTTCTCAAATGGGATGAAGGGAGGTAAAAAAATACAACTGGAATTATTCACTATGAAAAAAAATATTGGCACCATACTGAGAAGTATTTCACAAAACCATACTTCAAGCAAGGCAATGAGCACAGGCCTGGAAGTTGGTATTGGAATATATTTTAAGGAAACAATTTCAATTCACCTCAAGCTAGGAACACAATAAAAGCCTTGAAACATTTATTCAGGGACATATTCATTGTAAAAAATATAGAAAATCCAGAGAGTTTATTTTTGCTTATCTGATTTTAGTCCATCCAAGGAAAAAAACAACTTTAATAAATATTCTTCCAGAAATTGTTCTACTGAAAAAAATTAGAACCCAAAGCAAAGGCACCAAAAGCAAAGATAAAAAGTGGGACCACATCAAATTAAAAAGGTTCTGCACATCAAAAACAATCAACAAAATAAAAAGACAACCTATGGATGGGAAAAAATAATTGTAAATCATATATCTGGTGAGGGGTTAATATGCAAAATATATAAAGAACTCAGACAACACAATAGTAAAAAAACTCCAAACAATCTATTTTAAAAATGCACACAGGGTCTTCCCTGGTGGCACAGTGGTTAAGAATCCGCCTGCCAGGGCTTCCCTGGTGGCGCGGTGATTGAGAGTCCGCCTGCAGATGCAGGGGACGCGGGTTCGTGCCCCGGTCCGGGAGGGTCCCGCGTGCCGCTGAGCGGCTGGGCCCGTGAGCCATGGCCGCTGGGCCTGCGCGTCCGGAGCCTGTGCTCGGCAACGGGAGAGGCCACAACAGTGAGAGGCCCGCATACCGCAAAAAAAAAAAAAAAAAAAAAAAAAAAGAATCCGCCTGCCAATGCAGGGGATATGGGTTTGAGCCCTGGTCTGGGAAGATCCCACATGCCGTGGAGAAACTAAGCCCGTGTGCCACAACTACTGAGCCTGTGCTCTAGAGGCCGTGAGCCGCCACTACTGAGCCCATGTGCCACAACTACTGAAACCCGCGTGCCTAGAGCCTGTGCTTTGAAACAAGAGAAGTCACCACAATGAGAAGCCCATGCACCACAATGAAGAGTAGCCCCCACTTGCCACAACTAGAGAAAGCCTGTGTGCAGCAACGAAGACCCAACACAGCCAAAAATAATTTTTTTTATTTTTTTAAAAAGACAAGAGATAAGTGTTGGTGAGGATGTGGAGAAAAGGGAACCCTTGTGCAGTGTTGGTGGGAATGTAAATTGATTCATCCACCATGGAAATCAGTATAGAGTTTCCTCAAAAAATTAAAAATAGAACTGCCATATGATCCAGCAATACCATTTTTGAGTATATATCCAAAGTAAATGAAAACAGGATCCCAAAGAGATGAACCTCCATGTTCATTGCAGCATTATTCACAATAGCCAAGATATGGAAACAACTTAAGTGTCCATCAATGAATGAATGGATAAAGAAGATGTGATACACACACACACAAAATGGAATATTATTCA
Organism: Kogia breviceps; assembly: GCF_026419965.1. Lineage (NCBI taxonomy): Eukaryota > Metazoa > Chordata > Mammalia > Artiodactyla > Physeteridae > Kogia > Kogia breviceps. The sequence continues at coordinate 116,918,498 of NC_081312.1, read as the reverse complement.
GCCATGAGAAAGAAGGAAATCTTGCCATTTTGACAATATGGATGAATCTTTAGGGTATTATGCTCAATGAAATAAGTCAGACAGAGGAAGACAACTACTATATCATATCACTTACGTATGCAATCAAAAAAAAGCTGAATTCAAAGTAACAGAGACTATAATGATGGTGGTTGCCAGGGGATTGGAGGCGTGGGAAGAGGCAGATATTGGTCAAAGAGTACAAATGTCTAGCTATAAGATGAATGAGTTCTGGGGATCTACTGTACAGCATAGTGATTATAGTTAATGATACTGTATTACATACTTGAAAGTTGCTAAGAGAGTAGATCTTAAATATTCTCACCACAAAAAAGGAATATAGTTGGCTCCCCATATCTGCAGGTTCTACATCTTCAGATTCAACCAAGTGCAGATCAAAACTACTTTTGAAAAAATTCCAGGGGCTTCCCTGGTGATGCAGTGGTTGAGGATCTGCCTGCCAATGCAGGGGACACGGGTTCGAGCCCTGGTCTGGGAGGATCCCACATGCCGCGGAGCAACTAGGCCCGTGAGCCACAACTACTGAGCCTGTGCATCTGGAGCTTGTGCTCTGCAACAAGAGAGGCCACAACAGTGAAAGGTCCGCGCACGGCGATGAAGAGTGGCCCCCGCTCGCCACAACTAGAGAAAGCCCTCGCACAGAAACGAAGACACAACACAGCCAAAAATAAATAAATAAAAAACTTTTTTTAAATTCCAGAAATTTCTAAAAAATAAAACTTGAATTTTCTGCACACCCACAAATATTTAAATAGCATTTACATTGGATTAGGTATTATAAGTAATCTAGAGACAATTTAAAGTATATCGGAGGATGTGCTAGGTTATATGCAAATAAACACCATTTTATATAAGGGACGTGAGCATCCTCAGATTTTTGTATCTGAGAGAGTTCCTGGAACAAATCCCCTGTGGGTACTGCCAAACACGACTGTATTAATTATGTGATGCAGTGCTGGTGTTAGTTAACATCATGGTGGTAATCAATTTTGCAATATATAAATGTACCAAATCAACACATTGTATACCTTAAACTTACATATTATTTTATGTCAATTATATCTCAATAAAGCTGGTGAAAATGTTTTTGTAAAAACCCTAGACATATATAGTATGGGATAAGAGGAGTTTTTAACAAGTTTTTTAAATTAAAAAAAAATTTAATAATAGACATTAAACATCTTTCCATATCTAAAAACTTATTTTATTTTGTTTAGTGGCTTTTGTATTTTTTGCACAGGGATACCAATATTATCAAATTACTTTTTTAAGGGGGTGATATTCAGGTTGTTACCAGTTTTACAATGATAAACAACATTGCAAAGTATATTCTCTTGTTTTGTTAGATTATTTCCTTAAGATAAATTCTAGAATTACTTTTAAATCAAGAGATATAAATATGCAGTAATGTCCATATAGCATGATGACATTCTGACTCCTCCTCACATACTCAGAGTAAAGACTTGAAAAGAACCTGAAGAACACAAAGGAGGTCACGGACAAAGAAAGAAAACTGGGCTACTCTAGGGGCAGGAAGGGAATAAAGATGCAGACATAGAGAATGGTCTTGAGGACATGGGGAGGGGGAAGGGTAAGCTGGGACGAAGTGAGAGAGTGGCACAGACATATATACACTACCAAGTGTAAAATAGATAGCTAGTGGAGAGCAGCCGCATAGCAACAGGGAGATCAGCTCCGTGCTTTGTGACCACCTAGAGGGGTGGGATAGGGAGGGTGGGAGGGAGACGCAAGAGGGGGGGGATATGGGGATATATGTGTACATAGAGCTGATTCACTTTGTTATACAGCAGAAACTAACACAACACTGTAAAGCAGTTACACTCCAATAAAGATGTTAGAAAACAAAAGCCATATGAATGGGCTTACACATGGTCCTCTCCTCAGAGTTAAAACAGAATAGTGTGCATTTGAGTGTGCATGACAGCATTAGTTATCTATTGCTGCATAAAAAAATTTCAACAAATTTAGCAGCTTAAACAACACATATTTATTATCCCACAGTCTGTGGGTTAGTTATCAGGATGCAACTCTGCCTCAGGATCTCTTTCAAAACTGTAGTCAAGGGCTTCCATGGTGGCGCAGTGGTTGAGAGTCCGCCTGCCGATGCAGGGGACACGGGTTCGTGCCCCGGTCTGGGAAGATCCCACATGCCGCGGAGCGGCTGGGCCCGTGAGCCGTGGCCGCTGAGCCTGCGCGTCCGGAGCCTGTGCTCCGCAACGGGAGAGGCCACAACAGTGAGGCCCGCATACCACAAAAAAAAAAAAAAAAAAAAAAAAAAAAAAAAAAAAACTGTAGTCAAGATGTTAGCTAGGGTTGGGATCTCCTCTGAAGGTTCACCTGGGGAAGGAGTTACTTCCAGGATCACTTACATGGTTATCAGTTGGAATCATTCATTTTCTTTTGGGTTTTTGGACTGAAAGACTTAGTTCCTATCTGGCTATTGGCCAAAGGCCGCCCTCAGCTCTTTGCCACATAGGTCTCTCCAGTATGGCACCTTGCTTCACCAATGCCAGCAAGGAAGAGAGTTACCTTGCAAAACAAAGGTTACAATCTTATGTAATCTAATCATGGAAGTAATATCTGTCACTTTTGCTGTATTCTTATTGTTTGGAAGTAAGTCACAGACCCAAACTCAAGGAAAAGAGATTATCTAAGAGTGTGTATACCAGGAGGCAACAATCACTGGAGGGTCATCTTACAGTTTGCCTGACATAGTGGGTCTATGGTTGGAGGTGTTAAAATAACTTGAGATATGTTTGTTTGGTGTATGTACATAGGAAAGTTATTTCTGGACATGATAGGAAATATTTTCTCCAGCTGTGCAAAATTGTAGAAAAAAACAGTTTATTTTTTAATAACCCACCCTCAGTTTTAATCATTTAATTTTCTTAGTTACAAAAATTAATCTGATTTGGACATTTTATAATTATCAAAAAACATTTAAATTTCTTAGATGTCAAAAATAATCCTTGAACTGCCCCTTGTGGCTTTCATAATTTAACATATAATTGAATTTAAAACATCTTAATTGGTAGACAGCTGGTGTGTACATACTTTAACCACGCTATTTATTTCTTTTAGAAAAAAATATAACTATTAAAATATGGCTTTTACTTCATTTCAACCTTGTTTGCCTCACAACATAGATGTGAGCAATAGTAATTATGGGATATAAATGTTCTATTGTTGGTATAAATGGCATATTTCTATTAATCTCTTTCATGATTGTATTTAAAACGTATGTGTACAAACATGAAATCACAACAAAGAGGAGCAGATGAAAAAAGATATATTAGGTGGTAAATTTTCTGATGACTGTCAATATCTCATTTTGCTAATATCCATACAATATTTTTCTTGTTTCACCAATTATTTTGTGTTCCTGAAGCTGAAAGTCCATCTATACAAGGCCATAATCTGTGATTGGATAGCAGATGGAGCCCACGGTTACCACCTTCCCTGAAACTGGCCTATAATCGCAATAATCAGCAGCTTGAATTATTGGTTCAACCAATGCAAATGTGTTCTGTTTTCTGACAAATAAGAACTTCTTCCCGTTGTACTGTCTCTTTCTTTTTTTTTAGAAGATAGGAAAAAAGGGCCATTAAATTCCATTTTATTCACAAATATTTCAGTTTCTGGGCTTACCAGAAACTGAAATATTTGTGAATAAAATGGAATTAATGACAAAGCACAGACTGCCCAGCTTCATTCTCATTAAACAGAAAAGTATTTATGTACCTAGTAAATGTTTAAAAATAACTAAGCAGCCAGTAGCCGGACTTAGAGCTGGGGTGTAATGAATCTGCAAATCATTATTGATTAAGCTGTGAATTCAAGATCACTTCTTAACCTAAGAACATTCCTTCACCCATACTTTCTTTTATTTTGTAAAACGAATTCAATTCAATTAGTAGTTATTGAACACGTTTCCAATACATGGTACCTTAGAAAGGAAAAAATACTCAGATTCAATCTTTAGCCTGCTTGTCAGGGAACACAGTTTTCCTAACCAATGTCAAGGCACTCTTCCAACCAACCCACATGATCTCCCTAAGGCAGAAGTCTAGGTCATTTACTTATAGAACATTTTGTCCTCTGGCATGTTCACATACAGGATGTTTAGGCCTTTAGCAGAATTCCTTGGCTCCACCAGGAGAATAGCCTTCCTCCGGACAGTGAAGTAATAAGGGTACTGTATGCATAGAGTCAGTCAAATAGAACAGCAGTGAAAGCCAGGTGTCTCCATACATAAAGCAGCTAAGGTTAGCAGAGGGTCCAAGACCACAAGCATCTCCTAGCACCTCCTAGATGTCAGGCTTTGGAAGAACCATGTGGAAGAAGACCACAATGCTTTATCAATGATTCATGGAGAAGACATCCACGACAGGAACCTTGAGGTTTCAATTCTGGCTCTGCTACTTACTCACCAGCTCTATGGCCTTGGACAGAGGACACATTTTAAATCTGTTTCTCCATCTATTAAAATAAAACTTGGAATTAGTATGTTACATACATGTTTAGAGCATTAAATAAGATAACAATACATAAAAAAGCAAATTGGACCTAAATCCTGCTTCATTGTTCATGATAAATGGCAGCTCAGTAAATATATGATGAGGAGACAGTGAATTCATATTAATTTATTTTTAAAATATTTTTAAGAAAATTCAACTGCAGGTATATGGGCTAGGAAAATTACTTTGGCTATAAGAGTAAAATCTTCAGTAATGATGTTATCCCTTGACTCAACCTTATATACATTAAGTTCCTTTGGAAGCAACCTAAGTGTCCATCAACAGATGAATGGATAAAGAAGATGTGGTATATATACATAGACACAATGGAATACTACTCAACCATAAAAAAGAATGAAATTTTGCCATTGTAGCAACATGGATGGACTTGGAGAACATTATGCTAAGTGAAATAAGTCAGATAAAGAAAGATAAATACTGTATGATATCACTTATATGTGGAATCTAAAAAATACAACTAACTAGTGACTAAAACAAAAAAGAAGCAGACTCTCAGATATAGAAAACAAGCTAGTGGTTGCCAGTGGGAAGAGGGGACGGGGGAGTGGAAACATAGGGGTAGGGGGAAAAAAGGTTATTATGAGATTATATGAAATAGTGTGTGTGAAACTTTTGAAAATTGTAAAGCATTACAGAATTTAAAGATTCTTTCATTTGATTAAAAAAAAGAGAGATTAAAAGCCTTGGTGATAAGAGGAAAATGAAAAAGACCAAAAGATTTTCGTTAAGTGACAAAATAAAATTTAAAAAAAAAGAAGGAAGCAGATATTTACAAGGAAGAGACTCTAAGTTTTCTTTTGCATTTTCTATATGTCTGAAACTTTGCAACATATGTATATTTTTGGTTTTTTTTCTAAACTTGACTGAGGGTTTATTACAGGTCAGGCACTGGGTCATTTATGGGCCATATTATTTTTATTTTCCTGGCAAACCTGTGAACTGGTGTCATTCTCACTTCACAGATAAACAAACTCTGATTTAGGAAGACGAGGGGTCTTACCCAAACTAAAATAGTAAATACATAATAGCATCTGCCAAATTTCAGGCCTCTGTCCTTTACCATCAGTGTATCTTGATAACATAGCTGTTGATGTGCTATCTCTGAGAATCTTCATAATTAACCTACACTTCAGGTGTAGTTATTGTCAGAGAATATAAATAAGGAAACAGAAGCAAGTCATATCATTGATAAGTGCTAAAATTCTGACCTCAGAGGTTCTCTTTCCATGATGCTTCTCAGGGAAATGAAATATTAATAAAATTCTATTTAAAATACTCTGGAATATTACTCAGCCATAAAGAATGAAATAATGCCATTTGCAGCAGCAGGGATGGACCAAGAGATTATCATACTAAGTGAAGTAAGTCAGACAAAGACAAATATCATATGATATCACTTACATGTGGAATCTTAAAAACATGATACAGATGAACTTACATACAAAACAGAAATAGACCCACAGACATAGAAAACAAACTTATGGTTACCAAAGGGGAAAGGAGGGGAGGGGATAAATTAGGAGTTTGGGATTAACATATACATACTACTATATATAAAATAGATAACCAACAAGGACCCAAGGACCTACTGTATAGCACAGGGAACTATACTCAATATTTTGTAATAACGTATAGGGAAAAGAATCTGAAAAAGAACATATATATGAAAGTGAATCACTTTGTTGTACACCAGAAACTAACACAGCATTGTAAATCAACTATACTTCAATAAAAATAAAATAAAATAAAATGGTAACTTCTGATATTTCTCCATATAATATTAGGTCTTTGATCATGTTTCCAGGGCTTCTATTTATGTATCATATATGCCTTCTCCTCTTCAAATCCTTTGTCTTACCAATGTTTCTTTTCACCCATCCAAATCCAAATCACAGCAGCCTTTGCCTCTTTCTTTTCTAAAAAGCCATTCTAGTTCCAGTGATTTATTACCACCCCATCACATGCCCAGCTGTACCCCCCAGAACTATGCTTGTTCACCTTCAGGTCCTTGAGGATGCAACCACAGCTCAGGCTCTTCAGAGCCCAAATATCTGGGACCCCATGGGAGCACAAAAGAGATTGTGTCAGGCAAAGCATACAAACACACATTCATGAATGCTGTTGATTCCACTTGAAATATGCTTTAAAAAATATCTTTCCCTGTTTTGTTTCAATTTTGGCAAGATGACACTCCTTAAAAAGAAATATGCCTTTAAAAAAATGTACTTACACTTTTAATGAGAACAAAAAAAAAGAGAATAAAACATTTCCTATATCTTGGAATGGCCAACTTTTTCCATTCTGATTTACCTAAGATATGTGTTTGTATTAAAGAATTTCATAGGAATTTTTTTTTTAATTTTTAAAACTACCTTTGTATACAATACTTTGAAAGTAATAACAAACAGTAAATTGTATTACCAATACTATAAAATGTACTAAAGTGTAGTAAAAACAAGATTTTAAATCAGGATTTTAGATTCATTTGTTTATAAACACTAAATACTTTGTCTTCTGACTCACGGAAAATGATTAAGAACCTTTGAGAAATCAAATATGACTATAAATTTAAAACACAATACCTCACAGGATCAAATTTTGACCAAATAAGAACTTTAGCATGTAGTTTTTAATACAAGTTGATAGTGAGTTTTGTGTTCGTTGAACATATTATGGTCATGTGGGGGGGATAATTTAGTACAATTTAATCAAAAATTCACTTTTGCATGAAATCAAAAGTGCTTCCAAACTGTGTAACTGTTGAGTTGTAGAGTTATTCCTCTCGGACAGCACAATCATTTTTTTTTTAATTCAGAAAGATTATTCTCCCAAAAAATCTATCCAATGAGGAATTTCGTTAATGTGGTAAACTTTTTCCGCTTCCTTCCATCTGAATATTTAACATAAAAGTCCTGCTCTATTTTTCAGCTCGAATCACAGCAGTTTCTGTTTCTAACCTGGGAAGAATGTGGTTGGGCCTGAAAAGCCCCCTGTCCTATTGTTAGACTCCCCGGCACTGATCCTTGCTTTTAACATCATAATGAAGGATGCTCTTTAGTGGATTATCTTGAGAAGGGATTAACTCCTTCAAGTCTTCTAGGGGGCAAGGTGTTTTGAGCCCTAAATACACACCAATTGCCTGCTTAACTTTTCATCTTATTTTGAAAACTGCCCAGCTGGAATTCAAATTCTTTTCCATAGAGCTGAATTTTATTAGTAGCAAAGTTGGAGTTGGGGGCAGCAGATGCTAAATATAAGCACTGTTCTTTTAATCTCATGAGGCCAAATGCTTCAGATATATCACTGAGACAGGCACGTCAGGATAAGACTCAATCTAAACTTTGCTGTAAACTCTGCAAGTGCCTAAATCCTCGCCCCATCTCACAGGCCCATTGACTTAAGCCTTCCAGAAGACCCTACTTTTACTAGGACTCTACCTTTAAACTCCATTTGTCTACAGGGCCCTCGTACCATAGCTTTTAACATTATCATCGACATTTTTTTTGAAGTCACTCTCAAAATAGAATTCAAATGCCTAGTAAACACACACACACACACACACACACACACACACACACACACACACACACTTGAAAAGAGGGATAATTGCTCTATAATTTATAATCAAGTGGTTTCTTTAGCCTTTGCATTTTTATCTTAATAACCACTTATTTCTCTCTGCCTATTACATTAATACCAAAATCATGCATTTGTTTCACATTCATCTTACCCCTTCTCTAACCTCATTTCTGTTAGTAACTATCCTATTGTATTATCACAGGATTTGGTAGATAGTTCTAAACTTGTTCTTTCTCCTACTTTTCTGTTAATTCAAACTTTTTTCCTTAATAGCTTACAAGTTTTCTTTTGTTCAACCCAAAGAATATTTTTACCACTGAACACACATTTTAATGGTGCTTGTTAGATGTAGAAAATTCCTTTTAGACACATCCACAATAAAACTTTTTTTGGAACTTTGTCTTTCAGGCTGATTTATTTTTTTTAATCAAATAGCAATCCACATCACCTTCACTTAAAAAAAAGGTATCGATGAATTAGAAAATGCTTTATTGATTGTGTAAAACTTTTAAACATAAATATCACCAAAACAACCATAAAAAGATCTTGAGAAAATGAAGTTTCATAATTCATTTCAAACACCAGGTGCATTTTCTTGTGAACCAAATGAAATGAACTCTTATTCTTTGTTTTAGATATATAATAACTGTATTCTAGAGGCTATGCTTTAATTGTAAATAATCCTCCACATTCTTTCACTGTAAACTCTTTAAAGAGTCATGAATTTTATTTATACTCTCTCTCTCTTTGAGAGTCTTTTGTTTATTTGCTGTTTCGTTCTTTGTGAAATAACACTCCCAGAGGAAAATCCCCCTCTCTGCTTAAGGAATTAGGCCAGAGACAAAAGCAGGGAATTCTTTAAGCCTTGTTTTGTGCTAAGAGAAATGTTTGACATTTCTGTGGAGAGGTGTTTAGTTTGGATTCATTAGGTCTTAGGAACTCTTTTCTCTTTTCTGGCCTTTCAGATTCTGTCACTGTTTTTTTCTGTGTTTGGTAGACTGAAGAGAATTTACCAGGGTGTAATTAGGTTTCCTACATTCAAATAGCAAAAATCCAGTTTTAAATAGATAGACCAAGTATTCCCCTTGCTCAGCAGGCCCAAACCTGAATCCCACTTTCTGCTATCCATCTGGGTAGAAGAACAGGCAGCAGTGGAAGCAAGGAAGAAAATGGTTTTCACAGAATTTTATGCCCTTATTGAGATAAATACCTCTTGTAAGCATCTCTAAACAAAGTTGCTTGACCATCACTCCCACAGTTCTACCCAGGAAAGTCAAGACATTTGGTTTTCCTGTGCTTCATCTAGAAACATTAAATAAATTCAGCTTTAACATATTTTTTAATACAAAAGGAAATTTAATTTTTTTTTTTTTTAATTTACAACACCTTGACTGGCCTCCATTCCTTCCCAAGATCATTTTAAAAATGTGTATTGTCTGGCATTGGAAATGACACATTCTTGACAGGGCATCACAGCCAGATCATTTGCCTTCACAAACAACGGAGACACTTTGCTAGATTATTAGTTTCATTAGTAGAATCAGTAGAAGCTCAAATAACTTGCAATTCCCCAAATCCTCTAGCTGGAACTAGAGCTTGGTCATAAGTATCCTTTTCTTCTTGCATGTGATTTATTGATCAAACCCAGGATGATTTGCTTTCAACTTTTTACTGCAGGAGTGGAGGCAGGCAAACTTGAAGGTGCCACTCAAGAACAATTCAGAGATTAGCAAACACAAACCACACAGACAGTACAGTCTCCTTTCCAGTTAAATCCCAACTGATATTCCAGAGCTTTCTAGTCTCAGCTCAAAGGCCTCAGACTTTCAGTTTAAGAAACATGCCCTTTGGCCACGGCTGGGCCATATGTTCCCCATGCACAGAACACCTAGAGAGTGATGAAGTTAACAGGGCAGCAGAGGAGCCATGGCCAAGCCCCCACCAGTGACATCCTTATTGGAACACAAGCTTTCTTTGGCTAGCTGACAATAACCCTTTGGCATATCTGGCTGGGAAAGCATTAACCAAAAACAAAAGACAGAAACACTGAAGGAAGGCCTAGTGCCCATGATGAAATAGGGAAAGACCAGATAATAACATCTTTAGTGGATTGCACCATTGTCAAGTGCACCTCCCCAACACTCCCAACCCCCAAAAGAGTACCGACTTGTCTTTGTCAAAACTGTGGAGAACCTGTGAGCCGTGTCAACCCAGCCCCACCAACAAAGATGTATATAAAGCACTAACCCCCTTCAGCCTACAGTCTCCAGGAGAGTTTTCACCATGTACCCCAATGGACTATTTTGTCATTGGATGTTAAACTCTACCATGTTTGTTAAAATTAATTCTGATCTTAATATTATTTAATAGAGTGAAAAACTCAGAATGTTTTTCTCCTTCTCTCTGAAACTCTAAATTGTACATTGTAGTTCAAGTTCTGTGAGGACCTAGAGGTTCACATCAAAAACCATTTTGCAGTTCCACATAATTTAGAAGTCTTTGAGAAGAAATGTAAAGTTAAGAAAAAGTAATGGTTGAAATCATTGATTCTTTAAGAATGTGAAAGATAAAACCATCAGACTTTGTTCACTGAAGGATAAGTAGAAAGGCATAACAAAATAAGCACTTATATCAATAAATAGTAATTATTTAGGACACTAGAAGAAAGATTTAATAAGCCAAATGTGAACCATGGGTTGAAATGCAAAAGCTACTAATCCTAAAAGAAAGAATGTAATGGTCTCGGGCAAAAAAAAAAAAAAAAAAAATGGAATCAGAAGTAAAAGAAGAAACATGAAAAAGTATAGTGCATTTACATATATGCACTACAGTCCACCAAATGTCCTCCTTTGAATTGAGTACTAAAAAACCTAGGGATCAGACAGGGGTTTTGCAAAAATGGAAAATGTCCCCAGACCCTGATATAAGGATGGCATGTTACTGATCAATCCCCTTGGGTAAAATCTGTCATTCTCAACAATGAGTCCATGCTTTAGAGAAGTGTTTCCATCTTCATGCCCTGCACTGGTCCTAGAGTAACGGGACGCACAGGAAAGGGATCCAGCTAAGGAGTTTCAATTTCTTCTATTTCAGAGAGCAGAGGGAAGAAAACAAATATCACAGTCCTTAAAGCAACACTATTTGGGGTGATAAGAAATGGATAAACTTGTAAGATGGATAAACTTATTTCATCATATAGAATAAGTTTGAGTTGGCCAGATATATTTTAATAATTATATTTATCATTTTCTCTCCTGTTAAAAATTCAGAGTCAGAGAGAAGTTAAGCTCTTCTTAAGTACCAAAAGAAAAACAAAATTTGCTTGAAATATGCTTTGGCATATTAATTATTCAATGGTAAGTAGGTTGGGCAGGATGCCATGAAACAAAAGGCCAATGATAAGGACATAATGATGGAATTTGCTCTGCAAGTAGGCATCTATTCACACCATATAAAATCAATTACTATAATTCCCACAGGACATTTTTCCCCCTTAATCTACCAAATATAATGTGTTCTAACATACTAAGAAAGCTATAGAGAACAGTCTCCAACTTAACCTGGAGCTCTTGACCCTCAGCACCTCAATGTGAAAATTCAGGGTCTTCATTAATTGTAATTAATTAGAACAAAATGTTCCTCTATATTTTAAATTTTTGTCTAAACATACTTCTTATATTCCAGACAAAAATAGCTACTACTGTTGAATAACTTTCCTGTTATTTGTTCATTACTGTTCAGATAATAACTTTAAATAAACATGATCCTTAAACTTCTTAATAAAGACAAATTGCCTTCTTTAGCCATTATAAAATGTGGCATATTTCATAATCAGATGTGGGTTTAGAGTTTTGAGACTCTATACAAATTAGCCTTTCTTTTCAACAGTAGCTTTATTTTTCTTACAATGATCAAACCATGTTCCATCCTCCCTCACCTACTGCCAGATAAGGCAGAATGATTTGAGGCATTAAAGATGTGATTACGTCCCATATATTCAGTTGGTTCCTAACTCTTCTTCTCTCTGTGTGACATCTAAGATGCACAGGACCATATTGCAAGAAAATATGATTTATTTCCAAAGGGAATGGTTGAAGCCCATAGAGATACATATTTAGAAATGGTGTTTTGTTGAACCATTTCTAGAAATGAGGAAACATCCACAGAAAATTAATATAAGTAATACTGGCTTTTTACAGGATGGACTTCATTTAGACTCAGATTATTTTGTGTCATACCATTTAACAGGATAGCATGAAAGTTAATTGTACCTTTCTAACAACTGCAAACATTGCTCCTATTTCTCACATTACAAGCACAGTACTCTTAAAAATTTGAAATGATTTCTAGAGAAATTTTTTTCTCCCACATTTGAATTAAATATAAAAATCAAATATTTTGCTTACAGGCACTAATGGGAAGTTTTGGTACAGCATTAAACAAATTCCCAATGTAACAAGACAATTTTCTATATTTGATGTGGATAGTAAGGGTTGCTTGGTAGATATTATTTTAAATGTGATTATCTCACCTCCTTTTTTTTATTGTTACAAAATAAAGACTTTTTTCCTTTAGGTTGCCTGTCACTTTTGAAATGGGAAACATGATGAATTATGGCACATTTGCCTTGCTATGCTTTATCAAGCTCATTAGAGAAGATGCATGATCTGAACTTTACAGAGGAAAATAATACATGGCCATCCTCTTTTTATCTTCTCTGTTTACCTCTGAAATCATGCTGTTTTACTTGTTGCACCAACTGACCACCTATTAAGAAAAAAATAGTCTTGTCTGTAAAACTCATGGCTTTCCTTTACAATAGCCCTAAACTTAAGCTGTTAATTCTCAATGAGTGATATCTCCAAATTTCTAGCTCAGAATGCTTCATTTTATTTTTCCATTGTCATGCTATGCTAACAAACAACTTCATATGTGTGTATAGATTTGATGGAAAAAGTTATGTTTAACTCAGTTTACCAATGTGATACACTTATAATAAAAACCTTCAATGAAAAAGCTTCAGTTTAATAAAATCAACTTTAATCCATAAATTTAAACAAATCTTTTTCTTCTTTATAATTACATGGCATGCTAAAAATTCATTTTTAAAGAAAATTTTAAGACTGAGCTTTAAACTGATTTATGCCAAATAAGTTTTAAATAAGTCTTGAAAACCCCAAAATTATTAGAGATAAAAAGCCATATCTTCTTACTTCTCTCTACTGTACTTTGAAAATTTTATTTGCACTAAAACCTATATAGACTCACTATGATGAAGGTCATCAGATAAAAATAATGTTTCTCCAAGTTTAATTCAGTACGTATCAGCTAGAACAATTCCTCTCTAATCCTTCAGATGTTAACAGCTAGTAAGATGTAAAATGCAATGAATGTTATTTTTAAATGTTACATACAGAGTTGGAAAAAGCACTTAGGCTTCAAACTAAGAAAGGTGACTTCTTTCATAGCAAATAAACATATTATTTGAATTTCATTTTCATTAATATATCTTTTATTTCTGGCACTTGTGTTGCTGAGTTTCCTTGGTAATAGAAAGAACACCAAGGCACTTACATTAAACATGATAACCAAATTCCAAAATCATGGAGAAATGCCCTGTAATTCCTTAACATTTTGCCTGGGAGAGTCTTCTATGTGGCCCATGGGTCAATCTCTACTTGCAAGTATGTTTTCAACAATTAATATCTATACTTTTGTATCTGTAATTAATCAGTTCACACACAGAATGCTCATGTTTTATGTGTAATTGGCATTTTACAGTTTCAAACTGGTAATCACTGACATCAGCTCATTTTCTTCCTTCATTTACCTTAGAAATATTCTGTGTCAGGTGCTTTGCTGGTACTTTGCTGTGTCCCTGCTCTGATGGGGATGATGGTCTGGTAGAAAGATCAATCTTAATCTAATATCACTCAATTAGATAAAGAATTAAGGTAATTATAACTGAGATGAGTCCTGTGAAGGAGGATGCGTGCGGTTCTGCAAGCACATGTCAGGGGCCCCTGATCTAGTGTGGAATGTCAGGGGGAACCCAACCTAGTGCAAGATGTCAGGGGGCCCCTCCCTAGCGCAGGATGTCAGGGGGGACTGGACCTAGCCTGAGGATATAGGGATCTAGCTCGGGCATGTTAAAGTGAATTTAAGGTTCTAAAAGAAAGGCAGTGAGGCTAAAAGGAAGTAATACTCAAGGGATGAGGCTGGCAAGGGTAACAGGGCCAGATCATGAAAAGCCCTGAGGTCATCGTAAGGATATGATTTTTGTTCAAAGACCTATGGAAAGCCATAAAGAGATACAGAGAAAGCTTCAATATAAGGAGAGTGACACAACCTGACTCGTATTTTTTATAGATGATTGACATAGACACCCTATGAGGTAGACAAAGTGTGATAAACCCCATTGAACAAATGTAGAAACTAAGACCTTAAGATTGAGTTCCTTGCTAAAAGAGGCATGTTCAGTGAGTGGTTGGTATGTGCATTTGCTCATACAAGAGGTGTATCTGTGTGTGTATAATTCTCTTCTTTTAATTTCCATCAGAGGATTCTGTCTACTACTGCACACATTCAAAATCAAGGCCATGCTTCTCATTATGTTTTGGTGATATTTCTTTTTAATGCCAAATGGGAAGATATAAGTTAGGTAGTTTGTGAACCAAAAAACTCTAAGAGAAAGTTATCTTTAATAGTGGATTTTTCTTTAATGTGTGCCTATTGGTTATTTAAGGAATTTACCAGGTACATTATTTTTTGCATAATTTTAGAAGCATTTTAGCTTAAAGACTAGAATGGCATTTGAGTAGTAGCAACAGTATTCATTCTAAAAAGCAGATTAAATAGAATATTATAAACACATCATAAGCTCCACATACAATAATTCCTTTATTACATACTAAATAATAATTATAAGTAGATTTTCCAGCATTTAAGTATTCTAAACATGAGATCTGAGTAAAATATGTTATATTATATTCTACTTAGTTCTGACAAGTGGGCAAACACCACTTGAAGGTAGAAAGCCCATCATGGTTTATACTAAAGTAGAGGAACACTTCCCCCTGTCGCTTTTTTCTTTCTTAGCTCTCTCTGTTCTCGGGCCACATGCTAGGTAAGAGACTAGCTCTGGGCAATCTTTCCCCAATACTTGGTATATAGAGTTTTTCCACTTCTAGGAACCAGAAGAAAATATTTGGACCTAGTACTTCTCCTTTCAAGGAAGGAAGAATGAAGACATCACAGCAGGAATATCTCATTTTTTCAAGGTTGAATTATTGAAAAGAGCAGCAGAGTATCATAACCTCTGCAATGGTTGTGGAACTACCAGCAACTTCCACCTTGTATTGTAAACTTAATGAAAAGTGCCTGCAAATTAATTGGCTAATGATTCCAATGCAGAGAGAAGCTGGAATTTATACACTATCAGTCCACATCTGCAGACTGATAGTGTCTTGGTCAGTTTAGGCTGTTATAACAAGATACTATAGACTAAGTGGCTTAAACAACAAACAATTTATCATAATTCTAGTTGCTTGCAAGTCCACGATCAGGGTGCCAGCATGGTTGGGGTCTGCTGAGGGCCTTCTTCCTGGCTTGCTGAAGGCTTCCTTCTTGTAGTTTCCTCAAATGGCAGAGAGAGATCTCCTGTCTCTCTTTTTATAAAGACATTATTCCCATTATGAGGGCTCCACTTGCATGATCTAACCTAACCCTGATTTTCTCCTGAATGCCTTATCTCCAACTATCACTGGGATTAGGGTTTCAACATATAAATTTGAGGGGAACACACTCAGTCCATGACAGACTGATTTGCTCACACCAAAGCTCAATTACCCCCAAGAAGTATGGTAAGCCCTATCTCACAGCACAGAGTGAAAGAGTAAAAGCTTTCATCAGCTTTGGTCCCTCTTGTCATCTTGGGTTTTCAGGTGGCATTGTTTGGTAGGCAGCTGTATCAAAAAATGTAGAAGTCAAGAGATTTGGAAGCCAGCAAAAAGTATAAAAGAGGAAGCAAGAGCCAAAGGGCAAGGCCCTGGGGAACATTAATTCCTCTCACATTGATTGAGCCCTTCTGTTTTGCATAATTTAGCACCAAACTATACATCATCTCATATGTTTCTAACTCCTCTTATACACAACTCTTATCTTGATGGCTCAACTGTTAGATCCTTGAGGTAAGGACAGTATAACATAATGCTCTTATATCCAATTATTCACCAAAAATAGAAATGAGGAATTGAGGGAACTATATGAATTCTACCACCAAAACCCAACCAACAAAGCAGCAGTGATTTAAATATTCCATTACACAAATCATTTCCTCTGTTTTCTTTTGTTGGCTGAACTGCCTGAATCATTGTCCACTTCTTAAAGTAGGTGAGGTGAGTGATTCCTCATGAGGTAGTGTGAGGTGAAGGAGGGATACCAGGTGACAAGAGAGTTTCTTTTTTTTTTTTAATTTTTATTTATTTATTTATTTATATTTATTCTTGGCTGTGTTGGGTCTTCATTTCTGTGCAAGAGCTTTCTCCAGTTGCGGCAGGCGGGGGCCACTCTTCATCGTGGTACACGGGCCTCTCACTGTTGCAGCCTCTCCCGTTGTGGAGCACAGGCTCCAGACGCGCAGGCTCAGTAGTTGTGGCGCACGGGCTTTGTTGCTCCGCAGCATGTGGGATCTTCCCAGATCAGGGCTCGAACCCGTGTCCCCTGCATTGGCAGGCAGATTCTTAACCACTGCGCCACCAGGGAAGCCCGACAAGAGAGTTTCTCTTGAACATTCTGGAATTCAGGTTCCCAAATGCAATGAGCTAATTGGGTGAAATTGTCTTTTCTCAAACACCATGAATCATCATATGTTTGAAAGACCTTTTGGAAGTGTGAATTCCCACAGGATTGGAGTATCTTCTCTCCAACACCTCATAGAACAATGCAGCATTCTGTGATTGATGCTGAAATGTACTTTCGGTTGTGCCTCAGTATACACACACACACAAAAAAATTGTATTTACAAGGTCAGTTTCAAGTTCTGGTTATGTTTGTTCTTCCCATCATTCTCTTTGAATCTAAAGAATTGTCTTAATTTGTACTATGGACTGTGTTCCTACCCCCAAAAAATCCATATGTTCATGTTCTAACCCCCAAGTGTGGTATATGGAAAACAGGACATTTGGGAAGTCATTGATTCAGATGAGGTCATGAGGGTGAGGCCCCCATGATGGGATTAGTGCCCTTATAAGGAGAGACACCAGAGAACTTGCACACTTTCTCCTCCATGTGAGAATGAGAAGGCAGCTGTGTGCAAGCCAGAAAGAGAGGCCTTACCAAGGAACCAAATTACCTGACACCTCAATCTTTGAATTCCCAGCCTCCAGAACTGTGATAAATGAATTTCTGTTGTTCAAACCACCCAGTCTATGGTATCTTTTTTTCATGGCAGCCCAAGCAGACTAATACAATGTATATGCCCAAGAGGACATCAAAAAGCTTGGCAAAACTAAGGAAGTTTACTTTAAGGTATAATGAGAGAAGTTGTTGAGAATGCCTAACATGGGACTTTTAAAATATTTGATCATTTGGAATGATTTAGAGGACTTTATGGTGATACAATTAAAGAATATATTCCATTTAATGTAGTCAATTGCATTTGTAGAAATTTTGGTTTACTTGGTAATGCAACCTACTTTTTAAGATAATATTCCAGAACTTATTTGAAGAAATTTTGCATCTAATATAAATATATAGATTTCTCTGATTAAATCAAATGAAATGAGAGAGTTAAATTTTGTGCCAAGAATATCATATGGTATTATACCTTCTCTATTACAAAAAATAAATGTTTCCGATTTAGAAGAACTCTTTATAAATTCTTGAAATTTGGAAGTTGATTTCACATCCAGATTCTCAGTGGGGCACCTGGTACATTTCCCTGAAGCCTATCTATGTTGGTGTATTGGTATGATCATTCCTTTCATAAATCTGCTTTTAAACACAGAAGAGGCATGCTGTTTAAAAGCTGGTGAAAGGTGATCGCTAGCTTTGAAATAAAAAAGCCGAGTTTCATTTTAAAAAACAAGACCCTTCTCAGTTTGACTGAAATGCATTAAACAGGATAGAGCGACTATCTCTTGTAATTGTCAGCAGATTGGCAATCTGACATATAATTCTGGCAAACCTGTACTTAATTGCTAAAATATGACTTCCTAGCAACTACAAGTATGTTCTGGCAATGTCAAGTTATCCCAAACCACATGACTTGACTTCTGCTTTAGAATTAAAATTGTAGATTTATCCCAGGTTGAAGCTATGCCTCATGCATTCTTCAAGAACTCTATAGACAGCAGACAGGAAAACGGGATTTCGTTAAAGCATTGCAGTGCCCCAGGGGTCAATGTCAGATACAATCTAATTTAACATCTTTATTAAGGATCTCGAAGAGGGAGTAAGCCACATATTAATGAAATGTGCAAATGATATTAAACTGGGAGCTGGTGTAACCACCAATAAGGACAAAGAAATAATAGAAGTGCACCAAAAGAGGTTAAAAGTATGAGCAGAAAATTATTACATGAAAATCACCTTCTTGGGATTGATAGTTTTGGAGATGAGCGCTGGGAGTCAGAAATCTCAAAGTTTGGGAATTAAAGGGAAGAAAAAGAGGGCAACCTTTAACCAGTATCTAATTAAGACACCAACATAAACACTTTACATTATGTAAATTTATCCAGTCTTAAATGAGAAAGATCACCAACTCTAAAATTTAGATACAAGCCAACTCAAATGTTGTAGCTTAACCAAATACAACATAGATGGCTATTAAAAATGACTAGTATACCTGAACAATATAGACAATCAGAACACGTGAAATAACATGGAGAGGAAAAAAGGCAGAACATAAGATACATGCATGATGATAAAATATAACATAACACATCATAAAATATGGTATGCTTATTAAACAAGCTCCAGAAGTCTTGTGCCCAGAAACCATGTTTCCAATACATACTAATTTGGAAAAACAGATAAAAGTGTGTTTTTTTTTTAAATGGTAAAACAATTTAGAAGCCCTGACCTTTTAGCCCCTATGTCTCCATGCTTTCCCATTTCCCACAAACAGTTGAAACCACTTTAAATATGACACTGCCAAAGCTGTTACTAAAATAGGATGCCCTTGGGGTAGCATCTGATAAGCTGTCAGTCTCCAGGTAGGCATCTCCTGACTGCCTATAACTTTTTGAAATCACTCTCTCTGCCTTTTCCACCTCAACTTCTTCTTCCATGACAACAACCTTAGTCACTCTTAGATATCCAGTTATTTTGACAGGAAATTTTAAACAAACACCCTGAAACAATGGTTTGCATTTTAGGGCTATTACCCTTTCCCCCATCCCTTAGAATTCCTCGTGGGACAGCCCTGAGTTGAACTACACACAATGGAATGTGCACAGCATGGAGCTGGAAAGGGAGATCTTACATAACCATGGTGTCCCTGGAATATTTGATTTCAGCATTCTACCTTTGGTGCCTACTCAATAAAAGGTAGCTTCTACTTGTTTTCAAATTCCTGCCATGATCCCTTACCTGCCTTCAGGATCCAGGAAGGGAAGTAAAGTAGGAAAATTCTCTGGTGCCCCAGATATACCAAAGGGGAACCAATTGACCTAGCACTGAACCCACAACAGTGGCTCCTTCTAAACAGCCAGTAATCAGTAGCAAATCATCTAAAATGCCAAGTAGGTGGATTCAAAGAATTGAAGATGCTGATGTTCTAGTGTAGTGGAAAAAAAAATATTTTATTTGTGCTGAAAAAGACCTAACCCCTATCACATAACTGTGGGGTTTATTACTTCTGTATCAAAATAATTCAGAGATATCAGTGGATGACCAGAGTCATGGGAATGGGGTAATGGGCATGTGAGGGAAGATAATAAACCCAAATAAAGATTTCAGCTAATAGGGTAGATAGGCTGAAAACCTTCAAGGCTATTCTTGCCAATGAAGAAGAAGAATTATTTTAAATATACTGGAAGGAATTACTAGAATAATGGGAATAAAATCAAGGAGAAAACAAGTAGGTTAAACCTCAATTATTTTATTATAGTTTAGCCTTTTCATGGACTTAAGATACTTAAATGTAAACTTAACAAACATGGAAAACATATTGAGAGACAGTTTCATTAATGATTCCTAAATTATAATAAATTAGAATAAGCTTCTCTACAAGAAGTGTAAGATTTCCTTTAATTCACTAACTGAGTTCATTTACAAAGTAGAATATCCATGTAACCTCCTCACTCTATCAAGCACCAATGAACACCATTCTGTTTCAACAGAAATGGAAAAATGTTTTCAGAAAGTAATTTCATTTTCTTGGATATTTTAGCTTTTTTTTACGTATAAGTAGAAAACACATCCGAAGTTCAATTATAGAAATTTGTTTAATACTTCCTACTATGATAAAATAGAAATTTTTTTCTCCTTAGAGAAAAATAAATTCTACTTACCTGTCTCTGCCTTCTTCCAGGTGTATATGAAATACAAATTGTTCATGTCATGGTGTATGGGAAGATGTTTAGTGCCTGATCTGTGCCAGTCAATCTTCTAGATTGTGGGGATGCAGAAAAAAATCACACTTAGTCCCTACACTTAAAAATTTCACAGTCAGGAGAGAGATATTAACCAACAAACAGTTTTATATTAGAGACTACATTGAAGCAATAGAATTAATAATACCAGTAAGGTTCCAGGAATAACACAAATAATAAATTACTTGGTTTTCAAGTATTAAGATTCAAGTTCATTAAATGGAAGTATGGGAATTTTTTTCAAAGAACAAAATATTAACTTTCAAAAATCATCAGAAAAGCCTATGGCAAATGTTGTATTGTTCATTGATATTTAGATTCCCTCTTCTGAGAACATGGAAGGATTGTAATTCCCTGCCCCCTTGAAATCAGGCATGACCATGTGACTTGCTTTGCCCATTGAAATATGAAGGAAGGTGAAGAGTGGAACTTCTCAGTGGAAGTGTTTAATTGCCAACCCTGGAATTCTCTCTTGCTTTTCTCTGATAATCACTGAAGGGCATGTTGCTAGGAAGGTAGAATTCAGAGTTATCGCCTGGAAGAGCATCTGGAGAGTCACTTAGATCTGCAAAGAACTTTGCATGAGCCAGAGTTAAACCTTTGTTGTTAAGGTCACTGATACTTAGGGGTGTTTATTATTGCAGCATATATTTGCCTATTCTAACTATATACACATTAAACTTAAGGACAAATATGATGTCTTCATTATGAAATAAGTGTTGCTCAAAAAATATATTAATTCTAAATGAGCTAATTGCAAGCTACTCAAGAAGCATTCATTGCATGTCCACAAGGTACAGAATAGTTTAACCAACAATGTGTCCGTATTTTAATTTTATAGAATAATTTGAATTTTGACTTTTCCCAGCTCACTATTATCCATGAGTAGGGAAAATAAAACAATCTGGTAGAAGGTAGGTGTGTTATCAAATGGACCTTCCCCTTCCATCCCACAGGTGGCCTGTGGGTCTGCATCTATACATACCTGAAAAACATTCAAGATCCTCTAAAAAAAAGCAAAGTGGTTTTACTGTTTTTATTGTTAGACACTTAAAAGAGATTTTGACAAGAAAAAAATACAAGTGATCAGGAAACTGTTCTTAAAATTGACTATATAGTTATAATGATGGGTAAAAATAAAAATAAATATGTCTAATCACAGAATCATTTATCATGTGAAACAAAAATGAACACTCTTTTGCATTGAAGATCATTCTCTTGTATCTAATTCAGAGAGGTACTTAACAAATAGTATAACAAAGCCTTTCTTTCTATTATAATAAGTAATTGATGTAGACTTAACCATTTTGCCTGATGGATTTCAGAGCTGAAGAGTGACAGTTGTTCACTGTACCATCATCGAAAAGCTGCATTCTAGATGATTTGGATTTTTTTAAAGACATTTGTCTGCTTCTTGAAACAAGAATACATCCTAGCCATGAAAGAGCATTGTTATAGCTCTTTTCTTGAATTACCATGTACAGAATTTCAAAAGAACTTTGAAGCTCTAGCTTATAAAAACGTTGAGAATGACTTAGTAATTGGTCTGGACTTTGAGTCAGAGACCTATTTTCCTGGTCTCTGGACTTAGACCTCTTTCCCATCCAAACCTTCTAATAGTCAGCCATCAGAGTTAATTTTCTAAATATAAACCTGACCTCTTTCCTTCTACTTGAACAACCTCCAAATCTTCTCAGTTGCCTCATGCATAAAGTTCAACTTTCTTAGTCCACTCCTCTTTCCAAAATACCCTTTGCTTCCATCTTGCCAAATGGGTCTCAATCCCCAGATTATTATTTTTGTGTGTGTGTGTGTGTGTGTGGTATGCGGGCCTCTCACTGCT
The DNA here is from genome assembly GCF_026419965.1 of Kogia breviceps. NCBI lineage: Eukaryota > Metazoa > Chordata > Mammalia > Artiodactyla > Physeteridae > Kogia > Kogia breviceps. Next base: position 116,895,882 of record NC_081312.1, on the reverse strand, counting down.
GTGGCCTCTCCCGTTGCAGAGCACAGGCTCCGGACGCGCAGGCTCAGCGGCCATGGCTCACGGGCCCAGCCACTCCACGGCATGTGGGATCTTCCCAGACCGGGGCACGAACCCGTGTCCCCTGCATCGGCAGGCGGACTCTCAACCACTGTGCCACCAGGGAAGCCCCAATCCCCAGATTTATTATGCTCTTTCATTCACTTATCTAAGTCATATTTCCTCAATTTCATTTTCTCCACTGCTAAACTCATCACTCAAAACTTACTCATATGACATGTCTTTGGTAAAGCCAAAATCACTTATTTCTTTTGTGGTGCTTACTCTGGATGCATGTTTGTTTATATTACTGCATCATATGATATGTTTCCTATATGTTATTATAATTATTTAGCTACTTGTCCAAGTGGACTAACCCAATCTTTTCCGCTGGCAAAGAATATATTTTTATGGAACTTTGCATCATGCCATCCTCTATCAAATAGTTCAATGCCTGGCATATAATTCTCGGTAAATATTTGATGAATGAGCAAATGAGTGAATGAATGAATCAGACCTGAACTCAGCTGATGATTTTACCAATAACCTGCTGTGTGACCTTGGCCAGACCCATTTATTTCTCTGTGCCCCAGATTCCTGATATGAGAAAGGGGGATGTTAATTGCTACTTGCCATAGAGGGATACTGTGAGGATTAATGAAATAATTTTTGTAAAGCAGTTTGAGCTCCCTGGAAGAAAGGCACTATGTCAGAACAAAGTGTTATTATAATTATTATGTAGCACCTTTCATCTGAGAATCTCAAAGCACTTCAGAAAACATTAACTCATTAATCTTCCCAATGCTCCTGTGAGAAATTTCCATTATCTCCATTTTAGAAAAGGGGAAACTGCAGTTGGGGAAAGGTTAAATGCCTAGCCCATGATGCCATCCTGTTGAATGCCAAATTTCAGGACTCCCAGCTCGGAGACATCCCTTTAAACCTCCAGGCACTGTAACATCCTCCATTTCCCTGTACAGAGAAAGCCATCGAAGAGCCTCAATGGCAAAGATCCAGCTGGAATGAGAGCCCAGGTTAATACCTTCCATAGAAGGAGGGGTGGGATGGGGCAGCAAGGTGATGACCACAGTCCTTCCCTCAACTGTAACAGTGAGAAGAAAATGTAAGCAACGCCTGCAATCAATCGCTCACCTCCTGCAAAGGCTTTGGCTCAAATCTTTTCATCAGCCCTCTTTTAACTTGACACCTTTCTGGGATGTCTGCCTCTCAGCCAGAAAATGTCTCATCACCTTTGAATACAAAGGTAGCAGTTTAGCAACCAAAGAAATAATCCTAAAATACTGCATTCAAAGGAGCTTTCCTCTCCTAATACTGTTTTTCCTGCTGAATCCCATGAATGTTAGCTGAGACAGGTGGTACTAATCCTCCTTCTAAAAGGAAAAGGAAGAATGTTAGCTATTCTGCATATACTTGGGGCGGGAGGGAAAACTATAGTTTAGATAAAGATGCTTTACATCAGGAACATCTAGCAAAGTGGAGTCATTTCTATTCATAGCTAACCAGAGAGGCGACATTTGTGCTTTTCTCACAAATGTTCAGTTCATACTTCCTGGAGGTTGATTACTGGCCCAATCATGTGGGCAATTATGCCACAAAGATACACGGCATGTGTCTTGACGTCCTGGAAATAACAAGATCCTGTCTAGAGTCCAGGTGAATTCGGCAATCATCATTCCAATACGGATTCTTTCATAACACCCATTTCTAAAGGAAACATGACATTTTGCCTTGGTTTTAAATCTGGAAGAACAGAATTAATTCATTTTGATGAGTTTCATGCTGACAGCTCCTCTGAAACCTGGAATGGAACATCCCCCAGCTTCCTTCACACTTGTGACCTTCTCTCCACCCCATTCATGAGCAAGTCCACCCCTCTTGAGGTTAGTCACTCATACACTGTACCCCTGGAAAGATCTGAAATTCCTGGCCTTCCTAAACTTCCTGAACATCGTCTTACTCATCTCTCTAACTTCCTCATGCCTCCTTGGAAGCCATCTGTCATGGAAAGAGAATGAGCTTTGGAATCAAACTAATCTGACAGTTAACCCTAGTGCCTACCTATGCACTTCCTAGCTGTGCGAGCTTCGGCAAATGTGTGAATCTCTCTGAGCCTATTTTTGTGGCCTGCAAAATAAGAATTATAAGCCTACATTGAAAGCTGTTTGAGAGATAACAGGCACACACAGTAGTTTCCTGAAAAGACTGGTGCACTGAACCAATAGGACCTCCAAACATTGAGCAGAAGATTGAGTCTAAATTCATACAACAAGCACCAGAAGATGAGATGTACCCACAATGCTAAGAAAGACATCCCAAAGAAAGTCCCAGAAACAGATATTAGACCTAGGCAAGGCATTAACAATGGGAATCCAACAGATGAAACCAAGCAGGGTTCAGAGGGGGTAAGGGGAAAGGTAGACCAGGCCAAGGTCAAAGCCTAAACTGACGGGTAGTAAATGCCAGGAAGACATGAAAATTAAGGGTCAAAATATCACCACCAGGACCAGAGTTTCATGAGCTTCCTCCCGGTAGGAAACTCAGACTTGGAGGAGTCAAGGAATTAGGGGATTGGATTAAGAGTTAGGCCAAGATTTAAGTAAGAATCTCCAAGTCAAGTGACTCCAGGCAATCAGCCAGAGAAAGCATATAAAGGACCACCTTGACAGAGCTCATAGGGAAGAACATCATACATGTATAGGTCAGAATGGAAATAAATTACCAGAATCCCAGGATACCACCCCACCAAGAATAAGACAATGCAGAAAACACTAGCATAGATCATCACTCCCACTGCTCTTAACGAGAATGGGATGCCAGACTTGGGGTTGGGGGGTGGTGAACCTACAGGTGGGAGGCAAGTCCCTCCATTGTGGAGCCTGGCAGATCATACCCCAAACCCTCCACACTCTGACACTCCACTGATGATCTTTCCTGGTCTCCTGGCTTCGGGTACCACCACTGAGCAGAGTACTGCCAAATGCTCATCACTCACTTTTAGCTTTTCCCTGGAGCTTCAGGCCCACATTTCAAAAGGATGGCAGGTATTTTCACCTAAATGCCCAATGGACATCTCTAATCCATTAGTGTGTCTCTCCAGTTTTATTAGTAACATCAAACATCTCCTATATACCAGACTCAAAATGGTTCTTGGACCTTCCAAGTGGAGATTGAATAGACACACACCCAGCCCTCGGGGCCAGTGAGAATGGAGTATGACTATGCATTAGCTGTGTTGGAAAAGGCTTCTTTGTCTCAACCAGAGACACATCTACTTCATGTGGGATAAGGGCAGAGTTCTTCACTCAATGATGAAGTGGAGCAAGGCTTCAGTGGTATCTGTGAGAACTAGAGTTTCTTCCCAGGAATGTAGACAATGGCCCCTGGGGCTCCTCTGTACACAGACTGAGTGAATTAGAGGTGACTGAACAGAGCAGAAGTGACACAGTTAGTTTTAGGACATTGAATTTGTTCCAAAATTTAACCGTCATACTACCTTCTATAGTGTGTACCTTGGGTTGATCCTTGCCAATGTCCCCAGAGTTCTCAGAAATTTCATTTCCATCTTAGACTTAGCAGAAGACACATTTCTTCCATTATAGTTTACAAACACTAAAACTAGAAATTAAAAGTCTGTATGCCAGAAAGAGTAATGAAAGAAAGAGTACTCCTTGCTCAGACAGAAAAAAACCTATGAAAACAAACACATACTTTTCAACTTTGAATTGGTTTCTTAAATATGAAATTTACTCAACCAGAATGAACATGTCAAAATAGAGAATTCTCCATAGCACAGATTTGGAGATTCAACATGTTACTGAAAATGAAGATGTTTTTGAATGAAATAACTCTTCTGGTAAGTTATGTCTGAACATGACCACTGGAATTTCAGAATTGAGTATAGGGAGATAAAAAATGTAAATGAGCTCTGCCTAGAGGATCCCAGGCTGCAGGGTTTTCTGGAGAAAGTGATAGGAAGTTGAATAGCTATGGTTTCATCTCAAGTAAATTAACCTTTCATTAAGGGCCAAACTTCTTATTAATGCCAAAAGGCACCCCCAGATGTTTCTATAATTCGGCCATTTCCAAAGAGTGGGATTTTACTTAGGAAAAAAATGCTCTATGACATTTTCCCTTTGCCAAACATACCTAGATTATTTAGCATCTTCTTCTACACTGCTCTTTTTAGACTGACAAGTTTCCTTCCAAAATTGAGGAAAAGAATAATGATGAAAATGCACACCTTACAGTGCTTCTGTGCTCAACAACTTTTATTGGCCTTTGAAATTCTGACCTCCATTTAGGGACAGGTTTAATTGGACCCTCGATCTCTCTCACACTTCCCGATCCAGAAGATTCAAGGGAGGCTGCAAATCCATCCAGTTTACTTCAGCAGGATGACTGGTGGGTTTCTGAAAGGGAAGGCTTGCTGCTGCTTCCTTGGCTTTCCAAGTTTAGAGTTACAGCTTTAATTTACAGACAGGTCTAGACAGCTGCTATAGTTACCCACTGATGCTGGTGTCACTACATAGGATTGAAATTATGCCAGGAGGCAAGTAAGGCCCACACCCAAGGCCAAATAAGGTCAGGGAGAGAGCTAGGTAGAGCAGGAAGCAGGAAAGGCAGTGAATTCTTAGCTAACACTGGACCTTGAAGAGAAAAATTCAGATTGCAATATCAGCTGGAACTGAGGGCTCTGTGATTCTGTATAAGACAGAGTGGAGAGGTCATAAGAGCTTTTCCTATTGGATCTCATACCGTTACATACGTAGCAATCACTTGTTTGTCTGTATTCCCTACTAAAATCTTTTTTTTTTTTTTTTTCCCGGTATGCGGGCCTCACACTGTTGTGGCCTCTCCCGTTGCGGAGCGCAGGCTCCGGAAGCACATGCTCAGCGGCCATGGCTCACGGGCCCAGCCGCTCCACGGCATGTGGGATCTTCCCGGACCGGGGCACGAACCCATGTCCCCTGCGTTGGCAGGCGGACTCTCAACCACTGCGCCACCAGGGAAGCCCCCTACTAAAATCTTTTAAAGGCAGAGAATGGATCAGTTCCCTTCATCAACACATCCCCAGTACATAGTATAGTACCCACCAAAGGGTGGGCACACAAAATAATTTTTGAATATCAGAGGTCAACCAGTGACCTGGTTCCATCTTCTGGATAATATTCATTCATTCAACAAATATGAAGTTGCCTTCTGCATGCCAGGCTTAGCATCCGTGGGATGAGGTAAAATGACACATGAATTCTAATGAAGAAGGTCAGGCTGTTTCCAATCTCTCACTGCAAAGCAAGAGCAAGTGGTCCAGGCTTTAAGTTACTAAGCTCAATTCTAAGATACAAAGACGCAGAGGAAGGAGTAATTAGATCCTAGGCAAGAAAAATAGTAACATGATAAAGACGGAAGAGAGAAGGGACATACGTGCAGGTGGTCCTAGGACCAGCTTTACCTGAGATGCTCTGGTTTTCTGCCTGGATCTGAGTGTGGAAAGACAGTGGCCAACAGGTGTTCTGGCTCACGGGTGAGGTGGGGCTCCACAGGTGTTCGAAGTTCTTGATTGCAGGGCCAACAGAGAACAGTGCCCTTGGGGCGCTCTCATAGCCCTAACAGCTGATTCCCTCTCATTACTCCCCAGGTCAGTGTTAAGCAGACAGCTGCTCCTGGCATGTAACCCTTTGTTCGCCTTGGCAACAAGGGTGAAGGCCCCATTCAGTGAGACTGCAAAGCCTTGGTTCAATGCCATACCATCATTTATTAGTTCACTGGCCTTAGAAAAAGCCCTTCTCTGAGCCTCATTCCTTCATCTAGACAATTTCTGCTCTTCTTTGCCACCTAAGTTTCTCGAGGATAAAAAGACCCATACATCTTAGAGAAAAGTGAAGCGTAACATGATGGCAAAGGGAGAACAGTAAATGAAGAAAATGGTTTTCCTCCTAATTTTCTTCTCACTATGGACATGGTGATGAAAAGGAGAGTGATGGTGGTAAATAGCTAAATATATGAATTCAAAAGGATATAATTAATTTCTGTATTCATTCAGCAAATTATGAAGTACTAGTTATGTACCTGTACTATAATATCTTTTTTTAAATTGAAGTATAGTTGATTTGTAATAGTGTGTTAGTTTCAGGTGTACAGCAAAACGATTCAGTTATATATACATATACATCTATTTTTTCAGATTCTTTTTTCCCTTATAGGTTATTACAAAATATTGAGTGTAGTTCTCTGTGCTATACAGTAGGTCCTTGTTGGTTATCTGTTTTATATATAGTAGTGTGTATATGTAATCCCAAACTTCTATTTTAACTCTCCCCCCAGTTTCCCATTTGGTAACCATAAGCTTGTTTTCTGTGTCTATTGGTCCATACTGTTCTCCAAAGTGGCTGTCCCATAATATCTTCTTTCTTTTTTGTCTGCGCTGCATGCCATGCGGGATCTTAGTTCCCCGACCAGGGATTGAACCCATGGCCCCTACAATGGAAGTGTGGAGTCCTAACCACTGAACTGCCAGGGAATTCCCTGTCTCATAGTATTTAAACAGAACCTCTCCCTGGTGTTTGATAATGATTTCTCATCACATATAACGTTCTCCGAGGTGAGGAATTCAAGCCAATGCCTGGATATCAGTAAAATCACTTATAAGGAGTGATACACATCAGGAATTTGTAACTTCAGTAAGAAAGTGGGTACCTTAGTGGGCAGTAATCATTTCCTTCTGCTGTATCAGCTTTCTCTTAAAACTAGAAAGTTGATGCATATGTATTTGAATGAAATAAAGCATGTAAGAGGAAATACAAAACTGAATATTTTCAAAGCAATAGTTCTTAAAGTGTGGTCCCTGGATTGGCAGCTTCAGTATCACTGGAGATATGATCAGAAATATAGATTCTCAGCCCACCCCAAGGCTACTGAATTGGGAATTCTGGGTGTGGGCTCAGCAACCTGCGTTTTAACAAGCCCTCCATGTGGTTCTGATATACCTGCTGTAAAGCTGTCACATGCTGCTAAGATGTTTTAAACAAAGAAGCTGAATCAGGGTGCAAAACTCAAACGTAGTAGGAAGCGAAATACCCAAGGATATGTGAAAGAAAAAAAAAAGGCTTAATTCCTCATCCTGTAACAGGAAAAGTTTTCATAATTATTTGGAAGAATTCTACACACCATCTCAAAAAAGTCACTTTAATTATCAAAGACTATTGTAACTATAATACTATACATGTCTTTAATGTGGTACCAAAAACTCTGATAGGGCCTGAATGAGGGTGGGGAAAGTAACTATCTGAAAAGGTAGTTTCTTTTCTGTATCTCTCCTTAATACCTAATTCAAAGATGGTACAAAACATTTTGATCTAAAGTGTCATATTAACATTATTAATAAGGAGACAGAAATTGAGGGAAATGATTTAGCAAAGATATAAGCTTTATTATTTCCACATTCTTTATTCAATAGTTACCTATATCTAACAGTATTCTCATTTTTATTGTTTTGTAAACATTGTAAATAATCATCTCAAGTCATAAACTTGTTGGCTATGGAAACACAAGTGATAAATAGAATTTTCCCTAAATTCTTAAATACAAATTTCAGTAACTAACAACCTCCCACAAACTCCAATCAAAAGCCAAAAAGAGCAGGCTAGCTTCTCTGGAGTTGTTGTATTTTAAAAGCAAGAGGATGATAACAGCCCTTTTGAATGAAATGCCTTCTCTTTACATTAGTCCATGTAGCCGTGAAGTCACACCCAGGACTAATGCTCGGGGTCAGCCGCAGTGGTTACAGAGTCAGAAGGTGGCCAGCAACAGCTTCTTGGGTAAATCAGAACTTCTGAAAGCATCCATCTAAAGTTGTCCTGAGGTCCTCTGAGGTGCCCCTTCCCCCAGCTTGTTTCATTTATTTATTAACAACCTTTAATGAGGACAACTTTCCATGATTTTTAAAATATATCATGATCTATTAATATGGCTCTTTACCTTACCATGTTCACATCTAAGAACACTTCACTAAACAGATGCCCAGGCAAAATCAACTGGTGTTAATACCTCTAATTCAACAGGTGCTAATGTGAAAATAATGGTGGCCACAAATTAAACAGCTGGTGCTGCGCCTACGTTTTTATTTTTTCTTAATGTGCCTATAAACAGATCTGTGCTATGTATAGATTCACATCTAATCAGATGAGGTCTATATAAAACTGTTCTGTGGAGCATCTGTAAACATTCACTCACAATCTTGGGTTATAAACTTTTTCACTTCACTTTTCCTAATTCCCAGTCACCATTTTTTATCAAATAAATCTATCTTGAAAAGTGATTGCATAGATGGCTAAAGAGTGAAAAATTCAGTATGTTTGGATGTTAATTTCACCGAATTAACAGTGACTAGTAGTTCTGCTTTGCAGTTCCATTGGTTTGCTCTTGCTGAGAAATGAGTCCATAATGACCATGAAATACAATTTTGTCTTCAATTCCATCCACCAAATTCTTATTGCTCTTCTACTATAGGCAATATTATATTGCTTTATGTCTTTACTAACATTGCATCTAACTGGGGATGTTAGAAGGGCAACGAGTTTAGCCCCTAACAGGACTTACTTGATAAACTATCAGAGAACTATAGACTTAATTGAGAAAATTAAGACAAGGAATTTTTTCTCATATGGCATCTGAGAAATGAAAGCCTGCTGCTGACCTATGTCTTCTGGCAGTTAGCACCTTCTGTCTCACATAAGGCAGGATGAGATTGTAAACTATCCTAAGAATTTGATGTGTCTTCCCATTTAAGGGGGGAAAAAGATAACATCATGTCCTGGATTGACCAGTTGTTTCTTCCCATTGACTGAAATAATCAGGTGTTCGGCATCTTACAATCTGAATTGTCCAGGCAACTTGGTCAAACCAAGACTTAGAAAACTAACCTCACTTGCTCGGCATCTTACAATCTGAATTGTCCAGGCAACTTGGTCAAACCAAGACTTAGAAAACTAACCTCACTTGCTCGAAATAATTTCATAATAATAATAATAATAATAATTAACACATGTGGATTTTTTAAATTGAAATATATTTGACATGTAACATTGGGTAAATTTAAGGTGCACAATACATTAATTTGACACATTTGTATATTGTAATACGATTTCCATTGTAGCAATAATTAGAACCTCTAATTATATATAACAATTATATATATACCTCACATTATATAATTATCACTTCTTTTTAGTGGTTGGAATAATTTCTAGTCTCTTAGCAAGTTTGACATTTATATAGTTGTCTATATTCACCAGAATGTGTGTTAGATCTCTAGGACTTATTCATTGTAAGTTTTTACCCTTAAATATCACTTTCCTATCCCCCCACCCTCCATCCCTTGGTAACTACCATTTTAGTCTCTTTTTTTTATGAGTTTGACTTTTTTAGATTCCACATATAAGTGATATTCTACGGTATTTATCTTTGTCTGGCTTATCTCAGCATAATATGCTCAAGGTCTATCCATGTTGTCACAAATGTAGGGATTTCCTTCTTCCTTATTGCTGAATACTATTTGTGTGTGTGTGTGTGTGTGTGTGTGTGTACCACAACTTCTTTATCCATTCATACACTGAGGGACACCTAGGTTGTTTCCATATCTTGACTGCTGTGAATAACGCTGCAGCAAACATGGGAGTACATATATCTCTTAGATATTGTATTCAAAACAATTTAAATATCTGATAAATTTCTCATCCAAAGGGAATAAATATGCCTTAGTACAACAACTGAATTATAAGAAGATAAAGTTGTAAAAATTTAACAGTAACCTAAATTCCAAATGGAGGATTAATTAAAAAAAATAGTCTGCCATAAAATAAAATAGTGAACATATTGAATTTAATTATTATAACATAGATGACATGGAAAGATATTCATGCTATATCTAAATTTAAAAAGCAGATTATACTACCATATTTCAATATGATTCAATATTTCTTCAAAATACATGTGTGTATTTATACATGTTCTCTGAAGTGTTAGGAGAGGTCATTGTGGATGTTAGAATTACATTTTTTTAGTACATATTTTCTTTTTTATTTACTTTTGTAATATTTCTTCACTGATGATGTATTGCTTTGTGACAAGAATAAAGCAGTACATATTAGTTTCATATTTTTAATGAGGTACATTTCTTAGGACATGATTGTAGAAAAATCTAAAATTTTGACAAAGCCAAAGAAAAGATCATCAAGAGTGGCTTCTAATATTTCTCAGGAAGCCAGTTTCATACATGAGAAACTCCCCATACACCAAGCAGAGTTCACTGTGTTCTGTCCTCTCAATGTTTGTAGCTTCTCTCTCAGCATTAAAAAGATTACTGTTGTTCCCAGGATGTTTTCCTCCTTCTTCTAGCTCATTTTTAGTTGGATGTCAGAATGTCTCCTGTGGAATTACATCACTACACAGGTAAAAGGTAAATCTAAATTTGTGAAAGAGTTAAGTCCTAAATGTTTGTTACTGAGTTGATGGGTTTAATCTCAGACTGCTTATTTCCATAAAAACCATGACCCACTCTTGTTCTGTTCCAAAAGCCATAATCCATATGTACTTGGAGACCATCATGGTTCTAATGGGTGAGCAATCTATTGAAGCTTAGACAGCGTATGTAATGTGTGATGAGGATTCAGATCATTGGCATGGGGATCCAGAAATGAGGGACTTCTCTCCCACATTTTCCTCTCCCATTTTTCTCCCCCTGTTTCTAATAAGCACTTGAGAGAGTGGTCTCCTGGTCCCTGGCAGGAACCTCACCAAGCAGTGCAGGGCAGGGGCTGGAGAGGGCACAGTGAAAAGAAAGGGGCTTGATGGAAGAGTGGCATCTGAGATGAGCCCCTAGGCCATGGGTGGGGCTCTGAAAGTAAGAGAGAAGCTCTAAGAGTTGGCTTCCAGGAGATGTTGTGATCCTGAAACAAAAGTTAAGAAGGATTCTGATTGCTAACTGGGCCCCTTCAGTGACTTGAAGCCTTAACTTCTTGAGGCTCACCAGAAAGTGAACAGGAGCCATCATCTGGGTACCTTCTTCTTGCTCTCCCAACCTGAACCCAGCACACAGCCCTCTTTCAATTGTCTTAGGACTTTATTGCTCACAAAAAAGGTATGACAGGGACAACAATGACAATAATAATGCCTACTTACACTTACCTATAGGTTTATGAATTGCAAAGCATCTTATAAACTCATTTGTCCTAGAAACTCACAGAAGTTATGTAAGTTTCCTGATTGTCCTTATTACTTTTAGGAAAGACAAAGTCACATATATGTGAAACATAAATCTTGTTTCAGTCTTTTGTGTCTTCAATGACTCATTTCCATGACAAACCATCTTCAGACTTTCCTTGGCATTTTATCCAAGGCTGTGTGACTCTGCAGAGCAGGCTGGAGAAGGGAAGAGAAAAAGACACCAAGGAGGCCTCAATGATGCCTCTGGGGCTGGAAGTGAGAAGAAAGGTGGAGAAGGAGGACAGAGAGCAGTCCCAGAAGTAATCCTCTCCTTCCCCTTGGGACACAATTCCCCAAATCAAAGATCTAATGGAGGGCTTCCCTGGTGGCGCAGTGGCTGAGAGTCTGCCTGCCAATGCAGGGGACACGGGTTCGTGCCCTGGTCCAGGAAGATCCCATATCCCGCGGAGCGGCTGGGCCCGTGAGCCATGGCCCCTGAGCCTGCGTGTCCGGAGCCTGTGCTCCGCAACGGGAGAGGCCACAACAGTGAGAGGCCCGCGTATCACAAAAAAAAAAGAAAGGAAGATCTAATGGAAAGACCATAGGAAGAAGGGAGGTAGAAGAGAAGGTCACTTGACCACTTGGCTGATGGACCCTGTCCCTGTCCTCGCCTTTTAGTATATAAAAGAATATGGAACTTTTGTATAAAATGGAGTGCCTTTGTGGTGCTAAGTCATTTTAGGACAGCTTGCACTCCTGTTTGCAAACATCTCCTTGGAGCTGGCCAGAAATATTTCCTCAACACATAGAATGCTGCCACTGCCGAATGATTGACTCTATGCTCTGTTGTGTGTTCAGGTTGCTAGGCTCTTTTTATTTTTAAAATTTAATTATTATTTTTATTATTGAAGTATAGTTGCTGTACAATATTATATAAGTTACAAGTGTACAATATGGTGATTCACAATTTTTTAAAGTTATACTCCATTTATAGGCATTATAAAATATTGGTTATATTCTCTTTTTAATGATGTAGGACATATGCTGGCTGCAATCACAAATTTGCTCTTGCCATTTAGTGATACTGCTTATTACAATAATTCTCCCAGCGCTTAAAGATAAATATCTGCTTTAAGAAATGAAACTCCAAAAAAATCTATATGCACATTGGTATTTGGATGCATGTGGAAGTCAGAAGTCCTTCAGAAAGCTCAGTAAAGACAATTGGATTGTTTGTTTACGATGTACAATGAAGATGGAAAACAAAGTCAAAAATATATAGAGATTGGCATTGCCTCCAATTTCTACTATTTTGTGCTTGTTACAGTAAACACAGAGTGTTAAAAAGATGTGTACCACTTCAGTTACATCTGAAATATGTGAAGGTGAAAACCCAAACTTCATCTGAATTATCTCAGATCACTTTTACAAGGTATAATCAGAAAAACTGCCTGTAGTGCTTATAAATAATACCTTGGCTCCACCTCAAACTTTCTGAGTCAGAATCTCTGAGGGTGTTTTCCCAAATCTGTATTCTTAACAAACACCCTGAGTAAATTTAAGGTGCACCAAAATTTGAAAAGTACCAATCCTGAGCAGCATTATCAAGAATTTATAGCAGAGACACCCAACCCCCTACTTTTCATTTTACAGATTTTTCTTGTTTATATCTTGAAATTTTATCTAACTATTTCAGGCATTCCAATAGATACTTCTGTGCTTTTTTTTTCTTCTTGAAATGTGGAAAGACATGTTCTTTGGAAACCTATAATATAATTCTCTTATTCTTTACATTTTTAATATTAAATCATTGCAAGCATGTAGAAATCTATTGATAAGAATATATTAAACATTTCTATACCAACCTAGGTAAATTTCTACCTATTAAACTATATTTCATTACTAAGTGAAATTAAAAAATAAAATACTTGTGTGCATTGACACCCTCAATAATATGCAGTGGGACTTAAAATTTAACAAGAGTCAATGTAAAGTGTGTATATGCCATGTAATATATAACATGAATACAGAACCATCTTATTAAGAATTATCTAGTGACAACTTTGAATCTTTTAACTTTCCTTCTAAAGAGACCACCCAGTTAGACACATAGGTGAAAATATAGCTGAGTATAAGTGTACCCACTTAGAGTTGATAGTATTATATATTTTCTAACTTTATGGATAATGAAAAAGAGAAAATTGGGAAGGAAGGGTAGAAGAGAAGAAAGAAATAAAAGTATAGTGGGAGGGTGTCCAGCTTGGTATTTTTGATGACTAAGTAGTAATCAAAGCACCAAAAGCACAAACTACCCACAGTTTTCTTTCTTTGAATTTCCCACTGGGCCCATGCAAACCTGGTACTGGTCACCTCCATGCATTTGCAATCTTGGCACCTCATACCATCCCGACTGTCTTTTCCTGTTTTCCTGAACACATGCACCCAAAACAAACGGCATTATTTTATTCTTTTTCATGGCCGAGTAGTATTCCATTGTCTATTTATGATACATTTCATGTCTTCTTTATCCATTCACCTGTTGATGGATGCTTAGGTTGCTTCCATGTGTTGGCTATTGTAAACAGTGAACATTGGGGTGCATGTAGCTTTTCAAATTAGAGATTATCATACGAAGTGAAGAAAGTCAGAGAAAAACAAATGATATCATTTATACGTGGAACCTAAAATATAATACAAATGAACTTATTTACAAAACAGAAACAGACTTATGGACATAGAAAACAAACAAACATATGGTTACCAAAGGGGAAAGAGGGGTGGGAGGGATAAATTAGGTGTTTGGGATTAGCAGATACAAACTATTATGCATAAAATAGATAAACAACAAGGACCTACTGTAAGTCACAGGAAACTATATTCAGTATCTTATAATAAGCTGTAATGGAAAAGAATATGAAAAAGAACATATATATATTATATATATATGTATATACACTAAGTCCTCTACACATGAACGAGTTCCATTCCAAGAGCACACTCCTAAATCCAATTTGTTCGCAAGTCCAACAAAGTTAGCCTCGGTACCCAACTAACACAATCAGCTATATAGTACTGTAATGTAATAGGTTTAGAATACTTTTCACACAAATAATACATAAAAAACAAACAAAAATAAAGATAATATTTTTATTCTTACAGTACAGTACCTGAAAAGTACAGTAGTACAGTACAGCAGCTGGCATACAGGGCTGGCATCAAGTGAACAGGCAAGAAGAGTTACTGACTGGAGGAGGGGGAGGAGGTGGGAGATGGTAGAGCTGAAGGATCGCCAGCAATAAGAGACAGAGGGCAAGCTGCAATTTCACTCATGCCTGACATTGATGGCACAGGTTCTGGTTCCTTGCTGGAACCAGATGCATGTTTTCATCTGTGAAAGCCTGCAACTTGAAGGTTCGTATATAGGGGACTTACTGTATATATATATATATATATATATATTTATTTATTTATTTATTTATTTATTTATTTATATATATGAAACTGAATCACTTTGCTGTACACCAGAAACTAACACAACATTGTAAATTAACTATACTTCAATTTAAAAAAATTACCCCCCCAAAAGAACAAATAAATAAAAAATAAAACTGACATGATAACGTTGGGTTTTAGGCTGACCTGGAGTTTAACAGCTTCCTGTGTCATAGTCAGCACAGCTCAGGGCGGTGTCTCCTATCTTCATAGTCATTTAGTCCTCATTTCCATGGGGCTCCCTTGGGTCCTCAACAGTTTCAAAGGTGGAGTCATCCTGATTACCTGCTAGTTATCAGTTTGGGCAGAGAAGGTATAGCAGTGCCCAGTGAGACGTTTTGAGGGGTAGATCCATTAGCATGATAGAATGCTAAAGCCAGATGGTGGCTAAAAACAAATGACTTAACCAACGTCTGACACCCAAAATAATATATATTGATATGTTTATAGAGCACTTGCTACATACTAGGCCCTGTAATGTTTATTCTATTCATTATTAGAAATTCTCATCATAATCTGGTTAGTCACATATATCACCCCAAAATTAAGGACCAGAAAATGAGGGCTCTGATGAGCTGGAGAATGTGACCACATTTACAAAACTGTTGAATGGAGAATCTGGGATTCAAATCTGGATCTGCTCATCACAAAAGGTTTTTTTGTGTGTGTGCTAGGCGGGCCTCTCACTGTTGTGGCCTCTTCCGTTGCGGAGCACAGGCTCCGGACGCGCAGGCTCAGCGGCCATGGCTCACGGGCCCAGCCGCTCAGCGGCATGTGGGATCTTCCCGGACCGGGGCACGAAACCATGTCCCCTGCATCGGAAGGCAGATTCTCAACCACTGCGCCACCAGGGAAGCCCCTCCAATATATTTTTTATAGAAAACATTTAAGACTTATAGGCACACTAGTTGCCATTTTCCTTAACAATCAGCCTAAAATCTTTGCTCAAACTAGGCCATCCCTCTTCTAATTGCTTGGCTAGTCTGCTATGGCATATACATAGCACCATCTTCTTTTCTACTATGCTCTATTAATTATTTCATCAAATTTTTATCAAGCCCCTATCATATGCCACACACTGTCCTGAGTGTAGTCTTTGTCCACCTAATTTATGAATATAAATTTTCATGAAAGCTCCATATCCAGCTGCTATATTCATCAAAAATATAGACTGACTCTAACTACTATATCACTCATATGCAAATTGTGGGTCACAGCCTCCTATCAGAGATACAATATTGTGGTTTGCAACTAGCATTTATTTATTTATTTATTTACTTTTTGCGGTACGCAGGCCTCTCACTGTTGTGGCCTCTTCCATTGCGGAGCACAGGCTCCGGACATGCAGGCTCAGAGGCCATGGCTCACGGGCCCAGCTGCTCTTCGGCATGTGGGATCTTCCCGGACTGAGGCACGAACCCACATCCCCTGCATCGGCAGGCGGACTCTCAACCACTGCGCCACCAGGGAAGCCCTAGCATTTATTTTTAAAGTGAAATGGAATACAATAGAAAACATGTGCACATAGCAGGTAGCAAAGTAAACATTACATTGGCAACAGTTGCACTTGATTTGCAATGTAAAATCTATTTCTTACTGTGGCTCTCAGCAAAAATAGTTTGAAAAACACTTCACTGGTCTAAAGGCTCTTGAGAACAGTTATGTCTTATTTTTCTGTCTCCAACTGAGCACATCATGGCTGCTGTGTTGGGTGGGTTACTACCTCTAATTTGGAGAGAAAGTTCATATCTTGTTGATTCTGAATACCGACTTTGAGAATTGCAAATGATGTTCTAATGTTCTTAATGTGATTGTATACTCCTTCATTTTTCAATGCATTATTGGAAAATGGGGTGTCTGAATAACATAATATAGTGAATTTTTGTAAAGGAAAAAATAATTTCATTAGTAACGCACTCATTTATTCCTTTCCAAAACACTTTTCATCATGTGGACGTGGTCTTAGCACCTTGAATGTTAATTATCCACTTTAGATGATACTGGATATTCCTGTGGGGAAAATATATTTGAGGAGTAAGTCTATGGGAAAAAAATGCTCAGGAACTTATCTTTTCAGTGTGATTTATGCAAGGCCAATTATAGAAGGTCACATGAGATAGGAAACTACAGGTCAAACTTCAGATTTGTTGCTCTATCTCATGATTATAACAAATTTCCTTGCGTCTATAATTTTAGTTGGCCATGTTATTTGTCGAAATGAATCTGTAGAATGGTGGTTGCCAGGGCTGGGGAGAAGGAGAAATGGGGAGATGCTGGTCAAAAGTTACAAATTTCCAGCTATAAACAAATAATTTCTGGGGATCTAATGCAGAGCATGGTGATTATAATTAACAATACTGTATTATATACTTGAAAGTTGTTAAGAGAGTAAATCTTAAAAGTTATTACTCCAAAAAAAAGGTAATTATGTGAGAGGATGGAGGTCTTAACTAACCTTATTGTGGTAATCATTTTGCAATATACGCATGTATTAAATCATCTCATTGTACACCTTTAACTTACATATGTTTTATGTCAATAATATCTCAATAAAGCTAGGGAAAACTTGTAAAATCAACTCCTAAAGGATAAGCAAAAATAAGTAAATCTCTGAACCATGTCAAATCATAATTTGTTGACGCAGAAACAAGAATATGATGTTAAACTTGAAAACTCCCGTCTTCCACAAGGTCTATCCAAGGGATTTGATTGTCAAGTTCATGTGTATATCAAATGGAGACTGGCTTTGAAGTCAGAAAAACTCTGGGTTGACTGGAGTTGGGAGAGGGATGGGAGAGGCTTTTATAAATAATACAGGAAACCACAGTTTCAAGAGGAAATCAGTGCTAGAAATTGAGCCATCACCATCACCCGGTGTTAAGGCAGAATGTTAAAGGTTAGATTAGGGATAAAATTCACATCTCCTCTAGGTAATGAGACAAACCCTCAGTGCTGGGTAGATTAAAAGTCAACTTTGTTTTTGTCTGTTCTTAGTTGCAAATTGTCTTGGCCCAGAATGAAATCAAACAGTGTAGGTGAAAAAATGCCAAATATTCATTTGGAACTACTTACCTCCCTCCTATAGAGAGAGCCTGGGTTTGTTTGGGTTGTAAATGTTTTCTTTTGCCTCACCACTCATTTTTCTTGAGAAGTCTCTGCAAGGCTCAACCTAGAATTATCCATGGATTACAAATTGTGGGATTTCAATCTGTGATTGGAAATAAAAACCTGGCTTTGGAGTTGCATGGACTGAGTCCTTTCTGGCAGGATGCTTATTGCAACACTAAATTTGGAATTAATAGTATGATTAGATTAATTTCAGGAATACTGTGGAAAGTACAATGATTTGCTCTGAAATCTTGCAAGATTACATACCTGAAGTGTCCTCCATAAATGCAGAATTTTTGGTCGTAAATAGACAGTTATTTCCAAAAGGCCTAAACATGCCCTGGCTGATACTTCCCCATCTTCTCTCAGACATTGATTGAAACACAAGGGAAGACCAGAGGAGGAGAGCAGAGGAAAATCTCCCACATTCAAGAGGCACCCCTTGCTTTGTTTACCCATACTCTTTCATCCAAGGTATTGAAATATTTGTTTCACATGCCATCTCATCTTCAGTTGCATAAAAGAGACCTGGAAGAGAATAAAGATTTATCAGTACCAATTAAAATTTTCCATTACCCAGGCATTTCTGTTCATGAGTTTATGACTCACAGAATAAGCTATCTTCCACATGGTGACTATGGCAGGAACTCTTGTTATAATTTATGTCCTTTTGCCCAGCCACCTGGTCCCACATTCATTGAATCCCAAATAGTGTCACAAAGAAAATCTGGTTACTTCAATCTCCAAGACATTATAAAGCAGACATTACACACACACACACACACACACACACACACACACACACGTGTATCTATGTATATATAGACATACATATATACATACATACAAATAAGAGGATAAACTGAAATGCAAATTCTAACACTAAAATTC
Source organism: Kogia breviceps (assembly GCF_026419965.1). NCBI lineage: Eukaryota > Metazoa > Chordata > Mammalia > Artiodactyla > Physeteridae > Kogia > Kogia breviceps. The sequence continues at coordinate 116,877,132 of NC_081312.1, read as the reverse complement.
ACTTTGCTGTAGGAAATATGTTCTTCCCTAATCGAAGTCCTACTGATAACTTTCTACCCTAGAGTATAGACATTGTCAAATGGAATTGGAAAAACATATAACCGTTCACTAAAAACTGTGCTCTGTGACTCCTTACTAAAAAAAGGTCCCATTCCCAATGCCAGCTCTCCCAAATCAATCTCAGATACCTGGATTATTCCCACCAAAATTTGGTCTCACAGTTACAACACACCAGATGCACAACCCCTGACCTTTCGAGGGCCTTCCTGCAGGTTCACTTTGTCCTCTGATGAGTTAATATGTGCAGCAGGACTGTGCATGTTTGGGTAATTTACTTATTAAAAACATTAAAAGCTTCTGGCTCTTTGACATCCAAAGAAAAAGCAAAGCCATCAAGTGACTCCTGACCTTAGCTTATCAGATGATGGGTGTCACGCTGTCAAGGCCTCATCACTAACCGTATGAGGAGGCCACATTTTATAGGTGTTTACAACAGTTTAAGGTTCATGCTGCCAATCTGTGTCAACACCAGGCCATGCAGGGCAACCAGCTGGGTTAGTGGAGCCAAGCACATGAAGAGAAGCACTGGACAGAAATCCTTATTAATTAAAGATCATATCTTTTTTAATATTTTTTTTTAATCAAAAGGAACAAACAAAGCAGAGGAAAGCAGTCTTCTTTGTAGCTTTCCCTACACGATAATCGGTAGTTTGATGGCAATGGCTTCAAATATTTAAGTACTACAGAGATGTCAGCTAGTCAGCCTGAACTCAATGAGTACCTGGAAAACGTGGTCCCAACTTTTTGCTAAATCAACAAACTATTTTTTTTAGCCACTGTGTTCTAGGTGAGAATACTGTCACCTTGTTCCAGTGAAAAACCTAAGCAAGTCGTCTGAATAGTTTTGTGCATGAATTAGTATAGCGCTCATAGCGTTAGTACTTCCTGGGTTTTGCGTGTGCGTGTGTGTGTGCATGCGTGCATGCCACGTGCACCCTGGTTTTATCTAATTTGCGGGCGATAGCGATTCAATATCCCCCATATAATTGCACTCTGTCCAGAGTCAGTGATTCTGGGTTTAACACTGAAAGGAGAAAACAAGTTCTTTTAGTCACTTCAGAAATCAGCAGAACTGAACTGCATTTGAATCCTCTGATTGATGAAAAGGGGTGCTTGTGTAACTGAAATTCTAATGTTCCATGCCTGTGTTTTTATTAGGTACTTCAGAAGAGGTTCTGAGAGCACCGGCATGAATTTCACATGCCTGAATAACTGGAAAGCACCTGAATCTGTAGGAGGCTGATTCTCTTGACCATTCACCTTCATCCTCCCTAGTTTCAATTTTAAAAGAGCTATCACTTGCTAAAAAGATCTTTTGTATGAATGGTCTCTCCCTAAGGTCAAGTCTTCAGACTGATAAACAGATAAATTCCACATTTAGACTGAAATATAAAATCTCAAATAACTTGAATTTGAACTTTCACTCATTTTGCAGCCTTATGAGAGTAAACCCCAAAGTGAATGATTTGGTATTACAAGTTTCCTTTTATGCCCATACAAACAATAGCAAAGTCACTCAGGCTATTTCTTGGATGCTTAATGAAAAATTGCCTTCTTTATTTGCCATAAATCCTCTAATCCTCCTCAAGAGCCTTTCTCTCCCTCCTACACTCTCCTTCCACACACACCCACAACTTGGTGGCATAGGAAAAGGAAAAAAGTCACCTTGCCAAGTTTCAGAGTGAGTGTCATTGCCAGCTAAAGTCATCGCTTTCTGGTAACTAAGCTTCTTGAAGGTGGGGGCGGGGGCTCAGATTCACACAGGGACTCTGGATACATCTGGAGGCTGATGAGGATTGGTGGCTCTGGCCCCATGCTGAGACAAGCAGTCCCTTTTCACCTATTCATCTGTCACGCCTCTGGTCTCAAAGGGTCCATGCACAATTGCATCTTTATCCTAACTCTGGACCTCTGCTAGCTCACAGCCCAACCCCATACATCCACATCTCCTCATGGAGGATTGTGGGAAATTCTGAGACTCACAGACCTCATGCTGAACATGGAAGTAGTACAGGCTCAGGTACATCTTTCAAACTCAGATGCCACCCTGTGGCTCCAGCACCAGTAGGGCCTTTCTGAGAGGAGTGAGACCATGCCAGGGAAGTGGACAAGGCCCCTGCCCTTGACTCCCCTAAACATCTCTGGTCATTTCTGACACAGCTCCAGATCTGTTCATGCCACTCTTTTCCCCCACTATTGGTTGAGCAGAATTTTAGCTCTGCACATGACTTTCCTGAATAAAAATTACATTTTCCACTTTCCTTTGCGTCTAGATTGTCAAATGACCAAGTTCTGGCTAATGAAATGGTCAAACTGGGGGGAAGCAGCCTGAAAGTTACAGAGTGTGGTCTTCTTTATCCCTTTTTGTCTTTACTGGCTGAGATGTAGATGAGGTGGCTAGAGCTAGAGCATCCTTCTTGGACAATGAGGCAGCCTTGGAAGGGAGATCATGGTAGAGTAAAAAGAAAGCTGGAGCTTGAGCCCCATACATTGTGGAGTGCCACCCCATCCTTGAACTGCCCTTCTCCAGGCAACTATACAAGAGAAAAATACATTTCTATCTTATTTCAACCACTGTTTAGATTTCCTATCACTCAGAATCGAGCATAATCCTTACACATCTCCTCCTTCCTCACTCCCACACTCTATCTGAGCTAAAGGGGGAATTTCCTCTTCTGGTCTGACTTGCAAAGGCATCCCTTCTTAAGGAATGCTAAGCCTCATGGCTCAGCCTTTTTGATGGAAGTGGAGGTATTCCTCTGGAAGAAATAAATGATCTCATCTTCCAAGCTTGACTCCAAATAGATTAATGAGAATTTAAAGGAATTTAGCAGTTTTTCTCCAACAAAGGCCAGCTGGTTGCAAATGCAACAAAATCCAATGTCTGATGTTAAAAGCTGAATCTTGCGTCCATCCCTCTTTCTTCTTTCAGTCCCATTAGAATAATCTTAATTCTCCTTGAGGCAACTGAGTACTTTGGACAAGATAGGTGGTGATGGTTGTGGGAAGGTAACTAGGAAATAATGCACTAAGGAAGAGGGCAAAGGAAGGACGTGGGTAAATTTAAGAAATATCATCACATGCACACATACTCATACACATGTGTAGATAAATATATATCCTACATAATAAAGTAATTCCTGCCCCACCAACCTGTAGACACAAATGAAGTAATATTAACTTCAGGTTCAAAACCCTGCCTAGTTGATATAGAGCCTCAGGAATTTCTCCCCCCAAGCCCTTCACAGCAAATACTCCTCTCCCCAGGTTATTCCTGGGCAGGGTCTTGCTGGCCAAAAAAGAACGTGTCCAAGAGACACCACCTCTGGGCAATCCCTTGTCATGGTGCAGCCTTGGGTACTGACAGAGGGGACTGGATTGAGCTCTCACTGACCCTGTGTTGAGCTCCTTTGTCAAGTAAACACACTTCACAGCCGTGCATGTCAGTCTGCTGCCTACAAGGCACTCCTCATCCCACCTTGCCGTCAACACCCTGCTTTTAGAAAGTGGGGCTCCTCCCTCTCAGGGGTCCCCCACTTGGGGTTCCCAAACCTGTCAAATGCTTGAGATGGGACACTCCTTTAGTCATGACTATGTGACTCTCAGTCGCTCTGTAGACTGCCCCAAATGGGGAGAGTCTTCTTAGCTTGCCTCCAGGTCACTCAAGCATCAGCCCAGTACCTCTCACACCCCAAATTTCATAAACTCCACTGTGAAAACACTCAGTGAATGTGTGTTTCTCCATGGCGATGAGACCTCATCCAGCCATTCATCCTACTGCCACACCCTTTCCTCAACCAAGGACTCAAGCCCACAATTTCAGCCACTGGGTGCTGCCCTCTTGTACTCCCACTCCCATCCCATCCAGTAGGAGGCTACCCTGAGCTCCTGGGCTCCAGCCTGGCCTTCCTTCAACAGCTTAAATGCACCATGTTTCCTCCAACTATGAAACTCAGTATGAGCTGTACCCTGTGCCCCACCTGGTATCCCACCTCATCCCCAACTCTTTAAGTGAGTGGCTCCTGGTCACCCTTCAGATCTCAGTATAAACATCACTTGCTCAGGGCAGCCTCCCCTGTCCCCTAGCAGGATCACCCATTATCCTCTTGGTTACTCCCGTTTTCCTTTTTAATGCTTCACACATATCATGTTCTGATATTTTTGTGTGCTACATCTGTGTGTACACAGATCCTGAGAGTGGCTTGATGATATCGTGTTCCAGATTTCATCCCTCTCAAATAGGCATTGTATCACCTCATCCTTTTACTGAAGTTAGAATAATAAGACATCAGGGCAAATAAATATAGAATGAACTCCTCCAAAATAGAGGAAACCTAAGAATTTGAACTTCTAGGCTAAATCTCCTAACATACAATGAGATCAGATCAAGTGAGACAATGATCTGAAAATTTTAGAGAAGAAAGAGAAAAGAAGAATATATCTTCAATAGTCACAGTTTTTAAGTGTTTTTGCTGACATATCCATGTTGACACTATGGAATTGTATAAACCCTTCATTAATTCTTTTTTTTTTTTTTTTTTTTTTTTTTTTTTTACCTAGTGTAACAATGAATATGGGCTGGATTATTGAGGGTTAAGCAGACATGTATTGTTGATACAACTTGCCTATTTGAATTATGTACCTCACCTTTGCATAGACAAGCCATGGAGCTTTTCTCTACATGCCAGTTCTCTGGACTGTCCTGTTAGTGGCCTCTTTCTAATCTTTTCTAGGATGTAAGCAGAGCTGTGCAGGAGCTGGCTTGAACAGGTTTTCAAGAGCCCATTTGCACCCCTCTTCTTAACTCTGCATTCCGTGGAATCCCATTGGGAGCTCAAAATTGGCTATAGTTGGCTTTTTATGGAAATCATTCAACACCACAAAAAGGGCTTTATTTCCAAAGACCAGTTGTTAAACATTTACCAGCACACCACTGGAAGTAAGGAAATTCATAACCAAATTAGGAATCCTGTCTTTAAATGAGTTAATTTAAGATCACCGAGCCCTGATACTATTACCTCTATTTCTTTGAAAAGGTCATGTATATTTATTTTGCATGTTATTTTTAAACCTTGCATGTGTTTCTTGGGGGAAACTCTTAAACCACAGTAAGATAAAATGACAAAATAAGATTAAATATAGCCTCCGATGTAGAAGTGTCTCATTAAAATTAGAGTTGCTTATCTACTCTGGCCTCATTGACATTGATTACAGAACTTCTATGCACCTTTTTTCTCATCTGATTAAAAAAAGTGAATGGCTGCACCACTTTAAGATGATGGTCAGACAAATATCATATGATATCGCTTATATGTGGAATCTAAAAAAACGGTACAAATGGGGGCTTCCCTGGTGGCGCAGTGGTTGAGAATCCACCTGCCGATGCAGGGGACACGGGTTCGTGCCCCGGTCTGGGAAGATCCCACATGCCGCAGAGCGGCTGGGTCCGTGAGCCATGGCCGCTGAGCCTGTGCGTCCGGAGCCTGTGCTCCGCAATGGGAGAGGCCACAACAGTAAGAGGCCCGCGTACCACAAAAAAAAAAAAAAAAAAAAAAAAAAGGTACAAATGAACTTATTTACACAATAGAAATAGACCCACAGAGGTAGAAAACAAATTTATGGTTACCAGGGGGGAAAAGGGGGAGGGATACATTGGGGGATTTGGACTGACATATACACACTACTATATATAAAATAAATAACTAGTAAGGACCTCCTGTATAGCACAGGGAACTCAGTCAATACTCTGTAATGGACTATATGGGGAAAGAATCTAAAAAAGAGTGGATATATGTATATGTATAACAGATTCACTTCGCTGTACAACTGAAGCTAACATAACATTGTAAATCAACTGTACTCCAATAAAAACTTAAAAAATGATGGTCAGAAACAATAAAGGAAAAGGGATGGGTGGGTAGAGAAGGAGGACGAAGAGGAAGGAAGAGGAGAGAGGGGGGGAGGGAGAAGGAGGAGGGGGTACCCCTGGGATGCACGGGACCCCTGACACCTGTGCTCTATGGACCCCCCCCACACACACACACCCTGTGTCTTCTTAGCAAGGACTCTGGTTCCCATGACAGTTTTTATCTCCACCCACTCCAACTCTTTTCCTTCTCATTCTATTGAAAAGCTGTTGTCTCATAATAAGGACTTTTTAAAATAACTAATAAAAGAGAAGTTAAGGGGAGAAGTCAGAAACCTGGTTGAGATGAATGACAAATTCTGAGAATAATCTAATAGTTACCTACACTTAAGTTTTGGAAATAGAGAAGACTCCTTACATTTATTTAATAAGCCGAGGCCAACATTTTTCCTCCCTCTTCTTTCAAGCTTTGGAGTAAAACAACTCTAAATTTAAACTTACACCGAATCACATAAATTCTCCATCTGGAGCCCGATTCTGATAATATGTCCTTTGGGATCGATCTCCCTGTCTTTACTTTATGTGAATTTATAAATTCATAATTTATAGAGCCAGAGTCTTCGGGCTCTTTTAATAGAGAGGATTTCCCTGAGAGAGCAGAAGTCATTGGTGTCTTTAAATACTCACACCTGCACTCCTGAACAGATATGAGCATTTTGTTCTGTAGGAAACAGTAGGACAAAAGGTAGTGTGACCTCGAGACAGAGGGAAAGGAGGCTGATGTTGAAGACTTGAAATCAACAGGGTCAGAGCTAACGCTTACATGATATGTATCATGTGTTAAACATTGTTCCAAGTACTTTACATGTAGTAACACATTAAATCCTCTCAAGATCCTAAGATGTAGTAATTGTTATTATCCCAACTTAATGGCAAAAAGGAGGTTAGGTAATGTATCTGGGAGGACATACAAGTAAGGAATGGAGCTACGATTCGAACCCAGCATTCCAGCTCTGCAATGTACATAGCTGCATGATCTCACCAAACATATATATGTATAAGGCAGAATCACTCAACTGCAGCACAGCCAAATAGATGTACTTAATTTGCTTAATTATCTTTTTGAACTAACACAACCAGCATTTCTATGGGGTCCAGGGACTACCCACAGAGTGCAGATTCCAGGACCCTGCACAAAACAAGCACACTCCTCTGTGTCTCATGGCCTGTGACACTGATGCTTGAGAACAGAGCCCAGGATACATGCAGCCCAATCAGATCCTGAAGAACACGGTTTCCTTGAGACACCTTTTCCTTGTTTGCCATACACCAATATCTTAATTAACAAATCATTGTACCAGTGGTGCTGTCGAAAAGGAACAGAATGGACGTCTGGCCCTAGGGCTGCCTGCACCAGGATAGAGATGCCAAGAACAGTAAAATGATCCAAAAGTCAGAAAGAGGGGAAAGGTGAAGTTGTTGGCCTAGAAATGGACATACTGAAAAATGGTTTTTCTATATTGAAGAGTTCTTTTGTGTTTTTTTTTTTCTACTGTGAAACAATAGAACTTGAATTTTGTATAGACATACCATGTAAGTTCAGCCAAATGGTCAAGAACAAAACATTTGATGCTGCCAACTTGTCACTTCTTGGACATGCAAATATAGATACCATTGTAAACATACCCTTGAGAAGGCTCCCTTGTAATCAAGGGAAGCACCACATTGATGTTCCAAATTGAGTCTACTTTGCTGTAGCGTAAGCCTCAACTGTGTTCAAAATACTTGGCATTGAATATACCTCAATGCCCAGATATGATGATAATAAAATAATTAATATTTACAATTTCATTTATTCATTCAGCAAATATTTATTAAGCTCATATTATGAGTGCAAAGCCTTATGCTACAGGTTAGAAGATGTGAAAGATAACTGGGTTTTGCTACCAGCAAGGAGGTTAAGTGGATTCAAAGAGGGCTTTTACTATTTTAAATTTCTATTTTCTCTTTGTTAAAATCTGAGAACTTTATTTGATTTCTTTGATAGAGCATAGGTATAGGAAAAATATCACTCTAAGAAAGGCCAATTTTCAATCATTCTGGCCTCTCAAATCAGGACATCTATGAATTCAGTAGTGTCACAACATTTTAAAATTTTCCAAAATGCAGATATCTTCTTATCAAATCTTGCTGTCACAAGTTCCCTACAGTCTCCTCTCTACAGCCATCCTCCCCTATTCCTTGCCCACAAAACCCCAATTTTCTTCAGATATGGGGTACCTATATCCTTCAGGGGAGTCTGGATCCCACAGTTATGGGGGTGGATCCACCATGAGAACTCTACTCCCTTGGCAGGGCTTCGCTGTGGAATGGGCAGTGAGGAAATTCTAACCAAAGTGATGTGAAAGCAAGGAAAGTCAAGGCCCTCCGGGAAAAGTCTTTGCTCTCTGTCCCTTGTCCTGCAGTGAAGGGCTAACACTTGTAGCTGCAGCAGTTCTGTAGTGACATGAGGAGACATGGTGAGCAGAGAAATCGAAAGTCTTCAATTCTTGAGGATGCCATTGAACTGCTGGATAAGTCAAACCCAGAGCTACCACCTTACCTCTAGACTTTTCATTATATTAGATAATAAACATCCTGATCCTAAGGAATTTGAATTAGTATTTCTGTTGGCAGCGAAGTATATCCCAATCAACATCTAACATACAGTTAGACAAGTGTCAAAGGCACTTTCACTTCTGCTTGGTTATCGTCCTGATTTGATTGTGTCTTCCTATGGGAATCTCACCTCCCATCAGTACAGTGACTGTTACATAAATGCCGTCATTGTGTTTTTCTCTGAATTTTTCATAATATATTTCTAGGAAAACTGTAAGTTATATATTAGATTGTTTAGTATGAGACAGTAACAGGACAGTACACCAACTCTAACTATGCCTCTCTGATGGAGGAAGCGAAAAATAAATCATCCAGTCGTCCAATAAGTTCTCTGTTGGATGACTCTGTGAAAAAGATAGGTGAGATGGTTAGGCTCCATTTCCATTTTCATGCATATTCTTGCCTTTTTCTGCAACATACTGTTTATAGATCCTGATACTATCTTATAGGTTTGATGGAAGACATTATGATTTCCATTATGCAAATGCTCCAATTGAGATCCAGAAAGGTTGGAAGGAACACATCATAAATCTAAAGAATAGTATCCTTTATATCCCAAACTTTTCCCACTGGGTCATATTGTCTAAAAGAAAGAAACCATCAGAGTGGTTTTATGTGCCAGTATAGATGTTATTACTGAAAGAACTTTTTTTTTTTTTTTTTTTTTTTTTGCGATAAGCGGGCCTCTCACTGCTGTGGCCTCCCCCGTTGCGGAGCACAGGCTCTGGACGCACAGGCCCAGTGGCCATGGCTCACGGGCCCAGCCACTCCGCGGCACGTGGGATCTTCCCGGACCGGGGCACGAACCCGTGTCCCCTGCATCGGCAGGCGGACTCTCAACCACTGCGCCACCAGGGAAGCCCAGAACTATCTTTTTTTACATAACACCACTGTTAATGCTCTGAGGTAGATTTGGCTTTTCCATCTCTTTTTTGCCAGCCCCCATATTTCTTGGTAAGTAAAGATGAGTGTTTTTTGGTTGCAAAAACACTTGTTCTATCAAATTCAAGTTAGTTATGCCACATATGTATAACAAGAACAGCAGAACCCATAGAAATGCAAGCATTAGGACACATGTGGCTCACTTCTTACAGGCTACCAGTAATGACACATCTGTCTGTAGGGTCACAAAGGCATCAAGATGGTGACACATCAGGAAAAACAGTTATTTCAGGAAAAAGATCACGGGTAGCATGGTGGTGAAGGATTATTCTCTCAACATAAGAAGAACCCTACCTTGAATTAAATTGACAAAATGGAAGTAAACGAGAAAGAATTTATCTTTGTTCCTGTAATAGTTGGGGCTTTTTGAAAATAAGTAACAGAATCCAACTACAGGAAGACAATTGAGCCTCAGAACAAATGGATCCAGGGATGCTAGCAAGACCCTGTTTACCATCCTCACCTCTGCAACTATCTTCAGACATGCTTCTTGTATTCTCTCTTGAAACCAGGTTTTTCTTCCTTCTTAATCCAAATAGTGGAAAATATTGCCATCCATAGTCTGGTAGCTCAGTTATCCGGTCTTCAAGATCCCTAGATGTTGGTTCAGTTTGGTTCAAGTGTCCATCTTTGGACAAATAATTTTTGCCCCTGGGAAGGAGCTCTGATTGGCTCATCTGGAATCAGGTGTCCACTTATGAACCAATCATCCATCACCAAAGTATAGGGTCACAAAGCAAAATGGCCACCTTTGGTAGCTGTGTAGTAGGCAGTGAATGAAGAAGGGCAGTTCTTAAGAAAGAGGGTCAGAAAGGATGAAGCTTACAAAATAATGTTTGTCTCCATCCAGATTGTTGCATAATTTTCAGGACACAGTACACAGTGAAAACGTGAGTCCCCTTGTTCAAAAATTATTAAGACTCTTAAGACGAAAGCAACTATTAAAAATAGTTTGAGGGGCTTCCCTGGTGGTGCAGTGGTTGAGAATCTGCCTGCCAATGCAGGGGACATGGGTTCGTGCCCCAGTCTGGGAAGATCCCACATACCGGGCGGCTGGGCCCGTGAGCCATGGCCATTGAGCCTGTGCACCCGGAACCTGCGCTCCGCAAAGGGAGAGGCCACAACAGTGAGAGGCCCGTGTACCACAAAAAAATAAAAATAAAAATAATTTAAAAAAATAGTTTGAGGCACTTCTGAGTATAGGGCCCTGTGTGAATGCACAGGTCAAACGCCCACGAAACTGACCTCACTTGTCTTCTACACTTCCCTTTAAAAGGTCAAAACAAAAAAAGCTTGAGTGATAAATTTTATCAAGTTAGCTTGCATGTCAATAAACAATAAACATTTGCCAAGAGCCTACTGCCAATGATACTATGAGAGAGTTATCCCATTTTACATATAAGAAAACATGTTCAGAGAAACAAGTCTATATGCAAATTCTAAAAATCCATCATTTCCAAACTCAAGTCTTTTAACTTGAGGTCAGGGGATGGTTTTGCTCTACATCACTGCTGATACCTGTCTTCTTACCTCTTGTTACCTCTTGTTTCGGGTAATGATTTTTAGACTTGACGCCCCCCTCAAAGTTTTCTTCAACTGATGTGCAATTTCATTGACTGTTGGTAGCAAATCCATGGTAGAGTCTGAGCAGTATGCTTTTATGCCTAGATCAGAAGTATTGTAATACATGAAAATATTATTGCTTTAGATGCTAAAAGAAGACTAAGAACAAAAATGGAAAAGGGATCTCATATGAGAACCACATAATATTTAATATTACCTAAATAGTCACAAGTATAACCTAAAAGTTGGCTGTGGTAACCCTGTCCAATTTCCTTCTCAATATTTCTGTAAATTCCTAAAGACTTAGGTGCTCATGGTGACATTTTATCTCTGAGTTTGTCTCCCCACACCCACAATCTCCCAACCTCTCATATCTCATCTACCATGGACATTATATTTTTTAATTTATTTTTTTGAAGTATAGTTGATTTACAATGTTGTGTTAATTTCTGCTGTACAGCAAAGTGATTCATATATAGTTATACATACATATATATATATATATATATATACATTCTTTTTCATATTCTTTTCCATTATGGTTTATCACAGGATGATATAGTTCCCTGTGCTATACAGTAGGACCTTGTCATTGATCCATTCTATACATAATCATTTGCATCTGCTAGTTCCAAACTCCACAGACACTATTTTTCTATTTGAACTATGTTGACCCAGTATTTAAAACCAGCTGCTTTACCTCCATTTACCTAAAACCAATCACAGAAGTACTGGCAAGTGTCACATTTTACTAAATATTTCAGTCTTACATTGCAGCAACATGAACAAGTTAAAGATGAGGGTTAGGCATCTGCTTTGTTAAAAGCTCTTTGGACACACTGCCACTGGGATCTCACACTGCCACCATTATCCTCAGTCTAGAGTTTGCCTCCGTGTCCTCTTTCCCTCCTGACCATCTCACACTTTGTCTTTCTTCACAATGTCACAGAGAATGTTTGTGCTTTGACCTGTTCTGCTGCTGGCTTATCTTTGACTATCCAAAGACTCATTAAATCTCTGCTAAGTTAATCCTGCTCTCTGGTATGTGTGAAAATTTTGAGAGTAAATAGCTCTCATCATGTGGGAACACACTTTTTTAAAATCTATATGAGATGATGGATATTAACTAAACTTATTTTGGTAATAATTTCACAGTATATGTAAGTCAAGTCATTGTGCTGTACACCTGAAATTTATACAGTGGTGTATGTTGATTACATCTCAATAAAACTGGAAAAAAAAAATTCTGCTAAACCGTCTCTCATGACCTGAACAGTACATAGATCACTGGCTTTGGTTTTACACTTAAGACCCTCTTCACTCTTCACCGCTGCCATCCCCTCCAACCCCTCATCAGCAGTTTCTCTAATTGGAAAGAAACAGCAGAGATTGAATTTTCTATTGATACAAATCTTGCCACTCACCACTATGCCAACTGGCCCTCTCCCCCATCCCAGTTGAAACTTCCTCAAAAAGCAGAAGTGGAGACTTCCCTGTCAGCCCAGTGGCTAAGACTCCATGCTTCCACTGCAGGGGGCACAGTCGGGGAACTAAGATCCTGCATGCCACATGGCACAGCCCAAAATAAATAAATTAATTAATTTTTTTAAAAAAAGAAAGATTTTTTTTTTTTTTAAATGAAAGCAGAAGTGTCCAGAGACAGCTTGGGTTTTAAATAAAAATTTCATTTTACCACATTACACTGGGAACAAGTAAAATAAGCTCTTTTATCTGTTTCATAAAACTTGATTCCATTTAGGCTTATTTTAATCTCAATTTTTTTTGTTTCTATAGAAACAAAGAAATCAAATCCTAGCATTCAGTGTTCACACAAGAGAATTTTCAGTTTATAAAATGGTCTCCCTCTATTGTTTTAATGTCTTACAAATTCAAATGTGCTTTTGAAATCAAGTTATTTACCATAAAATGTATAATAAAAATACTTCCACTCTCCTCAAGAAAATCAACAATAAAGACAATTAAACTATTTTATAATGTCCCTAAAATTATTAATGCCACCAAGTAACAAAGCATTGTAAGTCAACACTTGGCTTAGTCAACTTGGTTTTAATTTTCTTTAAGCTAGTTCCTTCTTTAATAGTTATTTTCACCTACCTGATTTGTTATATCTCACAGCCTCATAAAATGGAAATTACACTTGTGTCCATCACAGTGGAAATCTTAAGTCCAGGAAGACGTTTTGAGATGTCGTATTGCCAATGGAAGATTTCACACAAAGAAATGTGAAGTCCAACTTTAGGAACTGTTTTGAGTGTGCATTATGTATAATATGCAGTGTTAGGGGAGAGTGAAAAGTATCAAAATTATTTGAATTAGAATCCCAGTCTTGCCATTTATAAGGTAGATGATTTCAGGTAAGGTATTGACCATCTAGGTGTCTGAGACTGACCCAGACAGTCTCAGTCATCCTTATCTGCAAAATGGTGGCAAAGTCTATTTTATAAAGTTATTGTATAGACTGAATGGGTTAGTGATAATAATAGCCACCATTTGTTGAGCATTTTATAAACATAATATCATATAACTCGCAGAACAACCCTGTGGAAGAGGTAATAATGTCCCCATTTTTCTTGCAAGGAAATGAAAATTCATCTTGTAATAACCTATCATGGAAAAGAATCTGAAAAAGAATACATATATATGTATATATAACTGAATCACTTTGCTGTACACCTGGAACTAACATAACATTGTAAATCAACTATACTTCAATAAAAAAATAATATTATATTAAAAAAATGAAAATTCAGAGGGGTTAAGAACTTGTTCAATTATTAAATGATCCAGTTGGAATTCAAACCCAGGCTCTGAGCCTAAATCTTGTGCTCTTAACATCTTTGTTCTATCTGCAACAGCACGGTGGAAGTTCATTTATGTTACTTCATTTTACCCCTGTTATGAAAAGCAGTGGTTCTCAAAGTGTGGTCCCCATAGCAGCAGAGGCAGCAGCATGACCTGTGAACTTGTTAGAAATGGGAACTCTCAGGCCCCACCCCAGATAGACTGAATCAGAAACACAAGATGAGGTCCAGCAAGCTGTCTTAACAACCCTCAGATGATTGTGATACAGGCTAATATTGGAGAACCACTCCATAAAGATTATAGAAGAAGACATAATTGGGGAGTTTAAAACTCAAGTCTCAATATAAGAACAGAAAGGCACGAGAGACCATAATACACGTAAAATCTTGATAAGTATAATAAAAGAGATAAACAAAGTGCAAAGAGGAAATAATTTGGAAGGAAATGAATTCTGAATGAACACCCTAGGAATTTGAGAAGGGCTTTGAAGATTGGGTAGGACTTCAACAAGCAAAATGAAGTTCAAAATGGGATGGGGAGCAAAGTCAAGAGTGTCGCGGAGATATTTAACACTGTTTTGCTGGGTTACAGGAAGACTGGGAGATATGAGGGTTAGCAGACTGAAGACATGGGCAGGAGCCAAGCAGAGGCCTTGGGAGTCTATTCTGTGGGCCATCAGGGAGGTCCGAACCATGTTTCAAGAGAGGAAATAACATGGCGATAGCTGTGTTTGGAAAGAGAAATCTGAAGTCAGTGTGGAGGGTGGGATGGGAAGGGAAGAGAGGGGATGATGGCTGGTAGACTTGCTCAGAGCCTGAACTGACGCCTTACACCATGCGCAGGTCTGAGAATTATCAGCGCAGAAGTCATAGGGATGAAAGAGGCCAAGGAATAATCCCTTCCTCCCTATAACATGTTACTTTAAGAGTGATTTATTTATGATTATCTGAAACTCATACTCTCAATGTCGAAATCTATAAAATTTAGAGAAATTTAAAGATGACAATAGAAATTACTTAAACTTAGAAAATTGTTAATATTGAGGCAAATCATTTGAAAGTTGTGTTTGTGTGTGTGTATGCATGTAAGAGAGAGAGATAGACGATAGATAGATGATAGATAGATAGGTAAATAGATAGATGATAGATAAAATCCAAATACATTAAGTCCCCTACATACGAACGAGTTCTGTTTCTGAGAGTGCGTTCATTAAGTCCAACAAAGTTAGCCTAGGTACCCAACTAACACAATCGGCTATATAGTACTGTACTGTAATGGGTTTATAATACTCTTCACACAAATAATACATTAAAAAACACAAAAAATAAAGAAAACATTTTTAACCTTACAGTACAATACCTTGAAAAGTACAGTAGTACCGTACAACAGCTGGCATCCAGGGGCTGGCCTCGAGTGAATAGGCAAGAAGAGTTACTGACTGGAGGAGGTGAAAGATGGCAGAGCTAAAGGATCATCAGCAATAGGAGATGGAGGGCAAGCTGCAATTTCACTCACGCCTGACGTTGATGGAACACAGTTTCAAATCTTTGAAAGTTCACAACTTGAAGGTTTGTATATAGGGGACTTAGGTACAACTGTCTTTCTTCTTTTTCATATCACTGAATATAATGAGCACTTTTTATGTGTATAAAAATTATTCAAAAACACATATTTTAATGGCCACATAACATGCTAGCTCATGGGTGGTCTGCAGTTTACTTAGTTCTTTGATAGTCATCCTTCTACACCAAGTCCTGTTCACGATTCTAAATTTCTAGTTATCTCCATCAGTAGATTATTGCCAGTGAAACTAAGGGTCAAATGATATAATTATTTTAGGGATCCTATCCTGAGATTGGCCTCCAGGAATGTTGCACTATTTTACTCTTCAGTAAAGAGTAAAATGCTTTTTACTCTTTCTTTTTTTGGACAATATAATCCTGTTAGAACTTGCACCGCCTTTTTAACATGGCCTGATAGTGACTTGCGTGACATTTTCAGAATATAACTAATCCCTAAAAAGACCACTTTTCTGATACAGCCATTGTCCATCTATGAGTACCAACACATCCTGTCAGTAGCTATCAATAAATACCCCCAAATTATGAGAAACTGCAGAGTGAAGTGTCTCAGAGACCAAAAGAATATCCCATGAGAACCAGGAGACAACAAATAAATCTGGCTTCTGGACCTACAGCAGATTAATTTATTAATTCATTCATTTTAGTAATATACATGGTGATAAATTTGAAATAACATACATAAAGGGCTCCATTGATTATGAACAGAACATTGGGTGCAGACAGGATTTTCTTAATGCATGAGAGGTTAAGAATGATCACTTTTGATGTTAATTGGAAGAATTCTCTATGGGCTAGGTGCACTTTTGACAAATGAGTTCTCCGTTAATTTCAGGGCATGCTAAGTGAGTGGTACACTCTTTAAGAACAAGTTTTCCTCTCATTTATCAATACTGTGCCCTATAATGCTATACTTCACATTGCTTTTGCTTATGGTGACTTTCTTTAAAAATTAAATTCAGAGTGAGGTCAAGTATATATAACCACTTTGTTTTTCATTGGTAATTAGTAGTGTACAAAAAACAGAAAATGTATTATTATTTCTCTCAGGGTTGTCCTGAGAAATACCTAATAATCCACAGCTCAGCTCCCAACGACACTTTCTCTGTGAAGTCTTCCCAGCCACTCCCAGGTTAAATCACTCACGGATTTCCCTCTTCTTCTACAATTCTTTGCATCTGCCTCTATTATGTCACTGATTGTGTTGCACTGGAATCAACTGGTGGCATGTTGGTCTCCCCAACTGAACTGTGAGCCCCTGAAGCCAAAGGTCATGGTTTTATTCATCCCTAGCATGTAGCACAGTGCCTGTGATCAATACTTTCTTGTTGAATAACAAGAAAATGATGATCAGGTAAGACAGCAGCAGTGGAGTACTGACACTCTGAGCCCATTCGTCTTGGCAATGATCTAAGCAAAAAACATGATGAGGATGTGGACTGAGGTGACAATGGTGGGAAATAAGGAGTGTTAGGTTCTTTCATTTTACCAAAGTCAGTGGAGGTGTATTTTAAGAAAATGGAGGGAAGCAAGGAGAACAAGTTTGTAGAGACTACAAAATACCTTTTTGCTGATCACCTGCTGATCATCATTTTGTACTGTCTCCCTTACCAATAGAGCTCGAATTTATTGAAGCAACACTGTGTCCAGGTGTTTTAAGCTACCTTTCTCTGCTTGCCTTGTAGATCAACTCATCATGCAACACTGCTCTGGTCAGTAGACATAAGCAAAGACAGTTGGGTGCTGCTTTCAGGAAAGCTCCCCTCAGCTGGCAGATGCCCTTTGATTCTGTGATCTCCCAGCTTCTTCCTGCCTAGAATGCAGAAGTAATGGCTGAAGCTCTAGCACCAATCTTGGGAACATAAGAGCAAGGATCATAGCATGCTACACAGACCCTTACATCAGTCTATCTGTCTTATAAGTGTGACAGACATTGTGAGATAAAATTGACAAGAGCTTACAGCTAAACTTGTGGATTTCCTAGGATCTGGAGGTCAAATTAGAGTCTAGAGACAAAGATAATGCTGAAGTTTTGAGTTTTGAACATCAGGACAAGTTAATTTTCATGTTCAAACAAAATTACTGAAACCATAAGGAGGGGAAAGGATAGCTGATTCACAGAGAAAATTGATTCATTTTGATTTAATAAACTGAGTTTGAAGAAGATAGCAAGTGAAGATAGCAAGCGTAACAGAAAAATGATGGTGGTCCTGCCCTTAGGGGTTAAGAGATAACTGGAGTAGCAAGAATGGATGGGTTTACCTAGAGATAGTACCTGGGGCAAAGACAGGATGATAAAGAACAGGATTCTGAGCAGTTGCTTTAAGGCTACAGAAAAGGACTCATCGGAATTGGGAAGAAAACAAGAACAGTAAAGCAGAAGGCAAGTGAGGAGATTTCCAAGAAAATAGTCAGTGATGGCAAAGTGGCAAAAAAGGATCATTCACAAATTGTCACTGGCCATGGCCCTTGGAAAGCAGAGTGTCTATGAAGAATGGAGCTTAGGTTCATGGGGGTGGAGAGAGCTAGGGATTCAAAATCCATGAAGAGGAATTGTTGTCCATGAGAATATTTTTTTCAAGAATTTTGACTATGAAGGGAGAAAGAAAATACTACGTGACCAATACCTTAATGTGATAGCAGGCTAGCCATTTCCCCAGAGTAGATTAAAAACACAATTTCTTCATTGGATAAAGAATATGACATGTTAATATTTAATCAAGTCTAAAATTTACTAATTTCCTACATTTAATATGCATAAGGAATTGCAAGTAAAGTAGCTACCAGTCGTATTTTGTGCTTTTGGCTGTGAATATTGGTTTTTAAGACAACAATCATACTATGGAATTCCTAATATAAAAATAACCTTTAGAAACAATAAGGACTATTTTGGAAGTAAGAGATTGTGAGTTTAAAGCTTTAATTCCACAATGATTTTTTTTTTTTTTTTTTGACCTTTGCATACCTTTACACTTTTTCACCTACCTCTCTTTACTGGTGAAAATTAGATGCTAAATTTGCCAAGATCATCATTGCCTCCTACTCGGCATTAGTCCAGCAAGTTTTCCACTTCCTTCCCTAGGTGGTTACATTCAGCCCAACCTATATTTTGGGTCTGCCCCAGACTCAAACTGGCATCCCCTCCTGTGCCCACTCATCCAGAAAAATTCCATAGGTTATGTAAATGTATAGGAGAAGCATTCGGAGTGTTCTCAAGGGTCTATCCAGATTTTCATATGCCCGTATTTGGACTGGCTCCTGGAATTATGAGCATTTAAATCACCATTATCATCACTTCACATATTTATTAATAGCCACCAATTTTCATAGCATTAATTATGTGACAAATATTTTACGTACATTATTTAATTTACTTCTCCCCCTAACGCTATCCCCGTTTCACAGATGATAAAAATCAAGATTCTTAGTGACTTGCACAGATCAAGAGCTAGAGAGCAGAAAAGTAGGGATTTGAATTCAGATGTGTTTGATCATAAAGTTCAAACTTCCGGGAACTGTGATACACTACCTTTCCTAATATCATGGACACTAAAATTTGAAGAAGTACTTTTAAAATACTTTACTCCTCATAATGATCTAGTTAAAATGGGTTGATGATATTTAATTATTCTTATTAATTTTACCCATAGGAAACTGAGCCTCAGAAATGGACTCTTCTTACTCAGCTAGTAAAAATAGATCACATGAGCATTCAAACCCAGATATCCTACTCTAAACTCCAATGTCCTTGTTCTTTGAATTATTTTACACTGGAACATAAAGCATGTTCATAAAATGTAGTCTCTGCTATAGTGACAGGATACCTGTTTTACAACAATTTTGATTTTTTTTTTTTTTTTTTGCTTTTAGTTAATCAATCAAAAAAGAAAGTTCTCCTATGGTTTCTAAAATCCAGTAATCCCCATTAGAGATGGATCAACCAGATCGTTTGGAACAAGGCTCTGGGGTCAATCATTTTTAGAACCAAAAGCAGAGCAAACCATTTTTAGTTTACTATTTTGAGGTTCTGAAATGTTCAGTTGTGTTTGTTCCCTTTGGTCTGCAGCCAGGAACAGAGGCATAAGGGCTCAAATACCAAATGAAAGGGTGTTCTCACAGTATTTCTGGCCAGGGCCAGTGTAGAAATATCGGAAAGCTCACAAGCAAAGCTGCTCTTCCGAGATTTTCGTACCAAACCTGCAAAATCAAGATGCTTGTAAAAAAAATTTTTAAGTAGTTTTCTGGAGCAAACTCTTAATGTGAACTCTGCCCAACCTGACTGTGAACTTGACACACTCATCCATCCCAAGAACATGTATCCATGTAAATGTATACTCTTAAGTAGAAGTATTATGCTTGAATGGGTACTTGATTCTTTCATAAATACACCTTAACCAGAGATACACTTTGCCACTTTTGCTTTCTATTCCCAAGTGGACATATTAGAAGCCAAATATTCCACTTAGGTTAAGAGTACCTACCAGGCAAATGATGTTGCCAAAAAACCTACATAACTATATTCGGTTTCCCAAATGCTCTTAAATTGTTGGCATTGTTAAGGGGAAAAGTGCTCTCCTTCAACAGCAATTTTATTTATTTTTTAGTGCACCTATATAAAATTTCTACCAAGTTTATTTTTTGACTATTGGATTAATTTTGCTCTAATCATAACATGAACTTCTAATTTTATCTCATCCCACTGGTTTCAAGGGTAAGATATAATCTCTGAAAATATAACTGTCTTTCCTTTATTTAACAATCATGACCTTGTGAATTTCTATTTAGTTTAACTTTTACTTTGGTTTAGTTATTAATTTTATTTCTAAA
The DNA here is from genome assembly GCF_026419965.1 of Kogia breviceps. Taxonomy (NCBI): domain Eukaryota; kingdom Metazoa; phylum Chordata; class Mammalia; order Artiodactyla; family Physeteridae; genus Kogia; species Kogia breviceps. The sequence goes on along the minus strand of NC_081312.1, from coordinate 116,856,813 downwards.
TTAATGGCTTAATTCTTTCTAAATCATTTGAGCTCATAAACTCAGGTAGTTCAAGTAAAAAGTATGATAGTTAAATAGAATCATTTCTAATACGAAAGTTTATTTAAACTAGTAGTTCAGAAAAAGAGCAGATACCCTTTAGGATAATCAGAAAGACTGGGTCTTAGACCAAAGCACTCAGTAAATTCCCTGAGGGAGGTTATAGAACTTTAGAACATAAGATAGAGATCTTAGTAGTGATCCCCAAATCATATTCGGTTGAACATCCATGAATACCACTTGAAAGGGAATTTGGTGGTTAAATAACCTTGAGAAACACTACGTTCAACACACTCAGCCAGTTCATTTACTTTGGGTCCCCTCAGAATCTTTCATGTGCTAATGGTCCCACTAAGAGTCTGGAAGGGAACATAATGGGCACTGCCAAATGTGACTGATAGGTGCAGAGTTTTTCCATAGCACTTCCCATAGGACTACTGCTGCTTAGAATCCATCTTGGGGAGCTCTGAACCAGAACTGCCAAGACCCCCTGGAAAACAAAAAAGTGAACCTCTTTTAAGCATGGTGTTTGTGGGGTCTTAAATATATCATTGTATTTCATCTTCGCAACCACCCTATACAATGGATAGGGAATCCTATTGTTTTTTAAAAAATGAGAATGGTGAAGTTCAATAGTTCAATGGATTTATCAGTTATTATTGACCCCACCTGCTTTCAAACAGTCCAGGGACCACTCTATGACCTATCAAACCAGAATTTCAGCAGTGTGGTCCCCGTGGATGTGTGTATATAAAGCTGGACAAATAGTTTTGTTGTACGGTTATGGTTGAGAACCACCGGAATCAGCCATTTCCCTATGGCCACATGAATTCTATCTTCTGACTCCCAAGACCAGTGCTCTTTCTCCTACAACATGCCACCCATGAATGATCCTCCGCTTCTGGGTGTCTCCAGGTAAAAATCTGGAAATTGTCAAAAGGTACACATGGGCTGATTGGTGCCTTTTCCCCATCACGGTTCAAGGTAGAACAGTAACCTCTAAGACAGCCAGGTAAACAACATGATCCTTTAGAATTAGAAGTCAATACATTAAATTACACACTGACTTCTTGTGAAACCACCTAGAGACCTATCTTATAAACACTGCATAAGGTATTGTCAAATATGAATGCTTGCCTTTCCATTTTCAAATGGAGGTATTGTCCCATTTATCCTGAGTACTGTATATGGATGTTGAATGTTTGGTGGCTTGTCCTTAAAAATCTAAATTAAACTATCTTCTCAAATATAAAATAAGTCTTTTTCCTTGGCCTCTCTAAAATCCATGAGAACTCTCCCTTTTCACATACAATAGTGAGGTTTGCAAATCTGTTTGCCTGTTCTTTCAGTCTGATTGTGAATGTTCTTGTTCAGCTCCCATTTCTGCAATAAAACTACATGTTAAAAAAAGTTGTCAGCAATTATTAACCTGTTTGATGCTGCTTCTTCTGGTGACAGATAAGGAATGGACAGATTCCCAATTTAAATACCCAATTTGTCAAATTAAAGTGCCTCAAACTCTAATTGATGTGAGCTGGGAAGAGTGTTTTTATATTGTTTTTTCTCTAAAGTAGTTGCTGTATCCTGTAGACATTTTTCATTTTCCATTAATCTTCTTGGGCCCTTTATGCTTTGTTTGTGCCTCTGTTAATAAGGAAAGTGTAGCAGGTCTTAACCAGGTGGAATGACCCTCACTTAGACTACTCAACAGATCAATGCATTTCTCAGTTATTCCTTGAGTTTTGGAACAGAACAAGCACTCACAAACCTTGGGAAAATGTATTCCTTTACTCTAAAATGAGCTAAGAAAATTGCTTAGCAAAAAAAATGGGAGAATTCAAAGAGAAATTGCCTTGTCCCATTGTACTTACAAATCAAATGCATATTTTAGGATACATTGTGCATATTTTAGTAATCCATAATATTCACTCTGCTGAGCCTAATGGCTCTTGGATAGCCATTAAGCTGTACTAAGTAAATACCTTTTTTTGGGTATGTGTGCTAATTTCAAAAACACATTGTTTTATTTATAGTGCACTCTTCATATAAGAACCTACTGCTATTTGGACTGAGCAGTTTGTCTAGGGAAGGGAAATGAAGCTTTGTGAATGAGAGTTTATGCTATGTTGAGACAAGTTCTGGTTAAGAGCATTTGGACATTGGGAAAATAAATTTGGGGGTTACTCATATCATATAAGAGTTGCAAGCAATTCTTTTTTTTTTTTTAATTAGTTTATTTATTTTTGGCCGTGTTGGGTCTTCGTTTCTACGTGAGGGCTTTCTCTAGTTGTGGCAAGTGGGGGGCCACTCTTCATCGCAGTGCGCGGGCCTCTTACTGTCGCAGCCTCTCTTGTTGCAGAGCACAGGCTCCAGACGCGCAGGTTCAGTAGTTATGGCGCACGGGCCCAGTTGCTCTGCGACATGTGGTATCTTCCCAGACCAGGGCTCGAACCTGTGTCCCCTGTATTGGCAGGCAGATTCTAAACCACTGCACCACCAGGAAAGCCCCTGCAAGCAATTCTTGACAAAACGGCACTAAGGATATCGTTGAGAGTTAAGAAAAAAACCCTTTATGGCATTACATATTAAATGCCTCATAAATTGGGGGGACACTTTGTACAAGTGGGGCTGCCAAAAACTGGGGGTACCACTTTAAGTGGTTTCTAAATAATCAAATTAGAATAACTTTTTATTTATTTATTTGTTAACATCTTTATTGGCATATAATTGCTTTACAATGGTGTGTTAGTTTCTGCTTTACAACAAAGTGAATCAGTTATACATATACATATGTTCCCATATCTCTACCCTCTTGCGTCTCCCTCCCTCCCACCCTCCCTATCCCACCCCTCTAGGTGGTCACAAAACACCGAGCTGATATCCCTGTGCTATGCGGCTGCTTCCCACTAGCTATCAATTTTGCGTTTGGTAGTGTAAATATGTCCATGCCACTCTCTCACTTCATCACAGCTTACCCTTCCCCGTCCCCATGTCCTCAAGTCCATGCTCTAGTAGGTCTGTGTTTTATTCCCATCCTACCCCTAGGCTCTTCATGACATTTTTTTTTCTTAGATTCCATATATGTGTGTTAGCATACAGTATTTGTTTTTCTCCTAGAATAACTTTTTTTAACTTAAAAATTATTTGTCAAATCTACTCATTCTATCAATGAGGAACAAGGAGTCCAGACATCTAGTATGACACGCCCACAGTCCCAAAGCTACAAAGGAAGAGAGCTAAAGCTGATCCACGTCTTAACCATCTCCATGATTCCTCCATGACAAGCCCTCTCCACACACCAGAAGAAGCTGTACATGCAGCTCACATCAATAAAATATTACTGATGTATTCAAAAACCCACAGTCATGACCCATTTCTCAAGGAACCCACAATCTAGTCATCATATTTTTTGTATCCTATTTCATTGAATGCTTAAGATTGAACACTAAACGGCATTTATACCTCTGCGTTGGGATGATAGCACCATCTCGGATCCCAAAGCTTCAGAGCTGGGAGTCATCCTGGACTCTGCCCTCCTCCTCATGCCATCCTAGCATTCACCCTCCCATGCGGCCAAACCCCAGCACTTTCCACTGCCCTGACCTGGCTCAAGCCCTTTCAGCCTGTCCCAGGACCACAGAGCCCAGCACATTTCCTGATGGGTTTTCACACCCTAATTTCTACTCTCCACACATGTTTGGGCAGACATATTTCAGTTCTGCCCAAGCCTTTGTATGGTCTACTGCATAAAGCTGAAGCTACTTGACCTGAAAAATAAAACTTTCACAATCTGGCCTCTGTCTCTGTGATAGCGTCATTCTCCTTATCCCCAGCTTCTAGCTTTGGGTCCCTTAGTTGGTTATTTCCTTCCATACCCTCCTCATTTCATGTGCATTATTCTCTCTATGCTTTTGATTTTCCTGACCCTCTGCCTGGAATGTCCTCCACTCACTCCAGTCTCGCCCACCTGGTCCACCTATGTAACTCCAGATCATTCTCTGAGGCTTCAGGGCCATACCTCCACCTTCCCTAATAGTCCTTCCCTGTCACCTTCCACCCACATTCACCAGTTAGGTCCCCCGTCAATGGTCCTAGAGGAGCACTGCTTCACCCCTGTATTTACTACATACAATTCTGTGTGTGTGATCTTCACCCTGGACTCTAGCTCTTTGAAATTAGGAATAATGTCTCATTTATATTTATCTTCTAAATGCCTAGCACTGGGACCAGACATCTAACCAGTGTTCAGTGTTTGTTGAATAAATGGAGAAATAAAGCATTCTTACCCCCAGATGATTCCCTTTCCAAAAATTGGACTACAGTGTGGATTCTCATCCCAACATAAGTAAAAGAATACAAACTTTCAATTTCATTTTTCTTAGGAATTGCAAGCATGCAAATTTTTACTTAATTGACTAATAATACCAAAGGGTATTAAGCATCTTAAGGGGGAGGCTCTTCTCATAATACTGTTATGACCTCTAGTTATAAGTAAGCTGTCCTTTTCTAATTGGAAAGATGATCAGAATCAAGGATGGAGGTGGTGGAAAGCAACCATCATATGCTACTTGCTAGGAGAGTAATCTCAGCTTTGCAGGTGAAGAAAACTAGTCATGTGGAGGTCAAATAATTTGCACACCTGCAAGTGTGTAGCAGAGCTCAGATCCATCTAAATGTGAAACCGCATGTCTCCCACTGCATCAGGCTGCCTCAAGCAAGAACATCATCATATTGAATTTAAAGATTCTACAACCATCCAACAATCCATGGTGAAATTTAAAAATATTTACTATATGTAAGATTCACAACTCTGCTTATAGAGTATTATATTGAAGGGAGTTTCATTATTTCAAATAGCTTGTGCTTGATTTCTTTAGAGAAAAGAAACAAATAGTCAAAATAAAGGTATAAACATCCTTGGCTCTGAGCATTGCTCACCCTCTAAAGGCTATGGACCATGACCTCTGGCTCAGAGAAAGCCCCAGATGAATTCAGTTTCCCTTTCTCCCTCATCCAGCAGAGCGCAGCTTTGAAATCTTCCTTCCATTAACTACCCATTGTTTCTTTTGCCAACCCCGTCTCATTTTAATATATCATTTTTTATGAAAGGTAATATTATATGGTAGAAAACTGTAAAAAAATAATGGATAGAGTTCGTATAAAGAAAATACATTATTTCAATAGTTTTATTATTTTTTTGTCCATTACACATTCACAGGTTTTGTTGTTTATATAGATATGTTTTATAGATGGCTCCATTCAAAGCAAATTACTTTTAACACTTTGATCATTGAGGAATTTAAATTAACATGATTTTTTTCTAAAGGAATAACTGTTTTCTAGAAAATATACCTGTATTGTTGTTAATATTCTTATCCTTTTTATTTAAAAAATCCATTGGAAGCTCTCATAAAGGATCATATATAAAATTACCTTAAAGTTTGAATGAATATCATTAGTCCATTAATTTAGTTTCTGAAAGTCCAACTATCAGTATCTGTTAGAACACATATTTCTCAACAATTTCTTTCATTTGGCACTGAATCTAGTGTCTAGAACAGGGCTGGTATCACACATGAGCTTAAAAAATATGTGTTCAATGAAAACATGCTTTCTAGGAGTCTGAGCTCCATCATCTGTGGCTATTTCTCCTGTGTTTGTACATTTATTCTATCAGCCTGTCAGTTAGACTCTAAACAAATTAAACAAAAGAAAGGAGGAAAAATATTGGAAGGATTAAAGGGCTCACAGGAGCCAAAAGTTGGTCATTTAGGACACAAAAGGACAAAAGATGGGACCCAGATTACTGCAGGGCACTGGGTGGCAGTAATTAATAAACAGCCTCTTCAAGGTGCTGTCCACAGGAAGAATCTGTTCTAAGCAGATTCCCATTTTTGTGTCTTGCCACTCAAAATTCAGCCTCACAGCAGAGATAGCCCAGGTAGACCAGCTGGGACTGTTCCCCATGCCTGGCAGTGGAAGGGAGACTGGAAGTAGACTTAGAAAGGCCCCTACACCATGGACTGAGAAGAAGCAGGGATAGCTCCCCAAAGGAAAATTCAAGTGTCCTTCCTGAATGCAGACACAGATGACACACAAAATCAAAAAGTATCTACCAAGTCACTGACAGCACAGCGGAGCCACTCTGATTCTATCTTCTAAAAAGGTGAAGACGTTCTTGCCTGTTAACTTTTAGATCCATATTTTATTTTTTATATAAAATAGCAGGCAGGTCTGTACAAGTTTTTCTGATCGTATGCTTCTTCTCCCATTCTTCTGCCCATTTCCCATGTCTATTCTGTCAAAAGTAATGGAGAACTGAATAATAAATTAAATATAAAGAATGAGTCAGTTACAATGTAGGCTAAAGAAGTTGATTTGGATGAGTGAAACTTTAAAATAGTTATACCACAAACATAACATATAAAGTATCCAATCATACTAACACTAATTAACAATTAATATTGTTTATTAGAACATTTTTTGTAATGTGTTGGTCTCCATACAGTGAAGCTAAGTGACAAATCTTATATTAAGGTAAACATTAAAATGGCCAAATTGAAGAGTCCATAAAACAAGATTTGAGGAAAACACTACAGTGTGTGGGATACAGGAAGAAAGCAGCTGGTTCTCTTTCATGGTCCAAAATCTTGCTCATACTAATTCTTCTAACAAGTTCTTGTTTTCTCCTTCACCAGCCAGCTCAAATACTATCTACTTTTAAAATACTCCACTTAAGATAGTCTTGAATTCAGCTAGCCAAGTCTTCTGTCTTCTCCTATATATATAGTATTTTGTACATGCAAATATTATGAATTTTTTCATTAACTTTTTATCCTAATCTATAATAGTAACTGCTTATATTTATTATTTACCATGTTCCAGACACTTGTATTTTATAATACTTCCAAGAATTGTTCTAAGTATAAATATTATGTTTTTATAAATTGTATTTGTAAATATCAGAAGTATTATATTATTTTACAGTATTATAAGTATTATAATATTTTATCATACCCAGAATCATTTGAGGTAGGTTTTCTGGTTGTCTGTATTTAATAGATTAGAGATTGGACCTCAGGGCTCAAATAAATGTTTGCTGCATTGCTTGGAGCCTCAAGGAGTCAGCAGAGACTCTGAGGGTCTATGAGTGGAGAAAAAAGTAGACTTAGCCAATGATGGTGTTGGTTGGGGTGGGGAAGAAAACAGAAGAACTATAACAGGAAAGTATAAGGTTTATCCTTAAAGATAATGACTCATCTTGATAGTTATCAAACAGCAAAGTGACCAGAAACTTTTCAGTTTTTCTGAGGACTTCAAAAAGTAGTTATATATATTTGTATATGTGTTCATATATACGTATATGTATATATTCATATATATGAATATTTGTGTATATATACATGTATATGAATATATACAAATACATGTATATGAATACATATGAAAATGCACATATGAATATATATACATATGTGAATATATGCAAATACATGTATCTTCTTTTTGAATATATATATATATATATATATATATATATATATATATATATATTCATTTATCAAGGAGGGTCTTTGACCTCAGCTGTTCACAACCTACTGGTGTGTTTTGACTCCATTCCCCTCCTGCTTATCCATCAGTGGGAGCACAATCCTGATGTAGAAAACATGAATATAGACTTCTGCTTCAGAAGAACATTTTCCCAAGGATTGGTTTTACTTCCATAACTCCCAAACCTGTGGCCAGCCCTACCCTGCTTCTGGGATGTCTTGAAATCTCAAAGTTCCTTTTCCTTTTGGCAGGAAGGTATGATGAAATATTCTTTGATCTTATTCTGAGTCTACAGTGTATTACCAAGTTTTCAGCAAAAATATTACTTTAACAGAAGCGGCAAAATATTCAGCAAAATATCTACCAGCCATTTGCCATATTCTGTGTGGAAAAACCATAAGTGGACAGTAAGTGCCTTAGGGGCAGGACTCAAGAATCACAGTCTTTGTTTCCTTTATGAGTCCAGTACAGAGACATGCAATATTTTGAGGAGCTAATCTGATAAAGCAATTGAGCTACAACATTTTGATGGAACCTAAAAATCAAACAATTAATTGTTTAATTTTTTTATTAAAATGATTAGCTCAGTGTGACACAGTGGAGTTCAACTCCATCAGGATGCCTGCCCCTGGCAAATAATAATATAACCAGTAATCACAGATTTATACTTAGTCTCCTTAGAAAGGGCCATCAATCTTTAGAAGAAATTGCTTTTTTATTCCGATACTTTGCTAATATTGTGAAAGCCAAGCATCTCAGATTCCAGGTTTTATCCCTAAAGTTAAAATGGCCCCATTGCTTATTTTCAATTAAGCAATAAAGTGACTGATTTGTAATGAAACTTATTCTGTTTCCCATTTGAAACCTATACCCATGATACTCAGGGCATGCATGAACAAGTAATGGAAAGGGATGAAAATTAGGGCATATCATAATCTCCAGTGAGAAAGGAGGATCTTTGAAAAGTATATGTCATACATATCATAATTAGAGATGTTACAAAATAGAAAACATTTGTTACTAATACAAACTACAAAAATAAATCTTGATTGTATCCTTTTGATTATGTAGAGGAGAGAGCTTGAGATCTTTATGTTTCTCAAAAGGAAGTTGGTTTCAAAACTAGTGGAGAAATCCTGATATAGAAGATGGACATCTTTGCTTTCTGTAGACTTCATAATTATGTAGCCTTCCTTAATGTAGTTTGTAATCAAGTAACTTACCCACACAGAGGTTAGATTCTAAAGGTAAAACCGAATTTACCCTTGAAAATCTCTTAAACCACCAATAGCAGAAAGGATATTTGGCCCAATTACAATCACTTATCTCACACTTTCTGATGATACTTAAATCCTCAATTAAATTCCTAAATCGTTTTTCAGCTGTATGAATATAAATCCCCCTAGTAATGAAGGTGGTGGAGGAGATAACTAATTACTCTATAGAGATATTGTCCTTCTTAATAGACTTTATTAAATCATTATATTCTTCAAATGTAAACTCATTTTCAAATACATACACATGAAATCCAATCAATATGGAAAGTAATAAGAAACCAAAAACTGTCCAAAATCAAGATAAGTGTTAAGCACAGACCAAGGGTCAGGCAATCAGCTGAGGTCAGGGATGTCCACGGTGTATATTACTTGGTGATGTTTTTTTAACTAGGGATTTTACATTTTGCTTGTGCCAGCCATATATCAGTGTCACATAGTACGTGCTCAATAAATGCTTGTCAGATGAAGATTTGATGGCTCAGAGATTTGTTCAAGAAGATTTTTTACTTGACTGCAAGTTTAATGCAATAGTCCATTCACAATCGAGCTTCTATTGTCAAGAATTTCCATGATACTTTGTCCAATATTTAAATATTGGTAACTTACCAATATTAAAAGTTAAGTATCTCATGTTGGACCACCAGAGACTTACCCGCCACACATATTATTTATCGGTGAGAGTTCTCTCAGAGATATCCGTCTCAACAATAAGACCCAGCTCCACCCAACAGTCAGCAAGTTCCAGTGCTGAACACCCATGCCAAACAACTAGCAAGCAGGAACATAATCTGACCCATTAGCAGAGAGGCTGCTTAAAGTAATATTGAGTTCACAGACTCCCAAAACCCACCACTGGATGTGGCCTTGCCCACCAGAAAGACAAGATCCAGCCCCACCCACCACAACACAGGCACCAGTTCTCCCCCACCAGGAAGTCTACAAAAGCCATTGAACCAACCTCACCCACAAGGGGCAGAAAGCAACGGGAACTACCAACCTGCAGGCTGTGAAAAGGAGACCCCCAAATACAGTAAGTTAAAAAAAACTGAGAAGACAGAGAAATATGCTGCAGATGAAGGAACAAGGTAAAAACCCACCAGACCAAACAAATGTAGAGGAAATATGCAGTCTACCTGAAAAAGAATTCAGAGTAGTGATAGTAAAGATGATCCAAAATCTCATAAATAGAATGGAGAAAACACAACAAACATTTAACAAGGAAGTATAAAAACGAAAGAGCAAACCAAAAATGATTAATAACACATAAGTGAAATTGAAAATACTCTAGAAAGAATCAATAGCAGAATAACTGAGGCAGAAGAACAGGTAAGTGACCTGGAAGAAGAATAGTGGGAATAACTGCCATAGAGAAGAATAAAGAAAAAAACAATGAAAAGAATTGAGGACAGTCTCAGCAACCTCTGGGACAACATTAAACACACCAACATTCGAATTATAGGGGTCCCAGAAGAAGAAGACAAAAAGAAAGGGTCTGAGAAAATATTTGAAGAGATTATAGTCAAAAACTTCCCTAACGTGGGAAAGAAAACAGTCAATCAAGTCCAGGAAGCACAGTGAGTCCCATACAGGATAAACCCAAGGAGAAAAACGCCAAGACACATATTAATCAAATTATCAAAAAAAATAAATATGAAGAAAAAGTATTAAAAGCAGCAAGGGAAAAGCAACAAATAACATACAAGGGAATTCCCATAAGATTAACAGCTGATCTTTCAGCAGAAACTCTGCAAGCTAGAAGGGAATGACAGGACACATTTAAAGTGATGAAAGGGAAAAACCTACAACCAAAATTACTGTACCCCACAAGTTTCTCATTCAGATTCAAGGGAGAAATGAAAACCTTTAGAGACAAGAAAAAGTTGAGAGAATTCAGCACCAGCAAACCAGCTTTACAACAAATGCTAAAGGGACTTCTCTAGGCAGGAAACACAAGCAAAGGAAAAGACCTATAAAAACAAACCCAAAACAATTAAGAAAATGGGAATAGGAACATACATATCGACAACTACCTTAAATGTAAATGGATTAAATGCTCCAACCAAAAGACACAGACTGGCTGAATGGATACAAAAGCAAGACACACATAAATGCTGTCTACAGGAGACCCACTTCAGACGTAGGGACACATACAGACTGAAAGTGGGGGGATGGCAAAATATATTCCATGCAAATGGAAATCAAAAGAAAGCTGGAGTAGCAATACTCACATCAGACAAAATAGACTTTAAAATAAAGACATTACCAAAGAAAAAGAAGGACACTACATAATGATCAAGGGATCGATCCAAGAAGAAGATATAAAAATTATAAATATTTATGCACCCAACAAAGGAGCACCTCAATATATAAAGGAAATGTTAACAGCCATAAAAGGGGAAATCAATAGTAACACAGTCATAGTAGGGGACTTTAACACATCACTTTCACCAATGGACACATCATCCAAAATGAAAATAAATAAGGAAACACAAGCTTTAAATGACACATTAGACCAAATGGACTTAACTGATATTTATAGGACTTTCTATCCAAAAACAACAGAATACAATTTCTTCTCAAGTGCACATGGAACATCCTCCAGGATAGATCATATCTTGGGTCACAAATCAAGCTTTGATAAATTTAAGAAAATTGAAATCATATTAAGTATCTTTTCTGACCACAACGCTATGAGACTAGATATCAACTAGAGAAAAAAAAATGTAAAAAATACAAACACATGGAGGCTACACTATATGCTACTAAATAACCAGGGGTTCACTGAAGAAATCAAAGAGGAAATCAAAAAATACCTAGAAACAAATGACAATCAGAACATGATGACCCAAAATCTATGGGATGTAGCAAAAGCAGTTCTAAGAGGGAAGTTTATGGCAATACAATCCTACTTCAAGAAACAAGAAAAATTTCAAATAAATAACCCAACATTACACCTAAAGCAATTAGAGAAAGAAGAACAAAAAACCCCTAAAGTTAGCAGAAGGAAAGAAATCATAAAAGTCAGATTAGAAATAAATGAAAAAGAAATGAAGTAAACAATACCAAAGATCAATAAAACTAAAAGCTGGTTGTTTGAGAAGATAAACAAAATTGATAGACCATTCGCCAGACTCATCAAGAAAAGAAGGGAGAAGACTGAAATCAACAGAAATAGAAATGAAAAAGATGTACCAACTGACACTGCAGAAATACAAAGGATCATGAGAGATTACTACAAGCAACTCTATGCCATTAAAATGGAAAACCTGGAAGAAATGGACAAATTCGTAGAAAAGTACAACCTGCCAAGACTGAACCAAGAAGAAATAGTAAATATGAACAGACCAATCACAAGCACTGAAATTGAAACTGTGATTAAAAATCTTCCAACAAACAAAAGCCCAGGACCAGATGGCTTCACAGGCGAATTCTATCAAACATTTAGAGAAGAGCTAACACCTATCCTTCTCAAACTCTTCCAAAATACAGCAGGAGGAACACTCCCAAACTCATTCTACGAGGCCACCATCACTCTGATAGGAAAACCAGACAAAGATGTCACAAAAAAAGAAAACTACCGGCCAATATAACTGATTAACATAGATACCAAAATCCTCAACAAAATACTAGCAAACAGAATGAATCCAACAGAACATTAAAAGGATCATACACCATGATCAAGTGGGGTTTACCCCAGGAATGCAAGGATTCTTCAATATACACAAATCCATCAGTAAGATGCACCATATTAACAAATTGAATAATAAAAACCATATGATAATCCCAATAGATGCAGAAAAAGCATTTAACATAATTCAACACCCATTTATGATACAACTCTCCAGGAAGTGTGCATAGAGGGAAGTTACCTCAACATAATAAAGGCCATATATGACAAACCCACAACCAACATCATTCCCAATGGTGAAAAACTGAAACATTTCCTCTAAGATCAGGAACAAGACAAGGTTGCCCACTCTCACCACTCTTATTCAACATAGTTTTGGAAGTTTTAGCCCTGGCAATCAGAGAAGAAAAAGAAATAAAAGGAAAGCAAATAGGAAAAGATGAAGTAAAATTGTCACTGTTTGCAGTTGACATGATACTATACATAGAGAATCCTAAAGATGCTACCAGAGAAATACTAGAACTAATCAATGAATTTGGTAGAGTAGCAGGATACAAAATTAATGCACAGATATCTTTTGCATTCCTATATATGAACAATGAAAAATCAGAAAGAGAAATTAAGGAAACCCTCCCATTTACCACTGCAACAAAAAGAATAAAATACCTAGGAATAAACCTACCTACAGAGACAAAAAATCTGTATGCAGAAAACTATAAGACACTGATGAAAGAAATTAAATGTGATACAAAAAGATGGAGAGATATATCATGTTCTTGGATTGGAAGCATCAACATTGTGAAAATGACTATACTACCCAAAGCAATCTACAGATTCAATGCAATCCCTACCAAACTACCAATGGCATTTTTCACAAAACTAGAACAAAAAATTTTATAACTTATATGGAAACACAAAAGACCCCAAATAGCAAAAGCAATCTTGAGAAAGAAAAATGGAACTGGTGGAATCAGGCTCCCAGACTTCAGACTGTACTACAAAGCTACAGTAATCAAGACAGTATGGTACTGGCACAAAAACAGAAATATAGATCAATGGAACAGGATAGAAAGTCCAGAGATAAATCCATGCACATATGGTCACCTTATTTTTGTTAAAGGAGGCAAGAATATACAGTGGAGAAAAAAACAGTCTCTTCAATTATTGGTGCTGAGAAAACTGCACAGCTACTTGTAAAAGAATGAAATTAGGGGCTTCCCTGGTGATGCAGTGGTTGAGAATCTGCCTGCTAATGCAGGGGACATGGGTTCGAGCCCTGGTCCGGGAGGATCCCACATGCCGCGGAGCAACTAGGCCCATGAGCCACAACTACTGAGCCTGCGCGACTGGAGCTTGTGCTCCACAATAAGAGAGGCCACAATAGTGAGAGGCCCGTGCACCGTGATGAAGAGTGGCCCCCGTTTGCCACAACTAGAGAAAGCCCTCGCACAGAAACAAAGACCCAACACAGCAAAAATAAATAAATAAATGAATAAACTCCTACCGCCAACTTCTTCTTTAAAAAAAAAAAAAGAATGAAATTAGAACACTTCCTAACACCATACACAAAAATAAGCTCAAAATGGATTAAGGACCTAAATGTAAGGCCAGACACTATAAAACTCTTAGAGGAAAACATAGGCAGTTATAAACACTCTATGACATAAATCACAGCAAGATCCTTTTTTTTTTTTTTTTTTTTTTTTTGGTGCTAGGCGGGCCTCTCACTGTTGTGGCCTCTCCCATTGCGGAGCACAGGCTCCGGACGAGCAGGCTCAGCGGCCATGGCTCACGGGCCCAGCCGCTCCACGGCATGTGGGATCTTCCCAGACCGGAGCACGAACCCGTGTCCCCTGCATCGGCAGGCGGACTCTCAACCACTGCGCCACCAGGGAAGCCCGCAAGATGCAAGATCCTTTTTGACCCACCTCCTAGACAAATGGAAATAAAAACAAAAATAAACAAATGGGACCTAATGAAACTTAAAAGTTTTTGCACAACAAAGAAAACCATAAACAAGATGAAAAGATAACTCTCAGAATGGGAGAAAATATTTGCAAATGAAGCAACTGACCAAGGATTAATCTCCAAAATATACAAGCAGCTTATGCAGCTCAATATCAAAAAAACAAAGAACCTAATCAAAAAATGGATGGAAGACCTAAACAGACATTTCTCCCAAGAAGATATACATATTGCCAACAAACACATGAAAGGATGATGAACATCACTAATCATTAGAGAAATGTAAATCAAAACCACAATGAGGTATCACCTCACGCCAGTCATAATGGCCATCATCAAAAAATCTACAAACAATAAATGCTGAACCCTCTTGCACTGTTGGTGGGAATGTAAATTGATACAGCCACTATGGAGAACAGTATGGAGGTTCCTTAAAAAACTGCAAATAGAACTACCATATGACCCAGCAATCCCATTACTGGGCATATACCCTGAGAAAACCATAATTCAAAAAGAGACATGTACCACAATATTCACTGCAGCTCTATTTAGAGCATGTCCTGCATGCTCAATAGCCAGGACATGGAAGCAACCTAAGTGTCTATAGGCAGATGAATGGATAAAGAAGATGTGGCACATACATACAATGGAATATTACTCAGACATAAAAGGAAACAAAATTGAGTTATTTGTAGTGAGGTGGATTGACCTAGAGTCTGTCATACAGATTGAAGTAAGTCAGAAAGAGTAAAACAAATACCTTATGCTAACACATATATATGGAATCTAAAAATGGTTCTAATGAACCTAGGGGCAGGACAGGAATAAAGATGCAGACGTAGAGAATGGACTTAAGGACACCAGGTGGGGGAATGGGAAGCTGGGACAAAGTGAAAGAGTAGCTTTGACATATATACACTACCAAATGTAAAATAGCTAGTGGAAAGCAGCTGCATAGCACAGGAAGATCAGCTCAGTGCTTTATGACCACCTAGAGGGGTGGGATAGGGAGGATGGGAGGGAGACACAAGAGGGAGGGGATATGGGGATATATGTATACATATAGCTGATTCACTTTGTTATACAGCAGAAATTAACACACCATTGTAAAGCAATTATACACCAATAAAGATGTTTAAAAAAATTAAGCATCTCAAATAAGAATTTTTTTCTTTTAAACTTATGCCAGGTGAGCAAGAAATATCTTTTCCCATTGCACTACAGTATATCAAAAAGTAGAATTATTTGACGTGACATATCCTCTTTCACCATGATGACCTCCCACCTTTGCAGTGGTACTGTCATTCTTAGGTGACACCTGCTTAGCTTGCAGCCCACAGCTTAGTGTGTGCTATGCAGCAGCAGATGGCTTGAGCCGTGACGTGTTAATGGCAGTGATTACTTTATGAATAGTGACAGCTGATCAGGGACATAATAAACAATAGTGGCTGCCATCCTGGAAAAGGTGCTAAATAGAGGTGACATGCTTAGTGAGGGCTATATCTCTCTCTTGAACCTCATTATCAATTCCAGAGAGACAGGGAGGCCAGCCAGGCAATGGCAGGTTCAGACACTGAGGAAAGAACCCAACCAGCATGGAGATTTCCCTCCACTTTAATTGGGGCAGGGGAGGGTGTAGAGGTTCTAATGTGCAAGCCATTTGGGTACATGGTAAGGTGTGTTCCCAGTTTTATTCCTCATTTGCCAACCTCTGAACTTGTGGTGTGATACTTATCACTTTCAAGAAGTCTGCTTCTTACCACTCTTCTTTCATGAATCACTGCCTTGAGCCAGGGTAGAAATCACTGTGACAGAGTATGAGGAAATCAACATTTGTGTCTAGTGAAATTGTATTTCTGAGGACCAACAATATTCTGGACAAATTTCTATCTTTGAATCATACCTCTAGGAAATGATTATGTGAAGGGAATCAGAGATAAACTTCTGTTAAGGGTTATTCATTCATTCCAAAAACTGAACACTGGGGAATAAAGCAAAAAAGGTAGAAGTCCTTATCTTCAAGGGGTATGAGAAAGACATATATGTAAGCAGTCAATTGTGATCCAGAATGATTATCTTCTGGACTGAGCGTAAGATTAGTTTTGGGGTTTTTCCAAATGAAGCAATGTCACCAATGTAAATACATATATTTAAATGTCACCAATGTAAATATATATTTAAATTAATATAAAGTGTATATATACAAATTATATTAATATATTTAATATATAATAAATTTAATTTAATATTTAATAAATTAAATATAAATTTATTGTGATTTATATTATATATTTAAATATATATTTATACAGCATATATAAAGACAAATTTATATAAAATTACCTGATAAAATAAATATTCAATATTCCAATGAGTTTATCAAATCCTAGTGATTTACTCTGGATTATCAACATACCTTCTTAAAACACAGAGTTTTTACTAAAACAAAGGAACATGAGGTCTTCCACTGTGTATCTGTTATTTTGAGGCTTCTGGTGGACTTTGCTCTTATTTTAATTGCTATCCACATGCCAAAATATAACATACAGGAACTTCCCTGGTGGTCCAGTGGTTAAGAATCTGCCTTCCAATGCAGGGGATGCCGGTTCGATACCTGGTTGGGGAACTAAGATCCAACATGCCACAGGGCAACTAAACCCTGTCGCAACTACTGAGCTCACACACTCTAGAGCCCCCTGTGCCACAACTAGAGAAGCCCACACGCTGCAGCTAGAGAGAAGCCTGCAACAAAGACCCAGTGCAGCTAAATAAATAAATAAACTTTTTTTAAAAATGTAAAATACGTAAAGGCATCTAATAACCTAAAATTAAAAGTACCATATAGAAAAACCTTTCTACTTCTTTTGATGAGGGTGGCTGAAAAGAAACACTTGAGTAGATTTAAAAGCATGTATGCTTTAGCATCTGAGCAGAATAAATGGGTACATCATCTCTATTTCAGTTCCTCTGAGCTCAAGACCCATGAGCCTCAAAAGGCCAGCTCATATCATGCTGCACTAACAGACATCTCTTCTGTATGTGTAACCTGCCGCCAATAGTCTCTTTATAAGTCTCAGGACCAAAACTAAGTAAGATTATTACACTGACTTCATCCTGCCCATTACAGTATCTTCCCTGATTGACTATTTGAGAATTACTGTATTATGTCTGCCCTGGAGACATTTGAAGGTCCTGATATATTTCAGTGATTTTACTTAACCTAGTAATTAGTTTACACAATTTTATGGAGATTTTACTGCTTTGGAGATGACAGTTTTTCTCCTCAAAATTATTTCTGATAGTCATTTCATTTCATGGTTTATGTAAGATCTGATATACTGGTTAAAAGATTTTCATTTAAGACTACAGTAAAAAATCTCTTTTCACTAAATGAATGCTATTTTGTACATCCTCACTTTTTTGGTTCTTTTTTTTTTTAACCCATACCTTGTGTGGGATTGTTTATAAGGAAAAAGAAAAAGCAGTTTAAACGGAATCTTATTAAGAATAACAGGAGTTTTAAATATAAAGTGCAGAAAAGTGATTTAATAATTTCCAAAACTTTGAAAGTGTTACACATGGATGAATAAGAAGTAACAAAAACCCCACCACAAGCCTATTCATTCAGTGGAAAAATATTGATTGAGCACCTTGACACTTGTTAACACACTTGACACGTGTTTCTGACACTGTTCTAGGCACTGAGGCACAGCAATGAAAGCAAAATGAATTCCCTTCTCTCTTGAAATGTACATGCTAGAGGAGGAGAGAGAAGATAAATGAATGAGCAAAGATAAGTAAATAATTACAAACTGGGGAGAAGGAATGACGGAGAGATCAGAGAAGGCAGAGTAGGGACAAATAAGAAGAGACTGGGTGAGGTGAGGAAATAGGCTGTGCAAAAATTAGGGGAAGAATAGTTAAAATGGCAAATAATGCTGTTTGTGAATAACCAGGATTTTTTGTTTGTTTGTTTCATTGAAGAAAATAACACGGTTGCAGTCAGGGGCATTTCTATTTTAATTAAATACAAGGAAACCTTTTTTTCTTTTTTAGTTAATAAAATTTATTTTCTAGAGGAAAACAAAAAAACTGGGGGGAGAATGTTCTGAAACAGGGACTAGTGTGTTTAAAGCCATGTGAGAAAATGCTGAAGAGTTCCAGGCAATACGTTGATAGCATAGAGAGTGAAGACCTTAGGATTGCCTTAGAACCTGAATTTCATTGACATAACATTCATTGACATTAAAAAACGAGGGAGATTTGCAACCTAAAGGCAGGTACAACGGAGTTCCTGTGTCATTTCAGCTATGTATCTGAAAGTGTATAAAATTACTCAAACCCAGCAGTGAAAGAGCCACTTAGAGAAAATCTTTTTTTAAAAAGATTTCTAAGACCCAGATAGAATTATCTGTGTACCAATTACCCCTAAAGGCTTCACAGAGGTTGTACAGCCAGCTTGCAATGGAAGGTCCAAATGCAGTGAAAATGCTTTGATATTCAATTTTAGGAAACAGCTTCATAATCATTCACTCTTTTCCTTTTCAATTAATTTTTAACTTTAGAAATAGAACATGAATATTTTTAAAAAGCATATACTAGGAATGAGACGAGACTTCCTTTGACTTTATTAGCAATCTTGGTACCTTCTCCATCTTCTTTGAGGTAGAATTACTCTGGATACATATCCTTCCAGAATTTATGGGATATTCTTACATACATTTATATGAGCCCATGCAAAATATACCATTGTTTTATTGGGTTTTTAATGCAAGTGTCATGATACTGCATAGAATATTCTGAAACATGCTTATTTCCCCTAACATCCTTTTTTTTTTTTAAATTGAAGTATAGTTGACTTACAGTATCATGTTAGTTTCTGGTGTACAGCACAGTGATTCAGATATACATATATATTTTTTTCAGATTATTTTCCCTTATGCTATTACAAAATAATGAGTATAGTTCCTTGTGCTAAACAGTAGGTCCTTGTTGGTTATCTATTTTATATATAGCAGTGTATATATGTTAAGATTATATCCCCTATATAATTCCCTAACATGTTGTTGAGAGCTGGCCTCATTACAAGTCTTGACTCATTCCTTTAACTGCTCTGGAGTACTCCATACCATGGTATATTTATCCATTCCCTTTTGATGGACATTTAGATTGTTTCTAAGTTCTTACTGCTGCAAACAATGATTTTAATGAACGTTCCTTATACATGGTTCCTTGTGTATACAAGCAAATATTCTCTCATGTAGCTACCTTAATTCATAATCTTTCTTCGGGAGACATTCCATCTTCATCTCTTCCCTCCTCCTCTACCAAGACAAAAATAAACACCACTGAGAGGATGTTGCTTGGGCTCCCTGACACCCAGTTCCAACTCTCGGGTCAAACTGAGTGCAAGTATTAAGGACCACCCGTTACCACCAAGCAAAGCAGTTCCAAGAACAGGGGTCACCGCCCTTCAATCTTTGACTTCCATCCTGAGTTGAAGATGACCCTCCAGGAAAACATGTGGTGAAAAGTGGTTTTGCCCTGTGAGCCAACAGAAAAGTGCCCCCCAAGGTGACTCGTAAAGGAATTTTGTAAGTCGTGAGCGGAACTGAATGGATTCTGACTAGGCATGGGATTCGGAGTCGTAATAGAAAACATTTATTTGGCTCCAACTTAACATCCTAACACATGTTAGCATTTGCTGCCAATATGCTTCCTAATTAAGAACAACATAAAATCATAGGAAATCCTGTATCCTGTCTTCATACACTTTTCATGTATCTCTAGTTCCCTGGCCTTAATTCTCAAGTATTGCTACCACAAAAAAACAGGTTGATTCAAAAGTCCTGTTTTGCCAACCATGCAGTGTGGTGTCATTAACAAGATTAATGTACATTCCAGAACTCACCACCCTGCGTTTTTTTTTTCTTTTTTTTTTTTTCTCCTTAAACAAATGCTGCTATTAAAAACTAATTTAAAGAGAAAAAAAAACGGATAAGTACCACTACCACCCCATCCCAGTGAAAGACCAGCACCAGTTCGTTGGTAGGGTCTTGTCTGCAACTGATGTAAAGCTTCAAAAAGTTTTTTTTTTAAATGTCTTCTCTCTAGAATTGTCTGGACTGTTGGCCAAGTTTGTATATTTTATCTTGTTGAACAGATTTCAAGATGAAGGACAGACTAGGATCTGGTTTTCCTCTTAGGTCCTCCTTCAATCCATGCTAATTGCATCTGAAAATATTTAGAGATATACCTATGAGTCCTAAACCATCACTCCCCTATTACATATAAATAGGCATTAGGTGATTACTGCACAGATAAAGATATTTATTATAGTTCTAATTAAAGCTAGAATTTGTATGAGTTACTCTTAGAAACCCTTGATTTATCTGTTTGGATGTAGTCTTTGACCTTATATAGCCAAACTAATTACTTTCTTTCCCTACCATATGGCAGGAATTAAAAATTAAACAAAACAAAACAAAAAACAGAAAGAAAGAAACCAAACACTCTGGTACAATATACATTATTTCCCCCTCTAGTGCTATTTTGTTTTCCCATGCACTGAAATAGACTCTGAAATGGCACAAAAGAAATAAAACCTGAGTCGGAAAAGTTATCTTCAAACATTTTCCATAGGACACTTTAATGATTTTCAGAATTATTAATTTTTTTCCAATGAAACGCACATGCTCTCACTGCCTCTTTCCTGAGATGGCTTTGCACTCGCCTTCGTCTTTTTCCCCATTCCAAATCTATTCATTGCTTGTTGTTCTTGGCCGTCCTCACTTTCCATTTTTCATGATTAGTTCTTTATGATCGTGTGTTTCCTTTTCTTCTCCCCGCCATGGCTGCCGGCCAGTTCCCTCTGAGCCCTCAAACTTCCCTTCACTAATGAAACAAGAGCTGCCTCCCTCCCTGGCTTTTGCCATCCAGCTGTTTCCTTTTTAAAATATACACTCATCTTTATTCAGTAAAGTTCCTGGGCAAACCTGACTCTTTTCACAGAAGAGTTGATAATCACATGAGGGATTAAAAAGGTTTTAGGAGAAAGGCATATCTGGAAAATTTTGGGAGTGGGTGGAGGAAGGGTAAATAGAAACTAAGTTTATTTTTGAAACGTTCAAAAGAAAAAAACAGAACAAAAAACTTGGTCCTTAATCCTTGGTCTTAATCCTCAGGCAACTCTGGATGGCAAGTTAGTCTTGAGTGTATTCTCCAGGAGGTCTACGCACACTTGTACAGAATCTTAAATTTCCCACCTCGCCTGCTTCACCTCTTCTGATCACTTGGAAGTAGTCTGCCTACCACCACAGACTTGGATTGTATAGGATTAGGTGGAAAAGGTGTCAATTTGCGGTGTAGCCTGCCAAGTCAAGTCAATGTACTGTAATGCTTTGATTGTTCAAGTTGGCTTTAATCCCTCTTCAATCTCCAGCATGCCCTTGACATCATGGAAATTACCACCAAAGTTAATGTCATCAGATGAACCCTACTAACT
Organism: Kogia breviceps; assembly: GCF_026419965.1. NCBI lineage: Eukaryota > Metazoa > Chordata > Mammalia > Artiodactyla > Physeteridae > Kogia > Kogia breviceps. Next base: position 116,834,849 of record NC_081312.1, on the reverse strand, counting down.
ACTTCAGAGGTGGTTTCCTGAACAAAATATCCTCTTTACTTCATAAGCTTTCAGGTCCCCCCTGTACCCCCCTGCAAATATTTCAAGAAGAATGAAACAGCCCACAGGTATCCTCTTACAACGCAAGAGTGGCTAATTCTTTTTCTGTCTTATAACTGATAAGACCTCATGTGACTGGGAATGAATATGTATTCTACCCCAGCATCAGTTGAGCGTATTGTGTGAAAGGCCTAATTGATTAGATAAAGAGGTTTATTTAGTACCTTAAACAGCTAGGAGTTTAAAAAAAAAAAAAAGTTCTCTTTTAAATCTGAGGAACTGTCCCTTCTCTAAAAATATTTCTTCCAATATAAAATTTCCAATGGAATAATTTTTCACCAGAAATAGAAAGGAAACAAAAACATAAAGGAAAAAAAAAAAAAGGGTTTCCCTGGTGGTGCAGTGGTTGGGAGTCCGCCTGCCGATGCAGGGGACACGGGTTCATGCCCAGGTCCGGGAAGATCCCACATGCCGAGGAGTAGCTGGGCCCGTGAGCCATGGCCGCGGAGCCTGTGCTCCGCAATGGGAAAGGCCACAACAGTGAGAGGCCCGCGTACAGCAAAAAAGAAAAAAAAAAAAAAGAAAAAAGGATTTAGAGTCACAAGAAAAAAAAATTATAACTATGTATGGTAATGGACATTAACTAGACTGATTGTGGCTATCATTATGTGACATATATAAATATCTAAACATTGTGTTGTAGATTTGAAATTAATATATTGTTCTATGTCAATTATATCTCAGTAAAAATGCATTATTATCAGGTGAGATAATCTCATCTGAAAACAATTACCAGGTGAGATAAAAATCAGCATCTTCAGTGGAAAGAAATGGGATTACCATAACCTAGTACAGCATGGATCTTCACCCATTACAAAACACACACACACACACACACACACACACACACACATATATATATTCACACTTGAACTTCACAGTAACCCCATAAGATAGGGAGCTAGAAAGTTAGGGTCTTTGATGACAAGCCTCAAAATTTTCCAAGATAAACATTTTCTTGAAACTAAGCTCAAATCAGAATTTGCATCCTGGATACTGGCAACCTGGAGGCTGTCTTCTATGGGGGTTTCTTGGAAGATTCTCCTGTCTTAGAAGGAAGAGAGCCTGAGGGAGGAGGGCGCAGATCTTGACTATCATATAGCTAATTCTCCAATCAGCTCTAGTAAGGATAATTCTGTTACCTACCAGAGTTCTAGGCCTCCTTAATCAATAGAAATTGATTAGAGGCCAGACAAGCAATTCAGGAAAGGCTTTATTGGGGTCCCTGCTGCAGCAGAGGGGAGCAAAAACAAGTAGCAGGTTCCCTTGCTTGCTCACTTCCCAAGGGGATCAAGCTGGTTCCTTATATGGGGTGAGGGTAGGGCTGTGTCCAGGGCTTGGGCTAGAGGGCTGGCTTAGGTGGTCTACCCACCCCTTTGGTGGTGGTGAGTGCAGGAGGCATGCGCAGTACCCTACCTTTGCTCCTGACACCCTGTTTGTTCTCCTTGCTCTTCAGAAGTGGTAGTTGGGTTTTTTTGGTCTCTTTGTATCTTGTTGTCCATAATTTGCCCCAACTGCACATGCACACAGTTATTTTTAAAGCTCTGTGTATGTGTGTGTGTGTGTGTGTGTGTGTGTGTGTGTGTGTGTGTGTGGTACGCGGGCCTCTCACTGTTGTGGCCTCTCCCGTTGCGGTGCACAGGCTCCGGACGCGCAGGCTCAGCGGCCATGGCTCACGGGCCCAGCCGCTCCTCGGCATGTGAGATCTTCCCGGACCTGGGCACGAACCTGTGTCCCCTGCATCGGTAGGCAGATTCTCAACCACTGCGCCACCAGGGAAGCCCGCACACAGTTATTTTTAGTCCCATATAGTTTCTTTGTATTTTGTTGCTTGAGGAGCCGTTTGTCCATGTGCAAGCACTGCAGTAAAGTTTCCAGGTCCCAGACTGTCTAAATTCCAGAATCTCCCCAGTAAGAAAGAGACACATCCATTTCCCATCCTTATATGTGGTTTCAGACCTAATGTTTATGAGCCCAACAACAGTCCTGTAGACGTGAGTTCCCCTGGGGAAGGAAGACAGGAAGACCTCAGGCCCAAAGCATGGGACTTGCATGATCATGATATTAATACCTGCTCCATCATGTCAACCAATGTCTTGGCTCCAAGTGCTTCCTGACCCAGGTTTCCTTTGACTGTCTGACCCTTCCATTATCATCTGTGCCCACTGTTTGCCCACCTTCAGAGTTGTGACTCATAGCACACCTAATCACACCTGTTGGACTCTAAGACACCATCCCTGAGACAGATCCTGACGTCTGCATTCTGTTTGTCCCTCTGGTCCCCAGAGAAATACTGGCCTAAGGTTTGCTTTGGCACTGCATGCCCACAGATCTTCCCAACCTTGACATCAGGTCAGAAACAAAGCAAACTATGGAGCCCAGGGGTTGTCAACGCACAGTGGCTGTGCCTGAAACTCAAACTCTGAGAAGTCAGGCAGGTTGGAAAAAGATTTTCCAGGGGACTGCTAAACTCTATTCCCAAGTTTTGACCACTGTAAATCCAACATAGCAAAGTATAGCAAGAGCCCTAAAACTTCACCCCAGTATCTCTCCTCTAAGGAAATGTATCAGGGGAAGAGAATTTAATAGAAACATATTTCTCAACTTTCTCTGTGTTATCAATGGTAATGTTTAATTCTCTTTTTATTTTGAGAATAATCTTAAAAGCACTAATGTGTCATTTAAAGTTGATTTTCTTAATATTAAAAAAAATGCCACTCCTAATTATTGCAGGATTGTACTGTTTTATTGGCAACAAGGGAACAAAACAGTGGAGAAGAATTTGATGCATGAACACAGATGGATTTAGCAAGAAGGTAATGGAGTTTGAGATTCAGAACTCCTCATGTACACAGATCCATTCCAAGGCCCTGGGAAGGCTGCTAGCAATTCTGTTTTCATTCTTTTTACTAAAGAAAGCCCTCAGAATTGTATGCTATTCAAGCCCCACAAAACCTGGATCTGTCCCAGTAAGTAAATTATAGATTTATGTCAAGTGAAGGTCAAATGATGTTCCAGTATGCTGTGTGGACCAAAGCTTTGTTTGTTACCAAAGCAGTAGTTTAAGCAGAGTAGAGTGCTAGAAGAATCATCTGATATACTCCACATGGAAATCTAAGCATGTCAAAATCAAAACATCTTCATCCTACTAGTTGGCACAATATTAATGCCATGAGTGGAGATTCAATGTTAGCAAACCATCATCCATCATGTTAAACCAATGCTGTTAATTTGGATGTTGTGTTTTGCCATTTTGTTTAAATTCTATCTGTAAATTTGTTTTGGATTTGCAGTTGTTTCAAAGCAATAAACTCAAGGACTGTACCTACTTTCAAATTTGTCTATAAGTAAGATTAGAATTTGAAATAATTTCAATTTAAAGGAAGAAAAGGAAGGAAGGAAGGGAGCTCCTTCAAGAGCCCCTATGACAACAACTGCGTAGCCTGAGGATCCAAGATTGCCAAGCCATCCCTAGCTGGAACATTTCAAATCCATCCTAATCTATGCTTCAGTGCTACGGAATGAGGCCCTTCCCAATCAGGAACATTTATTTATTCAACAAAGATTTCTGATTATATTATATGCAGGGCACTGTGCTTGAGTCTGAGAGATTTGGCTCATTATTATAGCTTCCAAGAAGGCTGGGGGTGAAGACATAACATTCTCTAGGTAAAAACATATATATGTAAGTAAAAATAGTCTCATTTATGTAGTTGTTATAAATGCAATAAATACTTGAAGGCTGGTAAGGTGCTCAAATTATGCTTTTCTTTAAAATTAAGACAACTTTGGGATTTTTTTTTACTACATTGGTGCCAGAAAATGTTTTATCCTCCATATTCCAAAGGGCATGCTCCTCAACTAACTCCCTCTGCAGCTTAACTTCAGAGCAACTCTGGGGAGAACAACTAATTTTCAATATTGGGCTAAGCCAAACATAATTAGGAAGGCAAATTTCTGAGGGGAGAATCATAGGAAAGATCCCCAAAGCCCATCAATGTGATTTTGCCACATCTAGTGTTTGAGTTTTCCTTCCACCTCCCTCTTTCACAGGTAATCACCAAGTGCCTGTAGTTAAATCGGCCCAGGTAAATGGAAGCAGGACTGACCCCTGAGAGTTGCTTCCTGGGTCTCAGTGAAAAGCCTAGATTTTTTTTTTTTTTATATCCACCACAATTTTTAATGTTCAGTGTTCTTTTTCATCTTCATCTGCTTCAAACTTGAGCACCTCTAAGGTCCCTTTCTCTATTATCTGGGATAATGGGGGGAAGATTCTGCTTTATATCTACAGCTACATCTAGGCTTACAGCTGGTTTCTGCCCCCTTTGCAACTTCACACCCATCCCTCAAAGAATGAACCCAGAAGTGAAAGCAAGTTTGGCTATTATAGGTTCATAGACTATTTGAGCTCAACAGGGCCTGAGAGGTGATCTTGTCCAACGAGGCCCAAAGAGGTTCTATCAGATTGAAAGTGTTCCTCTGTCTACTTTGAGCAAAACCTTGACAAGCCCTCTATAGCTAAAGGTTTGTTTCTAAATGTGATTTTCCAAATAATTATTGAATCCCTTCTACATTAAAACTAATATATCACTCAAGGAAATATACTGCTTTTTCATATGATGTTTGTTCATGAAAGAACATTAACTAATCTTCCAAAAGATACAATCCTTGATTCTAACTTATCTCAGTAAGAGAGTAGGTAGGTATGAAAAAAGAAAATACTCTTGCACTAAAATGCCCTGGGATTTTAAACACAACTCTTAAAAGAAGAATCCTCTATTTATATGAACCCTCCTGTAAATCAGCTTTCCACTTGGAATTATTCACTGTCATCGACCTGACTCACCCAGGGTTTGAATCCAAAGATGCCAGACTGAACAGGCCTGAGGGTTGCCATACAAAATGGAAGAAAGGACCACAGAGAGATGGTTATAGGTCACTCAATTCTACCCTGCTGTTTCCTTTCCTGGCATATTTCTATCTGGCTAATCTCTGTCCCACCCCCATGATCCCATATCTAGGAACAAGGGCAGAGCACAGTCTCCAAGGATCACTATAAATAAAAGAAGGAAAAGAACTTTTTTTTTTTAAAGAAGAGTGTAATTTACAGTTCCAGGAGATTTGAGTGTAAAGTAAAATATAAATAAGAGTCACTCATTACTCCTTTTTTAAGGATACCACTCCCCTTAAAATGTAGATTTAGCTGTAAATTTTGTATATATATGCATTTCAATGCCCTTCTCTAAGAAGGTCAAAGTGCTCTCATATATGAACTTAAAACCGTGAAATGCCGGTGCAGCAGGGAATTGTAGAGGAGGCAGGATATAGTAGCACTGTAAAGCAGAGCCAGAAACAGAACTAGATTCAAATCTACCTCAACCACTTGGCAGCTATATGATTTGGGGCAAAACCCTCCCATTATCTGCTTCTCAGAGCACATTTGTCTAAACTACTGTAAATGTAAATTGGTGCAGCCACTACGGAGAATAGTTCAGAGGTTCCTTAAAAAAACTAAAAATAGAGTTACCATATGAGCCACCAATCCCACTCCTGGGCATGTATCTGGAGAAAACTCTAATTCAAAAAATACATACACCCCTATGTTCATAGCAGCACTATTTACAGTAGCCATGATATGGAGGCAACCTAAATATCCATCTGCAGATAAATAGATAAAGAAGATGTGGTACATATATACACATTGGAATATTACTCAGCCATAAAAAAAGAATGAAATAATGCCATTTGCAGCAACATGGAGGGACCTAGAGATTATCATACTAAGTAAAGTAAGCCAGACAGAGAAAGACAAATATCATACATCACTTATATGTGGAATCCAAAAAAAAGATGCAAATGAACTTATTTACAAAACAGAAATAGACTCACAGACATAGAAAACAAACTTATGATTTCCAAAAAGGAAATGGAGGGGGGAGGGATAAATCAGGAGTTTGGGTTAATATATACACATTACTATATATAAAGCAGATAGAAAACAAGGACCTACTGTATAGCACAGGGAACTATATTCAGTATTTTGTAATAACCCATAATGGAAAAGAATCTGAAAAAGAGTGTATATATGTGTATATATATCTGATATATGTGTGTATATATGTACATATGTAAGTATAACAGAAGCACTGTGCTGTACACCTGAAACTAGCACAACACTGTAAATCAACTATACTTCAATTTAAAAAAAAAAAAAGACATTTCTAGGAGTAAAGCATTGTGTTTAGTACATAATAGGTACTCAATAAATGGCAGATGGTTTATAAGGGTTATTATTCTATGGGGGAGGGGAGCTGAGGCATAAGAAACTAGCTAATTCAGAATCATTCAGGCCCTGAGGGCATAACAATCAGAATAAACATTTGCAGCATGGTCAGCAAGTAGTCTGTTTCATCTGCATGTTACTCTGCACTGTTTTGAAATTTTTCCTGAACCGACTCTTTCCTACTGCCCACAATGTCATCTCCCCAAACCTTCCCTCCTCCTGCACACTCCCCTACACACAACCCCCCCCCCACACACACACACACTTACCATTTAATTGCCTGTCGTTTTAGCTTCCCTAAGCGACCTCACAGAGCTAAATATAGCTCTGTCCTTCCCAATGAGCAAGCCTTTAAAGGAGCTAAATTGCCTTGCTTTTTTACTCCCTACCGCAAACTTGATCTCAAGCTTTATAAAAGAGAAACACTGAGGGCCTTCTATGATGGAATGTTTAGCAATTGACGCGTTGTCCATTGCTTGAGAGGTTTTGTGTACTGGTACTTAATCCTTGTTTCAGTTACAACCCCTGTAGGGAAATTTGAGTCCAGTACACGAGTTCTTCATTTATTTCTGAGCCAAGATAATTCTAGGATTACCACTTAGAAAATTGGGAGAACAGACTTCTGCATAGTTACCAGGCAGACGGTATTGAAAAAAGGGGCATGTAGACTACCGTTTTGGTGACAAGGTTAGGGATAGGTATTGTGGTTAAATCCCATTAGCAACAACATTACACTCATTAAGGGAACCCTAGATGTGAACAGAGAAACTTCCCCCTCCCCCTCCCCATTTTCTCTCCTCCTCCTGAAGGCAGGCTCCTACAACACAAGGGACTCCTTGCCCAGGAAATCCCTCTCCGGAGTAAATCACAGGCCAAGTAGTTCCAAAGCCAGAACACACTGAGAAGGACACACGCCATTCTCCAAAAATCTACCAGCATACCCAAAGCATAAGCTGTCTCGCTCTTATTTCTTGGGTGACCTTTATGGCTTGGAAAGTATTCCTTTGTCTTAACACAAACACAAACTATTCTGCCAGCGTCATTCAAGAATTTAAAGATTCTATTGATCTGATGTCTTAGTTGTTATTGAGAAGAGGCAACAGGAGTGCCTTTGTTTCCCGAATGACCACAGGCTTCTAAAAAGTGGCCCACAGAGTTGGAGTTTGCCTCTCAAGTCGCAGGCAGCTCTGTGTGCAGTGGAACTTCAGTGTCACAAATTACCAGATGTTAAAAGAGGCAGGGAAAGAGCATAAAGTTGGGTAAACCCAAAGTGAGCTGCAAGAGTCCAAACTGAAGGAGTTTTTCTCCCATACCTCTGGTCATCTTGAAGACAGCTTTAAAATAATGGTTAACAAATGTGTATTTCCAGACAAAAGATGTTAATTGGGCTAGCAAATAGTGAAACCACAAACGCGGGCGTGCGCGCACACGCACACACACACACAATGCGGAAAAACATGCAGTCAAAAGAGAAAGAAAAAATCTTGCAACAATAAGGAAGAAATAAAAATCAATGTAATTCAACGACAGTATACTATGCACTTACTGTTTATGAGGCATCGAGAATACAGACGTATTAAAAGAAGTAAGGCTTAACCACTGTCTCCCAAGCATTCACCTTCTACTAGGAAAGAATAAATCAAGTGTAGAAATATCTTTAATATGGACTAAATACAATAAGTGCCCCAAAAGGAAGAGAGCATATCCAGCTTGACTGAGAGAGAGGCATATGGAACCAAAAATAGCTCCATGGAGGGGGTAGCATTTGAGTTGGGCTTTAAGAACCTGGCAAAAATTGATCTTGGAAAGATGATTGAACATTCTGATTGAAGAAATGAAGATAAGAAAAGATATGGAGGTAGACAGATATGAAGAATTTCTGGGAAATTGAACAATATTTTGGATTGAGAATAGGATGTTTATGAGTTTGGTGGAAGAGAAAAGAGGGGAAAGAAATAGATTGTGGGTATCTTGGAAAGAATAGTTTACACTTAATTTGAGAGTTAGCTAGTAACTGATAGTTTCTGAGCCCTGAAATACTATGATCAGAGATGATTTTCATGAAGAAAAATACAGTCATAGGCAGAGATATGCACTCATTCAGTTCTTCATTTAACAGATGTTAACTGAACACTTACCATGTGCCAATCCCTGGGCTAATTTATTCCATCTGGGAGGCAAAATTCATAGTATGTGAACCTTACATAAAAGAAATAGATAGAAGCAGCATCTATAGGACTGAAGAACTTACTGAAGACAATGAGGGAAGTTGAGAAGTAAAGTGGACTTCAAGTTTTGGGGCCAAAGATAATGGGAGAAGGGGTGTGATGGGGGTAAGGAGGTACAGAAGTAGGGAAATTAGGAAGGGAGATGGTTGAAGGGGCAGCTGGGGCAGGTTCACAGGTAGAGAAGTAACCAGGTTGGTACAGGTGTTGATACATCCTTGACCTGAACTCTGGACTCCTCTGCAGAGAGTATAGCCAGTAGCTGGAATAGATTGGCATGGAGCTGGCAGAGGAAAGGAAAAGCCAGGAGTTAGAGAAAGCCCGTAACAAAAGAAAAAAAAAAAAAAAGGCCTTAAGGAGACCAAGGGAAAAACTAGCTTAAAAGATTGAGGGCTTCCTTTCCCTGGTGGCGCAGTGGTTGAGAATCTGCCTGCCGATGCAGGGGACACGGGTTCGTGCCCCGGTCCGGGAGGATCCCACATGCCGCCGAGCGGCTGGGCCCCTGAGCCATGGCCACTGAGCCTGCGCGTCCGGAGCCTGTGCTCCGCAACGGGAGAGGCCACAACAGTGAGAGGCCCGCGTACTGCAAAAAGAAAAAAAAGATATTGATATTCCTTAAGACAGTAAGAATTTTAATTTTAAAACTATCTCCGATGAAAGTTTAAAAGTCTCAAAAAGAATCCATCTAAACAAGTCCAAAATGTTACATATCCATCCAAGAGGTCCCACTTCAGTTGATACGATACTAGGAATTGCCCAGAATTTATACAGGGTTTATTGTTGTTGGGTTTTTTCCCTCACCCTTTTTTCTCCCAGGAGGAGCTACCAAATTATAGTAGGCTTTGTGGAGAAGTGCTGCATATGGACTGCGAACAGGAAAAGATGAATTTTTTTCTATCTTTAGTTCAATCACTCACTGCTCAGAAGTTACAAGTATCACACACATTGTACACAAATCCTCCCCACTGTTTCTAGATTTGTAAAGAAGTCCAGTAGATCGAGTTCTCTCTCTCTAGCTCTTACTTTAACACTTTACACTTATTAGGTTTTGAACCTTCCTGAAGCAAAAGTTTAAAAAATATAGTGTTTGATAGGAATCCATGGCCTTTGAGTTTTCCCCTCCGGGGAGACGGATGCCGAGTTCCAGGCAGAGTTAATTTTGCTCGACAGTGTTTGAGGTTGGCAGCAGAAGTGGTCTTTGGAATTTACCAAGACAGGCTGGCAGTTGAACAAATTATAATCCAGGTGCCTCCCCTTTACCTCCACCAGCTACTTTTTCCCCATCCCCTGACGCCTTCCAGCTTATTTACTGAGTCAATTAACAAAAGATAACCTCCCATTGTGCAACCATCAATAAATCAATTGTGCTAATACTATCTTGGAATGTCCCCCACTATTGACTTTCATATTGTTTACATTACACACTTGAGAAAGCCAGGGCCCTTGAGTCGGCGTTAATGGATTCTGGAGGAGCCATTAATACATAGAACTCGCTTGACAAAATATTTCGGTTTCTCTGAGGTTCACCTGCTTTCTGAACATGGGCAGGGCCCTCCCCTCCCTCCCGGCAGGATCCTGCCACACCCCAGTCTGATGAACACTTAGGAAGGCAAACATTTCTGAGCAGTAATGGAACAGTCACTTAGGGCACACCTCCTTCTTTGTGATTTGAATAATCTATTTCCACCCACCCCAGTTCCCCACTGTCAACAACCCTCAACAATCTAGGAAATCAAATTAATCTTCAATTATGTGAAAGAATTTCAGGAACGAACACAGCTCAAGTTACCAAGTAACTGACTGTTGTGAAAAGATTCAGACTGCAAGCTGCTTGAATGCAGGGACTTTTCGTCATTTCTTTTTTCTCCCCCAACAATGTAAGGGAAATCTTTCCAGCCGGTGATCATCTCTACATAGGGAATCTCAAAACTTTTGAAAGCTAGTTTTAAAATGAATACAAAACAAAATCTTCCTGCTCCCCAGCTCTATAAATTTAGGTTAAATATGATAAAGTTGGATTTAATGTTTTATTTTTGTTTTGAGGACTTCCTTTTTAATGACACCAGAAATACCGAGAGAACATACTAGAGAACAGGTTTTTCTCTTCAGAGAAGGACTCTGCTTCCAGACCAAGATACTTTGTAAAGGCACGAGCTGTACAGCGATTTAAAAGGGGTTGGCGGGAGAAAGGAGGGGGGGTGTGGGCGGGATCCACCAGTTCTGAAACTTCTAAAGGTTCAGATTTCAGCGCTGGCTGCAGACCTGGGCAAAGTTCACTGCTCCCTTTTCACGACATGCTGCATACTTTTCAAGTTCCCACTTGCTTCCTAGAGAGGAAAAAATGTGCCCTCTGAGTTCAGGTTGCTAAGGACAGGCTGAGCCAATTTAGCCATGCATTCCTTTTCCAAAAGATAGGCAGCTTGTTGTTGTGTTTTTCCGCTGTAAATACCAGAACGTCTTGATCCTCCCTCCTCTAAACAAACACTTCTCCTACAACTTTGAAGCCCTTGTCCACAGTGGGAAACTCAATGATTTCAGTCAGTCACTTTTGCTGCCTAAGTCAGAAGTCTTGACAAAATGGAATCTTATTCTACTCTGCAACACATCTTATCAGACACTTGGCTTCATTTTTCTCTTGATAATGATGGGTATTTAAAACACACGTGACTACTGGATAATAAAGGAAGAACTCTCATTGTTCTAAGCCTTTCTTTTTTTTCTTTTTTTTTTTTAACTTTCTTTTTATTTTTTCTTTTACTTTGACCTTAGGATATATATGTCTCCTTAAGGGTGTTTTGAAGAGGGTGAAAGAAACAGACAGGACTTTGAAAGGAAAAACAGACGTCTAATTGGCTGTCTTTTGCTGACCCTCAATGACCCTGTGCTGAATACCTTTAATGGACATGTGTGATCTCAGAGCCTCTACTGTGATAAACAAATTTTCGAACTTCAACTTGTTTTTGCAGAAGAAATCTTCATTCTCCTCAAACAGGGTTTTTTTTTAAATGAATAAGTCATTAGCATAGGTATATTTTAAATGAATGAGTAAGGCACTAGCATAAATACCTTATAGAAGGGGGAAGCTAAGGTAGTTTTCCAATTTTATAGATACAATTTTTTTTTTAAAAGGAGTTTGGGTCAATCATCAATTTAGTTCATTTAGCTCATGTCAGTGTATGATTTTACATTATACTATAGAGAGCAAAATCCATTTGCATTCCAAACAATAGTTACTAAATCCTAGAAGCTCAGAAAGTCAGAGAGCAATAATCTTTTTTTTTTTTTTTTTTTTTTTTTTTTGATACGCGGGCCTCTCACTGTTGTGGCCTCTCCCGTTGCGGAGCACAGGCTCCGGACGCGCAGGCTCAGCGGCCATGGCTCACGGACCCAGCCTCTCGGCGGCCTGTGGGATCTTCCCGGACCGGGGCACGAACCCGTGTCCCCTGCATCGGCAGGCGGATTCTCAACCCCTGCGCCACCAGGGAAGCCCGAGAGCAATAATCTTTACCCCTAAAATTAATAACTCTCATCACATTGTTTACATGCACCCTTGGAACTTCTGCTCTGTAAACCATCTTGGGTCAAGGTGGAAAATAGTAAGAGTCAATTCAAATCCTTTTCTGCTTCCAAAAAAGCTTCAGATGATTGAAAGTTTCTATTAAGTGTTGTGGAACTAAGGGAGGTAATGGGGATACCCCTATTCCTATTTTTGCCAAAAGGCTAGAAGCCCCCCTCCACCAGGGAGCGATGCATTTCTCCCTCCACCTTAACTTCTTGGAAATCTCTGTGGTCCACCACCTCCCCTCTTTCCCACTAGCTGGCATTTCTTCCTCTCTATTATTCTTCCTTCTCTTCCATGTTGACAGTTTTTTTAACTCCTCATCTAATGTCAGTGAAGTCTGTTTTGATATTGCTCTGTGCCTCTACCAGCTCTTCTTTCTGTAATCACCTCTTCTCATGCCCATATCCACTTAAATACTCTAGTTTCACTTTCTCATCAGTAAGACTTTTTGGAGTTACAGAAAGGCTGAGACCAATGCCACAGTTTGAGACTCCAGTATATGAAATAATAAAGACACCTCCAAATAAGTTTGAAAATGGATTTGGTTTTAATATTTAATAGTCATTCATGTCCTCTGAAAATGTTCAATAGAATAGAGAATATTATTCCAATTATAGTCTAGCTTTATGTGGAAACAATGCCCAAATTCTGCATTTCAGGCATGAATGTGGAGCTCATGTCCTTCTGTCCCTCCTGCTCCCAGCCCACATGACCAAAAGCATCCATATATCAGATCCTTCTTACTGGCAAAGATTAATGTGGTGAAATTAAAAGAGCACTGGGGGGCTTCCCTGGTGGCGCAGTGGCTGAGAATCCGCCTGCCGATGCAGGGGACACGGGTTCGTGCCCCGGTCCGGGAAGATCCCACATGCCGCGGAGTGGCTGGTCCCGTGAGCCATGGCCGCTGAGCCTGCGCGTCCGGAGCCTGTGCTCCGCAACGGGAGAGGCCACAACAGTGAGAGGCCCGCGTACCGCAAAAAAAAAAAAAAAAAAAAAAAAAAAAAAAAAAAAAAAAAAAAAAAAGAGCACTGGACTGGAAGCTGTGAGGATGTCATTAGGTTCCATCTTATCTGAACCTTGGTTTCCTCATCTGGAAAATGAAGATGTTGCCATAAATGGTGCCAGAGTTCTCTTCTAGTGCTCTTTTGTGACTTCATATTGTGCTTAGCACTCCAAGACATCATTTCTGGCTAGCTAGCAGAGAAGAACAAGGTAAAGTAAGCAAATACCTCTAAAGATAAACTGGCTTGGGAACACAAATGTCAGAGACAACAATATAGGACAAGAGTTATACCTGGGGGATGAGGAGGTGCACATGGAGGTCTACTTTCATGCCTCTTTTCTCAGCATGCAGCAGCAGTCACGATGGACTTAGAGCACAGTCACAGAGCATCCCATCACACACAGATCCAGTTGTAAAATACTCTCACAGCTATCCCGCTCTCCAGAATTGCCTGATAGGTGAGCACAGCTCACAGGAAGAATCATGTCCTTGCTAATCCTTTTGGTGTGACCCATTTCCCATGGCAAAGCAAAGTAAAGTACACTTAGAGGTAAACCTAAGATCCAAGATCAAGAGAGATCAAGTAGAAAGAAGACACTCTTTTACCTTATTGTGTAGGCTAGCTGACTTTAATGATTAAAATATTGTGCTGTTTCTTCTCAGATTTCAGCAACAGTCACATCTTATGGTTGAAGCCTCAGGCACTAAATTGCAGAGAACACTGATTGTTAGTACAAGAAAGCATCTAAGCATCTATTAGTTCAGCCTGCCATGAAAAGTCAGAATTCCTATCTAGCCTTTCCATGATAATAATAATAACAACAATATGATGATGATAACTGTAATGATAATAATTAAAGCACTTATTCCACAGTTACTATGTTGCCAGATAATGTGCACATATATTGAACACTGATTATAAATCATCACGGTTCTTAGCACTAACTTACTGAATCCTTACAATGTCTCTAATTTTATCCATGAGTCAATAGAAACATGAAAGGGTTAAATAACTTGCATGAAGTCACACAGCTAGCTAGGTGCTGGGGAATTGAACTAAACAGACAAGCTCTGGAGCCTGTCTCTTTAACCCTATGCTACCAGTTGCAGAGCTGGGGAGGAGCCAGGGTGAGAACATAGAGTTTGTTTCAACACTACTTAGTAGAAAGATCTTTAGTTTCCTAGGCCAAATGTGCCTCCTTATATCAGGGGTTGGGAAACTATGGTTTGTTTTTGTATGGGTCATGAGCTAAGAGTAGATTTTAAACTTCCAGACAGTTAAAAAAATCAAAAGAAGAGTAATATGTCAAGACACATGAAAAGCATCTGAAATTCAGATCTCTGTGTCCATAAATAAAATTTTATTGGAACACAACTACATTTCCTCATTTACATCTGTGGCTGCATTCACTCTACAGCAAGGTCAGAATTGAGCACTTGTGACAAAGACCATCTGGCCCAGCAAAGCCTAAAACATTTACTAGCTGGCCCATTACAGAAAATGTTTGCTGACCCCTACTTTAAATAGTTGAAGGCAGTTCTCGCATCCTTTCCTAAATATGCTCTTTTTTATGGTAACTCTCTCAAATCCTCCTCCCTCCTCCAACCTCACATCATCCTGGAAACTCCTCTCTGGAGTTTCTTGGGTACCACATATCCTATCCCTCTTAAAATAATGCTTAGTGGCATATTCATACCATGGAATACTACTCAGCAATAAAAAGGAATAAACTACCCAGACCCCAATAACACAGAAGAATATCCAAAGCATTATGCTGAATACCTCAGCCTTACCCAAAGCACTCTTATGGTAGGATGGTATGTATATAAAATTCTAAAGCAGGCAGAACTCACCTAGAACATCAGAACAAAGGTTGTCTATAGGAGAATGGAGGAAAAATTAGCTAGAATGGGAATTAAACTCTCGGGGATTTTGGAAATATTCCAAATCTTGACAATTGTTTCAGTTACATAGTTGCATACATTTGCCAATTAAAGCTAAAGATACACTTACAATTTGTACATGACACTGTATCCACCTCCAAAAATAAATATTGAACTTTAGTTAATGATCTGGGTCCTGAAATGTTTAGGAGTGTCCATACCTGCAACTTATTTTGAAATGAGTCCAGAAATCAACATGATTGGATGATTGGATAGCAGTATGGACAGATAGCAAGATAGAGGATGAAACAAGAAGAGTAAAATGTTCATTGTGGATTCTAGATTCAGGTATATGGGTATTCTCTAATTCTTCTGACTTCTATGGTTGAAATTTTTCATAGAAAATTTTATTCTTCAAAATAAAATTTTCATAATAAAATGGGAAGGAGGGGATAAAGTAATGCTTAATATGAAACAGACTACTCTAAATGTTGCACAAAGTGACACTGTTATTTCCCTTCACCTGGAAGCCATTTTACTGTTACTTTTTATTTTCCTTTAATACATCTGTTTCAATCCTGAAGTGCCCTTTCTTAGACTTACCCAAAGAGATACCTTGGTTATACACAACTATTGGGGCTAGTGATAAGGATGTATTCAGTGACAGAAGCTAACTTCACTCCAAGAAGCCAACTTTAATTTCTTCACTGTTTAAATTCTGGGTCTGTAGTTTATTATTTAAGAAAATGTATAAAATGAAAGACACAGAAGCAGCTCCAATGAGATGTTTCCATCAAACTCATTTGTGGAAAACAGTGTAAATTCCTCAAGTGAGTTTACACTCTTGCCTCATGGACTTGTAGAAAGAAGAGGAATGCGTTTGATCATGGTTGAATTCCTGGCCTCTTTAACCTCACCAGTAGGTTGTCATGTATTTCTCATACTACGGTTCACTGTTATTTGACAAACAGTATGCTCACCACTGTTACAAACATCAGATGAGCATGTGTGTATGATAAAAATTTGAAAAAATTCTCAAAAGATGCAGCCTAATCTCTGGATTAACTGTTTCTTTAAGGGCCTCTGCAGTGTATAATCTGCAGTCTGATTCTGTTGCTTTTATGCAATGCCAATATTAGAAGCAATAACACAATCATGCTTCAACTATTTGGAGGTCAATTAGCTGGAAAATTCTGCTGTTTCCAAATGGAAGCTAAGAACCAAGGAAGTAAGCAAGAAAAATCCCGAAGGCAGTCAGACTAACTGTGATAGCATCAGGGCTCCAAGCTCCTGTATTCACTCCTGGAAGAGTCTCTAAAGCTGACACTCAAAATCCTATCATCCTTCCATAGGCAAAATTCTAACAAGCCTGGATTTCCAGCTCATACCTTAGGAAAGATTGCACAGAGGCCAGCACAGTGAAAGTGGCAAGAATGGGAAGAATTATTAGCCACCATTCAAAACTTAAAATGCACTATAATTTAGAAGGATAAATTTATGGGCAAAAAAGGTATCCACCTTAATACTACCAATGAAGGAACAGTTCCACAAGATATTAAAGATAGTCCTTAAAAATAAAGGAGGAGGGCTATTATCAGACATCCTCAGGAAATATTGGTCTCAACATTAATGCCGCAACATATCTGTTATGACTCCAGGGACCTCTAAAAAGAACATCGTTTTTTTCACCTATCTTTTTCCCATTCCTCTTTTTTTTTTCTTTTATTTTGGCTGAAGCTTATTGATGCTATTTTCTTTTCTCATCATAACGATGTCTGTCAGTCTGCCTGAATCTTCTGGTCTAGGCGTGGCTCTGAACTTCTCCCACACCCTCCTTTACACAGGTGTTTCCTCTCCCGTCCCCAAATTTCTATTCCCTGCACAGCAATCTGTTGTTTACAAATTCCAGGCAACATTTCTAGTTTCTGAGGACACCTTCCAAATCATCCACATGTTCACTTCCCTCCCTTCTCACTTCTGCCTTTCTTTTCCCATCTTTTTCCTCTCCAAGCAACGTGCCAAGCAGTCTACACTCAGACATCCCTTTTAAGCCCCTCCTGCATTTCCTGTTCATCTCATGGCTTTGCACTGTTTTTCTGCTTTTGCTTAAATCGAATGCTTCAGCTGAGACCCACCTAAAAATCTTCATTCCCTTCCCATTTGTACAGCCCTCACCACTTGACTTCAACATGCATTTTTCCTGAGGGAGCCCACCAGCCTGCATGGGGTCAAGGGATACTGCTTTATTCCCCTTCTCTGGTCAGCCCGAGTGTGAGTCTCAGGGTCACCTTGACAGACAACGTCTGTCATCTAATCAGCATTGGATTTTGAGCCGGTAGATCTGTGTTCAATCTTGAATTCTGTCTCTTACTCACTTTTTTGCCCAGTCATTTAACTTCTCAGAGCCTCAGTTTCCACATCTATAAAAATGGCAAAAATACTTGAGGTCTGATCTATCCTACAGGGTTGGGTGGAGCTGATGGGGCCATGCTTGAGCTGGCTCTTCCTCAGCTGTAGGATGTGACAGCTTTCTTCCTCCACTTTGAAAGCTTTGTTCTTATTGAAATCCTGGGAGTAGACCTTCATTCTCTTTTACATTCTTAATTTCTTCTCGTTCTAACAGGGATTAACTCATTCTCCACATACCACTACCAAATTCCCCAGCTGAGAATAAATTAATTTCCGCTACTGCTATTTATCAGAACATGGACTTGTTCGTAGGGAGCCAGATAGGAAAGTGGTTAAGTGCAGCCTCGAATCTGGGGGCTGAAAGCCTAGCTTCATCACTCACTTGATGTAGAAATTGGAAATGTCCACTCAGCCTTGACTTCCTCAGTTGTCTCATCTTTAAAATGGGGATAATAGGAAGCATTCACTGCACAAGGTCGTTGTGATGATTACAGGACTTCAAAGGGTGTTCAATCTTAGCACAGGCAGTGCCTGGCATGTGGTAAGCCCTCAGAAATGTTTGCCTCTCACTTATCTGTGAGTACCTGTCTTTTCTGCCCCTGCCTCCTTTTCCTTCTTAGTTTCCTCCATTCTCCTTTTCCTTCTGTCTCCCATCTCCTCCTATCACCCCATAGGCAGCGGTAGCTGGTGCTCCCTGCACACCCAGCGAAATCGCAGGGGAAAAGTTCAGACCTTGAAGCATCGCAAAGTTCTGCTCCTCCTTCAGCTCTTATCTTGGCAACTCCCCCCTCCTCCTACAGATTCCTTTCTGGCATCCTCTCTATGTTTTCACTGCCTTCCTGATTAGAGCGTATGTCAGCGTGGCAGGATAATTTACTGATATATTAATTTGTGTTTTTATCTCAGGGTTTGCTAGCGCTCCGCTATGTAAAGGAAGCCAGGCCTTTCTGTTCCCCTGCCTCAGGGGAGGTTTGTGTTAAGAGGCCAAAGCTGAGACACCTGGCTTTTGTTTCCCCAAAGCCCCGTGTTCTGGGAGGAGAGAATGCCAGCCAGGAGGAAGAGAGAGGCTCGGGCCTTTGAGAGCAAAGAGACAGAGGAAAGGAAAGAGGGGTGGGGGTGGGGGTGGAGGTGGCGGGGGTGGGGGTAGAATTTGATAGATGGGAAGGGGGTAAGGGCCAGAAGAGCAGGCTACCAGCAAGCCTTGGCTCCCACCCATGGCTACCCCTGGGGAAGTGGCTGGACCACAAAGAAAATGGCTTTAAAGCACGTCTAAATAACTAGCCCCTAGTCCCAGGCCACTGGGCTCAGCAAACATCCCCCTAAGCATTCCCTGCACTGATGCCCCCGTGGGCAGCAGAACCACAGAAGTAATAAAGCTCATGCCTGCCGGGACAGCAGTAACCAGAGGAGACAGGGACAGAGCAAAACAGTAAATCATAACACCTAACGTCTACCACCCACTCAGACTGTACCAAGCACTATTCTAGGATCTTTACAAGTGTAAGAAAAGTTGCTTCCCAAGACAACCTTATATTTCCACATACAGAGACAAAGAAATAGGCTCAGAGAAGGCAAGCAACTTATTCCGTATCACACAGGTAGGACACGGTGAAGCTGGGAGTCCAATTCAAGTAGAAATATTAAAAGAGGTCACCAATTTATTGTAGAACGTTAAGAATGAAATGCTGGGTCTTCCCTGGTGGTGCAGTGGTTAAGAATCCATCTGCCAATGCCGGGGACAGGGGTTCGAGCCCTGGTCTGGGAAGATCCCACATGCCGCGGAGCAATTAGGCCCATGCATCACAACTACTGAGCCTGTTTTCTAGAGCCCGCGAGCCACAACTACTGAGCCTGTGTGCCACAACTACTGAAGCCTGCAAGCCTAGAGCCCATGCTCTGCAATAAAAGAAGCCAGAAGCCACCACAAAGAGAAGCCTGCACACTGCAACAAGGAGTAGCCCCTGCTCACCACGACTAGAGAAAGCTCACACAAGCAACAAAGATCCAATGCGGCCAACAATAAATAAATAAAATAAATAAATTTATATTTAAAAAAAGAATGAAATGCTTCATGGGACAAACAATAGCAACCCCAAAACTGAAAATATCCGGCCCTCTGAGTACCACCAAAAGGGGGACTGTTAGCAGACCTGTTTCCTTTCCATTGAGGAGCCTCTTTCTAGACATCGCCAGCTCTGTGACTCCTGCTGAGTTGTATTTTGATGATGGAAATGCTGTCTTGATTCAGAGGAAGCAGAGGTGCATATGCTCAGACTGTAAAGAGTCAAGCACGGGTACCTGGAATTCCAGTTCTTCCCCTTTTATCTTGCCTGTTTCCTAACTTCTCTACACGATCTGACCTTGCCAAGTCTGGTTGTCTGTAAAGTCAAGATAAAGAAATCACCTAGCTCGGTAGTTAGACCCATTGGATAACTGCCCAATAATTAGAAGTTATTATTATTATTATCATTGTCATTATTATCCCAGTGGTCTGTCCTGCTTAGTCTTACTGCCTACCCAGCTGCCTTGGCTGCTTTTATTGAGTATCTCTGTATGTCAGTCACTGTGCTGGATGCCGAGGAGCCCTCAGCATCCAAGATCTGGCTGTAGAAGAGAGCCATGAGGCATCTTTTAGTGCAACGTGGTAAGGGATACAAATGGGATAATCCCAGTATCCCATGGGGGCCCAGGTCAGGGGCCCCAAAGGAGATTGCAGGGTGGGAATGATGTCAGGTTTCCTACAGAAGTCAATGGCCCGAGTCTTTACAAATGACAGTAACCTCTGCCTCACAGTGGAAAGTGAGCTAGGAGGCTCCCCACACCCCCTTCCGGCCCTCAGGAGAGGCTCCTGGGCCTAAGCACACTCCTGACACTGCTCCAGCAGTTAATTTGAGTGTTTTGAGCAATGTAGAACTTGCATCACACTGGGCCATGGACCAAACCTGCAGAGGAAAAGCCAAGACAGCTCAGAGCTGCTGGCACATTCCGTAAACCCAAATTTCCAGAGCTGCCTTGAATAAGATGTGTAAAGGAACATTTTCCATGTGTCAATTAAGCTCATTGACCACGTGACATAAAGAGGAAATGTAAATGTGGGATTCTGATTGGCACAGTTCAAGGCCTCTGATTTCGATACCCAGAGACAGATCTGCAAGCTATTAAGAGTACTCGACTTCCAAACTCCAGAGGCTGTGAAGGAATGCCTGCTTTGCACATCAGAGGGAAAAAAGTACAGCCATGAAGAGAGGTCTTGGGAAAATACCCTGCTTGGTTCCCACAGCAAAACATACACATTCAGTGAGATCAAGAATCAACTCGACTGTTATACTTACCTATAATTTCAAATTCCCCTAATAGATGTTGAGTTTTCAAAGAAAATGATGTGGTTTTTGACCACTTTTCCCCTTTAGAAGCATGGGACTGACATGAAATTGTGATGCTAACCTTGATTTTAAACTGCTTCTCATCTCACATCGTTGGAAACTTAACAAACCCCAGTCCCTGTGTTTCCTTGGAAAGTCTGCATTCTCTTGCTGGCACAATGATTAAGTCTACTTGTCTATTCTAGGACACTAGCGGATCTCACTAAGTCGGAACACCCCACGGCTCACCCATATATCTATGTATTACCAAACTCACTGGGAAAGACAAGCTGAGTTATCATTTAGCCGAGAAAATCTGAGAGGCATTTATGAGTATAAAGTACAGCATTACTGTCGACACAGAGTCAGCCTGGGAGGAAACACATTACACAATCCATGTAAATCCCCTCAACACGGCAGCCACTGGAGCCAAATGAGTGGTCCAAGGCTCTAGAAGGCTTATCTTCTCCCCAGCCCCCATCCGAACCCTCAAAAATTACGAATACAATCACTTGTGACAGATTGCTCCCCTGTCTTCTGCATTTAATTCTATATGATAAATTCAATGCGAAGTGACAGTCACAGCAAGTGTTCAGAGCTGTATGTAAAATAACTAATTTTACTGAAGTTAGAACTCAATGAATGAGAAAATGTGAATGTACACCTAGGGCATATATCAAAACTTTAATCTCTAAGAATGCCATAATGGTTATTTATGGCAGGGATGATATTAATATTTTCAAATATTTCAATAAAGAAGCACCGTGAGATTTTAAAATGGTATTATGCAAAGATAATACTATTTCAATGGGTCCTTCCCTGTGCTGGTATATTAATGGAGCAAAGAAAAGAAAAACGGCTGCTTTTGTCATCTGGGCAACAGTTATAGCAAGATGGTCCTGTGCTTAAGTTCTAAGAAATAGCTCTTCTTCCTTTTTTTATTATTTGGGGGGAAAAAATGTCTTGGGTTGCTATTGTCTGTTTAAATTAGGTAAATGCAATTAAGACGAGTCAAATATACACAGGCTCCAATGATGGGTAAAATTAAGGTCACAGTTGTAGCCCTAATCCAGCTGCATTGCTTAATCTCGGCTTTAGCGATTACAAGTGAGCGGAATGGTAATGTCTTGCTAGTTTGGGGGTTAATGTAGGCTGACTGTGTAACTAGAAATAAATCCCGCAGGCTTCCTCCAATGTACAAGCACTTAACTCTGACAATTTACAAAAGGAAAAGTGGGTTCCCTTCCCCAGAACCTGTCCTCGCTTTCCTCTCCACCTAAGCACAGAAGCAAAACAACTTTTTTTCTGGTCATTTTTTGTTTCCCTCCCAGTGAGCCTTGCTTTTGCCATTTGTGTATATCTTTTGCTCATTCCAAAACAGAAAGTTCTGGGTCATAATCCTTTTAAACCAATAGCACTTGTCTTCTTTTCCATATACATAAAGATTATGTTTGTGTTGCCTGATATTATTTTACTTTGTGAAGGAATCGTTTCAGAAAGCCAGAAGATATGACAAAAACATTGTGCATATGGAAAAAAAAAAAAAAAGGTTGACATTTACAGCCAGGAGAGAGGTACGGCATTGCAAAGGTCATCAATGAGTAAACAGATATTAATGGTTAGCCGGATTACTGGTACATAAACAGGTCACTTTAATAATTAACACCAGGAAAGACTTAGCACTTTCAACCAACCTCAGGAAAGTAGGTGCCGAGGAAATTCCCCAGAAGTGGATGAGAAAGCCGTGCTGATTTCTGGTTGCTAGAGAGTGAAAAATTACTGTTTCATTTTTACACTTCTCACATACTCACCAAAAATCAGTTTTGAGATGGAAATGATAAGAAGTAAGTGGGATCATGGAAGAAACACTTTTCGGTAACTATTTATTTGAAAAGTGATACTCAGCCGAACACTTCATATGTCTTTGTTTTCCTTCCATGGCAGTGTGTAAAAGTGCTCAAGAAATTTTTTATTACTCACCTAGAAAGTCTCTCTAAAAGTATTAGCTACCTCATTTTGCTATTTTGACCCTGTGTTGTATTAAAACTTGTGAGCTGAGAGGGTTAAGTTTTGCATGTGCTGATTGGCATTCACCCCCATTCTTTGTTGTTGCTGTTTTTTAAAGACTATTTTTTAAAACAGTACTAGGTTCACAGTAAAACTGAGAGGAAGGTGTAGAGATTTCCATATATCTCCTGCATTGCACACATGCATAGCCTCTGCCATTATCAACATCCCACCACTAGGGTGGTAAGTTTGCTAGAACTGATGAACCTACGTTGACAAATCATAATCACCCAAAGTCCATAGTTTAGCTTAGTGTACATTCTTGGTGTTGCACTTTCTCTAAGTTTGGGCAAATGTATAATGATCATTATAGTATCACAGAGTATTTTCACTGCCTAAAAATTCTCTATGCTCCCCCAATTCATCCACCCCCACACACACCCCAGCCCCTGGTAACCACTGATCTTTTTACTGTCTCTGTAGTTTTGCCTTCTCCAGAATGTCATATAATTAGAATCATACAATATGTAGCCTTTTCAGATTGTCTCCTTTCACTTAGTAGTATGTACTTAAGTCTCCTGCATGTCTTCCTATGGCTTGATAGCTCATTACTTTTTAGTGCTGAAAACTATTCCATTGTTTGGATGTATCACAGTTTACTTATCCATTCACCTACTGAAGGACAACTTGATCACTTCCAAATTTGGGCAATTATGAATATAGCTGCTATAAACATCCGTGAGCAGGTTTTTTTGCGGACGTAGTTTCATCCCTGTTTTTCACTGGGAAAAGTCAAAGCCAGATCCGTGGTTACAAAGGCAAAGGCATGGAGCTCCAGGCAAAGATCCTTGGTGAGCGAGATGCCCACTCACTCTCACTACCTTCATTCCCCACCCCCAGCCCACCCCAGCACCCTGGGGAACTGAGAATAAATGCACCTGAGCCTTTCAGAATGTTCCCCTGTAAGCCCAGGGCATCACATCTTTTGAGTTTTTTAAAGAAGCCAGATTTTTTGTAAAATCACTAGATTCCTGGACTTTTAAATGTTGACAGCTCATTGAAATTTTGCTCAGTCCAAATGATATGTATTGAACTGCAGGCTACATCAGCCCAGTTTTATTGCTTGTTTAAATTAAAAATAAATAAACAAACAAACAAAAATCCCTGAAAATGTACTCAGGAGGAAGAGAGTCTGAGTGTATCTTTAAAACTTATTATACAGACTGTCTTCTCTTTTAAACACACAGTTCTCTGTAGGAATATTCAAAAAAAGAAAAACTAATAAAATAGGTCAACAGACTTAATAGAGAAGTGGACTATCAGTAAGGGCCTAAAGCTTAGTTTCAGAACCATGTGAATAAAAGTCAGATGAGATACTATATTATATGTGGCCTAATGGTTTACAGATGAGTGAGTAGCACTGCTTTCAAATATAATGTGAGGAAACCAATTTTTAAATAAATGTGCAGTTTGACTATCAAGCCCACAGGAGATATTGTGACGTACCCAACCTGAAAATCAAATTATTTAAGGTTGGTTATACTAATAACAACCTCTAACCAACTGCTAGGGTGAACTATAAAACCAGACTAGCCAAAGGCAGTTAAATGGGATGGGTTAGAGAGGAAGTAGAAGGAAAACAAGGTACAGGGCTGGTTTACTAGTTAAATGCGGGGCCGATGTTAAGATAAACTGCAGAGGATGTATGAGATCTTGTTTCTGAGTGTGGTGTGGGAGGACTGGAGTGGTCTAATGGCCTCATTGTCTGGTGCGTCTCCCCTTCTCCACGGTCACATCCCCACCCCCTGTTTTCTGCTCACCATTGGCAGCTGGTCTGGTTCACCGTGCTTTCTCATCTCTCCTGGCCTCTCTGAACCTAAAGCCTTTTCCACATCACCCTTACATTTGACCTGGGCAATTCCTTATTTGTCCTATAAAATTCACCTAAGTTCAAGTGCCTCCTTTTACAGAAAGCCTCACCTAACTCCTGTCCAGGTGATCAGGGTGCCTCTCCTCTGTGTTCCCTCAAGCACCTCTGCCAACCTCTGTCTTAGCCCCACCTCTGCACTACAGTCATGGGGACCATGGGTGCACATAGCTATCTGCCCACAGGACCTTGAACTCCTTGTTGAAGGTGGAGGGTACTCTTTTCACCTTGGAGCCTCCATCACCTAGCCCTGTGCTTGGAAAACAGCACATTAACGTTGAGCGAATGTCCAAATGAATAAAATGAATGGGCCTCTCAGCAATAATGCTTAGAAAGGAAACTCCTGTGAATGAATCTGTTGTAGCTTTTTTTGGTTTAAATCTTTCATATGTTCAACTACAATGACATTTGTGATAGCAAGTCCTAATTTTAAAAATCTTATGTATTAAACACAGTAACAGTTCAGTTCTTTGGCTTCCTCATCTGTAAAGTGGAGGTGATAGTACCTGCCCTGCTAGGCTCAGGGTGTGGTTGGAAAGACTCCCTCATATGATGTATGTGACCATACTGAAAAGAGTTACCCTACAAATGATAAAGCCCCAAATGCAATCTGGACTGGGTAGTCACCCCTCCTCTGCTCATTTCTATCTGTTAGACTTTATTAAAATTCTCTGCCTACTGACCCAATTGATGTCTGCACAAAGACTCTGCCTCTTATCTCAGGATTCCCAGACCTGGTAGGACACCCAGCACTTAGCAAGTGCTCACTAAATATTTGTAATATAATTATATACGTGACAAATATCATGGTACAAAATTCATTCCAATTGTACCAGACACCACTAAACAGGACAGAATATGAAAGAAAAAAAGGGAAATAGAAATGATTGAAAGACTACCATTTACTGGGCACTCTATATACCTGATTTTATTTATTAGTTGTAACCCTGTGAAATAGATAACATTGTCCTTTATTTTACTCAGAAGGATTCTGAGTCTCAGTGAGTCAGGTATCACAACAAAGGACACACAGCTACTAAGAAAGCTTAAACCCATACACCATACTGCCTCTTGCGATGAAGCTTCTGTACTCCAGGGGCTAATAGTTTCCAGCAAATCTGATAGCACAGAATCAATGACTCCTAGTGGTAAACAAAGACTCAGGGCACAACTAGTTCAACCCCCAGATCACAGATGACAAAACAGAGGTTCAAAGCAGGAACATGGCCAAAGCTACCAAGACAGTAAAAAAAATAAAAAGGTTGTAAAAAAAGCTAGTATGTTTCACATTCACATGTTACATCTTATTTATGTACTATTTTGATTAAATTTACAAGTATATTTTATAGTTCATAAAAAGCTTTTAAATAATTCTCGTTTGATCCAATATACCTTTATAAAAATGACATATATTTTCCATTCACACAGAATTAAATCTTACATAACTACAGAAAGTTGTTTTTCCTCACAAAATGCCAGTGACCTCTCTCTTGGAAAATAGGCCAAGACTATCGACTGAAACCCCAGCAGAGAAAGCATAACTCAGAGAGACGCCTCCTAAACAATCATTAAAGTAATAATTAAATACCAGAAAAGGGCAAAGGCATTTGCTCTTTTAAAAATTGAAAGAAATAATAAAATAAAATAAACCTTCTGTGAAAATCGCCTCCATCATCTTTAAAAGCTTTCCCAAATTCCAAATGGCTCTGTTATTAGCGATTCTTGATGCATGAGGTAGTCGTTTAATAATAAATCTTTAAGTAATTCAAAACAAGGACTCTTCAGTAAATAGTTGAAATTAAGCGGGGAGTTAGAGTCATCTGGTTTCCATTAGGATGATAAAATAGTTCACTTGAAACCTTTTACAAGATGCTTTGTTACTGGGAGGTGTCCGACCATCTCACTCCATCACTAGCCATTTGACACAACATAAAAGGCTTCAAAAGCCATGTTAGGCCTCTTAATCAAAAACTAATTGTAATAGATATTGGGGAGTGTTAACACGGTGACCGCTGGGTTGTAGCTGTGGTCTGGAAGTGGCAGCGAACATTAAACACAACCCCGAGTTGATAGGGCTTATCTCAATTTCAGAGCTAAGTGCTAAGTACTACAGGCCAGTATCTCCTCGCTATTGCTTTGTACCACTTTTGGAGTTAATTGCCCCATAAGGCTTCATCTTCTTAATGAAATTTATAGCATTGTCAGAGAACTTGGTAGATATGGCTGCAGTTTAGGAGACTTTAGGAAAACAGAGACATAAACAGAGGGGAAAAGAAAATACATACTTGGAGCCTAATGCATCTATAGCCTTCCCTGAGTGGTGCAGGACTCCCCAGGCCCAGGGGGGAGGCATTAGCAGCGCATTAACCCTTTCAGGCCTGTAATGGAATATTCATGGAGTGCACGCTAATGGAAAGTTCATTAAAGGGTGTCATAGGGCCTGTGGTAGACATTCCATAAATATTTAATGATGGGCCTTACAGGTCTAGAACTGCCGGCAAGCAACGAATGCAAGTCATGGGCTATGTGGCCCTATGCCTAACACAGTGTCTCAGATGTGGCTGGCACTCGGGAAAAATTTTCTGGGTGATTGATGAATGAATAAATGATCTCACTGGAGGATAGTTCTCCATCATTTACAGAGTGCTTTCATGTTTGATTACCACAGCCATCCACTTGACAGGCCTAGAGTTTCATTAATGACTGATCTAGGTCTGGAACTGGCACTTTGGGGCTCCCATTCTAATCTTTTTGACTTCAGATGGACTGGAGAGATGGTCTGTGAATGGCCTGTGTTCTAAGTCTGGCTAAGGAGGAATTTACAAGTTAAAGATTAAATGTGACTCTGGATCATGGATTGGATCCTGGAACAGAAATAAAAAAACATTCAAGGAAAAACTAGTGAAATCTGATAGTCTGGACTTCCATTAATAGTACTGTACTTACAGAAAGAGAAAAACAAATACTGTATGCTAACACATATATATGGAATCTAAGAAAAAAAAAAAAAAAAAGGTCATTGAAGAACCTAGGGGTAAGATGGGAATAAAGACACAGACCTACTAGAGAATGGACTTGAGGATATGGGGAGGGGGAAGGATAAGCTGTGACAAAGTGAGAGAGTGGCATGGACACATATACACTACCAAACGTAAAGTAGATAGCTAGTGGGAAGAAGTCGCATAGCACAGGGATATCAGCTCTGTGGTCTGTGACCACCTAGTGGGGTGGGATAAGGAGGGCGGAGGGAGGGAGAAGCAAGAGGGAAGAGATATGGGAACATGTGTATATGTATAACTGATTCACTTTGTTATAAAGCAGAAACTAACACACCATTGTAAAGCAATTCTACTCCAATAAAGATGTTAAAAAAATTTAAATACTGATATTATAAAAAAAAGTACTGTAGTTAATTTCTTAGTATCATAGCATTAGGGCAAATTGGGTGAAGGGTATATAGGAATTTTCTGCACTACCTTTGAATTCTTCCGTTCCTCTATGATCATTTCAAATTAAAAAGTTTTTGACAATAATAACAACTGTACATTATCAAAACACAAAAATACATTATATAACAAAAACGTATAAAATGGAATGAGAAATGATATTACCTTCCTCTGCTAGCAAATGTTTTTTTCTAATTTGTGCCTACCCTATCCGCTCAGACTTCTCCAGCCCTCCTTTACGCCCCACAAAATTCTACCTGAATCTCTGGTTTCTGTTGTTTTTTACATTCACTATTTATGCACATGACAAATGCTTCCACTTTACTTTGAACTCACAGAGGAAAAGGATGATGACCTGTTTATCCTCATCGTACCCTCAATGTTGTTCATTTGAAACCATCTGAGCATAAATCCATAGAAAGAAAAATAATCTTTAATAAGAATTATCATGATCCCAAAGATGTTGGAAGATTGATTTGACTGCTTTGAAAGTGTCCAAAATAACAATGGTCAATATATGGCAGAGAGTTTATTCCTCCATCACATCAGAGTGATTCAAAAGGTTCTCCTCCTCAAGCGACACAGCTTCCTTTCATCTTGCTGTGTGGCATGCCCTAAGGGGTTGCTATTGACGGCCTGTACAAAGATGGCTCACTACCCCCAAGTCCAGGCTTCAGCCTGCCTAGAATAGGAAGGAGGAAGTAGAGGGCCAGCAACTTCCCTCTAAAAGAACAAAAGAGCAATTTCACAAAACCTTTTATTCTTACACTGTAGGCCAGCATTTAGTCAAATGGTTACTCCTACCTGCAAGGGCAGCTGGGAAATACAATCCAACTAAATAGCCTTATAATCACCTAAAACAGGAGAAAGTTGGATGTTAGAGGACAATTCTGAATCCTTGCCGCACTTATTTTATCTTATAGAAATTTATCTATTAAGATGTCTATTTTTTCTCATAGAAGGTGACTTACAAAGTATTTTCTATGATAGCATTATTGAAATAAAATTTACATACTATACAATGTACCCTTTTTATTTAAGTGCACAGTTCAATGGTTTTTAGTATGTTCCCAGAGTTCTGCAACTATCACCACTATCTAATTTCAGAACATTTTCATCATTCCAAAAATAAACCCTGCATGCATTAGCAGTTATTCCCTGTTTCCCCCTCTCCCAACCCCTGTAACCCCTGTTGACCACTAATCTAATTCCTGTCTCTATGCATTTGCTTGTTTTGAATATTTCATATAAATGGAATCATATAATATGTGGTCTTTTGTGTCTGACTTCTTACATTTACTATGATATTTTAAGGTTCATCTGTGTTGTATTAACACTTTATTCCTTTTTATGACTAAATAATATCTGTTGTATGGCTATACCACATTTTGCTTTCCTAATCATCACTTGAAAAATATTTGGGTTGCTTTCACTTTGGGGTAATTATAAATAATGCTGCTCAGAACATTCCTGAAGAAGTTTTGTGGGGACATATATTTTTAATTCTCCTGGGAATATACCTAAGTGTAGAATTGCTGGGTCACATGGTAACTCTATGTTTAACATTTTAAGAAACTGCCAAACTGTTTTCCAAGGTGGCTGCATCATTTCAAATTCTTACTAACAATACATAAGGGTTCCAATTTCTCTACATCCTCATCAACACTTTTTGTTGTCTTTTTTATTATAGCCAGGCTAGTGGGTATGAAGTGGAATCTCACTGTGGTTTTGATTTGTATTTCCCTAACGTCTAATTATAATGAACATCTTTTCATGTGCTTATTGGCTCTTTGTATAACTCCTTTAGAAAACTGTCTATTCAAATTCTTTGTCCATTTTTAACTGGATTATTTCTTTTTATTGTTCAATTGTATTTAGTGTATTATGGATATAAGTCCCTTATGGGATATATGATTTGAAAATATTTTCCCATATTCTGTGGGTTGTGTTTTTACTTTCTTGGTGATGTTTGTTGAAGCATAAAAATTTTAATATAATTTTAATAAAGCCCAATTTACCTATTTTTGCTTTTGCTGCTTTTGCTTTTGGTGTTTTCTAGGAAACCATTGCCTAATTCATTCCTGTAGTTTTAGCTGGGTACCTTTAGGACTATGATCCATTTTTAGTTAATTTTTGTATCTGCTGTGGGGTAGGGATCCAAATTAACTATTTTGAAGGTGGATTTCCTATTGTCCTAACATCATTTTTAGGAAGATTATTCTTTACTACAGTGAATCCTCTTGTCACCCTTGTCAAAAAAGCAGTTGATTGCACAAGTGTGAGTTTATTTCTGGATTATTAATTCTATTCCATTGATCTAAATGTCTATCCTTATGTCAGAACCACACTGTCTTGATTATTATACCTTTATAGTAAGCATCAAATTGAAAAATGTGAAAAACAACAACACTTTGTTGTTTTTCAAGATCATCTATTCTGGGTCGTTTTCATTTACATTTAAATGTTAGGATCAGTTTGTCAATGTAAAGAAAAAAGGCAGGTGAGATTTTGAATGGAATTGCCTTGAATCTGCAGATCATTTGGGGAATTGTTGCCGTTTGAACAATATTTTCCTCCAATCCATGAACATGAGACATCTTTCTCTTTATTTAGGTCTTCTTCAATTTCTTTCACTGATGTTTGGTAGTTTTTAGTGTATCAGTATTGTACTTTTCCTAACAACAGAAACCAAATAAGAAAAAGAAATAAAAGGAATCCAAATTGCAAGGTAGAAGTAAAACTGTCACTGTTTGTAGATGACGTGATACTATACAAAAAAAATCCTAAAGACACCACCAAAAAACTATTAGAACTAATAAATGAATTCAGCAAAGTTTCAGGATACAAAATTAACATACAAAAATCTGTTGTGTTTCTATACAATAACAACAAACTATCAGAAAGAGAAATTAAGAAAACAGTCCTATCTAAAACTGCATCAAAAAGAATAAAATATGTTGGAATAAAACTCACTAAGGAGGTAAAAGACCTATACTCAGAAAACTATAAGACACTGATGAAAGAAATTGAAGACAACAAAAGCATATGGATAGATATGCCATGCTCAGGAATTGGAAGAATTAATATTGTTGAAATGACCATACTAACCAAGGCAATCTACAGATTTGATGCAACCCCTATCAAAATACTGGTGACATATTTTATAGAAATAGAATAAATAATTCTAAAATTTTTATGGAAACACAAAAGACCCTGAATAACCAAAACAATCTTGAGAAAGAAGAACAAAGCTGAAGGTATCACATTCCTTGATTTCAAACTATACTACAAAAAGCTGCAGTTATCAAAACAGTATGACACTGGCCAAAAAAAAAAAAAAAAAAAAAAACACAGACACATAGATCTATGGAACAGAGAACCCAGAAATGAACCCACACTTACATGGTCAATTAATTTAAAACAAAAGAGGCAAGAATATACAATGAGGAAAAGATAGCCTCTTGAATAAATGATGCTGGGAAAACTGAATAGTTACATGCAAAAGAATCAAACTGGACTGCTTCCTCAACTATTTACAAAAATAAATAAATGTAAAATTGATTAAAGACTTAAATGTAAAGCCTGAAACCATAAAACTCCTGGAGGAAACCATAGATAGTACACTCTTTGACATTGGTCTTAGCAGTATGTTTTTAGATGTCTCCTCAGGCAATGGAAACAAAAGCAAAAATAAGCAAATGGGAATACTTCAAATTAAAAAACTCTTGCACAGCAAAGGAAATCATCAACAGAATGAAAAGGCCACTTATGGAATGGGAGAAAATATTAGCAAACAATATATCTGATAAGAGATTAATATCTAAAATATACAAAGAACACATACAACTCAACTTCAAACAAACAAACAATTGAAAAATGGGCAGAGGAGCTGAATAGACATTTTTCCAAATAAGACATAACAGATGGCCAACAAACATATGAAAAGATGCTCAACATCACTAATCATTAGGGAAATGTAAATCAAAACAACAATGAGAGATCATCTCACACCTGTCAGAATGGCTATTATCAAAAAGACAACAAGTACAAGTGCTGGTGGGGATGTGGAGAAAAGGAATCCCTCCTGCGCTGTTGGTGGGAATGTAAATTGGTACAGCCACTATGGAGAAGAGTATGGAGGTTCCTCAAAATATTAAAAATAGAAAGAAAAAAAACAAAACAAAACTTTAAAATAAGAAAACTTTAAAATAAGAAAAACATTTAAAATAGAACTACCATACAATCCAACAATACCCAATATCCATTTCTGGGTATTTTTCCAAAGAAAACAAAAAGAGTCATTCAAAAAGATATATGCCTCTCTGTGTTTATTGCAGCTTTATTCACAGTAGCCAAGATATGGACGCAACCTAAGTGCCCAATGAGCCAATGAAGACGTGGTAATAATACAATGAAACATTACTCAGCCATTAAAAAGAATTAAATATTGCCATTTGCAGCAACCTGCATGGGCCTAGAGGGTATTATGCTAACTGAAATAAATCAGACAGGGAAAGACAAATACCGTATGATTTCATTATATGTTGAATCTAAAAAACAAAACAAATGGACATAACAAAGCAGAAACAGACTCAGATACAGAAAACAAATTAGTGGTTGCCAGAGGGGAGGTTTATGGGGGAATGAGTGAAATAGGCGAGGGAAATTAAGAGAGACAAACTTCTAGGTACAAAATAAGTGAGTCATGGGGATGAAATGTACAATATAGGAGATAAGAGTCAGAAATAATGTAGTATCTTTATATGGAGACAGATGGTATGATAACTAGACTTATCATGGTGATTATTTTATAATGTACAGAATAACAAATCACTATGTTGAGCACTAGGAACTAACAAAATGTTGTAGGTCAATTATACTTCAAAAAACAAACAAACTGGTAGAAAAAGAGATCAGATTTCCGGTTACTGGAGGTGGGACTGGGGGAAGAGGGAATTGCGTGAAGGTGGTCAAAAGTACAAACTTCCATTTATAAGATAAATAATAATAGGGATGTTATGTACAACATGGTTAATATAGTTAACACTGATGGATGTTATATGTGAAAGTTAAAAGAGTAAATCTTAAGAGTTATCCCAAGGAAAAAATAAGTTTTTATATTTTTCTTTTATCTTGTAGCTATATTAGATGATGGATGTTCACTAAACTTAATGTGGTAATCATTTCATGGTGTATGTAAGTAAAATATTATGCTGTACACTTTAAACTCATATAGTGCTGTATATCAATTATATCTCAATAAAAGTGAAAGATAAATGAATAAAACAAGAAAAAACATAATTATTTTCTTAATTTTATTTCCAGTTTTTCATTACTAGTGTATAGAAATACAATTGATTTTTTATATTGATCTGTATTATGCAACTTTGATAAACTTACCTATTAGCTCTAACAATATTTTAGTGGATTTCTTAGGATTTTCTATAAACAAGATTAGTCGTCTTCAAATAGAAGTTTTATTTCTTTCTTGTCAGTCTAGATGACTTTTATTTCCTTTTCTTGTCCAATTGCCCTGGCTAGAATGGCTAGTATAATATAGAATTGAAGTGGAAAGAGCAGACATCTTCCTCTTGTTCCTGATCATGTTTTTGATCTTGATCTTTCTCCATTAAGTATGCAATTAGCTATATATCTTTCATGGGTGATCTGCACAGCTTAAAAAAGTTCCCTTCTATTCCTGGTTTGTTCTGTGTTTTTATCATAAATGGGTGTTGAATATTGTCAAATGCTTTTTCTACTTCTATTAAGATGAATATGTGGTATTTGTTTCTTATTCTATTAGTATATTGTATCAAATAGACTGATTTTCATATGCTAAACTAATCTTGCTAAACTTTCATGTGCTAAATTAATCATGGTAAATGATCCTTTTTATATGTTTTCAGAACTTGGTTTGTTAGTATTTTGTTGAGGATACTTATGGCTATGTTATTAGAGGATAATAGTCTGTAGCTCTTTTCTTGTGATGTCATTGTCTGGTTTTGATATCAGGGTAATATCTGGGTAATTCTGGTCTCATTGTGTATTTTTTAAATATTTGAAAGACTTAATCAGTAAAGGCATCTAGACCTTGGCTTTTTGTTATGGAAATTGTTTTGATTTCTAATTCAATCTCCTTACTTTTTATTGGTCTATTTGCATATTGTATTTCTTCTCAAATCAGTTTCAGTAGTTTGTGTGTTTCTAGCCATTTGTTTGTTTCCATCTAGGTTATATAATTTGTTAGCAATGATTGGTCATAGTTTTCCCTTACAATCTTTTTTTATTTTAGTAAGGTGACTAGAGATGCCCCTCTTTTATTCCTAATTGTTAGTAATTTGAATCTTCTCTCTTTTTTTTCTTGATCAATCTAGTTAAAGATTTATCTTTTTTTTTCTTTTTTTTTTAAGATTTTTTTTTTTGATGTGGACCATTTTTTAAGTCTTTATTAAATTTGTTCCAATACTGCTTCTGTTTTATGTTTTGTTCTTTGACTGCGAGACATGTGGGATCTTAGTTCCCTGACCAGGGATTGAACACATGCCCCCTGCAAATGGAAGGCAAAGTCTTAACCACTGGACCTCCAGGGAAGTCCATGTTTTTCTTTTCTTTTCTTTTTTTTTTTTTTTTTCTTTTTGGCTGCACTGTGCAGCTTGCAGGATCTTAGTTCCCAGACCAGGGATTGAACACATGCCCCTGCAGTGGAAGCTTTGAGTCCTAACCACTGAACCACCAGAGAGTTCCCAAGATTTGTCAATTTTGTTGATCTTTTCAAATAACCAACTTTGGGGGTTAATTTTCTCTATTGTTTTCTAGCTTCTATCTCATTTATTGCTGCTCTCTTCTTTATTATTCCCTTGCATGCTTTGGCTTTAATAGGCTCTTCTTTCTCTAGTTTCTTAAGGTAGAAGTTTTGGCTATTGATTTGAAATCTTTCTTCCTTGTAACATAGGTGCTTACCATCATAAAATTTTCCTATAAGTACTGCTTTAGCCACATCCCATAAGTTTTGCAGGTTTTGTTTTCCTTTTCATTCATCTCAAAGTATTTAATAATTTGCCTTTGTGATTTACTCTTTGGCTCATTGATTAATTAGAAGTATGTAGTTTAATTTCCATATATTGGTAAATCTTCCAAAAATTCTTGTTATTGATCTCTAATTTCATTCCATGGTAGTCAAAGAATATACTTATATACTTTGTGTGATTTCAATCCTTTTAAAGTTCTTATGGTCTTTCCTAGAGAATGTTCCACATGTACTTGAGAAGAATTTGTATTCTGTAGTTGTTGGGTGGAGAGTTCTCTGGATGTCTGTCAGGTCTTGTGGGTTTACACTGTTGTTTGAGTTTTCTTTTTGATTTTCTGTTTAGTTGGTCTATCCATTTTTGAAAGTGGAGTACTGAAGTCTCCAACAATTACTGTGGGATTCTCTATTTCTCACTTCAGTTATGTCAGTTTTCATTTAATATACTTTGGTACTCTGTTTGGGGGTACATATATGTATATCATTGTTAAGTCTTCCTGATGGACTGATCCTTTTACTATTATAAAATGCCATTCCTTATATCTAGTAACAACTTGTCTTAAAGCCTATTTAATATGATTTAGTATAGTCACTCAGCTCTGTTTTGGTTACTGTTTAACTAGTATAGGTTTTCCTGTTCTTTTACTTTTGTCCTACTTGTGTCTTTGATCTCAAGTGTGTCTCTTATAGACAGCATATAGTTAGATCATGTTTTATATCCATTTGCCAATCTCTGCCTTTGATTGAAGTGGTTAGTCCATCTACATTAGGTAATTACTGATAAGATAGGATATATATCTGTCATTTTGCTATTTGCTCTCTATGTAGCTTATGTCTTTTTTTGTTTCACTATTCATCCATAACTGCTTTCTTTTGTGTTAGTTAGATATTTTATAGTATATTATTTTAATGTTCTTGCTATTTGTTTTACTATTTTTTGTTATTTTCTAAGTAGTTGCCCAGGGTATTATAATCAACATCCTAATTTACAATAATCTAGTTTGGATTAATACCAACTTAATTTCAATACTATACCAAAACTTTGTATAGTATTGGAGGTACCAATGGAGGTACCAATATACCTCCTTTTTCTCCTCCACTTTCATGCAATTATTATTGTCATTAGCTTTAAACATTGTAAGCACATCAACACAGTTTTATAATTCTTGCTTCATGCAGTTGACTTTTAAATAAAATAAGACAAGAAAAGTTTTAAAAGCAAAAAACACATTTATACCCTCTTCTATACTTACCTATGTAGGTACATATGTAGGACCTATGTAGGTACTCATACATTTATGAGCTACTGTCTAGCATCATTTTATTTCATCCTGAAGAACTCCCTTTAGTATTTCTTGTAGGGCAGGTGTGCTGGCCACAATCTCTCAGTTTTGTTTATCTGGGAATAATTTCATGACGTAGCTGGGGTGGATCTCTCTAAGTTTATCCTACTTGGAGAATTTTGAGATTCTTGAATGTTCATATTAATGTTTTTCATCAAATTTAGGAAGATATCAGCTATTATTCCCTCAAATGCTTTTCCAACTCTTTTCTCTCTCCTTTTCTTCTGTGACTCTTATTATGTGTATACATTGGATAGTGTTCCATGGGTATCCAAGTTGCCATTTATTTTTACTCATTTTGTTTTCTTTCTGTTTCTCAGCCTTGGATAATCGCAATAAACTACCTTCAAGCTCACTGATTCTTTCCTCTGTCAGTTCAAATCTGCTTTTGAGCGCCTCTAACAAATTCTTCATTTCAATTTTTGTACTTTTCAACTCCAAAAATTCTATTTGGTTCTTTTTCTTTAAATTTCTATCTTTTTATTTATATCTTCTACTTGGTGAAATATTATTCTCATATGTTCCTTTAATTATTTAGATATATTTTCCCTTTGTTCTTTTAAAGTATTTGTCTTGTAAGTCCAACACCTGAGCTACTTCAGGAACAGTTTCTTTTCACTGCTTTTTCCCTGGGTGTGAGCCATACTTTCCTGTTTCTTTGAAAACTAAATTCTTTAAAAAATATGATGTGGTTGCTCTGTAAATAAGATGCCCCCCAGCCCACACTGTTGTAGAAGTTTTTATTTTTGTTGATGCTTTTTTGGTTACTGGCTTTAACTAATTCAGTAAAGTCCATTATCTTTGTCATGTGCAGCCACTGAAATCTCAATATAGATATTGTCAGCTCATGATTAGTCAAAGATTTCATTAAATAATTTGAATCAATAAATCTCACAGCATTTGCCAAGAAGCTCTGAAAGGGGGAAGAGGTACTTTCAATGCTCAGCCAGGCAGTTGAGAACTCCACTTTAGCCTTACTTCCTGTTTATACAAGATCAGGCACAGGTGAGAGATTAGAACCTTCTCAGGTCTTTCCTGGGCATGTGCATAGCCCTGAAGTCACATGTGGGCTTCTAGGTTCCCTGGAATATGTTGGAACTTTTCAAAGCCCTCTGTAGACATCTTACTCCATAGTTTTTCCTTTTTAATGTCTTGCTTAGTCTCGTGGTAGCTCCAAATGTTATCAGCAACTGAGACAGCTGCTAAGTTAAACAGTGCCACTGATTGTTTTTAACCAATACCCTAGAGAAAAGGCATTTTGTACAGAGTGAGCTCTGAGTCAGATCAAATAAAGACACGTTGTGAGACAGGTCAAATAGTGACAGCTTTCTGGGGATGGGGCCTGTGGAGAGCTTTAATACCATTCTACCCCCTTCAATGGCTTCTAGGCTACTCATTTTCATACCTACCATACTTACGAGGCTGTTGGTGTTCAAGGCTACTGCAGAACTGGAGAGAGTGGGATGGGACATGGGCAAGTTAAAAAATGTCACAGCACTCACTCTTCTTACCATCATTTAGTCATCTTCCTTGAATAAACACTTTTTGGGTTACTGTAAATCTTTGGTTAATTTCCAGAGTTCTGATAAAGTTGTTTTTGATGATTTTTGCCAGTGTTCTCATTGCTTTTATGGTGGAGTTTGTTATTTTTGTTATTTTTAATGCCCTCACACTACCAATTCTACCAAGCAATTCTAGAATTGCTTTCTTTATTTTCATTTTAATGTAAATAAATTTATATATTCAAAGTTTGTCATCATGTCATGAGTTGGGTTAAAATATAACTATGGCAAGGGATAGTGTTCCTTTTGGGGTCTAAATGGTTGTTAGCCAAACCCAGAAGTTAGTCACTTCAGAAGTTACCTTGTAGAAAATTACTTAAAATTATAATCTTAACTCTATTAGGATACCAATGCTGATCCTACAAATATTTGAATTTCAGCATATATTTATGGATTTCATACTACATGCAAGGTCCTATGTTAGTTGCAGTGGAATATCCAAAGATATAATACACAAGGTCTGCTCTGAAAAGACTTAAGGAATGTACACATGCCAGAAGCTAAATAATAAGACAAAAATATATGCATCCTACTTTGTCCACAGGCAACACTAGCCCAGAGATAAATAGGATCACAGTTATGCTTAAAAAAAAAAAAAAAAAAGGTATATTTTTTGCTTTTTACCTCATCTGTGATTTGCAGAAACTCTAAGTCTTACCTTTGTATCCCAACATATTTCCCCAAGGAATCCTGAGCTCTTTAGGAGATAGCTTACTCTTTAGAGGCTGCTTAACGCAGATGTTGTCAGGTCTAGATTAAATAAAGGATAATATCCAAGCTAATCCAGTTTAGTGGAGTTTTAATGGGCTATATAGCAATAGTCTGGGCTCCATGAAATAAAAGGTCTGTTTATGTCTCCTCTCCAAGCAGGAAGTGATTCTTTCTCCTAAAAGTGGGTCAAACTCACTCACTCTCCTTGGGATGAGCTTTGAACTCAGACAGGGCAAAATTTTATCCCAACTCTACTTATTAGCCTCAAGACTTCAGATAATATTTGTCACTTTATGTCTGACTTGTAAAATGGGAATAATAATGCCTGTCACTTGGGTTGAAGAATTGAATAATATAAAATATTTACATTGTCTGACCCATGGAAAATATTCCATAAATGTTTATTCATATTTTCAAAGCACAAATTCCTTTTTGGAACACCTCTAGGAGGGCATGAGCCTCATCCTGATGGTTCAACAGATATGTGAAGACAGCTCTTTTATATCATTCTTGTCTCAACTCAAAGGTCACTTCCCCAGGGAGGCCTTCCCTGACCCCTCATCCAAAAGATGGCTTTCTCTTAGTCACTCTCTTTCCCATTACAAGGGTGGCCAATCATCCCAGTTTGCCTGGACCAGAGGGGTTTCCTGGGATGCAGGACTTTCTGTGCTAAAAGCAGAACAGTGCTGGGCATACTTGAAAAGTCAGTCACCCTACCATCATCCTGCATTTTTTCCCATGATCTTTGCCACACTCTAATATTATTCAATTCACTTGTTTGTTTTCTCATTTCACTCAAACTAAAGGTAAGCCCCTTGAGGGGAGGGTCAGAATTCTGTCTGTGTGGTTCACAGCTGTATTTAGATGCTTACAACACTACTTGGCCTATAGTAGGCATTAAATAACTATCTGTAGAAGGACTGAATAAACTGTTGATTAATTGACGCATTCTTTAAAATGCTCACCTTTCTGCTTTCCAAGTTCAACAGCATTAAGGCCTAAGGAATATAAAGTTTCATATGACACCACAATAAAAAAAAAAAAAAAGAAAACATTTCTTAGCATTATAACAACTGAGTGAGTTGTAAACACTTAAACCTGTGGTGGAAGTGAGAACTTCAGACAGCTGTGTTCCTTTTCTTCTGATACCAAACAATATAATTAAAAAGGATTCACTGAAATGTAGATGTTTCTACCTTTTACCCTGGAATGCTGGCTCCATCCAACATAACCCAGTCTGTAAATACAAGATTAGCATCTGTGAAGGGAAAATTCTCCTTCTACAAAACTGCATTCAAAAGGAAATCCCCACCTTTTTCCCCCTTATAGAAGCAGCAGCATTACTTGTAAGACCATAATTACCTTAAATGTTCCACAAACTTGTCAGAGCTACCAATATGAAAACACAATCTGAGACCACATCTTTGGACTCTAAAATGAGCCAGATAAAGATGATGCCCTTTCCCCACTATTAGTTTACTATATAAATGAGAAGACATAAAGTAGTTTTAGATTTAATTAAAGTAATTGACTGAATTGCATTTTGTAGTTGTGATTGTCATTAACATTTTTGACCTCCCAGTCACATAGATGTGCCAGAGAATTTTTCCAATGGATATTTATTATGAATATTATCATCAATAAGCACCATCAACATATTAAAATTAATTTTAACTTCTTTATGGAAGACTGAAAGTGCAACCAGCTGCTGGAAACCATCCATTCTAAATCATTTTATATGATTCAACATGGCTAAACCTCAAACACAACTAATAGGGAATTTTATGTCTGTGTAGGTGCTTCTCTACATATAAAATATTTAATTTAATTTTATATATAACTCTGGTTACATTAATCATGTAACTGTATTTTCCAGAGCCCTGGGATTCACTCGCTATTTTGCACATTTACCGTGCGGTCCTCACTGCGCTGGTTTTTTCTACATCCCGGTGCATAGTTAGTGACACATGGACGTTTGGTCTTATTTTGACTGCCTGCAAAGAGCTTAATAAAAGACAGGCTTTGGTGCATCAAAAGATCTTAGTCCACAGGTGTACTGAGCTGGGCTAACTTGCATGTAGAACAAACAATTAAGCTCTGGAATTTGAGACTCTAAATTGTATCAGTTGAGCCCTGTAGGGAGGGAAACACCTTTCATTACATTACACACCAGCACATGGGCTTCAGGCTGTGTAGGGTTTCAGCAGATCCTATTCAGGCATGCTAGCTGAGATGCTGCTGCTTCTTCTGTGCACACTGCCAAGGGCCTCAAATTGAACATCTGCAGAGAATATCTCCATCTCCATCTCCATGTATATGCAGCATCCACTGCTTTGTTCCTCTCCACATCTCTTTCTGCATTTAACATTAACTGAGCACCTTCTACAAGCCAGGCACTGAGTTAAAGCTCTAAAATACAGCATTCCATCTAATCCCTCCCAGCATCACTGCAAGGCTTAGAAAGGCTAAGTAATGCGTCCACAAGCATGTAAATTTAAGTGGTGGAATCAGGATGCAAAGCCAGGTGGCTGGACTCCAGAGCCCCCTATCTTGATCACCATGCTATTTCCTGTGCTGTGTCCAGGTTAATCACAAGCTCCAGGGAGTTTTCTGGCCTTCTTGCTGGCTGCTCATGAAGGCCT
This sequence comes from Kogia breviceps, assembly GCF_026419965.1. Taxonomy (NCBI): domain Eukaryota; kingdom Metazoa; phylum Chordata; class Mammalia; order Artiodactyla; family Physeteridae; genus Kogia; species Kogia breviceps. The sequence goes on along the minus strand of NC_081312.1, from coordinate 116,793,360 downwards.
TAGCCCTTTGGGTTTCTGTGGCTTTACCCTCAGCTCTCATCTTTCCTTTCTCCCTCTAAATAGCTCCTTAATTTGGTCCCATAAACTCCCATCACCAGCCACCAGACACCAATGTAAAAACCTGCCTCTCCACCCAGGTCCCTCTGCTGTACTCCAGGCCTTGCTGCTCGCATCTCCACCTGGCAGGGAAGGGGGAAAGAGTCTCGTGGGTTGCCCCAAGGCTGCCCTTCCAGAACTGACCCGAGTGTCTTTGGCAGCAAGCCTGCCCTTCTCCAATATGGCAGTAACAGCACATCCATCCAGGCCAGTCTCCTAGCTCCTCTCTCTTCTTCTTCATCACCAGCCCATGTACACCACGTCTCACTGACTCTACCTCCTCATGCTTCTCACATCCATCCTCTTCCATCTATCTCTACCAACTGTGCAACCCAGTGATTCTCAATCGAGGGCAACTTTACCTCTCAGGGGATATTTATCTGGAGTTGTCACAACTGGGGAGAAAGGATGCTACTGACATACTGTTGGCAGACACTAGAGCAACTTCTAAACATCCTTCAATGCCCAGGACAGCCCCCAACAGCAAAGATTGTACAGCTCAAAATACCACTAGTGCTGAGGTTAACAAACCCTGGTCCAGTCCAAGCCAGCATCATCTCCCACCTGAGCTATTGTCATATCCCCCCACCCCTCTCTCCATACCTACCTGACTCTCTCCAACCCACTCTCCACTCCAGGCTGCCAGAAGGATCTTTTCAGAAGGCAAATGTAGCTGCTCCTTAACACCCACTCATGGCTTCCCAATTCCTTTACATCAGATAAAGTACAAAGTAGGCCAGAAAATCGGGTGTGTTTCTTTATCTAGCTTCCAGCCATTCTTTCCCTTTATCTCGGCTTTCTTCTTTCACCTATTAGGTGACAGGGTCCTTTTCCTTTCCAGAGTTCCTTAACCTGCTTTTCACATTTCCTTTGCACCTTTACTCAAATGTCATCTTAACCCAGAGACCTTCCCTGACCTCCCCAACTCTGCATCCCTCATACCCTTGCTTTGATTTTTCTCATAGAACTTCCCACCACTTTGTATGTTATATCATCATTTGTTTACGTGTTTGTTTTCTGTCTTCTCCAGCCAGAATTAAGCTCCATTATAATAGGGATGTCTGTTTTTTGCTTACTATTATATCACAAAGTCCTGTAACCATGCCTAGCACATAGTGCGTACTCAATAAACATTTACAGTACTGAATGAGTAGAAACATGAAAAATATGTATCAATGTATGTTGCTCTTTTATCTTAATTCACATATAACTACTATGTATGAGATAAAAGAAAACTTGGCATTTTCTTTTGCTGAACTTTAATATCAGACAATATGTCAAGATTCAAGTGAAACCTAGACTAAAGCAATCAAATGCTGATTCTGCCCAGACACTGACTCTAGCTGCGTGGCCTCTGACGTCCAAGCCACATAGACCAGGCAAGTCAGTCACTAGCAGGAACCAAGCACCTCTTCACACAACACACAGAATTCACAATGAACCAGAAATCATTTGCGTTGGACTCATTCCTTGTTTGCTGACGAGATTTACTCTTAAAATCTGTGCGGACCAGAAAATCCAGGAAGCATGGCTATTACAGCCACAGGCCTTCCCTCTCTGGAAAGAAAACCATTTCTTGCTAGCTGATGGGTTTATCCAATATACCTCTCTCTGCAAAGAGAGAAGCAGTCTCTTTAGATGCCAAAATATCAAACTATTCAAAAATTTTGATGTCCTGGACTATTGGACATGTATAGTCACTATAACAGAAAAAGGCGATTTTTTTCTTGTGGGAGTAGTAGTAAAATAAATTATAATAATAATAGCAGCTGACATGTATTAATTGCTTACAACATGTCAGATACTGACCATGGTCTCATTTGATCTGCATGACACTTCTAACAAGGAGGTAATTTATTATCCCTATTTTACAGATGAGAAAACTGAGGCTTACTGAGGCTGGGTAACTTGCCCAAAGCCATGCAGCTGGTTAGCTGAAATGTGACTGGAATAACTACTAGCCTTATTACAAAGCTCATGTTCTTTCATAATTCTGCCTTTCAATGTAAAAAGTAAAACGATCAATGCCGTCAAGAGACTTATCAGCTCATTTCATAAGTCTAAAGATGGAAAGCGTAATATTGTAAACATAAATGGTAAAAGGAACAATATGAGGCAGTAAATAAAATGCTTTAAAAGTCAGGAGAAAGCAACATCATTCCAAGGTGGGATAATCAAGGTGGGCTTCATGAAGGAGGTGGCACTTGATTTGGATGAGCTTAGAAGAATAGAGTGAATAATGAAGAATTTTCCAAAATAGGAGAACAGATAAGGAAAACCATGGCAGGTGAAGTTCAAAGGCTCATTTGGGGTTAAATAGACCAATGTGGCAAAAGTGGAGGGTTAGCTTGAGCAGTGTTTACCAAACTGTTCAACCGGGTGACCATAGCTGTTATGTAGAGGAAATAATTTTTTTTTTTTTTTTTTTGCAGAGGACTTGTCATTATTTATTAATTTTATATTTTATTACTTAAAAGTTCTCCTGAATTTTCTAATTGTTTGTACTAGTATACATATATTTAACATCTTTATTGGAGTTTAATTGCTTTACACTGGTGTGTTAGCTTCTGCTGTATAAGAAAGTGAATCAGCTATACATACATACTTCCCCATATCTCCTTCCTCTTGTGTCTGCCTCCCACCCTCTCTATCCCACCCCTCTAGGTGGACACAAAGTACCGAGCTGATCTCCCTGTGCTATGCAGCTGCTTCCCACTAGCTACCTATTTTACATTTGGTAGTGCATATATGTCCATGCTACTCTCTCACTCCGACCCAGCTTACCCTTCCCCCTCCCCATCTCCTCAAGCCCATTCTCTATGTCTGTGTCTTTATTCTTGTCCTGCCCCTAGGTTCTTTGGGCCATTTTTTTGTTTTTTTAGATTCCATATATATGTGTTAGCATACGGTATTTGGTTTTCTCTTTCTGACTTACTTCACTTTGTATGACAGTTTCTAGGTCCATCCACCTCAGTACAAATAACTCAATTTCATTTATTTTTATGGCTGAGTAATATTCCATTGTATGTATATGCCACATCTTCTTTATCCATTCATCTGTCGATGGACATTTAGGTTGATTCCATGTCCTGGCTATTGTAAATAGAGCTGAAATGAACACTGTGGTACATGTCTCTTTTTGAATTATGGTTTTCTCAGGGTATATGCTCAGTAGTGGGATTGCTGGGTCATATGGTAGTTCTATATTTAGTTTTTAAAGGAGCCTCCATACTGTTCTCCATAGTGGTTGTATCAATTTACATTCCCACCAACAGTGCAAGAAGGTTCCCTTTTCTCCACACCCTCTCCAGCATTTATTATTTGTAGATCTTTTTTTTTTCCTTTTTTTTTTTTTTTTTTTTTTTTTTTTTTTTTTTTTTTTTTTTAGTACACAGGCCTCTCACTGCTGTGGCCTCTCCCATTGTGGAACACAGGCTCCGGACTCGCAGGCCCAGCAGCCATGGCCCACTGGCCCAGACACTCCGCAACATGTGGGATCCTCCCGGACCAGGGCACGAACCCGTGTCGCCTGCATCGGCAGGCAGACTCTCAACCACTGTGCCACCAGGGAAGCCCTATTTGTAGATTTTTTGATGATGGCCATTCTGACAGATGTGAGGTGATACATTATTGTGGTTTTGATTTACATTTATCTAATGATTACTGATGTTGAGCATCCTTTCATGTACTTGTTGGCAATCTGTATATCTTCTTGGGAGAAATGTCTATTTAGGTCTTCTACCCATTTTTGGATTGGGTTGTTTGGTTTTTTTGATATGGAGCTGCATGAGCTACTTGTATTTTTGGAGATTAATCCTTGGTCAGTTGCTTCATTTGCAAATATTTTCTCCCATTCTGAGGGTTGTCTTTTCATCTTGTTTATGGCTTCCTTTGCTGTGCAAAAGCTTTCAAGTTTCATTAGGTCTCATTTGTTTATTTTTGTTTTTATTTCTATTTCTCTAGGAGGTGGGTCAAAAAGGAGCTTTCTGTGATTTATGTCATAGAGTGTTCTGCCTATGTTTTCCTCTAAGAGTATTATAGTGCCTGGCCTTACATTTAAGTCTTTAATCCATTTTGAGTTTATTTTTGTGTATGGTGTTAGGGGGAGTGTTCTAATTTCATTCTTTTACACGTAGTTGTCTAGTTTTCCCAGCACCACTTATTGAAGAGACTGTCTTTTCTCCATTGTATATTCTTGCCTCCTTTAACAAAGATAAGCTGACCATATGTGTGTGGTTTATCTCTGGGCTTTCTGTCCTGTTCCATTGATCTATATTTCTGTTTTTGCGCCAGTACTATACTGACTTGATTACTGTAGCTTTGTAGTATAGTCTGAAGTCAGGGAGCCTGATTCCTCCAGCTCTGTTTTTCTTTCTCAAGATTGCTTTCACTATTCAGGGTATTTTGTGTTTCCATAGAAATTGTGATATTTTTTGTTCTAGTTGTGTGAAAAAATGCCATTGGTAGTTTGATAGGGTTTACACTGAATCTGTAGATTGCTTTAGCTTGTATAGTCATTTTCACAATGTTAATTCTTCCAATCCAAGAACATGGTATATCTCTCCATCTGTTTGTAACATCTTTAATTTCTTTCATCAGTGTCTCATAGTTTTCTGCATACAGGTCTTTTGTCTGCTTAGGTAGCTTTATTCCTAGTTATTTTATTCTTTTGGTTGTAATGATAAATGGGAGTGTTTCCTTAATTTCTCTTTCAGATTTTTTCATCATTAGTGTATACAAATGCAAGGGATTTCTGTGCCTCAATTTTGTATCCTGCTACTTAACCAAATTCATTGGTCAGCTCTAATAGTTTTCTGCTAGCATCTTTAGGATTCTCTATGTATAATATCATGTCATCTGCAAACAGTGACAGTTTTACTTCTTCTTTTCTGATTTGGATTCTTTTATTCTTTTTCTTCTCTGATTGCTGTGGCTAAAACTTCCAAAACTATGTAGAATAAGAGTGGTGAGAGTGGACAACCTTGTCTTGTTCTTGATCTTAGTGAAAATGGTTTCAGTTTTTCACCATTGAGTAAGATGCTGTCTGTGGGTTTGTCACATATGGCCTTTATTATGTTGAGTTAGGTTCCCTCTATGCCTACTTTCTGGAGTGTTTTTATCATAAATGGGTGTTGAAATTTGTCAAAACATTTTCTGCATCTATTGAGATGATCATATGGTTTTTATCCTTCAATTTGTTAACATGGTGTATCACGTTTATTGATTTGTGTATACTGAAGAATCCATTCCTGGGGTAAACCCCACTTTATCATGGTGTATGATCCTTTTAATGTGCTGTCAGATTCTGTTTGCCAGTATTTTGTTGAGGATTTTTGCATCTATGTTCATCAGTGATATTAGCCTGGAGTTTTCTTTCTTTGTGACTTCTTTGTCTGGTTTTGGTATCAGGGTGATGGTGGCTTCATAGAATGAGTTTGGGAGTGTTCCTCCCTCTGCTATATTTTGGAAGAGTTTGAGAAGGATAGATGTTAGCTCTTCTCTAAATGTTTGATAGAATTCCCCTGTGAAGCCATATAGTCCTGGGCTTTTGTTTGTTGGTAGATTTTTAATCACAGTTTCAATTTCAATGCTTGTGATTGCTCTGTTAATATTTTCTATTTCTTCCTGGTTCAGTCTCAGAAGGTTGTGTATTTCTAAGAATTTTTCCATTTCTTCCAGGTTGTCCATTTTATTGACATATTGTTGCTTGTGGTAATCTCTCAAGTTTCTTTGTATTTCTGTAGTGTCACTTGTTACTTCTCCTTTTTCATTTCTAATTCTATTGATTTGAGTCTTCTCTCTTTTTTTCTTCATGAGCCAGGCTAATAGTTTATCAATTTTGTTTATCTTCCCAGAGAACCAGCTTTTAGTTTTATTGATCTTTGCTATCATTTCCTTCATTTCTTTTTCATTTATTTCAGATCGGATCTTTTTGATTTCTTTCCTTCTGCTAACTTTGGGGGGTTTGTGTTCTTGTTTCTCTAATTGCTTTAACTGTAAGGTTAGGTTGTTTATTTGAGATGTTTCTTGTTTCTTGAGGTAGGTTGTATTGCTATAAACTTCCCTCTTAGGACTGCTTTTGCTGCACACCAGAGGTTTTGGGTCATCGTGTTTTCATTGTCATTTGTTTCTAGGTATTTTTTTATTTCCTCTTTGATTTCTTCAGTGATCTCCTGGTTATTTGGTAGTGTATTGTTTACCCTTCATGTGTTTGTATTTTTTACAGATTTTTTTCTTTAATTGATATCTAGTTTCATAGTGTTATGGTTGGAAAATATATTTGATATGATTAAAATTTTATTAAATTTACCAAGGCTTGATTTGTGACCCAAGATATGATCTATCCTGGAGAATGTTCCATGAGCACTTGAGAAGAAGGTGTAATCTTGTGCTTTTGGATGGAATGTCCTATTAATATCAATTAAGTCCAACTGTTTAATGTGTCATTTAAAGCTTGTGTTTCCTTATTTATTTTCATTTTGGATAATCTGTCCATTGGTAAAAGTGGGGTGTTAAAGTCCCCTACTATGATTGTGTTACTGTACATTTCCCCTTTTATGGCTGTTAGCATTTGCCTAATGAATTGAGGTGTTCCTATGTTGGGTGCATAAATATTTATAATTTTTATATCTTCTTCTTGGATCGATCCCTTGATCATCATGTAGTGTCCTTCTTTGTCTCTTGTAATAGTCTTTGTTTTAAAGATTTTTTTTTTTTTTTTTTTTTTTTTTTGCGGTACGCGGGCCTCTCACTGTTGTGGCCTCTCCTGTTGCGGAGCACAGGCTCCGGACGCGCAGGCCTAGCGGCCATGGCTCACGGGCTTAGTTGCTCCGCGGCATGTGGGATCTTCCCAGACCAGGGCACGAACCCGTGTCTCCTGCATCGGCAGGCGGATTCTCAACCACTGCGCCACCAGGGAAGCCCTAAAGATTATTTTGTCTGATATGAGAATTGTTACTCCAGCTTTCTTTTGATTTCCATTTGCATGTAATATATTTTTCCATCCCTCACTTTCAGTCTGTATGTGTCCCTAGGTCTGAAGTGGGTCTCTTGTAGACAGCATCTGTATGGGTCCTGTTTTTGTATCCATTCAGCCTGTCTATGTCTTTTGGTTGGAGCATTTAATCCACTACATTTAAGGTAGTTATTGATATGTATGTTCCTATTACCATTTTCTTAATTGTTTTGGGTTTGTTGTAAGTCTTTTCCTTCTCTTGTGTTTCCTACCTAGAGAAGTTCCTTTAGCATTTGTTGTAAAGCTGGTTTGGTGGTGCTGAATTCTCTTAGCTTTTACTTATCTGTAAAGGTTTTAATTTCTCCATCAAATCTGAATGATATCCTTGCTGGGGAGTAATCTTGGTTGTAGGTTTTCCCTTTCATCACTTTAAACTTGTCCTGCCACTCCCTTCTGGCTTACAGAGTTTCTGCTGATAGATCAGCTGTTAACCTTACGGGGATTCCCTTGTATATTAATTGTTGCTTTTCCCTTGCTGCTTTTAATATTTTTTCTTTGTATTTTATTTTTTATAATTTGATTAATATGTGTCTTGGCATGTTTCTCCTTGGATTTATCCTTTATGGGACTCTCTGAACTTCCTGATCTTGATTGACTATTTCCTTACCCATATTAGGGAAGTTTTCAACTATAATCTTTTGAAATATTTTCCCAGTCCCCACTTTTTTTTTTCTATTCTTCTTTGGGACCCCTGTAATTAGAATGCTGGTGCACTTACTGTTGTCCCAGATGTCTCTGAGATTGTCCTCAATTCTTTTCATTCTTTTTTCTTTATTCTGCTCTGTGGTAGTTATTTCCACTATTTTATATTCCAGGTAACTTATCCGTTCTTCTGTTGCAGTTATTCTGCTATTGATTCTTTCTAGGGAGTTTTTAAATTTCATTTATTGTGTTGTTCATCATTGTTTGTTTTCTCTTTAGTTCCTCTAAGTCCTTGTTAAATATTTCTTGTATTTTCTCCATTCCATTTCCAAGATTTTGGATCATCTCTACTATCATTACTCTGAATTCTTTTTCAGGTATACTGCTTGTTTCCTCTTCCTTTTGTTGGTCTGGTGGGTTTTTACCTGGCTCTTTCATCTGCTGTGTATTTCTTTGTCTTCTCATTTTGCTTAACTTTCTGTGTTTGGGGTCTCTGTTTCGCAGGCTGCAGGTTTGTAGTTCCCGTTTCTTTTGGTGTCTGGTCCCAGTGGGTAATTTTGATTCAGTGGGTTGTTTAGGCTTCCTGGTGGAGGGGACTGGTGCCTGTGTTCTAGTGGATAAGGCTGAATCTTGTCTTTCTGGTGGGCAGGACCACATCTGGTCGTGTGTTTTGGGGTGTCTGTGAACTTATTATGATTTTAGGCAGCCTCTCTACTAATTGGTGAGTTTGTGTTCCTGTCTTGCTAGTTGTTTGGGATAAGGTGTCCAGCACTGTAGCTTGCTGGTCATTTAGTGGAGCTGGGTCTTAGCATTGAAATGGGCATCTCTGGGAGAGGTTTTGCCAGTTGATATTACATGGGGCTGGGAGGTCTCTGGTGGGCTAATATCCTAAACTTGACTCTCCCACATCAGAGGCTTTGGCCTGACACCCAGCCAGAGCACCAAGACCCTGTCAGCCACACGGCTCAGAAGAAAAGGGAAAAAAAAGAAAGAAAGAAAAAATAAATAAAATAAAGTTATTAAAATAGAAAAATATTATTAAAAATTAAAAAAATTTAAAGTAATAAAAAATAAAGAGAGAAAGAAAGAAGAGAGCATCCAAACCAAAAATCAATCCACCAATGATAACAAGAGCTAAAAATATACTAAAAAAAAAAAAAAAAAAGACAGTCAGAACCCTAGGATAAATGGCAAAAGCAAAGCTATACAGACAAAATAACACAAAGAAACATACATATACACACTCACAAAAAGAGAAAAAGGAAAAAATATATATATATAAAATCAAAAAAGGAAGAGAGCAACCAAATCAATAAACAAATCTACCAATGATAATAAGCTCTAAATGCTTAACTGAGATAAACATAAACCAGAAACAAATTTGATTCAGAAGCAAACCCCAAGTCTACAGTTGCTCCCAAAGTCCACCATCTCAATTTTGGTATAATTCGTTGTATATTCAGGTATTCCACAGATTCAGGGTACATCAAGTTGATTGTGGAGATTTCATCCACTGCTTCTGAGGCTGCTGGGAGAAATTTTCCTTTCTCTTCTTTGTTTACACAGTTCCTGGGGTTCAGCTTTGGATTTGGCCCCGCCTCTGTGTGTAGGTCACCTGAGGGCATCTTTTGGGAAGTCTGCCATTTTCTGCCAGCATTCAGTAGGTGTTCTGTAGGAGATGTTCCACATGTAGATGTAGTTTTGATGCATTTGTGGGGAGGAAGGTGATCTCCACATCTTACTCCTCTGTCATCTTGAAGGCACCCCTCAGAGGAAAGAATTTGATGTTAATTGTGTTTGAGAAGTTGTAGGTTAAACAGCATTTTGCAGGACTTCTCAGAGACTTTAGTGAGGTTAACTGCCTTATGAATCTCAAAGAGAGGATGTTATCATACCCTGGGTTGGTTTTATCAATTTACTTGACTTGTAGATGCCCCCCTCCCATTTTTTTACAGAGCACATTTTAACATCTCACTATACTTGCATTCTGTGGAACCAGTTTGGGAAGTGCTACTGTGAATTAAATATCATGGATAATAGCACAGGGCAGACTGACGAGACAATTCCACAGAGACTGGGCTCTGTGGTTGTAGTCCTAGGCAGCTGGTAGAGGCTTCCACATTGGGACATGATGTGATCATTTGTTTGAGAAGACTGGTCAGACAGAAGAGGAGAGCATCAGACCCAGGACAACCATGGAGAGCTACTGTGTGGTCCAGTTGTAAGGTCGGTCTTGAGTGTCCAAACTCAACTGAAAAATATAATCTCTTCATCCATTTCCATTTTTCCAGTTTCTCATCACAAAAGCTCTTGTGCTCTTCTTGTCTTCTTAGGTTGATAGAAAACTCTGTATACGTGGGCAGCAGGGAAAAATGGAACATCTACAGAACACTTTGAGGATGCTGAAAGAGGACACAGAAGCTAATCTGATCATTTTATTTCCCTACTTAAAAACCTTCAATGGCTCCTCATTTCTCTTAATATTAAAAATACAATATTGCCTACAAGGGCCTGTATGATGGGGCCCTGTCCACCTCCCCTTCACACCTCAAATGGTCATCCCCTTTGCCCACATTCCCAGTGGACAGCATGAGCCTTCTCTCCTAAGACACTTCATTTGAGTTTATGTTCTGTGAGGTCATGGGCTTCTGTTTTTGCATATCCCAGTGAACAGCTGGTAGTAAGTGCTGCATAAATACTGTTGAGTGAATGGATGGGTGGACAGCATATCTACTGGAACAGAAGTGGTGGGTTTTGGAATGCTTTCCAGTGGATTCAACCAACTTCCAGACCAACTCCCCAAAATCAACTCATTATAAAATAAAATCTTTCGGGTGCATATATTGATATATTTCTTTCTGTTTGACTTTATATCTCATGTGACCTCTTATGTTTCTGTGAATCAGAGCCTTCAGCTGGCAGTCACTTCTTTACAGGCAGAACGCAAATACCACCATCCCTAGTTGCTCTGTCCTTTTTCCTATTCACAGAGCATGCCAGGAGAGGCATCATGTACTATTTTCCTCATGGACACCTTTGGCATCTTGATTTATCTTCCTGAATGCTAATGCCGGTTGAATTGCAAAACAGAATTAGCCCATTTCTTTCTTTCTTTTTTCTTTTTTTTTTTTTTTTACATTTTTATTGGAGTATAATTGCTTTACAATGTTGTGTTACTTTCTGCTGTACAACAAAGTATATATGTATACTTATATCCCCGTATCCCCTCCCTCTTGTGCCTCCCTCCCATCCTCCCTATCCCACCCCTCTAGGTGCTCACAAAGCACCAAGCTGATCTCTCTGTGTTATACAGCTGTTTCCACTACTGGGCATATACCCTGAGAAAACCATAATTCAAAAAGAGACATGTACCACAATGTTCATTGCAGCACTATTTACAATAGCCAGGGCATGGAAGCAGCCTAAATGTCCATCGACAGATGAATGGATAAAGAAGATGTGGCACATATATACAATGGAATATTATTCAGCATAAAAAGAAACTAAATTATTTGTATTGAGGTGGGTGGACCTAGAGTCTGTCATACAGAGTGAAGTAAGTCAGAAAGAGAAAAACAAATACCATATGCTAACACATATATATGGAATATTTTTTAAAATGTTCTGATGAACCTAGTGGCAGGACAGGAATAAAGATGCAGATGTAGAGAATGGACTTGAGGAAACAGGGCTGGGTGTTGGGGGAAGTTGGGATGAAGAGAGTTAGCCCATTTCTACCCTGAACTCTTAACTTTCCTCAGCCAAAATGTCAGGTTGAATTTAATCAGGAAAGTCATAGTAAATTCCTGCCCCCACTTCAGACTCTGAGTGAATTAAGATCTTTCTATTGAATTGCTTATGTAGGTAAAATGACACCATTTTTTTTTTTTACATGTCAAGATACTCAAAGTCTTCCATATCTAGCCCAAACGACCTTTAAAAAAAGAATCTCATCTTCCACCATGTCTCTCAATGAATGTACAGTTCAATCACCCTGAGTTCTAATGAGTTTCAACAACTAAAATCAAATATTATTTTATTTTTATTACTGTTTCTCACTGCCCAAACTTTTTAATGTGGTTGCTTGTGCTGTTGTTTCTTCCTCAGACCAGCCAATTTGATGTTTCAAACTGAATAGGACTCTTAGACACCAATTTGAATTTTAAGGGAGTCGAGGTAACATTTGAACATTTTATGCCATTAAGTCAGTTTTATCACTGTCACTCTTTCTAAGACATATTTGTGGAGGAGACCAGTGAGCCCTTTGCACCTCCTTCTGGAAGAAATTTCTCCCTTATTAAATAATGCCGGATAAGCCCAAGGATATAAGATTTTAAAGATAGATCTGACTACTCTGCTGGGCCTGGCAACATTTCTCTTCTATGCTAACAAAGGACCAGCTCCCCTGATGAGTCAGGCCCAGGCACACCAAGAGTCTTCACACCACACCTCTAACTGCTAGAGAATATTTGTCTGCAACTCTAGGCTAGTGTTGGTCACTGAACACAATCAGCCAGCTGAGCTGTTCTCAGGCTTGGTTTATGGTGCTTTGTGTTGAGGATCATCTAAAGTCAGTGACTGATTTGGTCACCCTCTGCTTTCCCTCTGTCTTTAGAAATACTTGAAATGTTCTCTGAGAGGCCTGGAGGTAAAATTAAAAGTTCTACTCATTTATGTATGCCACCCACCAGTCAACACAGCACATACCTTTGGACATTGCCCAGATAAGTTATGTTTGATCTAGTGACCTAAAGGTGAATTGTAGGTTATACTTAATTTCACTCACAAGCAAAGTATAAGTCAGTAACAAACCTTCCTATTTCATTCCAAAATGCTGTGAAACCCCATAAGGGAGTGCACTGATTATACTGTAGAGGCTTGTATGAACCAACCAGGGTAAATAATTAGACTCTATTTTTAATTAATATTGCAGTGCCTTCTAGCACAAAGATATTTAAGATGATGATAGTATTGGAGTAACAGTAAAGTGAAGAAACAGCCTTGCTCTTGATGAAGCCAGGAAGAACAAAGAAAGTTTTGTCAGACTGACAAAAGCACCCTGCAGTTTTGGCAATCTCATGTCCAAAGTTTCTAGTGTTTTTAAGGAAGTTTTCAATTTAGCAAATGCTCTGTTTGCCAAGGTGAATATTGGTCTTTATTACCAAAAGTAAATCCAGAGAGAATGAAAGGCAGGTACCGTACATTTTGAGTTGGAATAACTGCAAAACTTTTTGGAATCATGTGAACTTTATGGGAATCATAACAATTAACACAGATTTCATAATGGGCACCATTTCAATTTTTGTTTCATTAAGCTTCATAAAAATATAGGCTCATGAAAAGGCCAGTTCAATTAAAACATGAACTTTTCATTATTTTTAACACATTTTACCTATTTTTAATTGACAAAAGTGTTATGTATCTTGCCAACCCAAGAATTTTTCACACTTCTTTAATTCAAACCAGCTTGATTTTGCAATTCAAATACACAGGTTATTATTTGATATTAACTGGAAATCAAATAAAAAATAGTGAAATGTATTAATAGATCACAATGCATACATTACTTCCTAAAGAAATTTATTTTATCCATTCAACATAAGGTAAATAAATTTTAGTTTAACCCTAGCTAATCCTCACAACTCCTTAATGAGGGAGATACAAATATTCTACAGATAAACTTTTACAAATGAGAACACCCAGGCTTTAAAAAAGTTGTATAACTTGCCCTAGCTCATCTAGCAAGTGGAAGGTCCAAAGATCTCAACAGAGAAATCCAACCGCTTGTAACATCTTCTGTAGGCATTAGACAGTTAGGTCCTTGAGCAAAGGTCATGTCTTTTTCTTTTCCTTTTCTTTCTTTCTTTATGTATTTACTTATTTTTAATTTTTATTTGCTTGCTTTTCCTTTATGCACTGTTGCTAGACTAAGAACATATTAGTAGCTCAATAAATACAGTCAATGAATGATTTACATTCCGCTTTCTATTAAACACAACTCTCTATTACCTGCATTTCTATATACTTATGGTCAAGCAACACTTAATGTTAATTACAGTGACCCCCTAAAACACTGCTGGATAATAAAGAGTCATCTGAAGCATCATAGAAAGATAAAATTATGTTCGTGTGTATCTTGAGATGTGGATTACTGTCCCCAGCTTTTGGCTGAGTTGACCAGCTCTATCGAGAGGTCTTATAGACCTTCAGTTATGTCCTATCCCAAATTGAATGAATCTTCTCATCTTCTACTCACCATTTCTCTTCACTGCCCAAGTGTCCCAACTAGACACTAGGGTGTCACCCTCAAATATTTTTTCTCATTCACCCCCCCATATCATTTTAGAGTATCCATTCTACCTGCTAAGTATCTTTCAATACTATCCCTGCCTTTACTCCTTAAATGCTTTATTTCTGACTCTTTTCTTTTGCCCAGAAGATTTTAACAATTTGGTTATAAGTTGCCTTGCATCCAGTCTCTCATCACTGGCATTCTGCCTCCCAGGTGCCCAAAGTTCCTTTCTGAAATAGAAACCATTCACTTCTTAAAGACTGCTGACAGCTGCCTCTACCTTAAGGCAGTATTTTCCACTGTGGGACCCATGGAACCCTGAGAGCACTGTGAAAAGGGAAAGACAAAGAAGTTTAGAGTAAGTTCTTAGAAATAGATAATACAGAGCATCATACGAAAGAGTCTGAGGTCTTCAGGAAAAAGCCCGATGTTACAGCCTAACCTAGTGTTCCATACAATTTCTTTGGCCTTAATACCCCATTTTCCCAGACAATACCAATTCACATCTCAAGGAACCAGCGTTCTTCTAAGCATAGTCTGAGAAAATACCATCCTACCAGATAAATGAATTGCAGTGCCAGCCCTGCTCCACGACACACCAGTTACAACCATGTTTATGGCTATTCCCAATGCAATAACGTACTCTCATTTTGTCAAGTGAAACATGAAGTTCCTTCAAAATAGCAAGTGTTTTCCCCAACTTCTCAATCTGAAGGACTCTTACTAACAACTTCAAGACCCAACTCAAGTGTTACTATCTCTCTAAAGCTTTCTTCAAGTCCTCAAGTCACCCTGCTGTGTGTCATCATTCTAACACTGCCTGCATATGTTCATAAACCACCTTCCCTACCAGACTGTTAGGCCCTTTTATCTTTGTATGTGTAGCTCGTAGCACAATTTCCAGCATGTAGCAGAAACTCAACAAATGTAGATTAAAGGTGTATTTTATTGTATTCTAATTCAGGACCTTACAGAAAGTAGGTGTCAATGAATATTTATTATAGAATTTCTTGAGAGGTCAAATTAACTTTAAAGAAATGTCACCTGGATGGCTGCAGCTGAGATAAAGGGATTTTCCAAAAGAAGAAGCACCTTTGGCTCTGTTCTGTCTTGAGAGGCTAGATTCAATCAGCTAATCCACCTAGCAATCTGATTATTCTTCCCCACCCCCAAATTCATGACCATCTCCTGTGTCTGTACCTCACTAAAAGGGGACAATCTTCCCAAAGAGGAAGAGATATATTTTTTAATTGTTTATGAAAATTTATTTTTCATGCTAATGATTTATTTGTATTCCTATATGCTCAATGCTATCCTTTTTCCTTAGCTTTGATGTTTTTCTTTCTTTTTTTAAGATTTTTATTTTATATTGGAGGATAGTTGATTCACAATGTTTTGTCAGTTTAAGGTATACAGCAAAGTAATTTAGTTATACATATACATATATCAATTTTTCAGCCATGGATACAGTTAATCAGTGGAAGGCATTAGAGTGCACAGGGTACAGTGCTGGACACCCATTGCGTATCTGTCCTCATCCAGACACATGGTACCCAGTGGCTCCAAGAGTTTTAGTGACTTGATCACTACTCACTGGTAGGACAAGCTCCACTGAGAAACAGTGTAGGTCTACCCTTGTCTGAGGAAGTTAATTTTCAAAGAGTTGTGTCAAATATTTTTTAACAATGAGGCAGATCTGTAAATGATGGTGCTGTTTTCCAGCTGAGCAATCTATTTCACCTCTTACCACCCACTTGTCCTCATCTGTAAGACAAAGATAAATGAGGCAGCATTTGAAAACATTTAACACCTTGCTTGGCACCTAGCAGGCAATCCATAAAACTATATTACATTTGGTTCTGTTTTCTCCTGAATTTTACAGTTTATAAAAATAGAGGAACCACTTACATGAAATTAATAACCAACTCAAAAATTTGTTACTCATTATATTTTGGACAGATCTATTTGTCTCTGTCATTTTCCATGTTAAATTAAAATTAAAACACGCTCTTTAAAAAAGCCCTCCTAATTCAGCAGAATAGCATTTAGAATTAGGCACCTGAGTCACACATTTTCACGCTGACTCCGTTTATTGTCCAGAGTTTAGCATTTTGAGACCTCAATGTCTTTAAGGTAAGGTCCAGATAAAATACGTGCATAAGTGGTATGGTCCTGTCACAGAGCAGTTAAGAGATGTTGGTTGGAACCTAGCAGAGCACAAACATTCCTTTCATAAGGTTGGGACCTTTCAAATTATTCCCTCATTATTTTGTAGGGGAGTAAAATGAATGAGCCAATTTAAATAGGCCAGTGAGGGAAGAAGCCACAGCTTACACTAGGGACTGGACCAAGTCACACACAAAGAAGGCCTGGGCCAGTGCGGGGTAAGGGCACCAGCTCTTAGGAACGTGGGTCCCCCTAGCATTGGAGTTAATGAGGCCATTGGTTCACTTATTTTCCTTCTCAGAGATTATCATGATCAATTTGCATGATGATTATGGAAAAAATTAAAACACTATTCCCAAAGATCAAGTTAATATAGGCCTTAGAGACTTATAACTTCCTGGAGGAGAAGGGTATATTTTTCTCCAAAAGGGGGAAAAGCACTTGAGATGAACTACAGTTTAGTTCAAAGAAGCAATGGTGAATTCCTCTCCCCCACCCCCCTTTTTTTATTCATAGCATCTAACATCTCTATTAAACCCTTGAGAACCTTTCTCCTTTAAGAGCCTATAATGAATTTAATACAAATTCAAAGGGAAATAAAAGAAGCCAGGCAGGGTGGGGGCTAGGGGATCAGAATGAAGAAGTGAAAAGTATATGAATTTGAGGAATCCTCTTGTGGTTGAAGAGCCATTTGCTCCTCCTTCAGCCAGTGACAGTCTACATTTTCTAGGTTCAAACGAAAAATCATTTTTCCTTTGACATCTCAAGACTGCCTAAGAGATAGACATCTACAGCATCACACTCTCTCCTTAGGAGCCAAAAATCTAATCGTTAGGGTCTCACTAAAGTTAACTGCCCCACATACAAAGCAATTCCTTTTTTAGTTCAGTTTTTACCCTGTTCCCTTGTCGTTTACATGAAACTAGATCCTGTTTATTTTTCCTTCTAGAGAGACTTGCATTTTCTGCTCCATAGAGAAAGCATCTGACCGCGTTGGTAGGGGGTCTGGAGGATGAAACTTATGCATATCTGCATTCTTGAGATTTCTCCCCATGTTACTACTACAAAATGGAATAGATAAATGCAAAACTCTGCGGCTCTTCCATCTTTTAAGGATTTTACTTTTAGCAACTAAACTATCTTTACAGAATAAGCAAAAGGAAAATAGTTAAACCAGCAAATATTCTGTATCACAACTAACTTTCCCTACAAGCTATGCTCAACTTCTCTATTTCATCTCCATTCCCTAATCATGGGGAATCCCATATGTATAAAGACATATCTACCCTTCTTCAATAATTTGTGTCACCTCAGTTGCTCCATGGTTTTCTCCTAATCCATGTCAGTGTTGATTCTTTTTTTTTTTTGTGGTACGTGGGCCTCCACTGTTGTGGCCTCTCCCGTTGCGGAGCACAGGCTCCGGACGTGCAGGCTCAGTGGCCATGGCTCACAGGTCCAGCCGCTCCGCAGCATGTGGGATCTTCCCGGACCGGGGCATGAACCCGCGTCCCCTGCATCGGCAGGAGGACTCTCAACCACTGCGCCACCAGGGAAGCCCAGTGTTGATTCTTCATAGTTCATGGTCACAAAACATAAAAAGCAAACAAGCAAACAAATGTAGCAGTCTATGTCCAGTAAACACAGAAGGAATGAAATATATATTCTTTCCATGATTGACTTAGAGGAAGAAACATTTTAAGAGGAGAAAATAATCCTGTTGTGATGACTGTTAACATTTTATCCATAATTTATCCATTAAAGTCTATCCAATGACTAAAATAATCTTATTGAAAATGTAATGCCATCATTCTAGGCACAACAGTGACTGTAATAAATTTAGTGTGCAAACATTTACTGAGTATGTATGTTGGGCCAAGCACCATGTGAAGTGCTAGCAGGGTCACCGTGAACGGTTGTGTGGGTGGTGCACAGTACAAGGGTGCCCAGCTGAAGGGGCAGCTGATACCCAGCTTGTTCTCTAACCAAGCAGAACACCTGGGTGCTGGCTACACCGACCTTAAGGAAAAGTGGCCTTTTTATAATTTATTTGTTCCAAGGGGTACAGTTTTCTGATAGCCGTATTTGACTAAATGAGCTCAGGTCTAGGGGAGCCAGGAACTTGTAATCTAATGGCAGATAATTTCAGTGAAGGGTGATATAAATTACCTGAAAAGCAGTCTTGATGAAATAAAAGGTAAACCGTGAGGCAGTCATCACTTCCCCTTTTACAGTTTCTCTATCGGGTCTTTTTAGCAAAGGACAATCACGCGGTTTATGTTCAACCTTCTCAACTCCATGAGGCAGGAGTCCAAGACCCAGGTGAGGCATATCTGTCTTCTGTTAAAATAAGCCATTCTAGGGCTTCCCTGGTGGTGCAGTGTTGAGAGTCCTCCTGCCGATGCAGGAGACACGGGTTCGTGTTCTTCCCCGGTATGTTAAGATCCCACATGCCGCGGAGCGGCTGGGCCCATGAGCCATGGCCGCTGAGCCTGAGCGTCCGGAGCCTGTGCTCCGCAATGGGAGAGGCCACAACAGTGAGAGGCCCGTGTACCACAAAAAAAAAAAAAAAAAAAAAAAAAAAAAAAAAAATATATATATATATATATATATATATATATATATATATATATATATATATATATACAAAATAAGCCATTCTACAAAGGCATTTCCTTGTTCGGGCCCAACCAGAAATAATTATTGACATGTTGTCTGCATGTCTACCAGCCCTATTAATAGGAGTGGTTTCCCTATCAGAGAAACAAGAGTAACACCTATGGGACCAGAAGGAGACACCATGATATGAAAACCTGAAGGGGAAGAAACGACTGGCTTGAAACACATACCTTCCTTTAACGTCTTTCAAAAGTTAGTTACTGTGGCAACACAGCTGTTTCTCTGAGATGGGGCATGAATTTTCTCAGAACGCTTTACTCAGATGAGTCTTAGGTTCACACAGCACAGAAGGAAGTTGATGGGAGTTTTTCTGAGTGGCAGTGATTCCTCTTTAGAAATAGGATGGCTCAGCCTTCAAGGGAGGTTTCAGATGGGCGAGAATCCTGGACACTTGGACTCTCATTACATACTGTGAATATAGGAGAGAAGCAGCAATTATTTCTGATCCTAATTGATCCCTTGAGAGGCACCCATGGAAGAAGCCTGTCTCAGTTCCCCAAAGACCTGCCAGTTGGAAAATCTTTCACAAGATTACCAGAATCACAACTATGCTCAGAGCTGTTATAGCTCCTTTGAGCCTCTGTAGGCCAAGTACATATGGCAAAATATATAATGCTTCACCCTTGGGTAGAGAACGTGGGCATATGTACCTCTTCCAGCAGATCAGGAAGGAAGGAAAGGGATGATGTTTATAAAGGAAAAAGGACTTTAGAAAGACATATGCTAATTTAACTATATTTTTGTTGGGGTAAAAAAGGAGGACTCCTTTTCAAAGATATTTACAAATGTTTCCTTGTGTGCAATAGCACACCTAACAAAACATGTTAGTTGAAACAAATATTTCTACTTAAGGGGAAAGAAAAAGGTATCCAGCTGGATGAAGCTGTGGGTACTTTCTAGATTTAGATTCTGGGCCAGCCTGACTACCTGAGCAGCCCAAGGAGCTGTTTGGTGGGTAGACAGGGTGCGGGTGAGGGGGAGGGTTGATACATAATAAAGAATCTGAAGATGAAGAACTAGAAGTTTCCTTTATTGAGGCCACCAGAGAGAACCAAGAAAATACCCAAAGATCCATGGTAAGAAATTTTGTTCTCTCAGCAGACCTAAGCAGGATGTAAAAGAACAGAGAAAATTCATGCAGACAGGAGAGAGGCCCCCAAATATTGAATGGTAGACACTCAAAAAATACTATTTCTGCGGCTTCCCTGGTGGTGCAGTGGTTGAGAGTCCGCCTGCCGATGCAGGGGACACGGGTTCGTGCCCCCATCCAGGAAGATCCCACAAGCTGCGGAGCGGCTGGGCCCGTGAGCCATGGCCGCTGAGCCTGCACGTCCGGAGCCTGTGCTCCACAACAGGAGAGGCCACAGCGGTGAGAGGCCCGCGTACCAACAAAAACAAAAGCAAAACAAAAAAACCCACTATTTCCAGTTAGCAACATTCCTTCTAAGCCCTTCTTCTCACCCAACACTTGAATGAATGCCAGACATTTTTGTTTGCACATTCATAGCCTGCTTGCTGCTTGCCTACATGAGAAGTAGACTGTCTTGTTCAAACTGGAATAAATTGTTGAAAGAAATATAAGTGCTTAAGTGTCTTCTTCAGGACTGGGACATCATCTATCATGTGGGCTTTGAGTTGCAGCATTGTAAAGAGGAAACTTGTTCCTTACAGTTATGCTGCTAAACTAGGAATAAAGACCTCTGTTGAAAGAGATGCTTTAGCAGTATGTGGATGAGAGATTAACTCTACAAGAGGCAGAGGAAATCGCCCATTTCCCCTTTCCCAACCCACTAAACTCAAACCACCCAAAACTGTCAGTGGATTTTAAACGAGAGGAAGTGGCTGAGTTGCTGATCAATAACAACATGGACCGTTCAGGCTGTTAAGATAAAGGTGATGTAAGTCATGCTTCTAACTATGGGTAGATCCTTTACAGGAATCAGAAAAACACCAGCAGTGACAATTGACCCCAAAGGATCCGTCTTTAATGTTCCAGACCACATGTTTGCAAAGCAACAAGTAGCCATCTCATCTCAAGCGGGCATCCATGTCTTCACAAAAGGTGGAGTTCTACTTCTTTACCAGAGTTGGAGTCAGACAAACATGTCAACGTTGGCCAAGATTCCCAGGCTTCTAATAGATGAAGGGCATCTATTTCTGAATTCTGGGAAAGGACTGTCATCCCTGAGTTGGTGACGTGTTGTAGCCTAACAGCCTCCGGTGTAAATGGTTGCTAAACGTCAGGGCCACCAGCAGGCATTCTGAGATCTTCAGAGATTAGGAACCTCTCACACGTGCTTCCTTTCCCTTTCATGTGTAAAGGACCTCCACAGGATGAATGCCCTGAGCTCAGTGCCAGTGATCATGGATGTCGTGCCAGGAAGGTTGTTCATTTTGCACTAGCAGTCACTGGGAGATTGACACACTATAGAACATTGAGTACTTTTTGTATCAAGGCTTTGGCATGTTGCTTACTTTGGGTAGTTGGGGAGATGGATTCTACTGAATGTCGTCTACATGTAGCAGATGTACTGTGGAAGAAATATCCCACCTTCATGCCAGATTTTGACATATTGTTTGAGGACCATGTTAGGAGGGAATTGGTGGCTTTTTTAATAAGACTGAGTATAAGGCAATATACTGTTTCTCCTGGAGAAAATGGCTCACCTCCATCATGTGGGCAAAGAGCTGGGTTCTGATCCCGGGGACTGCTCCAGCATATGCTGCCCATGTGCAGAGAACGAAACAATTTCCTATCTGCAAATAATGTTTTCTCTTGTTTCAATGTTATTGCTTCCCCATAAAGATCTGTACAAAGCCTCAGCATGCCTCTTGGTATGCTATTTTTTTTTTTTTATTGAAGTATAGTTGATTTACAAACGTTGTGTTAGTTTCAGGTGTCCAGCAAAGTAATTCATATATATATATATATATATATATATATATATATATATAAATAATATTCTTTTTTCAGATGCTTTTCCATTGTAGGTTATTACATGATATTGAATGTAGTTTCCTGTGCTCTAGAGTAGGTCCTTGTCATTTATCTATTTTATATATAGTAGTGAGTATTAATCCCAAACTCCTAATTTTTCCCTCCTCACCTCGGTATGCTATTTTCATTTCTCAATTGTGATTCTGTAATTCATCATATTCAGCACAAAAAGAAAAAGAAACGTGTTCAGGTTTTATGTTAACAAAGTCCTTCCCCTTGACAGGCTGATATTTAAACACTCTAAGACCACACGCTTCTCCCATGTTGTCTTCATCTGCTTAAGCCTAAATCTGTGCCTGTAGGTGGGGAATGACTGGATACTATTACCCCGATAGCTGATGATAATATTTCTACATCCATTGTTAAGCTTCTTAAGTTTCTTCTTCACTTTAGGAATGTTTAGCATATCGTTTTCTAAAAACCATCCTCGGTGTGCCTTAGGTAAAGTACGATTCGAAAGCACGTTCATGGGAGATTATCTAGGACTAAGCTGCTGAGCGAATATCTCAGCTCCCCTCAGCCAGTCTCTCCATAAATGCACCTTTATAAACCTCTCAGGGGTAAACTGGGTCACTTGATGTTGTTTCAGAACATCTGGAAGACAGTCATTGGGGTGGGGAGGGCTGTAAAAGCTTTTTGTGCTAAGGCTCCGGGGATCTCAGGAAAACAAGGATGTGACACTCACCAAATGATTCTAAAACATCCACTTGTTTGTAAGTACCCAAACTACTCATTATCTGCTCTGACTTCAAATAAGAGGGGTTTGACAAGGACGCTGAGTTCAGATCTGTGTTATGGCTCCCACACACAAGCTTCAAATCCCTTTTCTGGCATTTTTAGGCAATCGAGAAGCAAACTGCAGTTACGCTGAGCTGAATCTCATTTCACATGCCTCCCCAAAGTGAGAAGACCAAGCCACCGACAAGAGCCTCCAAGCGACCAGCAGGTAACCACACAATAGATAGGACATCGTCTCTGTTTGTAGCTATTCCCCAAATATGACCAGGTATGTAAAGCAGCCAGAAAATGGATTGTCCTTCCTTAGGCACTTCCTTCATTGGTTGCAATACTTCTTTATAGGTAGAGGTTTAGACATTTCGAGTGTAAAAAGCCCTTCCTTAAACATCTTGAATTCCAAGCCGGGGAACTTTTTAAGTGATTGAGTCATGTGTTTATGGTTCTCTCTTTCCTTAAAATATTAGCTAAGGAAACAAATGAGAGCTTTTCTTTAAGGGGCGCAGTGAGAGTTAAACTGGCTGACCCTCCATGCTAGCTAGATTGTACTTTCCTCCTTGATTAGCATGGGTGCCAGGCTGTTCCTTCAAATTAAGACAATATGCTTGAAGTGATGAACCGTATTGGCCATCTATCTTCCTTTTGTGATCTGGCTCTCGTCGAGCTGAAATGAAGCCATTTCTTCTGCCTGTGGCTGATTAAACACAAAGTAAATCCTAAGGAGCTCTAATGATCCTCCACAGAGCCTGTGTCAGCCCAGCCCGCACCTGCAGGCTTCGGTTTCTCCACTTCCATCATAAAATGAAGCATCTGTTTCGGGGAGGTGGTATCTTTTTATCATCCGGTGTATCACTCTGGTCAGAGTGGATGCAACTCATTTGGTACACAAGGCTGCCTCCCTTGCCACAGGTAACAAATGGTCCCTCAGGAAGTCTTGTGCTCATCAGGGGTGAAAGGACACAACTTTGGGTAAAAATCTGTGACTTTGGTAAAAGTCTCCATGGCTCACAGCCCATGGTCTTCTTTTAAGCAAAACAGGTTGGGAAATGACAAGAGGAATCTTTTAAATAAGCCAATCCTTTGTTCATCAACTCATTGATTCTTCTACTCATTCATTTCATAAACACTCATCAGACACCAGCTGTGAATGGAGCCCTGTGCCAGGAACTAGAGCTAGAGCATGGACATGGCCCCCTGGAGGTTACATCCTAGTGAAGAGACAGACATTAAACAAGTAATGATGAGTTAAGTACTTAATTACCACTGTGAGGAGTATCCCAAATAATAGAGGACTCTGGGAATATATAAGAGGGGGACTGATGTTTTCTGGAGTTCTGGGAAGACTCCCCGGGGAAGTGACATTTAAGCTGAGACCTCAAAGACAAGATCGAGTTGTGAGAAAAAAGAAAGAAAGAAAGCCACTGAGCACAGCATGTTCAAAGGTCCTGGGGTGGAAAGGTAATGTTTAAATCATCCAGGCCATCAAAAACCCAGTGGGAGGGAGAGTGCCTAAAAAACAGGACTGACCACGTGGGTGGGGATCAGATCAAGCAGGGCTACTTTAGGATGAGTTAAGGAGTTAGAATTTTATCCCAAAAGTTTGATTGGAACCAGTGGTTTGTAAGCAGGAAAGTGAAATGGTCATTACCACAATAGAACCTTACTACCATTTTTGAGTAGTGGCAAAGTTGCACTTTCCTTGCCAGGCACTGTACAGGTTTGTAATTTATGATCTCCAATGGTTCCAGCATTCCTTTGAGGTGAGAGGAAACTGAGGCTACATGAGGGTAAGATCACACCAGATCACACAGCTGGCAGTGTGGGACCAGGTCCTGGCTAGGCCAACCACACACACAGACTGACTCTTAACCTGCTAAGCATTTGTGACATTTATGTAACATTACCTTTTCCAACTCTATGACACTTTAGGAGAATTTACAATTTATTTATTGATAATGCTCAAATGATGATAGCTCCATTTAAATCATAAGAGAACTAAAGATAGTAGAGCTGACTTACCTTGTCCCTTAGAAAGGAATCTTGGCACAAAGATATTAAATTAGTGCCATGTAGAAGCTAAAAGCCCAAGATCTGGAATTAGATTGACTTGGGTTCAAATCTCAGCTTGTCCAGTTCCTGATGGTGTGATCGAGAGCAGGGGGACATGGAGGCTGATGTTCAGTTTCATTCTCTATAAATGGATATGTGAACACCGAGTTCACTTGGTTGTTGTGAGGATTAAATGAATAGTGATGCAAACCACTTTTCTAACTTTCTGAGACCCCCAATACACATTTGCCACTTACACCACCAGCACTGCCATCATCATCTTCATCATCATTATTATCGTCATGGCATCATCATCATGGTTACTTTACTAACTTGCCGGGTTAGTGGGACATTAAACACCCCACCTCTTTCTCCTAGCACATGCTTTTTAGTCTATTGCAAGTGCATTGCTCATTTTCCAGCTCTCACATTATAGAAAGGAATGTGTACTAATCCCTGGCAGGTAGCTGAAAACCAAGAATGCCTAATAAGTCAGGCATCAAATAAACCCAAGAACATTTGAAAGCAGCACAAAGTAATTCCAAAAAGACTTCACTGTGCAGAAGAAGATACTTGATGGAGATGAGTGGCTATGAAGCATTTTACGTGTAATTCCCCTTTTAAATAAGTAGCTATAACAGATGAAAGGAACCTGTTTTGCTTTGAAAACTGCTTTTTTGTCTTGGTAGTTTTTTTTTAAAATTATATGAGGAATCAAATGGATTGACTTTCACATGAACAAAAGTTTACATACAAATATTTTATAAATTGAACATAGATGTTTATAGGTATAGGTGATGCAAATTCCTCCCAAAAGGACATCAGATATCTAAATCCAGGAAGATATCTGGGCAGGACCATCTATCTGCTCTCTTGATGGTTATCTAACACCCACCACACTATTCTTTCTTTTTTTTTTTTTTTGGCTGCGTTGGGTCTTCATTGCTGTGAGCAGGCTTTCTCTAGTTGCAGTGAGCGGAGGCTACTCTTTGTTGGGTGCATGGGCTTCTCATTGCGGTGGCTTCTCTTGCTGTGGAGCACAGGCTCTAGGCATGTGGGCTTCAGTAATTGCAGCACACGGGCTCAGTAGTTGCGGCACGTGGGCCCTAAAGCACGCAGGCTTCAGTAGTTGTGGTTTGCAGGCTTAGTTGCTCTGCGGCATGTGGGATCTTCCTGGACCAGGGATCAAACTCGTGTCCTCTGCATTAGCAAGCAGATTCTTAACCACTGCACCACCAGGGAAGTCCCAACACACTGTTCTTGGTGTTAGTTATGGAAAAATTTACACAGCAGATCCACAAAAATTACTTAGTATTAAATGAAACGATGCCTGTAAGAGCCTCCTGTCCAGTGCTTGGTACATATTCAACCTTTGATCAATGTTAGCTATTGCAATAATACAAAAAAAAAAAAAAAAATTCAGGTTAAAAAGTTTTTTGTTTTTTCTAATTTTATTGAGATATAATTGACCTATAACACTGTGCAAGTTTAAAGTGTACTGGTGATGATTTGATACACGTGTATACGGCAAAGCATATGTGTGCATGGTAAGATCATTTAAGATCTACTCTCAGGCTTCCCTGGTGGCGCAGTGGTTGAGAGTCTGCCTGCCGATGCAGGGGACACTGGTTCGTGCCCCAGTCCAGAAAGATCCCATATGCCACAGAGCGGCTGGGCCTGTGAGCCATGGCCTCTGAGCCTGTGTGTCTGGAGTGTGTGCTCCACAACGGGAGAGGCCACAACAGTGAGTGGCCCACGTACCGCAAAAAAAAAAAAAAAAAAAAAAAAGATCTACTCTCTTAGCAATTTTCAAGTATATAATGAAGTATTGTTAGCTATAATAACCATGCTATACATTAGATCCTTGGAAATTATTCATCTTATAACTGGAAGTTTGTATCCTTTGACTAACATCTCCCCATTTCTCTAAGCCCTCAGCCCCTGGCACCAGCATTCTACTCTTTGTTTCTGTGAGTTTGACTTTTTTAGGTTCCACATATAAGTGGGATCCTTATAGTATTTGTCTTTCTCTGTCTGACTTATTTCACTTAGCATAGTTCTCAAGGTTTATCCATGTTGTTGCAAATGGCAGGATTTCCTTCTTTCTCAAAGCTGAACAATATTCTATTGGGGAATATTATATATATAATATATCTCACATCTTCTTTACCTGTTCATCCATTGATGGACACCTCGTTGTTTCCGTATCTTGGCTATTGTGGATAATGCTGCAAGGAACATGGGAGTGCAGACACCTCCTCAAGATCCTGATTTCATTTCCTTTGAATAAATACCCAGAAGTGGAACTGCTAAATCATAGAGTAGTTCTATTTTTAATTTTTTGAAGAGCCTCCACACTCTTTTCCATAGTGGTTGCACCAATTCACATTTCCACTAATAGTGCAAAAGTGTTCCCTTTTCTTCACATCCTCACCAACATTTGTCATCGCTTGTCTTTTTGGTACTAGCTATCCTAACAAGTGTGAGGTGATATCTCATCGTGGTTTTTGATTTGCATTTTCTTGATGATTAGTGAGGTTGAACACCTTTTCATGTACCTGTTGGTCATTTTTATGTTTTCTATGGGAAAATATATATTTAAGTATTCTGACCATTTCTTAATTATATTGTTTGTGGTTTTTTGCTATTGAGTTGCAAGTTTCTTAAATATTTTTGATATTAACTCCTTATCAGATATATGGTTTGCAAATATTTTCTGCCTTTCCATTTTCATTTTGTTGATTGTTTCTTTTACTGTGCAGAAGCTTTTTAGTTTGATGTGGCCCCACATGTTTAATTTTGCCTTTATTTGTACTTTTAATGTCTTTTCCAAAAATTTATTGCCAAGGCCAGTGTCAAGAAGACTTATCCCTATGTTTTAATTTAAGTGTTATGGTTTTTGGTCTTATGTTTAAGTACTTAATCCATTTTGAGTTATTCTGAGTTAATTTTTGTGGGTGGTGTAAGATAGGGTTCTAATTTTATTCTTTTGCACATGATTATCTAGTTTTCCCAGCACAATTTATTGAAGAGATTAGCCTTTGCCTGTTGAGTATTCTTGGTTCCTTTGTCAAATATTAGTTGACCATATATGCAAAGGTTTATTTCTGGGCTCTTGATTCTGTTCCATTAGTCTATGTGTTCATTTTTATATTAGCACCATATTGTTTTAATTACTATAGCTTTGCAATATAATTTGAAATAAGTAAATGTGATGCCTCCCGCTTTGTTCTTTCTCAAAATTGCTTTGGCTATTCAAAGTCTTTTGTGGCTCCATACGAATTTTAGGATTTTTCTATTTCCATGAAAAGTACTATTGGAATTTTGATAACTGCATTGAATCTGTAGATGGCTTTGGGTACTATAGACATTTTAACAATATTATTTCTTCCAATCCATGAATAAGAGATATCTTTCCATTTATTTGTGACTTCTTCAATTTTTTTCATCCAAATCTTATAGTTTTCTGTGTACAGATTTTTCACCTGCTTGAATACATTTATTCCTATTGTTTTTGATGCTATTATAAATGGGATTGTTTTCTTTATTTCTTCTTCAGATATTTTGTTGTTAATATATAAAAACACAACTGATTTACGTATGTTAATTTTTTATCCTGAAACTTTACTGAATACATTTATTAGTTCTAAGTGTTTTTTGGTGGAATCTTTAAGATTTTCAGTACATAAGATTATATATCATCTGCAAACAGAAACAGTTTTACTTTTTCTTTCCAGTTTAGTTAACTTATTTCTTTTTCTTGCCTAACTGCTCTGGCTAGGACTTCTAGAACTATGTTGAATAGAAGTGGTAAAAGTGGGCACCCTTGTTTTATTCTCAGTCTTAGAAGAAAGGCTTCAATGTTTCACCAGAAAGACTTTTAAAACAATCTAGTTTAATTCCTATGTGTTCACAGTGATGAAACTACAGTCTCAATAGGTCATAGAACTTTCAAAATATTTCACCTCTACTAAGACCAGAGTCTATACCTGTTAGGACATGAAGAAGTTAAGCCAATCTAAGATCTGAGATAACCAGAAAGTTCCAGCCTCCTTAGTCCTCTGAAAAAGTTGTTCCCATCTTATGGATCTCTTCTTTCATCACACTAATCCAACTGCCATTCCTTTTTTCTCACCTGTCCCTAGTAGGTTATATGTTTCATGAAGGCAAGAACTGGGTATATGTCATTTTCCACACTATTCCCAGCATCAACACAGTCACCTGGCATGTAGTAGGTACTCAATATACTATTTGTGGAATTGGATAGAAACATATCAGCATGTAGCACAATGCCAAAGGTCAAGCCAAATTGCTACATTGTCCATCCCAGAATTATGTGCAGGACTTAGCTAAATGCTAAGCCTCCTCACTAAGACTCTGAGAGATAAGAACATTTGTTAGATAAATGTTTGTAACCCAAAGATACAATGTGGCATGTGCCCAATGAGCCATGCTTATTGTGACTGACTCATTCTCAATACAAATTCCTGTCTGAGAGATGACTCAGTCTATAGTGAATGAGACCAGGTAAAAGTAAGGTAAAGATGGTCCAGCAAATCAAGGGCTGAACCTGAAGCTTAAGGAAAAATGACTATACACTGGAGACCACTTTTAGGCAGAGATGCATTTCCACTGCCATCCATGAATCCAGTGCATTTCCATTGCCAGTCACACTGAGGTTTTGCTCATGGCTATCTTATAAGTAGTTGGATACTCCCTCTAGTCCTGGAAGTGACATGACAGAGGTGAGAAAGAAGTCCTGTGTCTTTGTAGGAAAGCTTCTATCAACTGTCACTAGCCTAACACCTGAACTCAAATATAAAATTTGTCAGCAACCCTTTTCCCACTGCCTTTCATGGTTAGGCTCCTTCCACTCAAAGTGTCAAGCTGTGGGACACACAAAAATGGATGCAGTTAGACATGGAGGGAATCAAAGATCACTCGCTCTCTCTCTGAGACTTAATCATACGTGAAACAAAGGATTCTAAGACTTGCCCAATCCACCTCACTAGATGGTTTAAATCACCACGAACAGATGTCTTCAGGAAGGTAAGGTCTACAATTATAAGCTGGTGTTTCTTTCTCGAAAGCCTTCCACTAGGTGTTACAGGATTAACAAAATGAACAAAACCACACAGCCCTACTCTTCAAGGCACTTAGAGTCTAGTACACACATGCAAGCACAATGAGTTAAAAAAAATTTATACACACACAGACAGTTGTTATGTTATCAAATATCTCTGTAAAGGAATCCATTATAGAACACACTGAAGCACAAATTAAATAATCTTTTTTGATTGATTTTGAATACCCTCAGACCATTTCAGTCAAATAAGCATATAAAATTGTACACTTTTAGGAAAGAGGAATGAAGAATATATAAACAGGGCCCTTTATGTGAAATTCTATATAAGTCAACTCAGAATCAGACATAACTAAAATGGAATAGGAAGATGTGTCCAATTACATATCTGCCTCTTACTTCCTGTACAGCATCAGTATTCCATAAGTCCACAAGATCACAGCTTGACCGACAGAAGTCATACATAGAGCAGAGGATCTGTACTGATGAAAAGTTTATTTTTTCCCTTATCAAACAACAGGCATATTTGATATTTTGCCAAAAGTGCTTAAAGTGGATTATATCTACATTTGACTTTGTGTTAAGTGCAGAGACAAAAATCTCTAAAATTTATAAACAAAAGTTTCTCTCTTCCTTCAGAGTTTGAAGCAAAAAACAACTTGCACTGTATCTCAAACATACTACAGCTTGAATGTTACAGGGACATAAAATATATTTATTGTTGCTGTAGCTCAAATTTTCCATCCTACTACATGTACAGAGTTGGAGTTTACCAAAATAGCATCAGCAACACTGCCAACAAGATCCTATAACCTTAACACAAAGTAAATATGAAAGTAGAAAAGAAATGTAACCTTTTTAAAGTTCTCTCTATGCAAATATCATGCAGAAGTCACTGACTACTGAAAACTGCACATCTCTTCAATATCTGAACCACCCCGAAAAATCATCATGGCAAGTTTGTTATTTTGATCTTTCACAGATTTCTTTAAATTCCTATTCACTTTCTGTGATGGTCTATGTACCCATAATCATCATCTATTAATAGTACATTTCTTAAGAGTCCCATACAGGCATAACCACAAAATCACATAAAATAATTAATAAATAAATAATTATAAATAAATAAATAAATAATAAATAAAGCTTCTGGGGCTATTTATCTTTGAATACTCACTCTATGATCAAGTCATCTTCTAAAATGATCTATTAAAATGAAAAATACATTCAAAATATATAAAGAACAAATAACAATTTAATAGCAAAAAAACCCCCCAACAATTTGATTTAAAAATGGGCAGAAGATCTGAACAGAGTTTCCAAAGAAGACATACAGATGGCCAACAGGTATGTGAAAAGATGCTCACCATCATTAATCATCAGGGAAATGCAAATCAAAACCACAATGACATGTCACCTCACACCTGTTAGAATGGCTATCATGAAAAAGACAAGAAATAAAAAGTGTTGGCAAGGATGTGGAGAAAAGGGAATCCTTGTGCACTGTTGGTGGGAATGTAAATTAGTGGAGCCACTATAGAAAACAGTATGGAGGCTCCTCAAAAAAATTATAAATAGAACTACCCTGTGATCCAGCAATCTCACTTCTGGGAATTTTTCCAAAGAAATTGAAAACACTAACCCAAAAAGATTGATGAACCTCCATATTCATTGCAGTATTGTTTACAATAGCCAAAATATGGAAACAACCTCTCTCTATAGATATATTGCCATTTATGACAACATGGATGGACTTTGAAGGTATTATGCTAAGTGAAATAAGTCAGACAGAGAAAGACAAATACTGTTATGATCTTTCTTATATGTGGAATCTAAACAACAAAAAGAACAGCAACAAGCTCACAGATACAGAGAAGAGATTAGTGGTTGACAGAGGTGGGGGGTGGGGGGTAAGAGAAATGAACGAATGGTGTTTTTTTTGGTTTAAATAAATAAAATAATTTTAATTAAAAAATGAAATATACTAACAGTAGCAAAATAAGTATTGAAACTCATGGGACCACAAACTCCCTATCTTGCTACCCCATTTATTTGAACTCTTTATTTGCATGAGTTCATGTCCAACATTGGCTGGGAGTCTGAACTGAAAGAGAAGAACTTTGGAGCACAGGCACACTGGAGGCCAGGTAGATGGAGCAGGATGCTGTGTATTTCCCAGGCAGTGTCGGAAACTCAGTCTTACCTTCTCTCGAGACACTGCAGGATGAGGCGAAAGGGGCTGATTTAACGAAAGCCATTGTGAGACTCAGGTCCAAGATGTGTTGCCTCCAAGCTGAAGTGATGAAGTGCGACACAGATTGAGCAACCTCCCACAGTCTACCTCAGACCTCACAGCAGCTCCAACTCTCAGCCACGGATAATGGCTGAGCCCAGCAGAGCCCAGATGGAGCTATGTAAGGGACCAGGCATGCACAGGAGGTCCTGCTGGTGGCCAGGCAAGGCCCTCAAGAACTATTAATGTTAATTTGACTTCCTGGGTGCCAGTTAATTGAGACCTAGGAACATCCAATTTCCCTTCCTGTATGGAATATTGAGTTGAACATACATTACCCACCTGAAACCTATAAGCAGTATTTGTTAAATCTGGAATACTTAGAAGAAAGTTACCTAAAATGTTCATTGATAATATGAAGCATGTCCCGGTGGTTCTTTCTCTAATATAGACTCTCCACCACCAACACTAATACACCTCTTCTATGTATTATCAAATAATTCTGCTGCATATCTTTTTTAATATTTATTTTTTAGAAGTATAGTTAATTTGCAATATTGTATTAGTTTCAGGTGTACAGTAAAGTGATTCAGTTATACATATATATCTATTTTTTTCAGCTTCTTTTCCTTTCTTTACAAAATATTGAGTATAGTTCCCTGTGCTATACAGTAGATCCTTTCTGGTTATCTATTTTATATATAGTAGGGTGTGTATGTTAATCCTAAACTCCTAATTTATCCCTTTCCCACCCCTTTCTCCTTTGCTAACCATAAGTTTGTTTTCTATGTCTGTGTCTATTTGTGTTTTGTATATAAGTTCATTTGTATCATTTTTTTAATATCCATACATAAGCAATATCACATGATATTTGTCTTTGTCTTGCTTATTTCATTTAGTATGATAATGTCTAGATCCATCCATGTTGCTGCAAATGGCATTATTTCATTCTTTTATGGCTGAGTAATATTCCATTGTATAAATATATTACATCTTCTTTATCCATTTATCTTTTGATGGACATCTAGATCAATATAGCTTCTAAGGGTGTCTAATTTACTGGTAAGAAATTGCTTAAGAATTAGGAGAATCCATCTCCCTGTCTTTTAAAACATTCAGTTTTCATAAAACCTAAATATTATGGTTCACCTTCTTATAATGATTGGCATACATAATTATGTGTCAATATCTAAGTCTAGAATTTGGTGTTCACTTTGTGATGTACAATAAATATTGATAATATAGAATTAAGTACTCTTGATAAGCTACTCTAAGAATCTAGGTACAGAATAGATGAGTAAATCAATGATACAAAGAAAAGAGCACTTTTTGAAATTTTTTTACTGTTGCAATGTCAGAAGTCACTTAGAAACAGAACTACATGAGTAACTTAAACAAAGGAGAAAAATCCAGAACTCAATATTTCTTCCAGCTTCTTGCAGGAGCTCTGACAAAGGGGAAATAATCTAAATCTAAATAGAAAGTTTTGTTTTATAAGCTTGTTGTTTTTTTTTTTTTATATATACAAGAGACTGTTAAAATTTACACTTGTAAAATTGTATGAATCTGCCCTTTCACATCATCATTGTCCCCTTAGCAGTAATAAGGAAGCTGTGTTTTCCCTGAGTTAGATAAAACAATATCCAGATTCAAAATAAAAAGTTGGAATTACTAGCAAACTTTGCTAAATTAGTAAATCAAGGCCTTTTCTTATTCTTTGTATAAGATCAAAAATGTGACATTCCTTAAACGATACAATTGAAGATTTTTACCCAGTTGTTAATTCAGAAGTATGTTCCTGTGCAAAAGAAAAAAAAAATATTTACTATGGATTCATATTTTAGCATTTCTGAAAGCATGCCTTTGTGAAAAAATTCCCTAAACAAAAAAGACATTTACCTATGTCAAATTCAACAATCTGCTTATGTCGGTGACATGAAACACAAGCTCCTCTTCCAGGAGCTCCAACTTTGAGAATATTTTAAGTGACCAATGACATAAAAAATGAGTTTGCTTTAGACCTTTCTTTTTGGTAGCCGTGACATAGTAAGGAAAGGAAAAAGAAAGACACTCTTGTCAAAATAATACAGTATTTCATGTCCGCTGATTAGGTCTGTTCACAAGTGTAACAGCTGTAGCCAAAGTCTTATTACACAGTTAGAAATTCCTATTTTGTGTTTTATTCCCGTCCTACCCTTAGTCTCTTCATGACATGTTTTTTTTAGATACCATATATATGTGTTAGCATACGGTATTTGTTTTTCTCCTTCTGACTTACTTCACTCTGTATGACAGACTCCAGGTCCATCCACCTCACTACAAATAACTCAGTTTCATTTCTTTTTATTGCTGAGTAATATTCCATTGTATATATGTGCCACATCTTCTTTATCCATTCATCTGTTGCTGGACACTTAGGTTGCTTCCATGTCCTGGCTATTTTAAATAGAGCTGCAATGAACATTTTGGTACATGACTCTTTTTGAATTATGGTTTTCTCAGGGTATAAAATGTCATGAAGAGACTAGGGGTAGGATGGGAATTAAACACAGACCTACTAGAGCATAGACTTGAGGATATGGGGGGGGGGGAAGGGTAAGCTGTGACGAAGTGAGAGAGTGGCATGGACATATATACACTACCAAACGTAGGGTGGATAGCTAGTGGGAAGCAGCCGCATGGCACAGGGAGATCAGCTAGGTGCTTTGTGACCACCTAGAGGAGTGGGATAGGGAGGGGTGAGACGCAAGAGGGAAGAGATATGGGAACATATGTATATGTATAACTGATTCACTTTGTTGTAAAGCAGAAACTAACACACCATTGTAAAGCAATTATACTCCAATAAAGATGTTTAAAAAAATTCCGATTTTGATGAAAGATATTGGACCAGGCCACATTTGTGGTAAAAATGTTTTCCTTTTTTTTTTCTTTAACTCTTCTGCCAAAACAAATGCATTTCTCAGTCACTATATGTGATACTACAATAGAATCAGTGGATCTTGCCAAATATGGAAATCTTCTAAAAAACTGCTCTTATCAACTTGCAAGAAGCCAAAAAGTGAAATGGATATTGTGATGCCCTGTAGACTCATGATATCACATTGGATGAGGCATGTGAAAGTACTTTATAAATGATAAATAAAGCACAAGCATGCAAATTATTCAAACTACCTGTGAAACCTCCTTCATGATGATGATGGTGATGGTAACAAAAATAATAATAGCTATCACCAATTGAGTGATTTGTATTATATGGCAGCAACTACGATAAGCACTTTGCATGTATTTGCTTATTTATTTCTCACAACAATTGGTTAATGTCGGACTGTCATCTCCATTTTACAGAGGAACACTAAAAGCTCAGAGAAGTTAAGAAAATTGCCTTAGGTCACACAGCTCATCAGCCTATGACATTAAGATAGTTCTTCATGCCCTCATGAAAATACAAGTGTTGGTAAAGATTTCATGAATTAGGTCTAGTTATGTTATGTGATCCTGGTAACCCCACATATGGTCATATTACTTTTGTTATTGAAGAGAAAGGACACAGACACATGTAAACATACATGCAAATGTATTCAGATTCCCAGAGATATGTCAAGTATCCTTGAACTAACACATAGGTGTGTTCTCTTGATTTGACAATGAGTCAAGTGAGTCATGTGATTTTGTTCTGCAAAGGCTCTTTCTAGCGTAAGGTAAGCATGTACTAAATGTTTGATAAATAAGCATGTGTTCCCCAGTGTGGCAGTATTTGCCTTACTTGCCTGGCATGTTATTCAGAAATCTTTGGTTTGCAAATGACAAAAAGTCAACTCAAACCAGCTAAAAGCAAAAAAGGAACTAATTAGCTCATGTAAGTGAAGAGTAGAGAGATCTCTGGTTCCCAGCATGGCTGGATGCTAGCACCTGGGCATGTCTTGTCCATCTCACTACTGTTCCTGTTCTACTCTGCCTTTCTCTTCCTTGGCTTCCTTCTCAGTCAGCTTCTCTTCACCAGCAGTTATTGGATTATATATGGCTGTTCTAGAAATGTCAGCACTTCTCTCTTTATGTCACCAACCAAAGTCCCAAGGAAACCTTGAGTTGGCATAGCCTGCATCATACACCCATCCTGGAACTAATCACTGCCGTCAGAGAGATAAGGCATCTGGTTGGCCAACCAAGAAGGAGGAGGAGGAACAGAGGAAAGGAGGAGAAAGAATAAGAGAAGAAGTTGGTGATAGACTGAAGCATGACACAAGAGTAGCCTTCCTTAGTCCGGAGATATCTTGCCGATTTTTAGTTTCAATATTATCTCAAAAA
Source organism: Kogia breviceps (assembly GCF_026419965.1). NCBI lineage: Eukaryota > Metazoa > Chordata > Mammalia > Artiodactyla > Physeteridae > Kogia > Kogia breviceps. The sequence goes on along the minus strand of NC_081312.1, from coordinate 116,757,067 downwards.
TTTAGCTTCCAAGAAAGGAAGTGAATGATAGGTCATTCCATCCTCTTTGTTACATTACATTCTGTATTTGTGATGTCTTATTTATTATATTTAAAGAAAATGGACACAGAGCTTTGAAGAGGGCAAGGCTTATATGGATGATGCCTTTCAGGAGGGAAATAATTTCTTTCCCTGTTTCATTATACTTGATGATAATTATGATCTGTACCACTGTGACACTTAATTATACCATTCCAATAAATCCACATTCGTCTTCCAATTCATAAATTAACAAAAGGACACTAGAGAGTGTGCCCTGTTACACGTTTATAATCTTTTTATCTCAGACTCTACGAACATGATGGGAGTTTCCCTGTGATCCTTTCTCACACAGTCATATCCTTCGGCCCTATTGCACACAAAGGTCTCATTGATTGGAAGGGCAGCTACACTGATGTGCAGGGCCAAAGGGTTAAGGATCCAGGAAATTCCCAACTGGTTTAACAGGAATGGGCACCACACCTTCTTGAAGCTCTACAGTGACCAAGTCACAAAAATTGGGTCCACCATGAGAATTGGGAAAAATCAGGGAAGTAGTGCCTTCAGGCAACAAGGGTCTGTGGAGATTGAGAGTTCAGATAAGGGCAAATGAGTATCTCAGGCTGCTCTGCTTCATTCTAGTCTTGCATTTTTCCTAAGACTTCTTCTCACCCAAGGGGGTGGGGGGAAATGAAGAGAGAAATGGAGAGCCATTTCACAGCCACATAGGTGCCCAGCCTTGTGCTCTGATCCTAAATCCCCCACAGCACTACTCTTATTAGACCCTCTCCCTTCCTTTTGAGACAGGCTGGGACCTGGGACCCTCTGCTGCAGTGCTTGCACCTGGACAAATGTCTCCTCAAGCAACAAAATACAAAGAAACTATAAGGGACTAAAAATAACCGTGTGCATGTGCAGTTGGGGCAAATTCTGGACAACAAGATACAAAGAGACCAAAAAGCCAAACTGCCACTTCTGAAGAGCCAGGAAAAAAAGCAGGGTACTGTGCATGCCCTCTGCACGCAACACCACCAAAGGGGTGAGCAAAACACCTAAGCCAGCCTTCTGACCAACCCCTGGACACACCCCCACCCTCACCCCATATCAGGAACCAGCTCTCCTGCTCCCCTCAGGGAGCAAGCTATCAAAGAAACCTGTTACCTGTTCTTGCTCCCCCCCCACCCCACTGCAGCAGGGGGCCAACAAAGCCTTGCCTGAATTCATTGTCTGGCCTCTGATCAACTTCTATTGATGAAGGAGGCCAAGAACTCTGGTCAGTAATACCTTGACTTTTTTCTCGATCTCTCCTTTTTCTTTTAGATCCATAGGCAGAACATTGAGTAAGTCATACTCCTCCACTGATAACACACTATCATTATAAGTTTGTACCAGGCCCTTCCCTCATTGTTTATTGCCTTTTATCCCATTTATCTTCCCCATTTTCCTCCCCAACCCATCACCACAACACTAGTAGATTTGATGATCTCCTTGAATTTCCATGTATCCTCGTAAAACACGTGGTATGTCCTCGTGCTGTGTGTAGACATATTAACTTTTACACATTCTGTCCACAGACTTAGTTCTGTTTCTTTTTCTCTTTTTTGTCCACCCAGAACAGTTTTGAAGATTTATCTAGATACTTCAAGCTGTTTTGCATGGTATTGCATGGTAAGCCTCATTATCTATTCCCCCGGGGATGAACCCCTAGGTCGCCACCATCCTCACTACCACAGACTTTGATAAATATTCTGGTCCAGCCCCCTCAGGGACCTGTATGACAGCTTCTCTGGGCTCTACATCTGGGAGTGGGACTCAAGGATGGTTTGCATCTGGCTGTTCTGTCCTGACTACTCTATGAAGCACCTACCATGGTGACAGTACCAGGTTCATATCATGTAAATGGGAGAACCTGAGGCTTAGAGAGGTTAAGTGCCATGCCTAACTCCCCAGAACTGGTTCAGCGCTACAGAGTCAGGATTCAGAGCCAAGTTTCTCTGACTCCCAGGCTTGCTCCCTTCCACTGTACCACACTGCCTTCCACAGGAATCTTTAGATTCAATGACCTATACTATAGGCAGCAGGACACAGTAAACAGGCCAGGAAGAAGTATCCGTTCCTTTCAGCAGACATCCATTCCTCCAGGGGCCTTCAAACCTGCAGGGAGAGCTAACCGTGCCACAAGGGCCTGGGTTCCCCAGACTGGCCTGCAGCACTGTGTAATCAAAGGTGCGAGAGAGCCCCACTGGCTGGGGGCCAGGCAAGCTTAGCCCCGCCTCGCACCCCTGATGCAGGCAGATTAACAGCTGCCATCTGGCAAGCAGAGTCTTTCCATGCAGACTGCAAACCCCCCCTGTGGGTGAATCACTAGTGTGTCCAATACCAGTCAGGGCCAATAAAACTTTGATGGCTCTATTAATGAAGATGAAAACTTGAGATATGCCAAATATAGATCAAATGGCATCTTGGTAACATGATTATCTCTGAATTACTAGCTGCATAGTGAGACAGCCAAGCGACTAATCCTGGAGAAGGCTGGGTGCTTTGGATGCAGGAGACACTACTTCTTGCCTCCTGGGTGTTTTTTATTGCATCAAAGTAGTACTTTACTAAATGGAACACCTCAGAAGTCCCTCTCTTACAGAGAAGATTTAATTTGTTGAAGTTCTGAGGTTCCAAATTCAGAGTGGTCTGTAACAAGATGAGCAGGGAGTATGTCAGGAAAAAACGAGGAACAAACACAGGAATCTAGCAAATGTTCGTGTCTACAGCATTGTTGATAAAATTAGCAGAAACAACAGGATAGGAATGATAGAGAGGAAAGTAAAAGCCACAAGTCCCTCCTGCTTTCCTTTTTAAAAAAATATTAATAGTAGTTTTATTTCACTCAGTATACCAAAAAATGCTATCATTTCAACATGGATTCAATATAATAATTAATGAGGTATTCTTAATGAGGTATATTCTTTTCCAGGACTAAGTCTGAAATTTGGTGTATATTTTACAATTTTAGTACACCGTAATAAGGACTTGCCACAGTTCAAATGCTCAGTAGTCCGGGTTGGGTTCTTCTTGCATTTCCATCATAACCTATTTCTGACATTCTTCCACTAGACTGTGTTCTTGAAATCAGGGACTCTGCTTTGCTTTCACCATCCCTAACACATAGCACAGTATACATAGTAGGTACTCAACAAATACTTTGTTGCACAATGAAAAGGTGTTATTGAATGAGATAAAAACCTTCATGCAGAGCAGAGGCTCTTTCCATTTCTGTCTTTAGCTCACTATTATCTAGTAAGTTCTTCTATGCTAGTGTTTTCAATATGTGAGCTACGTTAACGCATGTCATTTCTATGAGGTAGGCATTGTCATTCCTTTTTCCCTTACGAGAATGTTAAGGCTTAAGAGTGTTAATAACTTGGCTGAAGTCAAACATCGAGTATTTGGCCAAGCTGAGACTCAGCCTTGGGTCTTTCCATGTCCAAAGTGAGTGTCCTCTGAAGGAAATGCCATGGTTTGACATCCCAATTTTAGGGAGCTACAGAGAATTTTGAGAGGGTTCCAAGAATTATTTCCAAAACAAATGGAAATCCAGCCCCAGTAGAGAGGCTTTGAACATTTCACCTTTAGGACAGAAAATTGGGACTCATCAAGTGGTAGTATGTTGGAGAAGTGGGGTTGTGTGTGAAGACCTGTGAATAATTTGACACATAAAATGTCTTTCAATTTAGCTGGAATTCTGTAACAAAGACTTTACTTGGCAGCTATGGAATAGATTATGACACCTCCAAGAATCCCATTTAGCCACAGATGTCTATGAACTTCCTTACAGTTTCCATAAGAGGTCAAGGACATGACTTGGTGGCACGGCACATGGTCTAAATTGTGTGATGTATAAAGTTATCTAGAGATGTCTTGAGAAAACCCCACATTTTTCCTTTTCCCTTGAAGTGCGTTTGCATGCACACCAGATAGCTAAGCAATCATTGACTCTAAGACTTCTGATATACTGTACTTTTCAGTCAGATGCATAATTGTGGTAGGACTCATTGCTTAATGTTTCACAGGATCATTAGCAACTTTAATTTTTCGTTAAACTCTTGAAATCCCTTTCTGAAAAGACAAATGAGATCACATTCTGCATTCTCCTGGTTAACAGTGTCATTATCACGTGCAGTTCCTCAAACAATCAGCTAAATTCCATTGTCATTCTGAATTTCTTTTCTTTCTTTTGTGATGCATTCACAAACTTACTCAGTCTTCTGCCTGCTCAATGGAAGAAATTTTATAGAAACTACCATAAACGATACATAATTGTAAATGGCTTTAAAAAGCCATATGGAAGGATGAATAATCTTCCTTTTTGTTTCCATCTTTCCTAAATATTCTTTCGCTTTGTGTTTTGCAATACCTTTTGCACTCGCTTTGGTCAAAATTGTTTTTGGCCATTTGCCTGTTTGAAATGTCCTACAAAATGAATTGCTTCTTTTGTAAATAAGAAAAAACTTCGGGAAATATTGCTTTGAAATACTGTGCTGGAGTTATAGCTAGCTGGTAGCACTTTCTGTAGGGGCAAAAGAGGGTAGAGAGTTTATTGTTTGTTCAGCATATATAAATCATGATCCAGGTAATATTTTGTGCTTGCCTTCATATCTTCTAGAGGCTGTAGTTTGGAGCATCACAAATATACTTTCAGGAAAGAAGTGCATATTTCCTGTGTAATGATAGCCTTTCATTTTGGGTTAAACTTTCCAGTGACACCCGATAGAAATTAGGACATATCTTTAACCACCAATTTCTTGGCTGACACTTAATGAGGACACCATGATTTTCAAGTGAATGAATTCACCCACTTTTATTGGCTTCCTTTTTTTACTTTCTACTTTGAGAAGTTAATTTATTCCTCTTACAATTTAAATGCCAGCCTCTTCTAACATTATTCCTGCAAGGTAACTTTCGATTTGGCCACTCTTCATCTTCCTTCTTTCTCATATCACCCTATGCTTTTAAGAAAAAATATCTCTAAATGGCACATCAGGAACAAATATCAGAACTGGAGATCATTTTTAAACCAGAGTAGTTGTCAAAATTAACCCAATAATGCACTGCAGGGCAATTCACTTATAGGGCACAGTATCTTATAGATAATAATGTTTTTAATTTCTTGCAAGCTTAGAAATGGCAGTGAAAGCACACTAAAAGGAAATTTTAAAGCTCACATTTAAAAGAGAAATAGTTTTCTATTTTTATGTATTTAAATGCAATGAAATCATATATGTATATACACTATGAATCTCTATGTAGGATTATTAAAAGAACTTTCCTTTCAATTATTTTCTTTCCAAGTACTATTCTTGAATCATATATCTTAATATAATATTCAAAATTATGAAGACAGAGAGAAAAACCTTTATTGAAAAGATGGACCATTTAAGGCAGGATTAGATTGATGGTCAATTAAAACTGTATCTCCACACTTTCATTCATGATGTGGATTCTTTTTTTTTTCTTTACCTCTGTAAAGTAGTTGAAATAAGATATATTATGCCAAGATATCTGGGCAGGAAATTACCACTAGGTGTGAACAAGAGACGTCCAATCTCTCCATTCTAATGAAAATGTGATCAATTACATCTGTACTGAGAAGAAAAGACAAAATATGACAAAGACTCAAAAATTTAGAAAAGTACCATTAAAAATCAGCTCTGTGCAACCCGTAATGAGAGGGCCTGACCTAATCAATGAATAAGATGCAAAAAAGCATCAAGCCTTGTAGGCTTTGTCTCTCTCTCTCTCACAGACTTTTTTATATCAAAAATTAAGAAAAATAAGTTTAAATGTCTTAATTCAAAAGAAAAAATATATACATGTACATGTATGTATAAAATCTTGGCTCCCTTAGATATATTGAAAAGAATAATATAAACTACTCAGAATCATTATATAGATTTATGAAATAACACAAATGTTCCACAGTGCATTTAAGAAAATCATAGCCAAATACGGAACAAAAAGTACCATTATGAGAGCCTATTGGATAAGGACTTGAAGATGCTTCATGCTTCCATATCACATCTCAAGTGATGTTTCCTCCAAAAGCCAAGTTTCGTCTTGGGAAATACTTCATTTTAAAGACCAAAGCCCAATATTCTAGAATCTTAGGGTCAAACAGAGAATCTGAAGAGCATAGCTTTAGTGAAAATTTTAACTGAGACTGACATTTACTGATGTCACTACAAACACACTATCGTGAAGAATTTTAAAATAGCCAACTCTTAGGCTTCCTTGTGAGAGTGTGTGTGTGTGTCTTAATACAAGTGTTTTCTACAAATAAACTTGGCCACCAAACTCTTTCTTTAGTTGCTGGTATATTTTTGTTTTCATATGTGGCACTGAATGCATTTCTGTAGTTGTGAACAACTACATTTGATTAAAATCTGTCAGATTTATCTTTTTAGCAGGAGAAAAGAAATATGTGTTTCTCCAGAAAGGAAATCAATGTGTCTTTATGATAGATGCAGAGTGGAAGGCTGGATACTGTCACTTTAAGTGATGAAGCAGAAAGACAGGGTAGCTCCACAGCTATCACCAACCCGCTGCCGGCATATCTGTTGGGAGGCAAAGCTCTGTTTAAATCTTATAATCATTGTTTATAGGATAGACTTACAGTCACTGACCTAATAGTTATTACTCCAACTTGTTAAGTTACAAAGTCTAGCGTCTAAGGTGTCCACAGTTTACTTTGTTTAAATTTTCTTAGCAATATCTTTGAGCCAGAGATCTACTCTGTTGCTCTTCAGAGAAAGAGTTCGCCCTTCCCCATAGGAAGGCACCAGGTCTGCAAGGGCAGATAACTGTAGCACAGAATCTCCTTTCTCAAGACAAACAGAAAACAGAAACCAGTTCCCAGGCTATGCCAGAGACACATGAAGCAGAAAACATCCTTAAGGGGACATAATGGGAGACTGCTTCATGGCAAAAATATGTCCAGAGATCTCCCTCCTGTTGAGACCAACGTACCTCCCCAGGACCCCAAGGATAGATAGAGCTTCAGATAGAGCTGTGCTGGATAGAAAAGAAACTTCTGCCCTGACATTGTGAGGTTATAAGTTTCTCCATTCAGAGATGCTACAACCAGCAGACACTTACCCTATTAAGACTGCCTGAGAAAGTCATGGTGAGCAGATATTTCTTTTCAGCATGAGTAATAGTGTCTCTGTGGCTACAACCAGCAAAACCATCCTAATGAGCTTGTAAAGGAATGTCAGGATCTATGAACTCATATGTCAGCTAAAATTACTGTCTCTCTTGCCTCATGAATGACATCTGTCAGTAAAGTGTTTGTGGCCAATTTCTATAACAATGCTCTATGTATAAGCCCCTCTCCTAACCAACTTTTAAAAAAATGCTTTGTTGGTTTGTGTTCCTTAATAAGTGTTTTTAGAAGGCATTTTATTGACGTGAGTGTGCACATGTATGTTCTGCATATTAAGACAGGCCTGATTAAACCATTAAATGACATTATATGCAGAGCACCTAGGGAGGGTTTGGAACATGGTAGATATTCTTCACAGGTCTATTCCTTATTTATCACACCTCTCTTCAACTTGCATATCCTACAAATTAAATAAATAAGCACAAATAACTAATGCATTTGCTCAAAGCTAAATGACTCTTTTCCTTTTCCCCTAACGTTCACTTTCCACCCTTACTTCACAATCCCCAAGCTATTCAAGAATCAGGGTTTAAGAATTACACATTAAGAATTCATTGGTCATCATCACATCCACTATAAATGATTGGAAGCCTTCTCACAATTTATATAAAATTGAAATGATTAAGATACATTCTTGCATTTCTTTCTAAAGTAAATATATATATTTACTTTGCTTTAAGTAAGTAAGTAAATAAATATATAAATTTATAATAGGAATGTATAATTGGAATAGACATACTCAGCAACTGGCAGAATCCCCACACTGGTTTCCTGACTTGTGAAGAGCTATTCTTTTTTTTAACATCTTTATTGGAGTATAATTGCTTTACAATAGTGTTAGTTTCTGCTTTACAACAAAGTGAATCAGTTATACATATACATTTGTTCCCATATCTCTTCCCTCTTCTGTTTCCCTCCCTTCCACCCTCCCTATCCCACCCCTCTAGGTGGTCACAAACCATCAAGCTGATCTCCTTGTGCCATGCGGCTGACATTCTTGCATTCTGATAATAGACTCTAGTAATGGTGTCATATGCTTCTGATACACTGACGGATTGGATTTGCTAATATTTTGTTTATAATTCTTGGTAGAAATTGGTCTTCAAATTCTGTACTATCTTTAGAAGCTATCTTCACAAAATGATTTTAGTACCTTTCCTTTTTATGGTTGAATAGATTTTCTATAACACTGTAATTGATATTTAAAGACCGTAAGGAATTCATCTGTAAATCCATCTAGGACTGGTGCCTTTTATAGTAATAGATCTTTTACTTTCCAGTCTCAATAATAATTGATCTGTTCATGGTTATTTGAATGATCGTTTGAAGAGTTTGTGTTTTTACTAGGAAAACCGGACTCCAGGTTTCCAAATTTATTTCTATAGAGTTGCACATAATATCTACCAGTGAGTTTTCTCATCTCCATATCTGTGCTTATGTTTCCTTTACAATGCTGAATTTATTTTGCCTTCCCTCTAACCAGGCTTTACAGGGATGTATCTAGTTTATTAATCTTGTAAAGTAGCTAATTTTGATTTTACCTACTCCCTTTCATGTTTTTTTTCTACTTCATAAGTTTTAGTTTTTATCTTTATTAACTACCTCCTTCAGTCCAATTTTTCTTTTACTTTTTAGTTTGAGTATTTTAAAATTTACTTTCAATCCTTATTTTGTTAAACAATAAAGATAATCTCAGGATATAATTTTTTATGAGTACAAAGTTTGCTTGAATGTCTCATGTAGTATATACTTTACTGTATTATAACTACGCTCTTGTAGCTGAATAAGCATCACACCTCCATAGTTGCCATATTTGTATTATAATCTTTTATGTATATATTATCTCACAAAATGAGAGTCTCTTCCTCTTTAAATAATTCTTTGTATTCCCGAAATACTGAGCACATCGTTTTGCCCATGTAGAACCTCATTAAATACGTGTAGGATTTTTAAAAAAATTATAGTAAGCATAAAACTTGCCAGAGTATCTAATTCAGCAAAGCGTATGCACATCTATCCATTTATCTCCAAGAATTAGGTGATGCTGAAAAACTGAATGCTCAGGGGGTGATGCTATTAGAAGAAAGCATCAGATTTAAGCAAGATAGAGCTGGGCTCCAATTCCAACTTTTCCACTTACCAATCAAGTGATTTACCTTTTCCAAACCTCAATTTATTTACATATAAAGCAGGTTAAAAAAAAAAAAAAGTTCTTTCCTCACAAAGCTATTATGAGGATTAAATAAGATAATGCATGAATATGCCTGACACATAATAAGAGCTCCACAGCCATGAGTTCACAGTATTATTGTTATTACCATTATTGTTACAGTAGGGACAGGGTGATGGGGTGGGAAATAACTGAGAGGCAGAAGCAGGGGAGAGGAAAAGGCACTGGGAAAAGGACAAGAAAAGGAGGACCTTAGCCCAGTCTTGACCCAGTGATCTTGGAAACTCTGATTAGGTAAGGAAATTTTAAATCCTTTCCCTGTAATGTGACATTTCTACAAGCTGGTTCTATATTTCATTTCCACTTTGCTAAATAATGTTACACCAATCCTCTCAAGAGAGTGCCTAAGTTCACCCCAAAGAGGACTGCAGGGATGGGAGTGGATATGAGGAGGCAAGATGGGGCAGCAGTAATGTAGCCACCAGCTGTCCGGTGAGCACCCATTTTTGGTGAGTACTTCAGCTTGGAGGGTCATTAGTGTGGAGAGAACTACAGCCCTTTTGCATTCTTTTCTGGGTGAAGTAAAGTCAGGGCAGAGGCAGCTGTACCTTATCACTGTCTTGCACGGCCAGAGATCTGTCCAAGGTGGAATGGGCTCTGGTGCCAGACGGCCAGGTTCTAATCCCACTCCTGCCATTGACTAGCTGTGTGGCCTCAGACAAGACGTTTGACCTCTCTATGCCTCAGTAAAAGGAGGACTTTATTTACAAACATTTCAATAGAGTTATTTTATGCGCTTTACAAATATTAACCTATTAAATCCTTACAACAAGTATAGGAGGTAGGTCAGATAGGGTGCCATGAGAATTAATGGGTGAATATACTTAAAGTATAAGTACTTGGCTTCCCTGGTGGCGCAGTGGTTGAGAATCCGCCTGCCGATGCAGGGGTCACGGGTTCGTGCCCTGATCCGGGAAGATCCCACATGCCGCGGAGCAACTAAGCCCGTGAGCCATGGCCGCTGGGCCTGCGCGTCTGGAGCCTGTGCTCCGCAACGGGAGAGGCCACAGCAGTGAGAGGCCCGCATACCACAAAAAAAAAAAAAAAAAAAAAAAAGTATAAGTACTTAAAATGCTTACAGACCTTGTTGTTTGGCATATAGTGACTACTATGTAAGTATGAGCTGCTGTTATCATTATTATTGTAAATGTCATATATTAGCTGCTGTCCTCCTCATTATCATCACATCTTTCTGTTCTGTTGCAGTATGGCACTTGGTGGCATTTTCTCTCTCCTCATTCCATCACCGAGTTCTCCCCATTTCTCAGGCACAAAGAATCATTTGAGTATTTCCTTCACATTCTTACCATCTCCCCGTCCACTGTCTACGTTCCCCTTCCGCATGTTCTGAGACCCTAGTTCTTCCATCTCATTTAGATGAGTCCCAACTCTCCCAGGGCTACAGGGTACCAAGTATAGTGTTAGGTATTCTCACCTACACACAGAGGTTTGTGACCAGACCCAGTCAGAAAGCTATGATTCAATCAGCTGTCCATTTGCCTCTAAAGCCCACTCTTTTTTTTTTTTAATTGTAGTATAGTTGCTTTACAATATTGTGTTACTTTATACCATACAGCAAAGTGAATCAGCTATATATGCACTATTGATATTATGTATAAAATAGATAACTAATAAGAACTTACTGTATAGCACAAGGAACTCTACTCAGTGCTTTGTGGTGACCTAAATGAGAAGGACATCCAAAAAAGAGGGTATATATGTATACATAAAGCCCACTCTTATCCTAATATCCTTAAAATCTCCACCTTGCCTTCCAAACTTTTTTACCATCACTCTCAAACACTGGACTGCTTTGCTTATAAAACATAACATCCACATTTTTAAAATAAAGAGTCATGCTAACTTGATGTTTATATCTTATTCTCAGTTTTCCATATGTTTTAATGTTTTTAAGGTGATGAACTGATTTGCAGCATGTGATATGCTTTCTTGACAAACAATAGTTTCTTATTCTAGCACATAAACCTTTGAGATGATTACACCAATCAACATCTTACTCTACATATTTTAAACAATATCTTCAAATAGAGAAAAGTTAGAAATCACCAGATCATGACATAAATGTGAATTGGTTAAATATGCATTAGCAAATCCAGAAATGGAATAACTTGAACCCATAAAAATGATTCTAAGGAAATAATTCTAGTGATAAGGATGTATTTGATGCTACATTAAATGGAAAAAGCTGGTTATGACGTATTATGTAGAATAAGATGCAATTTTATTTACTTACAAGAATATATAGGAGTGCAACCACAATGGCTGATTTGTGGTGAAAGGGAAAATTCATCTTGGGGGTGCTCTTAGTTTTGCTTTGTATACTCTAATTTTTCTCTGTAATGAGTATACATTGCTTTTATAGTATCAAAAACAATAGAGCAAACTGCATTTTGGTGGAAAACACAGTTGGGCACTTATCTCCACCAGCTGAAACTAGCCTCAGTTAAGCCTTTTAATCTGCTGTCTCATCAGGCCATGCATTTGTTTGATAGATGGCTCAGTTGCCTCTGGCCTGTCATGTTGTTATTTGCTTTGAACTCTGAACATCTGGGTGGCAAGGACTAGCTGTCTAATATTGGTTTTTTAGTGTTTGTATATACAGAAAAATACATTAAAATTCTTCTAATCATTAGGATGAATCAAGAGCCACTATTCCAATATGTTGAAGGCAAAATCAACCTTCTAAGCTTGGAGCATAAAGAGAAACAAAGGGTGACTCATGTCATGGTCCTCTGTCTCCTTCTAGTCACTTCTGCATAGTACGGCACACTCAGCCACCTTTAAAACAACCACAAACGCAGATTCCTTAACCACTGACTGTATTTTCTTCCTGGTATTACTGGGATTTATCTTAAACTACGCCTTTGCTTCACTACATATGTTAACCACATTCATTAACAATTTTTAAAGTTCTCCTTCTTATTATCACTCTTAAAGTACACTTTATTTATTAAAAGATAATGAACACATGTTCAGGAAATAGTAAAAGCCAAGCTTACATTTTTATCGAATTCATATTTTACATTTATATTTTTTGATTAAAATCAGAAGGGTAACTGGTGCTTCCTTCACTTCTACAGGAGAGAAAGACAGGGGCTGTGCCTCTTCAGAAACAAAAATGTATCTGAAAAAAATAAAAATTTATCTTAAAAAAACATATTATATCTTTACAATGTCAAATACATGAATAATTGGGTGGTAGTGTTATTTTTTTTATTTTTTATTTTTATTTTTATTTGGTCAGTTGGCATTATGTAGAATGCCACAGTGGAACTGATGAAACTTCCTTCAAAAATTAGGATAGCCAATAAAAATTAATTTTAAAAAAACAAATGGACATAATTAAACAAAACCAAACAAACAATCCCAGACATTTTTTAAAAACCTATAGAAAGACCTAAATGGTAAAACAATTATTCTATAATCATCTATGAATCCAATGTAATACCAATAAAAATATACTTAGACTATTTCTATTTTTAATTTTTTTAAAGTGTAATGGTAATTAGCTACACATAAAAGTGCTCTATACTAAACATGGAGAAAGCATAGATTTGGGGGTTTTTTTAACATCTTTATTGGAGTATAATTGCTTTACAATGTTGTTATAGTTTCTGCTGTATAACAAAGTGAATCAGCTATACGTATACATATATCCCCATATCCCCTCCCTCTTGCGTCTCCCTCCCACTCTCCCTATCCCACCCTTCTAGGTGGTCACAAAGTACCCAGCTGATCTCCCTGTGCTATGTGGCTGCTTCCCACAAGCTATCTGTTTTACATTTGGTAGTGTATATATGTCAATGCCACTCTCTTACTTCGTCCCAACTTACACTTCCTCCTCCCCGTGTCCTCAAGTCCATTCTCTATGTCTGTGTCTTGGTTCCTGTCCTGCCCTTAGATTCTTCAGAACCATTTTTCTTTTTAGATTCCATATATATGTGTTAGCATACGGTATTTGTTTTTCTCTTTCTGACTTACTTCACGCTGTAAGACAGTCTCTAGGTCCATCAACCTCACTACAGATAACTCAATTTCATTTCTTTTTATGACTGAGTAACATTCCATTGTATATATGTGCCACATCTTCTTTATCCATTCATCTGTCAATGGACACTTAGGTTGCTTCCATGTCCTGGCTATTGTAGTGATGCAATGAACATTGTGGTACATGACTCTTTTTGAATTATGGTTTTCTCAGGGTATATGCCCAGTAGTGGGGTTGCTGGGTTGTATGGTAGTTCTATTTTTAGTTTTTTAAGGAAATGCCATACTGTTCTCCATAGTGGCTGTATCAATTTACATTCCCACCAACAGTGCAAGAGGGTTCCCTTTTCTCCACACCCTCTCCAGCATTTATTGTTCGTAGATTTCTTGATGATGGCCACTCTGACAAGTGTGAGGTGATACATCATTGTGGTTTTGGTTTGAATTTCTCTAAAGATTAGTGAGTTGAGCATCCTTTCATGTATTTGTTGGCAATCTGTATATCTTCTTGGGAGAAATGTCTATTTAGGTCTTCCGCCCATTTTTGGATTGGGTTGTTTGTTTTTTTGATATGGAGCTGCATGAGTTGCTTGTATATTTTGGAGATTAATCCTTGGTCAGTTGCTTCATTTGCAAATATTTTCTCCCATCTGAGGGTTGTCTTTTCATCTTGTTTATGGCTTCCTTTTCTGTGAAAAAGCTTTTAAGTTTCATTAGATCCCATTTGTTTATGTTTGTTTTTATTTCCATTTCTCTAGGAGGTGGGTGAAAAGCATAGGTTTTTACATAGATGGCATTGAGATATTTGGCTAGCTTTTTGTATCACTTAATTGATAACTTAAGAAGTTTTAAGTGTAAATTTAAAAAAATTAAACGATGGATGGAAAAAATACACAAAAGTTACAACAAAAGGAATTTGTTTCTTGTACCTTTATCAGAGGCTTTTCGAAAACATGAAAAGCACAGGTGAAGGCTATTAAAAGGCGTATATTTGTAAATAAGGGTTATAAGAACTGACATAACTGAATATTAAGAAGTATTTAAAAATGAAAAACATTTAAGAAACATTAGCCTGGAAAAGAGAAGAATAGGGTCTACCTGCTGAAATATTGAATCATGTGCAAAAGAAAGAAATCATGTACAAAAGAAAAGAATAGGTTCTAAATAAATAACAGGATGGAAGAAAAAAGAGAGTAACCACATTGTTGCCAACCCCACTTAAAGATAATGACTCATGAGAACTGCCTTTAAACTGTCATGTCTTGGACCAGACTTCTCATGCTGGGCAAATGGTGAATGTCCTTCAACACCTCCTATTCAACACATATGCCACATACAAGGACTGGTGGCCACCTAAGGCAGGGACACAGATCTGAGCCATGGTGCCATAGAGGGAACCTGGAATTTTCCCCCAAAAGGGCCACTGATAACTGAGGCAAGCATCAGGGAACAGAAGGTGTGTAGACAAAAGGCATCATCTGTCTGAGATGAGTTTGATGGATGGAGAGAGCTTGCCTAAATGAATAAAAGAAAGAATTCCAAATGCTCCAACCAAAAGACATAGACTGGCTGAATGGACACAAAAACAAGACCTGTATGTATGCTGTCTACAAGAGACCCATTTCAGACCTAGGACACATACAGACTGAAAGTGAGGGATGGAAAAATATATCACATGTAAATGGAAATCAAAAGAAAGCTGGAGTAACAATACTCATATCAGATAAAATAGACTTTAAAATAAAGACTATTACAAGAGACAAAGAAGGACACTACATGATGATCAAGGGATCGATCCAAGAAGAAGATATAACAATTGTAAATATTTATGCACCCAACATATGAGCACCTCAATTCATAAGGCAAATGCTAACACACATAAGAGGGGAAATCAACAGTAACACAATCATAGTAGGGGACTTTAACACCCCACTTTCACCAATGGACGGATCATCCAAAATGAAAATAAATAAGGAAACATAAGTTTTAAATGATACATTAAACAAGATGGACTTCATTGATATTTATAGGACATTCCATCCAAAAACAGCAGATTACACTTTCTTCCCCAGTGCTCATGGAACATTCTCGAGGATAGATCATATCTTGGGTCACAAATCAAGCCTTGGTAAATTTAAGATAATTTAAATCATATCAAGTATCTTATCTTTTCTCATAGCACAAGGCTATGAGACTAGATATCAATTATAGGAAAAAATCTGCAAAAAGTACAAACACATGGAGGCTAAACAGTACACTATCAAATAACCAAGAGATCACTGAAGAAATCAAAGAGGAAATCAAAAACTACCTATAAACAAATGACCATGAACCACAATGACCCAAAACCTATTGGATGCAGCACAAGCAGTTGTAAGAGGGAGGTTTATAGCAATAAAATCCTACTTCAAGAGACAAGAAACATCTCAAATAAACAACACAAATTTACACCTAAAGTAATTAGAGAAAGAAGAACAAAAAATCCCCAAAGTTAGCAGAAGGAAGGAAATAATAAAGATCAGATCTGAAATAAATGAAAAAGAAATGAAGGAAACAAGAGCAAAGATCAATAAAACTAAAAGCTGGTTCTTTGAGAAGAGAAACAAAATTGATAAACAATTAGTCAGGCTCATAAAGAAAAGAAGGGAGAAGACTCAAATCAATAGAATTAGAAATGAAAAAGGAGAAGTAACAAGTGACACTACAGACATACAAAGAATCATGAGAGATTACTACAAGCAACTATATGCCAATAAAATGGACAACCTGGAAGAAATGGAAAAATTCTTAGAAAAGCGCAACCTTCTGACACTGAACCAGGAAGAAATAGAAAATATGCACAGACCAATCACAAGCACTGAAGTTGAGACTTTGATTTAAAATCTTCCAACAAAAGCCCAGGACCAGATGGCTTCACAGGGGAATTCTATCAAACATTTAGAGAAGAGCTAACATCTATCCTTCTCAAACTCTTCCAAAATATAGCAGAGGGAGGAAACCTCCCAAACTCATTCTACGAGGCCACAATCACCCTGATACCAAAACCAAACAAAGCTGCCACAAAGAAAGAAAACTACAGGCTAATATCACTGATAAATATAGATGCAAAAATCCTCAACAAAATACTGGCACACAGAATCTGACAGCACATTAAAAGGATCATACACCATGATCAAGTGGGGTTTATCCCAGGAATGCAAGGATTCTTCAATATATGCAAATCAATCAATGTGATACAGCATATTAAGCAATTGAAGGAGGAAAATCATATGATCATCTCAATAGATGCAGAAAAAGCTTTCAACAAAATTTAACACCCATTTATGATAAAATCCCTCCAGAAAGTAGGCATAGAGGGAACTTACCTCAACATAATAAAGGCCATATATGACAAACCCACAGCCAATATCGTTCTCAATGGTGAAAAACTGAAACCATTTCCACTAAGAACAGGAACAAGACAGGATTGTCCACTCTCACCACTATTATTCAACATAGTTCGGGAAGTTTTAGCCACAGCAATAGGAGAAGTAAAAGAAATAAAAGGAATCCAAATCAGAAAAGAAGAAGTAAAGCTGTCACTGTTTGCAGATGACATGATACTATACATAGAGAATCGTAAAGATGCTACCAAAAAAACTGCTAGAGCTAATCAACGAATTTGGTAGAGTAGCAGGATACAAAATTAATGCACAGAAATCTCTTGCATTCCTATACACTAATGATGAAAAATCTGAAAGAGAAATCAAGGAAACACTCCCATTTACCACTGCAACAAAAAGAATAAAATACCTAGGAATAAACCTACCTAAGGAGACAAAAGACCTGTATGCAGAAAACTTTAAGACACTGATGAAATAAATTAATGATGATACAAGCAGATGGAGAGATATACCATGTTCTTGAATTAGAAGAATCAACATTGTGAAAATGACTGTACTACCCAAAGCAATCTGCAGATTCGATGCAATCCCTATCAAACTACCAGTGGCATTTTTCACAGAACCAGAACAAAAAAGTTCACAATTTCTATGGAAACACAAAAGACCTTGAATAGCCAAAGCAATATTGAGAAATAAAAACGGAGCTGGAGGAATCAGGTTCCCTGACTTCAGACTATGCTACAAAGCTACTGTAATCAAACACCATGGTACTGGCACAAAAACAGAAATATAGATCAATGGAACAGGATAGAAAGCTCAGAGATAAACCCATGCACATATGGTCACATTATTTTTGATAAAGAAGGCAAGAATATACAATGGAGAAAAGACAGCCTCTTTAATAAGTGGTGCTGGGAAAACTGGACAGCTACATGTAAAAGAATGAAGTTAGAACACTCGCTAACACCATACACAAAAATAAACTCAAAATGGGTTAAAGACCTACATGTAAGGCCAGACACTATCAAACTCTTAGAGGAAAACATAGGCAGAACACTCTATGACATAAATCACAGCAAGATCCTTTTTGACCCACCTGCTAGAGAAATGGAAATAAAAACAAAAATAAACAAATGTGATCTAATGAAACTTAAAAGCTTTTGCACAGCAAAGGAAACCATAAACAAAATGAAAAGACAACCCTCAGAATGTGAGAAAATATTTGCAAATGAAGCAACTAACAAAGGTTTAACCTCCAAAATTTACAAGCAGCTCATTGCAACTCAATATCAAAAAAACAGACAATCCAATCCAAAAATGGGTGGAAGACCTAAATAGACATCTTTCCCCTAAAAATATATACAGATTGCCAACAAACAACACATGAACGAATGCCCAACATTACTCGTCATTAGAGGAATGCAAATCAAAACTACAATGAGGTATCACCTCACACCAGTTAGAATGGCCATCATCAAAAAATCTACTAGCAATAAATGCTGGAGAGGGTGTGGAGAAAAGGGAACCCTCTTGCACTGTTAGTGGGAAAGTAAATTGATATAGCCACTAAGGAGAACAGTATAGAGGTTCCTTAAAAAACTAAAAATAGGACTACCATATGACCCAGCAATCCCACTACTAGGCATATACCCTGAGAAAACCATAATTTAAAAAGAATCTTGTACCACAATGTTCATTGCAGCTCTATTTACAATAACCAGGACATGGAAGCAACCTAAGTGTCCATCGACAGATGAATGGATAAAGAAGATGTGGCACATATATACAATGAAATATTACTCAGCCATAAAAAGGAACAAAACTGAGTTATTTGTAGTGAGGGGGATGGACCTAGAGTCTGTCATACAGAGTGAAGTAAGTCAGAAAGAGAAAAACAAATACTGTATGCTAACACATATATAGAGAATCTAAATTTTAAAAATGGTTCTGAAGAACCTAGGGGCAGGACAGGAATAAAGACACAGATGTACAGAATGGACTTAAGTACATGGGGAGGGTGAAGTACGGTAAGCTGGGATGAAGTGAGAGAGTGGCATGGACTTATATAATATATACTACCAAATGTAAAATAGATAGCTAGTGGGAAGCAGCTGCATAGCACAGGGAGATCAGCTGGGTGCTTTGTGACCACCTAGAGGGGTAGGATAGGGAGGGTGGGAGGGAGACGCAAGAGGGAGGAGATATGGGGATATATGTATGTGTATAGTTGATTCACTTCGTTATACAGCAGAAACTAACACAACATTGTAAAGCAACTATATTCCAACAAAGTTGTTAAAAAAAAAGAATTCCAAGGATTCCAGGGAGAGGAAACTGCATGTTCAAAGACACTGAGGTATCATGATGTGCTCAGGGAATATACTCCTGTGTGACTAAAGAGCAGGACAGTTGGCAAGAAGCAGTCCTGCAGAATCAGGCCCAGTGCACGTTAGCAAAAGTCTTCCTTTCTGCCACGTTAAGAAGTTTGGGTTTCGTCTTTAAGACAATTGGAGCTCTTACCACAAGGATTTTTACAGGGAAATGACATCATTGTATTAGCATTTTAATGTTTAAAATATCATTCTGGAAATAGTATGAAATATAGATGGAAGGAATGTAATTTGGGAGACTGTTGCGATGTTTCAGACAAAAAGTATTAAGAAGTGTATTGAGGGTATGGCTGCAGGGATGGTGAGACGGAAGCAGAGACAAGCAGTGGTCAGGAGCTGGCATTGACAGAAATTGTGAATTGCTTTGGTGAAGGAGAAAGAGGAAGGGAAGAGCCTAGGAGAATCGTAGGTTCTTGCCTTGGGTAACTGGGTAGATGGTGGCACATTTTCCCAAAATAGGCAATACGGAAAGAAAGGGGTGGGGTGGTCAGGAGAGATAGCACATTTAGTTTTCTAGGTACAGAGTTTATGGTGCCTATATGATATCAAAGGAAGAAGTTGCATTTACTAGAATGTGAGATTCCTGAGGGTAGTGACTTTTGTTTTATTTATTTATTTATTTATTTATTATTTTATTTTTAAAAGGTTAAAATGATATGTATTTTTCTTTTTATTTTTAATTGGGGTATAGTTGTTTTGCAATGTTGTGTTAGTTTCTACTGTACAGAGAAGTGGAGTTCCCTGTGCTATACAGCAGGTTCTTATTAGTTATCTATTTTATACATATTAGTGTATATATGTCAATCCCAATCTCCCAATTCAACCTACCACCACCCCCCTGCCACCCTGTTCGTTTAGTTCAACGTAATCATTGTTTAGCACATTATCTGGCAGATGATAAATGGTTAGTAAATTCCAGTTGAATATGCGTTTTTGTATGAATTGAGTCTGGATCTCGGGACAATGTTCCAGGCAATTATTAATGCTCTTTGGTTTCCCTACACAGAAAATTCTAGAAGCTCTTCTGATGTCCACCAAGACCATTTTAGTTCCAGAAATAGGACAATTCTGGTCCACTCCAAAAGGAGTGAATTACAGAAATCTTACTGAGATTCCTAATGGTCTTATTACTCTAACAGATATAAGAAGGGTTGTTTGTTTACGGATAGAAGAAGACAAATTTGCAAAATAAATTTTTGAAGTGATCAGAGTGAGCAGAATGAATGATTAAGTCATAGCATTGGAGTGAGACTCTGATTTTTTTTAATCACATGTGTGGCTTTAAAGTTGCTATTGAGGGCTTCCCTGGTGGCACAGTGGTTGAGAGTCCGCCTGCCGATGCAGGGAACACGGGTTCGTGCCCCAGTCCGGGAAGATCCCACATGCCGCAGAGCGGCTGAGCCCATGAGCCAAGGCCGCTGAGCCTGCACGTCCGAAGCCTGTGCTCCACAACGGGAGAGGCCACAACAGTGAGAGGCCCGCGTACCGCTAAAAAAAAAAAAAAAAAAAAGTTGCTATCGAAGTGGTTAGGAGAGCCAAGTATGATTGCTGAGGATGGCTGTGATCCACATACGCATCAAAACTCTAAAAGAAATTGTTGCATTAGAATGAGAAGCAGTGAGAAATGCAGAGCTCAAGTAGAAATCTGGAAAAGACTTTAAGGAAAAAGAAGGAAAGAAAAAAGCACCGTATGGTAAATGGCTGTGCTACTTGGAGAAACTGGAACAAATCTTTTTTGTCAGAGAAGCTTGAACTACCTGCCTATCCCTTTAAGCATTTTCACGTACAAATCAAACACAGATGGCCCATTACGTTTATGACCTCCTGTCAATTACTCTAGATGGAGCATGCATTAATTATTGAAATATTTTCATAGTATATAAGTTGTTAGTGGTTACATTGCCACAGATAATTTCAGTTTTCTGATTAGAAGCCGGTATAAACAATTTTATTTATAAAAATTAATCTCTTGAATGTAGTACAAATACAGTAGTGAATTTTTTTTTTTTTTTCCATTTAACAAAGCCAAACTAGAAATCCTGGCCTCTGTCCTTGGAAGTCAGCATTATGTTAGCATTGCATACAATACATAAACTCTGTCAAAATCTGTTACAATTATAGTAAATTTTGATTACTGGAGTTGTTTGTTATTTATGGCTAGAAGATAAAGATAATATTGGGAATAGCCCTCTTCTATTCGGTGTATAAATTACATCCATAAAATATCTTGTTTTGTAAACAGTAAAACTAAGAAAAAAAAAGACTAAACCTGATTGAAGTTTCAAATTGTTGCATCTACTTTAGTTCAAGTCCATAAACACTTCAGATGATGGGAAAGTCCACCGAGTGTTTAGCCTCTTAACTGGGTTGCTAGTTTTTCTCTGGCTTAATAAACAAAATGCTGGGGTCAGTTAACTGTTGGAGAACAGTAACAACTTTCCAATGAAGCAGCACCTTCAGAGAATGTGGAGAAACACTTTGAAGAAACTTAGAGAAAAGCCTAGGCATTTTCTGTCACTCTGGGAGGAAACTATTCATTCAGGAAACATCATCTGAGCACCTACTATGGGAACTTCTCTAGGCATTTGGAGTACATTTGAGGGACAAAGTGAAGATTTCTTCTCCTACCAATATAGATTCTAACAGAACTGATTGTCTCCTTTAATCCTCAGACAGCTGAGATAATTTACCTAAGGTCACTCAGCAAAAAGGTAGTCAAGACAGAATAAGAGCCCAGGTTGTCAGAATCCATGTTCTTAACCCACCAGCTCTCTCGGGCCATTACTATTTCCAACTCACCTTTCTCTGGGTCCTTGAGATATGAATACTTATATGTTGTTAGCTAGATTTTCTTCAGTAAAAGTCTTCAGTTAGGCAGATTAACCCTAAAAAAAAAAGTTGTCTGTATCTATTCTCTCTGAAATTCACTTTTGAGAAGAATGTTTAGGCAAAGAATGGTACAAAGGAGATAGTCATCACAGGAATGCTGATTTCACAGCCCAGTGGGATAAGGTGGCCCTGGAGGCAGCAGGCAAAGTCAACATGCTTCTTTCATTGGCTTCTTTCTCTGACCAAAGCCAAAGAGGGTTAAAAACTGTAACTCTTAAGAGAGACAAATAGGCAGTGCTGATGGCACTCTGCTTTCACAACGGGTTTGTGCAACATGGAAAAGAGCAATTCCCACATACCTTAGCAGCAACTAAGGCTGCAGAATTATGGTTCCCAACTAGAATCATGCCACAGGATGGAAGTTTAGCATATATACCAGGTGTAAATCATCTACCAGTGAGCAATGCTTATATATTGGACCCCTCTCAGACATTCATAAGAAACATGACCAATGGGGAGAATTCATGTAAAAATTATTGACATATTAATAAATGCTGTTCAATTAAATTCGGGCATTAATTTTGCAAAATTAAATGGTAATGTATTTTCTTATCATTAGTAATGAAACTCTCAAGTTTATTTAGCACTTCATATTTTTCTTAATTGAAGTATAGTTAATTTACAATGTTGTGTTAGTTTCAAGTATACAGCAAAAGTGATTCAGTTTTATATATATATATATATATATATATATATATATATATATATACTCTTTTTCACATCCTTTTCCCTTATAGGTTATTACAAGAGATTGAGTAGAGTTTCCTGTGCAATAAAGTAGGTCCTTGTTGTTTGCCTATTTTATATATAGTAGTGTATATATGTTAATCCCAAACTCTTTCTCACTGCTGTGGCCGCTCCCATCGCGGAGCACAGGCCATGGACGCGCAGGCTCAGCGGCCACGGCTCACGGGCCCAGCCGCTCGGCTGCATGTGGGATCTTCCCGGGCCGGAGCATGAACCCGCGTCCCCTGCATCGGCAGGCGGACTCCCAACCGCTGCGCCACCAGGGAAGCCCCCCAAACTCTTAATTTACCCCTCCGACACTACCCCTGCGTTTCATATTTTTAAAATCTTTTGGCTATTGGTAAAAGAGAGAGAGGGTCAGAGACTTCAGATGACTTGTCTGAGGTCACATCAAGTTTAGCAGAGAACAGCCTAGAACCTAAGCTTACCGGTTTACATCAGGCTCTGGACACTCCTTCAGGCTTCTTATTTGATCCTCACCAAAGGAGATAGAGAAGGTATTATGTCCATGGACAAATGAGAGCCCGAAGCTCAGAAACTCAGAACAAGTCAGTGTTTATTTCAGTTCAAAAGCAAGCAACCAGGCATACAAAGTCCAGCGAGGGTGTGTGGGTGAGGGGGGCATGGGTAGGAGAAGCTAAGGCACACAAAAATAGAAACTGCAATAATAGAAGTATGTGCAAGGTATGGATGTTGTACAGAGGTGGAAGTAATTAAATTCATCTAGGATTGAATAAAGATCCAACTAGTTGCAAATATATCTGTGTTGTAATCAAAACTCTAATGATCTTGTGACTGGTGATGCAGTGTCTAAAGCTGTTGTTTTTTATGAGATTGCACAAGAAAATTACCTGGGAATCTTGGAAAAAATAGTCTTATGCTTACTGAATTAGAAACTTTGGAGATTCCCCTAAGTGATTTCCTCTCCACATTCAAGTCTGAAGAACACTGGTCTACAACATCCCTCTCCTATTATACTTAATCCTATCAGAAAAAATCAGGCAACTTGACATAGACTGTTCTTAGGGAACCCATGAGGACTCCAAGCCAGCTAGGCTTCTATCTCCAACTTCCTTCCCAGTCTAGTGTTCTTGATGTACATCACCCTCTGATCAAGGATTACAAAATACCCAATTAAAATTATCTCATAAATTTTGTTGAAATTCAACATCTAATTCACTGGCTATCAAGTGTTTCAAGCATTTCCAAAATTCACCTTTAAAATATTTGGAAAGTAAATCACCATTTGCACATCTCTAAATTCCCAGTAATTCTCCCATTTCCCTCATTTCTAATCCCATCTGCTGGTTTTTTTGGGCCCCCTTATAAGATAATCAATCCATCAAGATGCAGAGACCCGGGTGTGTTTACAGTGGCTGGAGAAGCTATGATGAATTCTACCCTGTGCTGAAGCTTCAGGTTTCTCTTACAAGTGTTTGTTTAAACCAGGCTCCTTGAGAGCAACTGGGGCAGTTTCTCCTTGTTTGCAATTGTTCTCTTCCCGGCTTGGGGAACACCTCCAGCCTCCATCCTGGGATAAGAGAAGAAGGAATTATCCTCCTCTGGTCCAATTCTCACTACTCAGCTAGGGGCAGTACAGCTAGCATAACTCATTACTGTAACATTAAAAGAAATTTTAAATAAATAAAATTACTTGCAAGTCTACCATCATGACAAGTTCACGGTCCATATATATATATATATATATATATATATATATATATATATATATATAAAGTTAAGTTTATGTATGGGTTTGCTTTTTAACTTTCCTTAAGAGTACATCACAAACATTTTTCAATATTGCTATAGACTTCATAGCCTTTTATTGCAATCTTGATATGCTACATGTATGGAATAAATCTACTACTCTTGGACATCGAGTTGGCTTCCAATTTTTCATTATGAGAAATAAATTCTAAAAGCAAATTTTAGAGATTTATAGAGATTCAGTCCAAATATTGAACAATTATCCTTAAAGAAAAGAAAAAGCTGGCCCAAAGTAGCCAGGATTACTTTGCTAACTTCCATTAGCCTACCCATAAGTGTATATCATTAGTCACAAGAGGGACCAGGCAGAAAAGTATAAAGAAAACTATATAAAATTTATCCTTTTTATCTTAAAAAATCAGCTGAATGTACATGTTCTATTGAGACCCAAAAGTATCATTTTCATGTATGAATTACTATAAATAATATAGACTAAATATATTAGTTATTAATACATATGGGGTTAGATTCATTGCACTGAAAGGTTCTGAGTTACAAACAATTCATGGGTTACATAGTAGGCCATTTCCTGTTTAGATGCCTGCACTTAGGTAGAACTGACTAGAGATTTGCTATAGCCTCACATTTTAATACAGCTGCAATTTGATTACATTCTCACTTTCTGTTTTAGACTGTAGAACTGAAAACGCATTACTATCCCTCACATAGAATCTGTTTAACCTTTGTTTAGACTGCACTCAATCCAGCCATTGCACTGAGAACCAGCCCAACATCTGACTTCTGTTTTCCCTTTTCTGTTCTACTACCTGTCATTGTCCCCTCAGTAATGGTGACACTTATTTTGATGGAGTGTAAGGATGACAGTAGAAGCCTCATGGAGTAGCCCACCTTTGAGGACAAGGGCTCCTCTGGCATTTCAAGCCATGAGAAGGGTGGAGAGGCAGAAAAGTTGAGGGAAGCAACTTTTAGTTGTTGTTGTTTTGCTAAGTAGATGATCAACAAAGGAGAAGGAAAAAATAAGTTTTAAAAGATGGTTTGGGGACAAATCATGGAGGGCTTTGAATGACAGGAGAAAGAGTCTGGATAATAAGAAAGTATTTTAAGCAGGAGTAAATCAAAACCAGACTGCGCTTTGTAAAAGTTTAGCTGGGTGAAATGGATGGAAGAGAGAAGGGCCTGCCGGGGCTAAGTAACTAGGGAGCCACAGATGGTTAAGAGCTGGTGAGAGGGTCTGGATGAAGAGGCAGGAGTAAGAAGGGAGAGGAGGACATGTGTGTAAGAGAGGAACAGAAATCATTGGGTGAAGGGGACAAGAAAGTTGTTCTTAGCAATATGTTCTCAGCACAATCTCCTTCACAGGCCCTAAGTCCTAAGCAAACACCATTTTGTTACAAGGCCATCTTCTAAAATAGTAAAAATCTATAGGCCTCAGGTATCAAACTGGCTGAAACAATTGTTTGCACCTGCGCACAAATGTTGTGATTGAAATGGAAATGTGTCATTGACTTTCTGACCACATTTGAAAAGGACCAATAGGTGTGGTTTGGTTTGGTTTTTTGACTAGTGCTGCCCAATCTCTGAATGGCTGACTACCTCAGTGGACATGAGCCACCCAATTTCTCAATATCTGGTAAGTGATTAGGCTGCCTGGCCCCACCTGCCCTGGAAGAAGGAAAATTCAGTGCAAAAGTCACTATGGATGTTCTCCGTCTTCTTGGAGAAGCAAAGGCAATGTTAAAGAAAAAATGAGAAGATGCAAGAAGGAGGAGATCTGGGGATATATGTATATGTATAGCTGATTTACTTTGTTATAAAGCAGAAACTAACACACCATTGTAAAGCAATTATACTCTAATAAAGATGTTTTAAAAAAAAAAGAAAAGAAAAAAATGAGAGTGACTGAGTGACGTGTGGGTTTAAATAGTATTGAGAAAAGTTGTATCAGAGATTCTGGTAGGACTCACTGAAAATTAAAATTGGTAAATAATTTGGCAGTAACTATTAAAACATAAAATATGCATATCCAGCAATTTCACTGTAAGTAGCCATGCTAGAAAAATACTCATAGCAAATGAGTATTATGCATATGAACACAAGAGAAATATTTGGGCACATAGGAAGTATATACAGGGATATTCACTGCAGTGCTGTTCATAATAGCAAAAAGGTGAAAAGAATCTTCCTGTATATTGATTGTACAGGAATAATATGGCTATGTTACTAGCCGTAACATGGGCAACCTAGAAACAGAAAGAATGATGTGTATCTGTTCACTAATAAGGTAAGCTCCCCAAGACACTGATGAGTGAAAATATCAAGTGCATAATGATATTTACAATGTTTTATACCAAAGACATCTTTCCTCTAAAATAATTCATTTCTTTTAAAGTAAAGTGAGCTTTAATCCAGGAGTTAGTGGTTGAATAGCAATAGATGATAGACGGACAGACAAGCAAACCTCCATTGGCAATCTCCATTAGAGCTACCAATTTTATGTATGATTACCAAAGCCGCTCTGTTCAATATAACGGTGCAGCCCTCACAGCTTAAATAACTTGGCAAAATAAATATCCAAAGGCATGCTACTGAATTACCAACACAGGAACATCCTCATTTATGTCATATTTAAAAGGGAACGTGAAACATTATATCCTCTTGAGATGAAATCCATCAGTGGCGCTGATTTCAAATAAGCTCCAAATAATCTAGATTGGAATTTATTCACTCAAATATTTTTCTTTGTTTAGAAATAAGTGGAAGTAAATTAGCTTCCAAGTTAGAAACTATGTCTACCGTACCTTTCTATCAGTTCTAATTTTCAAGGACAAGGTAGAGCTGATGTAATTTTAATATAGTTTAGCAGGTAGTGATTATCACAAGATCTTCTTTTGATCCCTTAGGACTTTTTCACTTAAAAACTTGATGGTGTTGGGGTAAAGTGTTATAAGAGGGATTCTAGCATGACAGAAAAGAAAATAATAACCCACTACGTGGCCAAGAGCTGGATTAATCTTTTAAGCAATTCAAAAGAGAATCAGAACATGAACCCTAAAAGACAGTTCAAATATTCTGAAAAATGCTCAAATATATCTACTTGTAACAGTCCACTTTGGTGGATTTTCAGTTATTTTGGTCACCTTGCTTTGACTCCTTAGTTCTCAGAAGTAAGTTTTCATGTAAGTCGTTTTATTTTTCATGTGTTTGAAAGTAATCACCACTGAATATGTCTTTGAACCTAAAAGTTGAACAGTCTGTCATGCTGAGCACATGAGAGTCACTATGGAAAAAGGGTGTTTAATGAATAACTTTGCAGTAAAAGGCCTTGAAAACTTCCTCTAAACATTAGACCCGTGCTTGCTTTCTGAAATACATTAACAGCCTCCAGAAGGCTCAGAGTTGCTGGCAACCCAGTTAGGCAGACTTCAGAAGTCCCTGATATTTGAAGTGCATTGCAAGGTTTGTGAAAACTCTCACCCCTCCCCAGCCCTGTCCCTGCTCTCCATCATCCCCCACTCCCCCACCTCCACCCCCAGCCAGTGTTTGGAGATCATGTGGATTGGAATTCTCCTGGAGAGAAAGATTGATAAAGCAAAGCCATTGGAGTTATTTCCTATGCATGAAATTGATTAAATGCTTCACTAAATGGCTTATAAATTTGCTTCTCATATTTCTGTCACCCACTGAAAAGATTACAGAAACTCTGCATATAACCATGTTGTATACAATACCAAATTACAAAAGGTTGTAAAAACTAATGTTTTGTTTAAAGTTTTGAGCAGGACCATATGCCTTCAGTGACCTTGAGTAAGCTATTTTAATTCAAAACATTTCAAAGAATAGAGAAGGGAGAAATATTCAACTCCATAACAAACCAGACAAGTGGTGGGTAGACCTCGGTTAACTTTGCTGAACTTCTGCTCTTTCCTCCAAGAGTGGAAAGTGAAGCCCCTCCCGCCAATGCCTTATAGCTCCAAAGCTGGGAAGCCCATGTTGTGTCAACAAGGATATATTTACAAAGGAGATGAGAAAAAAGAGCTTTGAGACCTCCCAAAGTTGAATCTGCTCTATTATTTTTAGTTCAGAGACACATCCTAATGAGTTCTGGGTCTTGCATAGACTTGTAGGACTATGAAGAAAAGCTGACAAATGTTAGCACGGGTGATGGGATTGTTTTATATTTAGGTTTTTTGTTTGTTTATTTTTCATCTTTCCCCATATTTCAAATGTCAGTTCTCTTCTTTCTTCCATGTGAGAATTCCTTCCAACTCTTGTTGACACATCCATGGGGGGATGGGGTGGGATTTTAGCAAAGAAGAGATTTATAGGCAAGCACGTGACTTACAGATGTGACTTGGGAAACTAATCCTTTGCTTAAGATGGCCTTAAAAGTACCTTCATTTCGGGTTTCCCTGGTGGCACAGTGGTTAAGAATCCGCCTGCCAGTGCAGGGGACATGGGATCGAGCCCTGGTCCAGGAAGATCCCACCTGCCACGGAGCAACTAAGCCCGTGCGCCACACTAGTGACCCTGCGATCTGGAGCCCGCGAACCACAACTACTGAAGCCTGCATGCCACAGCTACTGAATCCCATGCACCTAGAGCTCTGCAACAAGAGAAGCCACCACAATGAGAAGCCCGCGCATGACAACAAAGAGTAGCCCCCGCTCACTGCAACTAGAGAAAGTCCGTGCACAGCAACAAAGACCCAATGCAGCCAAAAATAAATAAATAAAATAAATACATTTATTTTAAAAAAAGAAAGAAAGAAAATAAAAAGTACCTTCACATCTACAGGAAAAATGATATTCTTTCATAACATTTATAAGACATCATGTCCCCAGCAAGAATTAACATTTGGTATTAAAGGCCAGCTCTGGCAAGAGCTTCAAGAGGAGACATTTATAACCAAGGATGTGCTTAAGATCCCTACTGGCCTGACCTTCGTGGTACACATCCCCAACCTCCTGTCGCCTTCAGGAATAGCCAGAGTAGGAGCCAAGGTGCTGCCACAGCCGCCACCATCTGGACACCAGTATAGTGGACACAGGGCGATGCTGTCATTGGGGCATGGGGGGAGAGGGGAAAAGGCAAAAGGACTTTCCAACACCAGCCTAGATACACATCTGCTTTTTTTTTTTTTTTTTTTCAGTATGTGGGCCTCTCACTGCTGTGGCCTCTCCCGTTGCGGGGCACAGGCTCTGGACGCGCAGGCTCAGCGGCCAGGGCTCGCGGGCCCAGCCACTCCGCGGCATGCGGGATCTTCCCGGACCGGGGCACGAACCTGTGTCCCCTGCATCGGCAGGAGGACTCCCAACCATTGCGCCACCAGGGAAGCCCACACATCTGCTTTTGTATAACATTTCTGGGTACATGCAAGGAACTGTGATGGAATTAGCCCTCATTTGTGAAAACACAATGTAATCTCAGTAGTAAAATCCAGGTTTGATTTTTGTTTTTGTTTTTGTTTTTGTTTTTAATGAGTACCTGTTCTGGGACATATGCCAACAATTCAGGGATGATTTAACCAGACCATAAGCAGCTGGACAACTTACTTAACTCTTTGGTGATGACTACACGAACCTGCTTTTTGGCTTCAAGCCACCACATAATTAATATGGACACCAGACATACAGGGTTTAATAAATTATAACAAAGAGATTCCTGATTACACAACATAGAGAATAACTAGCTTCTACCCACAGGTGTTTGCCGTCTTAGAAGATGTGAATGCATGTTTCCTAAAGGTTACTCCCCTAAACACTAATTCTACAAGATTATCCTTTATAAAAGGGTTTTGCTGATCACATCCATTAGGCAACAACACTCTTTTGGAGAATTACAGCACATAGAAATGTGTTAGAGGCCCCTGCTGCAAACAATCCCTCTAATTCAGTGTACATAGCGGTTCTCACTTGACCCCAGGCATTTTTTTTTTTTTTTTTCTGTATTAACGCTTAGAACCTGGAAATTGTTCTTTGAAACATACTCTGGGAAACACTGATTTAAACATACTGCACATCTGGCAGACCAGTCCACCTCTTTCAAAAGTTTAGCAAGCTCTGGACTGCCCCTTCAGTAAGACACTCTGCCAAAATAAGAGAAATCCCTCACCTCACTGCAAGAAGGCCTCCTCCTTGCAATACATCAGCCTTGAATCGTGCACTTTCCTCTCCTAATTGGGGTAGCTGCATGTTCTATGGATATAGATATATATACATAT
Organism: Kogia breviceps; assembly: GCF_026419965.1. Lineage (NCBI taxonomy): Eukaryota > Metazoa > Chordata > Mammalia > Artiodactyla > Physeteridae > Kogia > Kogia breviceps. Next base: position 116,726,235 of record NC_081312.1, on the reverse strand, counting down.
ATATAGATATTTCTTTATTTAAGTAGATTTCATTAATCTACACAAGCACCTGTGAGCATTGAATGCACAGATGAATATCAGTTGTATTTATTAGTAAATAAATGCTTCACATACCTTGATTTTTCTTACGGATTCCTTTTTGGGTAAGATTACTTACAAACCCACTTACCCTTTCTATTTTATTTTATTTATAAATTTATTTATTTATTTTTGGCTGTGCTGGGTCTTTGTTGCTGCACACGCGGGCTTTCTCTAGTTGCAGCAAGAAGGGGCTACTCTTCGTTGCAGAGCACAGACTTCTCATTGCGGTGGCTTCTCTTGTTGCGGAGCACGGGCTCTAGGCACACAGACTTCAGTAGTCGTGGCTCTCGGGGTCTAGAGCGCAGGTTCAGTAGTTGTGGCAGACGAGCTTAGTTGCGCTGCTGCGTGTGGGATCTTCCCAGACCAAGGGTCGTACTCCTGTCCCCTGCATTGGCAGGCAAATTCTTAACCACTACACCACCAGGGAAGTCCTCTATTTTAAATAATAAGACACAAGCCAAGTTTCTCCTTCCCCTTCTGTAATCAAAATCACTCAGACATCAATAACATGCAAGAAAACCTAGTGGTGTGTGCAAGTGAATGAGAGTGACGTGATTATGGAGATAAGCTTGGATTTACCCTCATTTAATTTTTTAAGTAAATCATTTGCACACTTCAGCCTCTTAACTAGTATGAGTAGAAAATTACCCATGAGGTGCCTGAGATGACATGAATGATAGCGTTGGGTGACAACCCCCTGGCAAGAATCTTTGCTCTACAGCCTTGGTTCTCAAACCATTCTCAAACTGAGCATCAGAACCACCTAGAAGCGAGGCTGTGTGAAAAAAAACAGATCTTGGGGCTTCCCTGGTGGCGCAGTGGTTGAGAGTCCGCCTGCCGATGCAGGGGACACGGGTTCGTGCCCCAGTGCGGGAGGATCCCACATGCCGCGGAGCGGCTGGGCCCGTGAGCCACGGCCACTGAGCTTGCGCGTCCGGAGCCTGCGCTCTGCAACGGGAGAGCCCACACCAGTGAGAGGCCCGCGTACCACAAAAAAATAAAAATAAAAAAAAATAACAGATCTTGAGCCGCACCTCTAGAGTTTCTGTTTCAGTGGGACTGGGCAGGGGCCTGAGAATTTGCTCCTGAACTTGCCTAATCAGAGTTACCTGGAGCCTTTGTTATAAACACCAAGTGGTAGCCCCGTCCCAGACTCCTGAAATGGCATCTCTAGGAAGGAGACTTGGGAATCTCTATTTTTTTTTTTTTTTTTTTTTTTTTTTTTGGTACGCGGGCCTGTCACTGCTGTGGGCTCTCCCAATGCCGAGCACAGGCTGCGGACGCACAGGCTCAGCGGCCATGGCTCACGGGCCCAGCCGCTCCGCGGCATGTGGGATCCTCCCGCACTGGGGCATGAACCCGTGTCCCCTGCATCGGCAGGGGGACTCTCAACAACTGCGCCACCAGGGAAGCCCAGGAATCTCTATTTTTAATAAACTCCCCAAGCCATTCAAAACATCCAGGCCTGGACTACCTCCGCCAGAGGAGCAGGGCTTGCCTCTTAGACTGGGATCTCAGGTCTTGAACCCCTGTCTGCCTCTGTGCATAGGGAGTCTCTTCCATGCTCAAGGCCTCCTCAAAGTACAAGGAGGCTGAAGACCTGTGAATGCCTCATCCAATAACTTGTACGGTAATTGGTATATTGATTGCTAATGTCATCATGTTTTAGTATATATAAACCCCTCACTCTATTACACAGCCCCCAACAATCCAAAAAGTCATTGTTTATTCATTGTGACTCCCAAACTGCCCCTTGTCAGTTCCCGCTGGAGGGCTTGCTGATAAAAATCAGTAGATGATTGGACGCACACATTCTTAACATGACTGACTCATGACATCTCAGAGGGCAGCCAGGGAGCCTGTCATTATAGTACAATACTTTTCTTTCTTCCTCCTTATCTAGCCCCAGATGACTTTGAGATTTTTATTAACTCATTAATGACTGAAGATGTCATTAGAACCAGTAGAAGGGGTTTAAAACAATTTTTTTTCTTTCATTCTTTCTTTCTTAAAGTGAGAATAAGTGCACATTTTGCTCCTGGTGAGAGGGGGAATGGGCTCACAGATGAAGCAGCTAAGACAAATCAAGTGGAGAGACCCTTTAACGTTATTAGAACTTAAAATCTGATTGACAGGTACTAGGATTGAACCTCTGCACACAGAAACACCTGTTGCTTCAGAAATAGGTTGGGCAAGAAAAATGGGGCAATTTGGTAAGGAAATAGCAACCCATAACATTCAGCAGTTTCTATTGTGTTGTGGGACCAATCTTTCCAACCTAACAGCTAAATTTAAAAAAAGAAAAAAATTCAGAGGAAGGCTACTGAAACCTCTAAATGTTTCTTAACCTGCACATTCATTAAACCATATCTGTTTCTGCCTGCCTTTAATTTTCACATCTGCAGAATTGCTTTTAAAAATCAAATTAGATCTTTAGAAGGCACTTAAATTGCAACAACCTTATGTTTTTTTATATACTCTTGGGTTTCAGGCTTTTCATCTGGGTTGTGTGTGCAATTAATGGGATATCTCAAGGAAGCACTAATCATTTCGAAAACTTGAGAATCTAAAAAGCAAGCAGACTATTTTCATTATAACTGATTGGATTGAGAATAAGCTACAGAGGAAATGTTCAATAATTATGATAACTTTTTTTAGATGAGATCACAAGAAAATGTCAGTCACATAAGGTGCTTTTCATTGCAGTGAAGTCTTTGAAGTTCGTTTCAGTTGATTCCTCTTTGGGGTTCAGCCTCGGGCATATCAGAAGGCTACTTAGAGAGTGAGTTTACACTGATTTTATCAGGCTGGATAATCACTTGGCAAAGCAAACGTCTATTACTAGATGTATCTCATATGTTATTAAGTGTTTATGAAATTTTACTATTGTCAAAACACATTGTAAATTAACAGATCCTCATAACACGTGGAAACTACTCACCAGGAGGGAAAATTGTTGTCTGAGCACCTAAAAAGATTTCTGCCCAAGGAAATTGCTGTCAGTAAACTATGACCAAGATTTCAATATGCCTGAAGCCAAGTTTTATTCTTAAATCACCTAATTATATCTTTCTTTCTGTATTTATTTTCCTGGTAGAGAATTGTAGTCATTAAATGTTATATTAAACAGAATAATTAGTTAATATTTGCAGATTAATTAAATACAATAATTTTACCTAATTCAGTAATAACCATATTAATTTTTTTTTAATTTTTCACCTTTCTGTACATGATGTCAAACACCCAGATAAAACCTGGGAGAAAAAGAGTCAAAAGCCCAGATGTTTTTAAAGATCCAGATGTATAGTATCAAGTAAACAAAACATCAAGGTTTTTTACTATTTTTTTCCATTTTCACCCAGATGTTTGGTGTCATACAGACACAGTTTTAATCTGTTCAGTCGTAATCACAGTGTTCTTTAATATCGTTTGCCAATATTTGAATTCTTTTTTCACCAAATTTTTTCTAAAAATTTTGTTTAATTCATTCATGGGGGAAAACACAAAGAAGCAAAAAATATAACGCCCAGCAGACTCATAACACAAGACCACCAGCTAGAATGGTGCTCAAGTCTTTCTGTTACAAAACACTTCCTATCTGCATTTTTAAATGATGAAAGATAATTTGACTTAAATGGCTGGAATGGCAACTTAATTGACATGTGTGTGCTAATTTCAATTCTAGTACATAGTATAGGAGAATCACAGGCTCTCAAGTGTAAATGATGGCCACCTTTTCAATGGGTTCCTTTCCCAACTTACTAAATCCCAAAAGAGATAACTTGACATTTTAGGAACAATTTCTGCCCTTGGTGACTTTGGGTATGTAGAAGCTCTGACCTAGGAATTGAAAGACTTGACATTGAGCCCCAGCACTTCCATTTTAACTGTGTGACCTTGAACTCATCGCTTAAGCTCTGAGCCTCAATTTTCTCTTCTTCAAAATGGGAATAATAATCCTGTCTCCAGTCAACTGAGAATACAATGAAAGAAATTTGGAACTGCAAAATGCTTTGCAGATACAAATTTTCATTAATTATAAAATATTTTACAATTATTTAATGTATTATTAATGTTTAAGTATTAATAGGTAAAAGTATTGTTACTGTTCATATGGAATCCAGGGGCACAATAGGGATACCCATACTCAGAAAGATCTGGTCAACTACTTACTGTCTACAAATTGTATACAGGAATTACTATAATTCCTGTGTGTGCAAAACAACACCAGATTATACTCCTTTTGCACCTATGTCCTTCCTGCACTTCATCTAGCTGAATGGAGAAATAATTTTAGGGATACTCTCTTTGGTAACTAAATAGACTAATCATATGTCCCATTGATTGGGTCTGTATTACAATAGGACACTTCTGCCAATCTAGAACCATATTCTTGACCCACTGGTGCACTTCACTTTGATGGACTCACCAACCCTCCTGGCCAATGGCAAAGACTCAAAAGTTTGCATATAGCAATTTTGTGGCTGCTAAATATTCAAACAGACCTTGTGGTTTCTATCAAGGGAGATGGATTTTATGGTTTTGTGCTATTAGCAAAACATATGTCCTGAGATATTGTCATCAAAGAACAGGCCAACCTTCCTCCCACAAGATAAGAGTGTTTCTAAGTGAGAAATCAACTCATGCATTTGTAAAACACTAAGCACTAAAAACCTTTCAAGTATTTTCATCTTAGACTTTTTTGTCATGACTCCAAGATTTGGGGGAAGAAAAACCCCAAAACTTTTGAGTTCTACTTTTAAGATATGAAAAGTTCCTTGAAATACAAAAAAAAGGGAAGAAAATAAATGAACGGAAGACAAACCTGGTTAATTTTTTTTTAAAAGTCTGCAGTGTCGGAACACTACAGTACAACAAAGCTCCCACATTAAGAAATTTCTTTAAAAGTAGAGTCTGACTTTTTCTCAATGATGTGACTACAGAGAAGATGGAATGAGTAATCAGGTTGTAGCTCCTCAACTTTCTGAAGTCACAATCACTCACCAGCACGTGGCTCTGTGTGAACACTTGTTGTGAAGAGCCAGAAATCAATACAAAAGGAAACAGTAATAATAAAAAGGAAGATTTCCACCATCAGAATAGGGAAAGGTGTGTGAGCTGGAAGAAAGTACAGTACAGAAGCCCATGACAAGTCATGATAAATGGGTCGTTATAAAATTCATGTTTAGGCAGCACCAGGCCGGGGATAATGCCATTCGTCATGGCAACACTAGGCCACTAATGAGCCCTCATTGCATATTCATGTCTGAGGCGTTTCTTCGCTCCCTCCCACCCTGAACTAGTGCCTGGAAATATCTCCACCTCAAGCTGAAGCTCAGGCCTTCTCCTTCTTCCTTTTTTTTTTTTTTTTTTCCTTATTTGTTATGTTGCAGCAATTACACTGTAAAAGTGCTGCCCAAGATTGATTGCTCTGATCTGTAGTTCAATTGTAAATTAGAATACACATCCCCCCAGGGACACATGGCCCCTATTTGTGATTAAGAAAAAAGCCCCATAATAGACTAATAGCTAAAGTTCTCTCTCTTTTACTTTCAGGCAATTAGCTTGATGAAATGGCCTCTTTTTGTGTACCCTGGAAGTGTAAACCGATATCATAATGAAGTATATGATGTTTATTCTATTATTTTCACCTTGCTGGGTATGCAGGAATGCATAAGTAATGGCTGCTTTGTCTGGTGGTTTACTGATTCAGAAGTAAACTATTTCTTAAAGATGCAGTGTGTGCATTCTGAGGCTTGAGGTAAGCAACCCCCAACTGCGGGTTAACTTCCGTGGAAAGGACTCTCTACTAAAAGAGGAGAAAAATTTCCCAGGTAGTGGTGAGAGCAGGACGCTGATATTGAAGAGCCATGTAGCTGCTGGGTAGCTCTGGGGTGGATGAGGTCATAATACTTGGGCAGCACTCAGACTCAGTGAAGACGCCGGCACACTTTGGCAAAGTGTTCTGTCCAGTGAGACTCCAGGTGACCATAATGTGTGTTTTATCTCCCCAGTTGGTTCTGGAACACCAATTCAGTCTCTACTCTTGGGTGGTTGAAGCTAGCCCTACACAATGTATAAATTATATAGCCATCTTTAAGTGGATTGCAGCCCCCCCCCAAAAAAAAAATTCTTGTCTTTTCAAGATCTAAAACTCTGATCTCATAAGTTGTCAAGAAAATATTCTTCAGCTTCCTACACAAGCCAGCTGATTAAGGTTTTGACCAGTGAGCCAATGAATGCAATCACTTGATATTGGTGCATTCCCAAAGCCATTTCTGCTCTCCATGTGCAATACTTTAATATTTGTTTTAGTTTCATTCATGAGAGTCTCAAGAGTAAAGGAAGAAATAAGTGTCCCAACTGGCAGGATAGAAATAGAAAAGAAGGAAAAAGAAAACAAAACAAAAAAATCTAGCTTGGTCGAAAATTCCCTGCCACTCATGTATAACCCAGTTTGTATGACCCACCAGACACTTCCGGGGCTTGTGTAGTCTGAATAAATCCAACTCTCTCTTCTTTACTGTGAACCCTAATTGCTTTTCTCAAAAATCACTTTCATTAGCAAAAGGATCTCACTAGTTTCTTAATGCTGAATTGAACATGCATGTTTAGATTTGCTATATCTTAAAATTAATGTTTGTGATAGTCTTTTGTTACACATAAAATGTGTTTGCATTTCCTCCCAGTTCCTGGTTAAATAAAACCTTTTGGGAAAGTTTATCACTATACCCTATAAAGCTATACTAATGTTACATAATTTCCAATAGTACCACAAAATGAGCTACTCAGAAATATTTCAGGAAAATTTACTTGATACATTTCTTGCTAAAAATAAAAAGTTCTTACCAGTCCTTAATTGGGGGCTTTCTCCTTAACTTTTATAACATTAGACTGCCATGTAAATTATAAACCTGCAACATAATAAATGTACATTTTCATTGCTCTTTGAAATGGTTGACTGTCTAGCTGCCACATTGGAAATATCCTTTTTTTTTTTTTTCGGTATGCGGGCCTCTCACTGTTGTGGCCTCTCCCGTTGCGGAGCACAGGCTCCGGACGCGCAGGCCTAGCGGCCATGGCTCACGGGCTTAGTTGCTCCGCGGCATGTGGGATCTTCCCGGACCAGGGCACGAACCCGTTTCTCCTGCATCGGCAGGCGGATTCTCAACCACTGCGCCACCAGGGAAGCCCTTGGAAATATCCTGAACTTTCAAGTGACATTAGGTCTGGGAAGGTATCCTCCACACTTACAGCACTTGTTTGCTGAAACTTGTTACATTTTTTTGAGTACATTTATTCGATAACAATGATGACTCACATTTACCATGCTTCATAATTTTTGCAGTTCTTTCATATAAATTACATCAAATAAATAATCCTATGAGATAAATGAGGCAAATAATTTTATTATCACCCCAAAATTAGAGGGCAGATAATTGAGGCTCAGAGAGGTTAAGTCACTTGCCTAAAGTCACAAGTCAATAAATACAAAATTGATCCTTGTCCCCAGGCCTTGAACTCCAAAATCTGAGCTCCTTCTGTCAGGACATGCTGCCTCTTTACTAGCTGCAAAGTCACCATTAGCAGTAACTCTCCAGAATCTACAGCTCTTACCATAAACAGTCCTTTCAATCTTTATTTGTACCTGGGCAAGACTGACAAATGAGGGTAAAGACACACACACACATACACACACATCCCTTTATAAACACCAGCTAAGAAAGGGACAGAATTCACACTGCATTGTTACATCCCTACCTAAATTTAAGATAAATAATCTATATTTGATTACAAACATATGCTTAGACTGGAGAGATATCAGCCACAAAATTGAAGCAATTATCTAGATAATTCAAATTTGAGGTATAGGGCAAGTACCACTCTTTTTAAGAGATATGGGTTTGTATCCAAATTTTCCAGAGATTCAGTTGAGTCTTTTCACCAAACATCTCTCCAAGACCTTTGCACATGCCCTCTGCCCCACTCTTACCCCTTGTCACACATTCCCATAGAACTAACTCAACCCTGACCATCAATCTAGAATCAGCTCAAAGATCACTTCTCTTTAGAAATAGTCCCTGACTTGTATCTCTACCCCTGTTCCAAATACCTCCTTGATTTGATCTCCACAAATGAGCCTCCTTCATCCCAGTAATGGCCTCTCCCATCCTGAAGCCAGTGAAGACAGGATTTGGATCCAGAATCCAGAAAATACAAACTCTTTCAAGGGTGTGCTGGACCTATCTGCTGCAGATCCCCAGCATACTAAAATGCCATGCTCATGACTCAGAGCCCTGAGATTAGCAAAGCAGTTTGGGGCTGTTCTTTGCAAAGGAATGGCCACCACTTTGATGAGAGATAGGCAGCTGACTCATGGTATGCCACTTGCAGAAGTGGCCTTGAAATGACAACTCTATCAAATAAAATATCCAAAGCAGAAGCCTATGGGAGTAGGCAAAAATCAACGATAAAAATCACATCAGCCATGATTTCCCATGAAAAACTATTTCTGCCTGAACTGGAGAAAGAGAAGATACCAGAAATGAGCCCAAAACAAAGGATCCCAAAACAGTGTAAAAGTATGTCCAAATCCCAGATGTGACAATACCTAAAGTTATAGGAGAAATGAGGGGATATGTCATTATTTCATTTAGTCACTCATTCCTCCATTCAACAATTCATTCAACAAATACTTTTGAGTCTTGCGGAGATAATGGCAAAAATAGACATCATTGCTACCCTCATGGAACTCACAATTTAGTGGAGGAGACCCATATATAATCACACCACTGAAGATAAGATTGCCTACTATATAATACATGTGGGGAGTATAAGTGAGGATAAAATGGGACTCATAGTGGGATCTTGATATAGACAAGTGCTTCAATATAGAAAGTCTTACAACAGAAGCCTGAAGAATGAGGTTATAGATGAATGTTTAGAGAATGGGAGAAAAGCATTTCTGGAAGCAAAATTTGCAAAGGCCCAGGAGTAAAACACAGCTTAGCAAGTTAAAGGACCATTAAACAGACCAGTGTGACTGGACCGCTAGGAACCGGAAGTAAGGTATAATGTTTTGAAACTGAGGACATAAATAGGTAGTCCATGTAGAGGCTTGTAGACCACAGTAAGAATTTTGGATGCTACCTTCAATCTAATGCAAAGCAACTGAGGGTTTCTAAGCAGGAGGGGCTCCTGATCATATCTGCAGTGAGCTTTTTGGTGACAATGTTGTCACAGTTTGAGTAAAGAGCCTCAATTTGTTAAGAAAGAAACATACAATGGTTTTGTTTCTCTAGCACTGACTACCAACCATGCCCTAGGGAACATTTTCCCCTTTACTGCTAGAAAACAGAGCCCTCTCCAACCTGTTTCCTGTATGAGCCCAGCACCAGGCCCACCAGTGCTGATGGGGGGGGATCTGACATAGCAGGTATGATACCAAAGACTGACTTTCGAGTCTGTTCTAAGAAACAAGGACTGTTCTTGTGAGATCAAGACATCTGCTCAAATGCTGCAGCAAAGCTAGATGATTCATAGGCTCTGAATGAAATGGAGTAGGAGCCCGTCCAAAGATCCCACAAGTAGTCAGTTTCAATATCTTGGAATGCTGACTGGACTACATGACATGCTCCTGAGTCACTGTCCTGCACCCTTTGACCTGGTCAGGACCTACCTGCTCTGAACCCCCTGTTAGAGCCCTCTGCTGTCAGTACTTCTTAATGACCTGTCTCCTCCACACAGCAGTAAGATTCACGGAGCAGGAGAGGCGTGCATCTTAGTGACCACTTAATCGCTAATGCCTGGTACAGTGCCGGACACTTGTAGGTGCCTACTAATGTTGGTTTGTTTCATTTGTACTATGGTCTGCAACACTGTGTTGTCATTGTGGATTTTATTTTTTCAATCTCCCTCTGTGAGTCATTTGAGAGCAATGTCACCATCTCTGTATCTCCAGTTGGCACCTGATATAGGATTGATTAATTGTTTAGTTAAGTAATGTATGGACAAAGTAATTAATATAAAGGATCTTCATGAATGCCAATGACTCCACCTTCTCTTTAGGCAGCCACAGGATGTATAAAACCACATCACCTGAGAATCTTGCATACCATCAATATTTATTGGTGAAAGATGATCCCTTAACAATGATGGTTAATGCATTTCTACATATTAATACACAACTAAAAAGAGAATATATGTAGAAACTGCTGAACTCCAAATAAGGTCTATAACTGGGTTAACAGTACTGAAACAATTTCCTAATGTTGACAAGGTACTGTGGTTATGTAAGATGTTATCTTTGGGAAAATTGAGTGAAGGGAACAGGAGATGTCTCTGAATTCTTTTTACAATTTCTTGTGAGTTTAAAACAGTTTTAAAATAACAGATTATAATGACTTAAAAACAAATTTTAATTTTTTGCTCTTATACATCTTTATATATTTTTATATTTGTACTTTTAATTTTCATATCTATTTTTAGAATAGCTGAGAAAAATGTGATGATTAAATGATGCTGTCATACATCACACCAGCATGCAGGAAAGGTAATGCCCTAATTCTGGGCACTGTTCTTTTGGTCCAGCCAGGCTGGCATTTAAAATATGCTGGGAGAGGGCTTCCCTGGTGGCGCAGCGGTTGAGAATCCGCCTGCCGATGCAGGAGACACGGGTTCGTGCCCTGGTCCGGGAAGATCCCACATGCCGCGGAGCAACTAAGCCCGTGAGCCATGGCCACTAGGCCTGCGCGTCCGGAGCCTGTGCTCCGCAACGGGAGAGGCCACAACAGTGAGAGGCCCGCATACCGCAAAAAAAAAAAAAAAAAAAAAAAAAAAAAAAAATATGCTGGGAGAGGAACAAGATGCATTACTTTTGCCTGATTCAAGTATATTCTTGAAATGGTATTTTCATAAACAAACTGCCGATGGCTACGATCTTCTTTCCTATTTTCCTTTTATCCTGTCAGGTCAATAACAAATATCTCTGTCTCTTCTGCAGAGCCCAGGTTTTGGAAGATAGAGAGCAATTACAGGCTACAGGGAACTATTAGTGAAAAACTCACAGGAAGCCAGAGTGCCTTTAAACTTCCTTCTACTTAGCACCATCCTTTTAAAAAAATGTCAATTTTTTAAAAAGGTGTTTTAAACAAATATGGTTAGTGTGTATGCTCCAGTGGTGTTCCTGGGGTATTTTAATTACATGTTCAAGTGTCCACTGGTGGTTACGTGGATAACAATGTGTGTCATGACATCAAAAGTCTGAAGCATAGTAGGCAATTTTTCTACTATTGGGACATCTGAAAACCACCAACAAGAAATGCATATGTGGGCTTCCCTGGTGGCGCAGTGGTTGAGAATCTGCCCGCTAATGCAGGGGACACGGGTTCGAGCCCTGGTCTGGGAGGATCTCACATGCCGCGGAGCAACTAAGGCCCGTGAGCCACGACTACTGAGCCTGTGCATCTGGAGCTTGTGCTCTGCAACAAGAGAGGCCACAACAGTGAAAGGTCCACGCACGGCAATGAAGAGTGGCCCCCGCTCGCCACAACTAGAGAAAGCCCTCGCACAGAAACGAAGACACAACACAGCAAAAATAAATTAATTAATTAATAAACTCCTACCCCCAACATCTTAAAAAAAAAAAAAAGAAATGCATATGTATGTAGATTAAGGTGAAATTGCAGTTTATCTTAAACTGCTTAAACATGGAAGGTCAACAAGAACTTCCTCAGCCTGAAAATCTTCAATTTCTAATACTATTCGATTAATAAACTTCCTGGAGTCCATATGATGAAAATTATGAAAAATGCTGTAGATATCATAAACATAAAGTCAGATTCAAAGTTGAATGACATTCCCCCATATTCATCCTTTTTTTTTTCTGAAAACTGAAAACCTTGGATAGGTACATCTAAGAAGACTACCTGCTCAGAAGTCCCTGTGGTTTTGTGATAACCTGTTTAAATCAAGTTCAGCTCCAGGTATGGCACTGTGACATCATCTTAGCAATCCACAGGCTTGCTCAGAAAAGATGCAGAAGGGCCATGTATGATAACCAGGTGCAGAAAAAGAATGCCTCTCTGATGGCCAGAAAAGCTCATTAGACAAGGGCATCCATCTTTACTTCTTCAGGATAACAGCCACAAGCTGTAAAGACAGAGTTTCACTTAATAAAAGAAAGGGAGGGAAAATGCAAGAATGTTTTTAATATTTGGCTTATTAATTCATGAATCAAAGAAGAAGAAACTATAATTATCTCTGGTTCTGTCAGAACTGAGAGATTTCTTCCACACAATCTTTTGTATGGCAGGAACAAAGCTTTATCCCAAAGAAAATTCACTTTAAAATATCCCCAAAGAGATAAAATACCCGCAAGATTCTGCAGCTCTTTAATGCTTGCCATAGGCCAAATCGTGCAATTAGAATCAGTCACTTTAAGTGCTGAAGTCGTATAATGCTAATAGATCACTTTCTAATATGAGCAGTTTTTAAAAGTCGTATTTAATTTTCCATTATTACTCTACTGAATGCTAGTTGTGTCCATACAGTCAGTTAGAGATTCTCAAGTCCAGAGAGGACAGGGACAGACAAACTGCCGCTTGCCAGGGCATTGCTCTATCCTGGCTTTAATTCTGAGATCTGAATTAGAACTCTAAAATAGACCATATTTCAACTTTCTTCCTAACTGTGTTTATTTATATTTCCAAACCAAATGACAAGGCTCCTTTGGTTTTGTAATTATTTTATTCCAAAAAGTACAGATTGAGACAAAATCCTCTATGATGTGTATGTGTGTGCATGTGGGTGTGTGCACATGTGTGTGTGTACACGTGTGTGTGGTTTTCTTTAAGAAAATGAAATGAACCATAAAATAAGCCCTTAACAGTAACCTAAGAAATAAAACAAAATCATTTACAACACATGGGATTGTTGCAGGATATGTCAAGATTAGATGGTTTAAGGGAGCTCTCCTGAATGTGGAAGCAATTATCATGAAATTCATGACTCATTAGCAAACATTCCATATTGTGTTTCTCATTTCTGGGTCAATGTTATAAGGAAATATAGACTTAAGACTTAGCTGTTTCACTGACTTCAGTGCTAGATTAGAGATAGTTGGACCATACGATAGTATAAAGCAAAGGCTCCATGGTTTTGAAGTTCTTCATTTCTCAGTTGTAGGCAATTTAGTCCTTAAGTTAAGTATGAACAAAATAACCTCGAAAGCACATAGGTAAGAATGAAGTTGGTTATAGAAGCACTGCCTGTAAATGTAAAGTTAAGAACTGCACACTGCACATACGTACTGGTGGATGTCAGCGGGGATTTCACAGACACACTGCTTGGTATGCAAAATGGCTGGTGAACTCAAGTACCCAATACTGTATATAATGGGAACCAGATGTCTAACAGAGAGAGAAAAATATTTTATAGCAATAAATGTGACATTGACTCTTAAAGGGTTTGCTGCTTTTAAACAACTTCCCAGTCTTCCTTTTCCTCATGTATTTTAAAGTAGATCATGGAAAGAAATTATTTTCACGTTTTTAAAGGAAAAGTGTTTAACTTGCCATGAACTTCTAAAATGCATACATAAGGAGAAATGATCTGAAAAAGATAATTTTGGAATTTACGAAAGCCCCGTACTCAGCAATCCAAAAAAAAAAAATTATTAAGGCAAATAAAGTATAATTCCTCCTGCCCTTTAGCAACTTAAAATATACAAGATGTGATAAGATGCATACAGCTGTTACGGGGATATGGCCAAAGCAGGTCCTGGGAAAGAGGCACAGAGTGTTCTGAGAATTCAAAGGAGGGAGAGAAAACTCCTATGGCTGGCAGGTTCCATGAAGGAGGATCCCACTGACTCAACATCCTCCTCTGGGCCTCCCATAGCCTCTTCTGCATGCACCAGTGTTGCCCTGGTGAAGGCCTCCTGCTCTCTTGCTGGCCACTGCAGTGGTCTCCCAGCAGCTCTGCTCTCTCAGCCTCCCTCCACTCACTCCCAATATAACCCTGATTTTGCTGCTGGGGTAGTTGTTCTGAAGCATTGGTGCTATTAAGGAAGCTGGTTAAGTTGCAAGCTCTCTAGTTAGGCCTGGGTCCACATCTTGCCTTGTCATTTACTGGTTGAGACTTGGGGGATTCACTTAACCAACCTCCTTCTACCTGCATTTTTTCATCTGTAGGGTGAGGATAATCAAAGTCCAAATCTCATGGGCTTGGTGTCAGGATTTAATGAGGTCTGCACAGAATGTGCTTTGCTAGATGCCACCATGAAGTCAGGGCACTGTTGGCTGAAACTCTTTTAGCTAGCTGTTCTCCTATCAGTCATCAGATCCAGTTTTTAAAGGACAAAATCTAATGTCCTTCTTTTGGGGTGCCAGGCTGCTCAGGAGCTGGTGATTGCCTGCTTCTCCAATTCTTTATTTCAATCCCTTTCCTCAAATACCCAACTCTCCTACCATCCTTGTCTGCTTGTCATCATCTAAGGAGGGCTTCTGGGCTCCAGCCCCTGCACCCTTGCACATGCTATTCTGCCTGCCATGGATGCTTCACCTTCTACCTATCTACATGGCAAATCCTTGCTGACCCTGCAGGTCTCCTCTCTAGCAGATCTCTCTGTGTCTTCCCTGATATCTTGTGAAAAAAATAAGTGCTCCCTTTACTAAGTCAATGGTTGCAAACTCATGGCCCACACAGATAGAATAGCTAAGTGAAGGAGGACAAGGCAATGCAGTAGGGAGTGGTGGGGACTGTGGCAAAAAGGAGAACCCATGCCCTGGCTAAAGGGTCAGCCACTCCTCACTGTGGCCATGATAAAATGAACATAGAGTATTGCCCAAACTTCCATTTCTTCAAGGTAAGAAAGAAATCTGCATTTTTACCTGAAACCTCCAGTTGTTAACTGTTGACACCTAAAAAGATTTTTAATGCTATAACTTTGAGCCAAACAAAACCCTCTGGGGACCAAATGGCTAACTGTGTGCAGACCTTGGCTCTTGGGTCACCTGACTCAGGGATTTCCTTACAGGTGCACCCCTCCATTCTTGGTCCAATAATTGTTAGCACATCTACTTCTCCAATAAGGAGAAGGAGAATGTTGGGTTTTCTTTGTCTTTCCAGTGCCCAGCACAGTGGGTGGCTCATAAAAAGCATCTCAGTGAGTTTTACACTGATATTTCCTGAGCCTGAAAGCCAGGGTAGGGTCTGCAGGTGGGAGATCATTCCAGGCAGGTCAAAGAATCAAGGTGTCCCTATTCCAAATGTCCCTCTTTCTAAAGAGGAAAGATTTCATAGATATCATAAGCCTTGATCAATATCTGACTTCTTTAGAAGTGTCTGGAACTCTTCCTACAAAGCTCCAAAGCCCACTCCATGGTTAGCAACACTGGAATCAGTCCTGAAAATATGAACTTAGTCTATAAACATAGTCTATATATAAACTTAATCTGCACCTGGCATGTGAGTGAATAACTCAATGAATGAGTTAAATCTTCCTGACAGAGACCCAACTCAAGTGTCAGATATAACACTGTCTTAATTTTGTTGGAAGGTGACCAGAGAGCAAATGCTGGATGAGAAAGAGACATGTTGCCTCTGAAACTGTGGACAAGAAGAAGAAAATGGTAAAGGTTGGGATGTGGACAACATAGAAGATTCAGTGAAAGCAACGACAATATACTTTTTAAAACTTTTTGAATGACCACAATCTTTGATCTGATGAGGCACTTATTTCAAGGACTAATCATGCATAAATATTTGGCTACAAGTATGTTCATTGCAGATTTGTTTATAATGTTGAAAACTATAGGGGCTATTACATGAGCAGTAATAGAGGACTTATGATTATGATTATTAATAACAATAGATGAAATCTACTGAACACTTATAAGGCAGACTATGTACTGGGAATGTTGGATTCATTATATCACTTAACCATATTGTTCTATCCATCTTACAGATGAGGACTCTGAGACACAGAATGCTTAAATAATCGCTCCAAATCACATAGCAAACAAGTGTCAGCACAGGCATTTGAACTCAGTACTCATTTAATGCCAGACCTTCCACTTCTCCCATAAATATTCAACATCCACTGTGGTCATTGTGCAGTCAGCAAAATTATAATCTGGGAGGATATAGGATGGTACAGAAAAAACTTATGAAGTGAAAAAAGCAGGTTACAAAAAAAAAAGTGTCATCTTGCTCAGGCATCATTAGAGGAAAATATCAGAACCCTTCAGACACTGTTCTACCACTAAAGAACGGTTTGAACTGAGAAGAAATGCTATCCCACAAAAGTCACTGCAGGATTAGTGCCAGATACAAGGAGTATCTCTAGCATCCTGCCATCCATTCCTCTGCTTCTCACCCTGTGTCTCTTTTACCTGTCTCTTGCAAACCACCTTCTTCAGTAACCGCACTTCACTGTAACCCAGCTCAGGCCTGAGTTTCACCCTGGTCCACTTAGCTGGGGTCAGGGGCTAGAGTTCTATAACAGCTGATTCTACAAAACAGTAAATGGCTTACAGGAAAGCACGGCCCATCTAAGTAGTAATTCTATTTTTTGTAACTAAAAACCATAAATATGGAGAAAAAAGATGGCAAAGACTCACAACAAGGTATTAGCAGTGTTTAAACGTACAACATTTGTCTTCTTATGTTTGCTTCTCTGTGTGTTCTAAGTTTTCTACAGTGGATATAAATTATTTCTGTACTAAGGGGAGAAAAGAGGCCAAACCGTATAGGTCTAGAGTGGGTGATATTTGGAGACTAGAAAGAGAAAAAAAAATGTCCTTAGTGATGCTAAGGTATAGGAAACTCTTACCAAAGAAAGTTTAGCAGCTGAACAGCAGACCCCACCTGAAAGTCGCCAGATTTGGAGCAAGACCTCGCCTTGAGGCTGTCAAAGCTGTACTGATGGAGATGTTAGGCATGGAGTGCACCAGTGCCAGCGCCCCGTGACACTGTGCTGGGCAAATGGCTCCTAGGATAAGGCAAGTCAGAGCAGAGAAGAAAGGCATGAGCTACACGGAATATAGGATATGGTTATAGAAGGCAAGAGACAGTGACCATAAAAGAGGAAACCAAAATGAAAATATGTGTTTCAAGCACTCAAGTGAGGAATGGGACAAAGAAAAGCAGGGATACTGCTTTGGTCCGAAAAATGGCAATGGAGTTGCAGATAGGTGATGAAGGGGAGCAGGAGGTAAGATTTTCCATGCACAGAAAGATAAAGTGATGCCAAGGGAGATGAAGGAATGGAGACGTTTTTAGATCCATAGAAGGTATAGTACACTGAAGAGTAAAGGAGCTGAAAGAAGGATGATGGTGGAACCAAGGTAGAGCAGAAGAAGCAAAGACCAGTAATAGGAAAATGAGATATTGAGGACAAATATTTGGGCTTGAATAAAGCTAGCAAGGACACCCAGTCCAGAGTTAGGGAATGTTACCCACTGCAATCTTATTTGCCTCCGATTCTCCCCAAATCATAAGCTGCCGTGGGCCTTCCTAACCACACACTGCCTGTGGCCTCTCTGGAGGCATGTGTTCATCTTGTATATCACTTGGTACAAGTTCCCCTATCACCTTGCTCAGCTGAAGAATAGATATTTCGTTACTTTTCACTAATTACTTCATCAATTTTTTACAACTCCAACTAGACAGGAAGTTCTTGGAGATTGGGAGGTTGGGAACAGCTGACATTGTGCTAGGACATCAGCAGTTTTAAGATGTGTCCACAAGTTGTCTAACACTCCTCAAATCCAGAGGAGGGGGCTATGTGCTCTCCCCTTGTATCTGAGCTGACCTTAGTGACTGGTGGACCAATAATGTGTGTGCCTGGGCTAGGACAAAATGGATGCTTTAGCTTTTGCTTTGTTTTCTTGGGATGCTCATCTTTGGAGCCCTGAGTAGCCAGGAAAGGAGTACAAGAAAGAAGCTGTAAGGAAGCTCAGGCCACATGGAATGACCAGGTGTTCCAGCTGATAGCCCCAGCTGAGGATGCAGCAACGAAGGATCAGCATCAACCATCACACGAGTGAGGGAGGAAGCCTCAGACGTCACTCCAGCCTCTGCCACCATCAAACCTCGTTCTCGTGAAAGGCTGCTTGAGAACCACCCAGCTGAGCCCAGACAACACTCAGAACCATAACGGATCATAATAAAATGTTGGTTGTGGTTTTATGTGAGTAAGTGTCAGGCTGAATCTGTCATACAGAAATAAATAACCGGAGCAGGCCTGGTTGGTTCTCAACAAACATCACATTTACTTCAACAGCAGATAAGGGAAGGCAACAAAGTCTTTTGATCTTTTTCTCCCTTTTTTTCTTACTCTCCATTATTTTCTATTCCTTAGTCAGGCTCTCCTTATATCCTCAATCTCTCTCTCTCTGCAAATCCAGAATTTTCCTTGTAGGAGAGAGAGAGAGAGCCAGGGCTCTCTTCATACCTATAAAAGGCCGCTTTTTTTCTCTCTCTCTCTCTTTTGGTGTAAAAGAGCTCAAATTCTTTATTAAAAACCAAACAAAACAAAACCTGTTCCCATTTTCCTGTTCTTCACTGACTTTATTCCTCCTTCCCCAATGACCTTTGAGTCTTGCGTGTTCTTTTTAGGTTGTAAAAATTGAGAACAAGATATTCTACCAGTGATGATCTTGGCTATAACCTCACCCGCATCTGGAAAGCACTGTTGTTTGGGCCACCTTCAGATCATCTTGCAGCTGCCCCACCCATCTGCTGCAGGAGCCCTGACTCACTTCCCCAGGCAGTATAGGGGGTCCGCAGGCAGCAGCTGCATCAGGAGCTTGAGTGGGAAGACGGCAAGCCGGGTGGTCAAAATAGCTGTGAGGGAGGATGCTGAGTGCAGCTTCAAAGGAGGTCTCACAGGAGGGATGCTCAGACCCTGTAACCTGGAGACCGGCTCACCTTGCACGAAGAGGGAGTGAGGCACTGAATGGTCACTAAGCAGCTGATAAAGCACGGAGGCTGAGGGATAGGCAAAAACTAGACCAGAAAATCCCCCCATCCGCTATGTGGAAGGGCGTGCATTCCATCTGTGCTGCCCCTTGGGAGTAGCCTGCGCCCCTACCTTGAGAGATCACCTGTGACAAGCCTAGGTGGGCACACGTTGACAGAGTGATGCTCCTGCACAAATTCATGGAATTCTGGAGGAGCACAGAGCTGTTCAGCAGAGGAATGAAGAAGCAACCCCCAGGAACGCCAAACACGCCGCTAAAAGGACCACGTGCGGCGTTGGCCCAGCACACTAGCAGCAGGCAAAGTAATATCATCTCAGGTCAAGGAGAAAACCCACAGCCCAAAATAGCCACCCTTCCCAGTTGCCACTGGGTCTAAAATTATACCATTGAAGATTTATTCCTTTGCACACCTCACTTTCCCTGGGGGCCAGTCTGGGTGAGGGCAGGGACCCATGCACACATATGTCTTCACATGAAGGTGTAAAACGCCTGACAGCTCCACGGAGTTACTGGAGGTGGGAAAGGAAGGGAGGTGTTGAAAGGAGAGGAACAAGGCAAAGGAAGTGTTGGTGAGGAATACCAAAAGGAAACTTCTCCTATTTCAGAGTTTTACCCAGAAGGAACCTAGCTGGAAGCTACATCATAAAACAAAGGCCTGAGCAATTTGCCAGTAAATCTGAACCATGCATGTAAACAATTCTAATCATTTATTCCTTCAAATGCCTTTATAATATATTATTATGCAGAGTTGCACATGCTTCTACTTCAAATTGCCTAAAGCAGGGGTGGGGGTGGGGTGGGGGGAGGAGTAAATGAAAGAGCAATTAAAAAGTATAACAAGGGCTTCCCTGGTGGCGCAGTGGTTGGGAGTCCGCCTGCCGATGCAGGGGACACGGGTTCGTGCCCCGGTCCGGGAAGATCCCACATACCGCGGAGCGACTGGGCCCGTGAGCCATGGCCGCTGAGCCTGCGCGTCCGGAGCCTGTGCTCCGCAACGGGAGAGGCCCCAACAGTGAGAGGCCCGCGTACCGGAAAAAAAGTAAATAAATAAAATAAAAATAATAAAATAAAATAAAATAAAAAGTATAACTAGAGGGAACATGAGGAAATGGTATCTGCCTATCAGGCTAGAACACAAAAGGAAGCTACAGACAGGTAATCAGATCCTCCTCAACCAAAGTCTCCACTTCTGGGGGAAGATGTCCTCAGAAATTCAGGCAAGCCCTCTGGTTTTATATAGAGGAGTTTGGTTAACCTAACCCTAGAAGATTAAGCAGTAAACAAAATGAAAACAAATAATCACTATTGGAAATACACTTCCAGTCCACTGTTCCAACAACCACCACCTCCATCCTATTCTATCTTTAAAGTCCTTAAGAAATAGACAAAAATGTCAGAATGGTAATCCATCCCCCCTTTCTTAAGCCACCTCTTGGGCAAAGAGGTGGATGGATGCCAGGGATGAGCTTTAGGCAGAGGCAAGAATACAAATAGGGAAAAGAAGAAGGAAAAGAGTGAAAGGCAAGGAAAGAGAACAGAGTGCTGAGAAGGACGGTTCCTGAAAGAATGAGCAACATGTGCACACTGTTCAGCTGTTTCTAAAGGGCTGCCACGTAACTTTACCTCCAGTCCTCCAAACTCCATGAAGGAAGGAAGTTTTACTCCCATTTTTATAAATGAGAGCACTTTGGATGAGAGAAATTCGCTGACTTGCCCAAGGTCATACAGCTGGGTATTTGGGGACATGGGCAGGTCTTGAAAGCTGCGTTTAACTAAGTAAATACCCTGTTCCATCTACTCTAATAGTCTTTGGAGTTACCAAACCCAGGGGTTCAAGAAATGTTCCTCCTGGGTCTGTAGGTAACGTACTGATGATTTCTGTAACTAAGATTTCCCTTCTTAAACTTGATTCGTTCATTCACGCAGCAACGATTGAGTTTCAGCTAGCTCTGGGCATGGTTCTAAGAGCTGGAGTTCACCTTCGTGGGTGAAGTGTTCTCCTTCCACCTATGTCACATAGACGACTCCTTGATAGTCAATCTCAACTGTCCACTTGAGATTGACTATCAAGGGGGACAGTGAACCAGGCCACCTCAAGTGGCCCCTGGCATCCTTTCCTAGTGACTCTTGTCTAATTTTCCCATAATACATAAGACACCTGAAACAATGTAAGTCCTATCTTTATCCACTATTTTACTGCTTGTCTTCTCTCTAGAAAACCAGGTCCTTTAGAGCAAGGACCTTCTCTTATTCAAAGCTCTCTCTCCAATGCTTTGAACAGTTCCTGCCCATAATAGATGCTCAATAAATATATCTCCAATAAACGACATTGAAAAACACGGAGAGCTTTTCCCAGTGCCTACTATATGTCCAAAGCAGTATGAGACTGTTTGAATCAATCATCCCATTTAATCAAGATTACACATGCCAAAATAGAAAATATATGAAGAAGATAGGGTTTTAATAAGGTCGGAGAAAGTGCTTGGAAGAATTAAAGCTCAGTTTGAAATGCCTGTACCCTGTACCACTTAATGCAAGAACAAGGGCCATTTTGTGACATTAAAAGGTAACAAATTTAAAATGAATAAAAGGAAATACTTTTTAAAACAGCATATAATCTACCTGTGGAATTCATTGCCGCAGGATATTATCGAGGCAAATAGTCTAGCAAGATTCAAGAAAGGATTAGACATTTATATGAATAGGAATAATATTGGCAGTTACACTAACTAGGTTAAAAAGTTACAAGGCATGTCCGTCCTGGGCTCCAGGGCATAACTGCTCACCAGCTGGAGTGAGGAAGGAATTTCCCCTTGTGATAGAACATTGCATAATTGGCCAGATGCACAATGGCTGGTATTTTTGCAGTCTTCTGTAACAGAGGTAGAGACCGCTGCCCAGGGGAAGTTTCTGGAGAAGTCGGACCAATGACCTCTTAACATGGTTATTTCTGTCTTCATGTTGTACAATCCTAAATAGAAAGTAGAGAGGACACATAAATTTGGGGGGATTTGTACCTGAAAATTATTCAACTGCAGAAAGCAGAAAGGGTAAAAATAATTTTCTTCTTCCTGATAATGAACATATTTCACAGAATGAAATCATACTCTAGCTGTAATCTTATTAGCAGCATAGCCGATAGTTCCAGGAGGCTACCTGTGCAATTCCAAACCTCAGCATGGGAAAATCTTACATAAGGGCATCATCCATCCATCTTTCACGTACATCTAACACTATGCCTTCTGCGTGTGCACTTAACAAATATGTGTTAATGAAAGTGCATTTTTGCAGGTGTGGTAAGCAAAGCTGTTCATAATGCAGTCCACTCACATTTTGAAGCTTTTCTCTCTGTTATAGAGTCAGCACTTCCTTTGATTCTTAGTAATGCATATCCTCCTTTTTTTCTTCATCCTACCATGGAAAACCAAAAAGGCAGTTGTTAGCCACACATCGGAATACAAGTGTCCATAATAACATGTGAACACATTAAAGAAAACATCAAAACTAAATTATTCATTATACTAACTTACTTTACAAACCTTAGTTATCCAAGTGTAAGATAAGACTCTGAGGCAACTGTATCAGTGCTTGAATGATTTAGGAAAGAATATCCCCCAAACTGTGGGACAAAGAACACTATGCAAGGGGCTTCCCCGGTGGCACAGTGGTTGAGAGTCCGCCTGCCGATGCAGGGAACGCGGGTTCGTGCCCCGGTCCAGGAGGATCCCACATGCCGCGGAGCGGCTGGGCCCGTGAGCCATGGCCACTGAGCCTGCGCGTCCGGAGCCTGTGCTCCGCAACGGGAGAGGCCACAGCAGTGAGAGGCCCGCGTACCGCAAAAAAAAAAAAAAAAAAAAAAAAAAAAAAAAAAAGAACACTATGCAAGCCAAAACATAAAGCGGAATTTTAATTTAAATCCTCAAACCATCAATGAACCAAAAAGATTTCAAAGTAGAATAAAAGTAGATAGATATGCAATAAAATGTTGTATAACTATTAATACGATGGTCTCTTTTTATCCACGGATTCCTCATCTGCATGTTCCACCAACCAAAATTTTATCCGCAGTTAGATGAATCTGTGGATTCGGAACCTGCCGCTAGGGAAGGCCAATTGTACTACATCATTTATACAAGGGACTCGAGCATCCATGGACTTTGGTATCCTCGGAGGTCCAGGAACCAATCCCAGATGGATATTGAGAAACGACTGGAGAGAGAGAAACAGAGACAGACCATAGTTATCATTAGTATTTTCAAATATGTTTTCACACAAAGTAAGTTAAGAACCACTGGTCTAGGACCCAGTCCACCAGAAAATTCTCAGTTCACCCTGGACAGTCTTTTCCATCTACGTACAAGAATTCCTCTCATTAAGATTTGCTTCCTTAAGTTGGCAGAATAATATTACTTAGATTCTCTTAGTAAAAGATGAGACATGTTGAGGGAATATGGGGATATATGTATAGGAATAGCTGATTCACTTTGTTATACAGCAGAAACTAACACACCATTGTAAAGCAATTATACTCCAACAAAGATGTTAAAAAAAAATGTAGGATCTAATTCCCATCCAGAGGAAAGACCTTAAACATTTAAATGTTGTTTCAGATAGCTACCTGTCATTTTATTAACTGGTGGAAGATGAGTCTTTTCAAGTTTGGCTGTTTTCTCTTGGTTTAAGCTTTCCTATTTACTTTTTCATGTGATTATCATAAGAATAGATCTTGTCAGATTTTTGTTTATTGGTGTTGGGTTGCTTTTAGTTTGGGGTGCTTCTTTCTTTTTTTGTGGTCGATGATTGTTTTTTTACTCAAAATTAACCACATAGCATGAGGAATTGCATGTTGTGTAAGGTCTGTCATCAACCAGGATGGGGTTCAAATTTCACCCTAGCAGTGTTACTCTAGATAAACCAATTCCTGTGACTCTCTATCTTCATCTGTAAAATGGAGATATAATAAATTTGGCTTAATCTGGTGAGCAGATTAAAGGAGACATGACTATAAAGCATTTGACACATCGCCTTTTATATATTAAGCAGAGAATAAATTTTATCTATTATTAAAATTCTGCATATTTTGCCTGTGTATTTGTAATCATTAAGAGTGCATATCCTATTTCAATATTATTACAGCAGCTGCATAACAATGAATATCAAGAAAATATTTTATACTTCCCTTTCCTGTTCTATTATAAGCAATAGTTTGATGAATATTTTCGAACATAATCTTTTTGGTACTGAGAATGGATTCCTAGAAGTAAAAATTAATTGGTCATGGGTTATAAAAAATCTCATGGCTCTTGATACACATGGTCAAGTGAGTTTCCAAAAGGGTTTTGCCAACGTACCCTCATCTCAGCTATATAGAGTATCAGTTTCACTGCTCTTTGGTGAATAATGGGAATTACTATTTACCAGTAATAAAAAGAAAAAAAAAATTAAAATAATGAAAAGACTCTGTACAAGTAAGCCATTGTGTTTCCAGATCTAGGAAAAAAACATTCTTTGAATGGTACAAATTTCCATTCCTTCAACATCAGCAAGTTTCCGTCCAAGTGTTTTCTCAAAGTGTTATATTCAACCTCTCAGGAACTTTTCATCCTACAGTCACACACCTTGTAGTCTTCTGGCTGAGCGAAGTCACAGACGGGAAGGAGCAGTTTCCTGGTTTCCCGCCAGCTGTCCAGTTGTCCCATGAAGACCAGCGATTCACTGCCTGCCACTGGCATGAAAACACTACACGCAGGACCATTCCCAGAGGAAATGGGACCTAATGAGACTCATACATAAATATTTTCTTGCAAAGTGGAATACTGTAGAATGACACAGCCCACATCTGACCACAAAACATGGAAGGTATAACCCAGGGAGACATATCACCTGAGCCCTGAAAGGGATAATCTGAGGAGCAACAGTTGGTTTGTGCCGCTTTGCAAGAGACCTAAATAACAGCTGGTTTTGTGGCAAGAGAGAAAAAAAAAAGGAAAGAAAAGAAAAGAAAGAAAGAATAATTTGGCCTTTGGTAGTGAATGTACTACACATGAGAGGTGAGGGATTGACAATGTTGAAATGGAATTTTCTAATTCGAGGTGACCAAGTAGAGGCTTTCTCTTCCCTTTCCACATCAATGTCCTGCTGACCTCCTCTTTCTCTTTAAACAAATCTTGAGGAGCCCCAGAATTTCATTTGAAATCTATGTGGGCATTGTTTTAATAAGAAAGCATCTGACCACCCTCCACACCAAACTGTCCGATGAGAAATCTCTTTTAATATGCTTTCACTTAGGACTTCCCTGGTGGCGCAGTGAGAGTCCACCTGCCGATGCAGGGGACATGGGTTCGTGCCCCGGTCCAGGAAGATCCCACATGCCGCGGAGCGGCTGGGCCCGTGAGCCATGGCCGCTGAGCCTGCGCATCCGGAGCCTGTGCTCCGCAACGGGAGAGGCCACAACAGTGAGAGGCCCGCGTACCGCAAAAAAAAAAAAAAAAAAGATGCTATCACTTAGAAGGCTAGTTCAACGGCTTCTCCTGGCTCAGTTGCAATGCAGTATTCACATAAAAGGCGCAAATCACAGTTGGGCTCTTTCGACATTTATGTATGGTGTAGCGTTATTTATTAAATTCCAGAATCTGGTGTTGGTTAAATAGGCTAAAATGATTAGTGACTCCAAAGATGGAGACCATTTTCATGACATTTTATCCTGGCTCCATGGATGTCTGCACACCTGGGTATGAAGCACACCTAAAAGCAGGAAACAGGGTAGAAGGGATAAAAACTCAGCCTCCTATCGCTACTACCTGTGTGACCCTAATCAAGCAATGAACCTCTCTGGGCCTTTGCTGCTACTCTGTTAAATGGAGATAGTAACACCTGCCTTACAGAGTTATGTGAGGAAAGCTCCAGTTCCCACTACAGGGGAGATTTTTATGTCTACACACGTGAGCACACACACACACATACGTGAATATGTGTGAGTGCACTTGAGTTTTTGAAAATCAATTACACCTCTCTATTTTTATAGCTCACAAGGTGTTTTGAAAAGTCAATCAAGAAAGGAAGGAAAGAAACAGATTTTCCTTTCCAACAAGAAAAAGCAATTAAACGTCAAATATGAACTGTTCCTGGGAGTGAATTTTTTTAATGGGCTAAAGGCTTGGCCATTATAGACCTCTGATATGTAATTTCTAAGAAAGGACCAGGTAATATTTTTTTTAATTAAGTGGAAGATAAAATGCTAGAACCAGTGAACCCATTCAGAAACCACTTTTTTAGCCATTTTCCAGAGCTTCCCGATTGCATCATGCCTTTTAAGAGGCCCGATTTATTTAACAGCACTTTATTTTAAACCTTCATTTGTGAAAAGCATTGATTTACGATGGGCTGATTAAAGCAATGGTATCTTAAGCAATAATTATTTCAATTATTGGACTTTCACTGATGTGCATTATGGCTTGCTCTCCATTCTTTCCCCATTTTGATTCACTATAAGAGAATATGGTAGATGACATAATTTTGAAAAATTCCTGTACAAATGTAACATGAGAAAGAAAGGTATAGACAGATGGACCGCTGTACTCTTTTTGATGATGTGAGGGTATGGTATTTTAATATGCTCTGACAAACTTGAACAAGTCCCTGATGGGCTCCTACTCAATATCATTTGGATTATTCAGAGCTCCAAGCCAGCTCTATTCTCCCTGGAGCACAGAGGAGAATGTATATTCATAGGAATGTACATACTAAAGATGACCCCTCGAAGCCTAGTACTTAGAATCTTGCCTTCTCTTTTCATGGACCTGGAGAAAACAGTTAAGCTCGCACTCAGATCTTTAACTCAATTCGAAATTAGCACTGATATAATGCAGACCAGATATTCTCTCCTGATCTGAGAGCCTGTCCCGTGGACCAGGCTGGTAAATAAAAAAGTGAAATTGGCCTGGAGTCATATGCTAGGGAATAAGTGGCAACTTGGAAGGAACACTGTATAATGGGGGCAGCTGCTCCTGGGCCCAAGCTAATTGTCACCAGCTGTGGCCCAAATGGTCCCACATCTTTAGATTTTTCAAAAGAATCCAGAAATCCATATTGTTGTGTGAAGTTGAAGTTTCTCAGTTTCTAAAGGTTAGACAAGCACTGGCCAAATTTAGCCTGTCGGCCACATCTGCTCTGCTTCCTAGTTGGTGCACAAGTGGTCAATCCATCTAGTTATTGGGGAGAAGATATGCCACACATTTTTTAAATTAACAAAGTATTTTTATTCCACTATTTCACAAACATTTAATGGAAATATATTATGTGCTAAGAACTATATTCTGGGTACTGGGAAAGCAAAAAGAAAGTAACACCTAGTATCTGCCATCAAGGAGCTGACAGTCTAGCTTTTATGTATATGAACTAGGAAGGACTTGGCATTTAAAATCTTAAGAGGAAAAGCAACCTAACATTGGGGGTCAATCTATCACTTTCCTTTTTTGTACATAGCTCCTTTGTTATCCTTCAGGTAAGTTAGTTTGTCCCTATGTTCTGCTTTGAAGCTCTTTTTTTGCGGTACGCGGGCCTCTCACTGCTGTGGCCTCTCCCGTTGCGGAGCACTGGCTCCGGACGCGCAGGCTCAGTAGCCATGGCTCACGGGCCCAGCCGCTCCGCGGCATGTGGGATCTTCCCGGACCGGGGCACGAACCCGTGTCGCCTGCATCGGCAGGTGGACTCTCCACCACTGCGCCACCAGGGAAGCCCTGAAGCTCTCTTTTAATTTCAGGACTACTCCCATGAATATTAAAGTCCACGTCATGCACATTACAATTAAAACCCCCAACAGCAGTTGGAAGGGAAAATTCCATTTGTACCTTGACAGTTTATCTCCATCAAATCAACTTTACAGATTTCTTAGTTTGGTGCTATTAACTAGTCTCTTGCATGATTTGAATCTAGCTATTCTATGCTGCTGTAGTTTTTATGAGAGCTGATCAGCAAATGCTTTATGTATTAATCCCTCTGGAAAATCACCGTAATAACTTTTTTAACTTTTGGGGGGGGAATTATAGAAGTCCCAAGACATAAATGTAAGCATCTGGGTCCAGCCATTAGAATTTTCAGTTTAGCACTTGAAAAATGATGCACCTAATTGCTTTACAGAAGAAAATCAGATCAAAGTTAAGATTCTTTCTTCTTAAACTCTGTAATTATTTCTCAGACTCCTACTTGAAATGCCTTAAAGTACTTCCATTGAAATGTATATGGGCTTTTTCCCTCTTTCTTTTAAATATGCCTTGACTTTGCTGGGTCGCTTTTCATTGCCCTCTTTGATGGCACGACCTGAAAGGAAAGTCCTCAAACATCACTATCACTTGCATGGTATAGAAACAGACAAAACAGGTGGGGCACACGGTGCTAAGATCCAGGCATTACACCAATTTAAAAACAGCATTTGATACAGTCTGCAGCTCAAAAACAGGCAATTACGGGTAGTCTCATTTCCTTCTTTGCACAGAATTCCCTGTCAACCCTTCGCATACAGATCCCCTTCCCGTCCTCTTTTTCCCAGCCCATCCCCATAGCAAGCTCATGTATGGCTTCTCAGGGAGCACTGAATCATGGGTAACATGCTCTGACTGCTGTGGGTACTGGATGTTGGGGCACATTTGACGCTTCTCATTTGCTTAACACAGCAGGCAATTCTTACAAGGTCTCTGACTTTCTTAGTTGAAGCCACTTTGCTGATTCATCACCAAACCTGGTATTTGACAGATGAAGGAGAAGAGACTGAGAGAAAGGAGGTGACTTGCCTGGGGTCACACAGCTGGCCACAGTGACTTCCATCTAGTGCTCTCCCTGCTGTCACTCACGGCCATGGTACTGTACACACCTCGTCTCAAACAGAATTTTACTTAGGCTTCACAATAAAAACTAATGTATGGGCTTCCCTGGTGGCGCAGTGGTTGAGAATCCGCCTGCCGATGCAGGGGACACGGGTTCGTGCCCCGGTCCGGGAAGATCCCACATGCCGCGGAGCGGCTGGGCCCGGGGGGCCATGGCCGCTGCGCCTGCGCGTCCGGAGCCTGTGCTCCGCAAAGGGAGAGGCCACAACAGTGAGAGGCCCGCGTACCAGAAAAAAAAAAAAAAAAAAAAAAAAAAAAAAAACTAATGTATGATAAAAGCACAGATGGGCTCCTGTTTTGCGCCAAGAGCCCGCCCATCGCCAGAGACTCAGCAGTGAATGGGAAGCAGCCTAATCCTGATTCAATCACCTGCTGATGATTCGTGCCCCCTGAATTGATCATTGGCTGAACACTGCCTAGATTGTAAAAGGAGGAACCTTAGAACTTTCTTCCCAACTTTTGTTTTACAGAGGAGGAAACTGAGGCCCCTGAGAACCTTAAGAGCTAATCCACACCAGAGGCAGGTCTAGAACCCATGATGCTGATCACTGAGCCATGTTCTCTTCACTTCCGTGCATCCATCTAATTCCGAATGCAACCTAACTTGGGGGCCCAACCTATCACATGGATCCCAGATATCTCCTTTGTTATCCTTCAGGTAAGTTAGTTTTTCAAGTGCTCTGCTTTGAAGCTCCTTTTTAATTTGAGAACTAGTCCCATGAATACTAAAGTCCATGTAAGGTACATTGCATCAAAATTCCCAACAATTGGACAATGGTTCCTGGGACCCAGAGTTTAGCATGCCGTGACTGGCACAGTACACATGGGTCCCAAGGGGCAGAGATTGGGGACATCTCAGTAAAGAGGGGCAGATCATGAATAGAGCCTCCATTCCCAGCTAGGGGCTCTTGGGTTCTGCGAAGCTCTGGGCTTAAACGTGAAAACTGGACAGTACACAGAACAACATGTACCCATAGCCGTGACATATTCAAGACAAACCAGAGAAGTGGAGTGATAAGCCAATGTCCACTGAGACCCTGGGGTTAGTGTTTGTACCTTTACCAGACTAATGGGCTTTTTAGGCTTCCCATAGATATATTTAAAATAGTAGCTGCAGTTTATATATATTTTCAATGACCTTGTAAATCAACAGTATTCAGTAATCTTAGCTGAAACTATAAATGGCTGCTGGACCCATTAAAGAAGAAGTTAGATCTTCTATTTTTTTAAATATGGTCTTCCAGGAAGCTGCCTCTGGACATAAGTACAGAAAATTAACACAATAAGTAAAGCATTATAGAACAGCTATTAACAGATTACACTAATAAAAACCAAATGGGGGCCTTAATGCTGCCCCTCTGGGAGAGAAGGACAGATAAAATAAACAACAGGAAAAGAATATGGCGTAAAGGAAATTGATTTTAAACAATAATAATACAGAAACCTCCCACCATGTTAAAAAAAAATAAAATCAGATCTCTAGCTTCACTTTGGGAAAGATAGAAGGAAATTTTTCACTCTGCCTTGGTAAGACTTAAGTTTGATACTAATAAGCGTGTTCTCCAGGCTAACAAATTGGAAAAATGAAAACGTGCTGACAAGGAAGTTCTTAAATGCCAGGCACATGGCCACAAGGACTATTTACTGTAATATCAAAATGAGGAGCCCTTCCGGTCCCCTTCAGCAGAAGAGGAAATCTAACATTTGGAGCTCATGGTCCGTCATGGTAGGACGAAAAGTTGGTTCCAATGATACTTGGCATTCACAGAAAAGGCCACGCCACACAGAGGAGAAGAAAGAGGAGTAAGAGTTTCTATCTCCTTGGGAGGTGGTCATGGGGGTGCGTAGTTTAGAACTGCACACACACACACACACACACCCCGGCCCCAGGTACAGCACTGCCTGTTGCCTAAATCCTAAAATCCTTGAGTGTGCTCGGGGTTGACTCTATGTAGAAATTCATAGTAGAGAAGGGTCTCTTTCCATTTTGTTACCTATAACATGGCCCATATCCCTACCTTAAAACC
The DNA here is from genome assembly GCF_026419965.1 of Kogia breviceps. NCBI lineage: Eukaryota > Metazoa > Chordata > Mammalia > Artiodactyla > Physeteridae > Kogia > Kogia breviceps. Next base: position 116,695,260 of record NC_081312.1, on the reverse strand, counting down.
TAGCCAGAAGCTAACAGTTCGTCTTTGTAAGTGCCTGCTAGTTGCCAAGTGTCCTCCAATATGCCTTACACATGTTTTCTCTCATTCCTGTATTACACTTGCAAGGCAGGCAATGATCCACAATCAGAGTTGAAGAAATGAAGGGTCAGTGTGATCCAGAGACTAGCTCCATTTTGCACCTTGTAGACACCCACCCTTCTTCCTTCCCATAGGCAACCCCGGCAGGATCCCTAACTGTCGCTGTTACTCTTTTCCTCACTCTGTCTTCACATATTGTTCTAACCAGCTGAACCCATGCAGCCAATCCTTTTTTGCATGGCATATGCAAAATCCCAGGTTATTTTTACTTTTCACTGGCAAAAAGTCAGCAAATTCAAATGAAATGATAATTTCTATGTGAGAAAAATAGTTTAGCATTTTCTTAAAATGCAAACTTAAAAAAAAATCTTACACAAGACTCTAACTTTTAATTTGGCAGAAAATAGCCTGGTAGTCTCGTGGGATACACTAAGTAAAACAATAGTTGTTTAAATGTGTTGGTCTGGGCTTCCCTGGTGGCGCAGTGGTTGAGAATCCACCTGCCGATGCAGGGGACACGGGTTCGTGCCCCAGTCCGGGAAGATCCCACATGCCGCGGAGCGGCTGGGCCCGTGAGCCATGGCCGCTGAGCTTGCGCGTCCGGAGCCTGCGCTCCGCAATGGGAGAGGCCACAACAGTGAGAGGCCCGCGTACCAAAAATAAATAAATAAATAAATAAATAAATAAATGTGTTGGTCTGAGAATTGAAGGTGAGCTTTACCACAATGAAATGTGGGTGTTTAGACTAGAAAAGAAGCGTCAGTAGGTAAGTGATGGGGTTGTCTGTATGGAGATAGACCACTCGTATATTAAAAGTGGAAGACTTGTTCAATAATGGGCAGAGAGGGGCTGGGAGGTATACAAGGGAACCAGTGAACAGAAGGTTCAGGAAGGGAGATTGAAATTTGAAGCTTTGAACACATTCTAAAAGCTGCAACCCTTCAAAAATACATTGTATTCAGGCCACCACATGTGGTAGTAAAATATTGGAGTCATTCTGAATAAAGAATATTTTAAATAATGTGGAAGTTTACTCTTTGGTAATAAGACAGGGAAAAATGGAGAAATTATATAATTTGAAGGAAAGGGACAAAATTATCATTATCTGCAGATGATAAGATTTAATTAGATGGCTCAAAAGAATCCACTGGCAAACTCTTTGAATAAGAAACCAGTAAAGTGGGAAAATACAAAATAAAAAAGCAAAAATACAAAATAAAAATCACTTTCCTCAGAAAACAGTTATAAGATTTAATAGAGAAACCGTATTCACAATAGCAATGAATAAATTTGACACCATGCACATTGAAAAATACATGAAGAAACTACAACTTTAATAGGAGTTCATGTGAAAAAATAAATGAGAAGTCATGCTTTACTTCTAAATGAGAATACTCCGTATTAAAGACCTCAGATCCTCACACATTAATGTATCAATTGTCTTTTCTTACATTTTGAACTTGATGAGTTCTTATGGGATAACAAATAAGGAGGCATAACCCAGAAAACTAATTATAATGAGAAAAAAAACCCAAAAAACTTACATTACTGGATATGAAAACATATTCTTAAATTGTGATAATAAAAATGGAGGGTTTTGGCAAAAGAAGTGATGAAGACAGAAAGATAATGAATAAAATTTTAAAACACAGAAATAGGCTCAATAGCATACAACATTTAGATCAGTGAGGAAATAGATTCTTACCATACCGACCAAATATGTGACAGATTTAAATCTTTTAAAAAGAGCCACAAAAGCACTAGTAGAAAATATAGGTTAATATTTCTCTGACCCTGGGATGTGCCTTTCTGAACATAAAAGTAGATGAAGAAAGACTAAATGAAAATAATTATGTATATAAATTCATAAACATATACATTAAAAATCCATTAACAATTAAAAATCAAGTGACAAAATGAAGAAATGCTTGCAATGGGCAACAGTGAAAGGGTTAACAAATTTAACAGGCAAAGAACTTTTACAACTTTATATGCAAAGAACTTAACACAATTGAAAAATTGAATAGAACTTCTACAATTTTAAATAAATAGAAATTAAAATAACAGACAAATAACACACAAAACAAGACAACCAAGAAACATGAAGAAGTTAGAATCACAAATAATCAAGGAAACATGAATCACAGTAGGTTCTAAGTTTCTTATCTTAGTTTGGAAATAATTAATGATGGTTTGTGAATTCTGTATTCTCATTCACTGCAGGTGGGAATATAAACTGGCATAAATACTTTGGAGGGCAACTCTGAAAATTTTAGCCCCAAAAAGCCTTTGACCCAGGAATTTCGCTCACAGTAATTTCCAGAGGGAACAGAGATGCACGCAAACATTTTAAAAAGGCAAAAAGCTACAAAGTTACATGAATATCTAACTAGAGGTCAAATGAATTATGATATCTTCAAATAAAGAAATATGATGCCAACATAAAAATCATGTTTTATAATAGTTTTAACAAATGAGCAAATATATATAAGGATTTGTCAGATGGGAAAACCAGATTCCAGAATAGTGGATGACAGCAGGGCGTCAGTCTTACTTTTCCAACATACAAATATATGCGTGTAAAAAAGGAGAGGAAAAAGATGAGAAAATGTATATCAACACGTTGACAATGATTATACACAAGCGGTGGGACTAGAGGCAATTTGTATTGACTTCTTTGTGCTTTTCCATAATTTCCAAATGTTCTGCGATGAACGTGTATTATATTTGCAATCAAGAAAAACATCGTTTCGTGTGTGTTTTAAATCCTAGCTGGCTGGAAGCGTGGAAGTGTGAGGTAGGCTGTCCGAAGAGGATGCTGCAGGAGTATAAAGGGAACTTCTCAACCCCGTGAGTCTATGCCTTTACCTTATCCTGGCTTTTTTTTTTTTTTTTTTGCTCTTTTTTGTCAGTTCTCAGAAAGTTTGCAGCTTCCAACACCATTTTACATGCTCCTCCTGTGAGTGACAGAGCAGTGTCCCAACAATACTTAATGTATTTTGGGTCAGGGGCCCGTGGGTCAGCAAGGTTATTAATAAACATCGCCTCTTGTTCTAATTTGGGTCCCTTCTCTCCTTCTTGTCTCTCCTCCTGCCCTGCTTTTCCTTTCACATCTCTTTCTGTCTGACCCTTTTCCCCTTCTCCCTGATCTCAAAGATTCGGCCTTCATTTTAGCTCAACTTCTGGCACTTTTACTGTAACACTTTTCTGATGTATTTGTTGATCCTGTTAAGTTTTCATAGGGAATTTCATTTTTGAGGAAAGATTTCGTGTCCTAAATCGATTTGACGTGTGCTGATATGATTCTCAGATCTGACATGCCTGGGAGATGGGGGAATAAGTCAAAATGAGGCAAATGTGGACGAGCAGGGGAAGGACCTTGTTTTTGAAAAAGAATTTTTGTTAAACAATATTCACCGACCACAGAATTAGCCAGATTTTTAAGAGGCCACTAGTACGATCAGCTCTACCCAAAAGGAAGAGAGCTGGAAGGCAGAGGGCAGCTTAATTTTATCATTCTTTTTCTATTATCTTTGATGAGACAAAAAGAATTTAAAGAATTTATCATGTATATTTGGATGTATGTACACCCATTTTATTTTCTGTTTTAGAGCTTGATTTATGACCTCAGCTTATATTAGAGTAAATCTTGCTGTATTTTTGCTGATTTTATTACACAGAAGTGGCTGCTTGGTCATCACCACTACCAAATTTTTACACATCAGCTCTTCAAAGCCCCTGAATTTGGTACAAATTGAATTTTTGTTTTTACTTTCAACATTTCCTAACTGCAACTTCAAACCAGACAAGATTCCTTTGTCAACTGAAAAAAGTCAATTCCTATACACACACAGAGCGTTCAGAGTTAAATGTGCCAATGGGAGTTAATTAACAATGATAGAGCAACATTTTTATATCGGAAAACATATAAAAAGAAATGTATGATTCTTTACTGAATTATTCATACTTTTCAAATTTACCTATTGTACTTTTTCCTGTTCAAGAATGCCTTCCTTTTTATTTATTTATTTTTTATTTTTTTTTATTTTTTATTTTTTTTGCGGGATGCGGGCCTCTCACTGCTGTGGCCTCTCCCGCTGTGGAGCACAGGCTCCGGACGCGCAGGCCCAGCGGCCATGGCTCACGGGCTCAGCTGCTCCGCGGCATGTGGGATCTTCCCGGACCAGGGCACGAACCCGTGTCTCCTGCATCGGCAGGCGGACTCTCAACCACTGCGCCACCAGGGAAGCCCTGCCTTCCTTTTTAAATGTGACCTAGACTACCCTTTCTAGAATGAATGGAAGACTTTTAGAGTGATATAATTTTTTAACACATGATTAACATGATTAATTCTACTATAAACTAGGTCCTCATATTGAAAAAAATGAAGAAAAAAAAATGAAGAAATGGCAAGGAAGCTAAATTTATCCAGAAGAAAGATAGTTTTCTATACCTAAACTTATTATCATGAAACATACTAGTTTTGTTGCATTACCAGAATTGCACCTGAGTGGTCTTTCACAAACTAAGACTATGTGAACTTTGAATAAATTATGCATTCCGCTTCTTGATATGGTCACCCCTCACCACTGTACTTTAACAGTCAGACAGGCAGGGATCCTGAACTCAGTTCAAATCACCATTGGAAGTAGCCATTAATCAGACTTGACTAAATGTCTAATTTGGTTCCTTGCTTACTCTTTAGTTTTTGATTTTCCTTTTGAATAGATTATTCTTATCTGTTCTGTAACAACTATCAAAGGATGAGGATAGCTTTAAATGTGCTCTGCTACATGTGTGGCCATTTGTCACACATGGGATAATATTTATTTTCTTTAAACGCAGTACTTTTCTTAATAGACCTGGATTTGCATGAGCAGTAACTTATTAGGCTGTCTTGGGGAAGAAGAGAGGAAAAAGAAGAAGGAGGAGGAAGCTTTTCTTGAGTGCCTACTATGTACCATACAGTATGACATGTGCATCCAAACATTCGATTGAGCTTTTATGTTGTGCTAAGTGTTTCACACATCTTTTCTGGTATTGTCTGCACAGCATCACAGTGAAGAAGAAATTGTTAACCTCAGGATACAGATGAGAAAATTGGGGCTTAGAGATGTTAAGCAACGTGTCTAAGACACACAATTAGTGTGACATGAAGCATGGCTTGGCACCCAGGCCCTGCTCGCCAAGCTATGGCACTTTCAGTGATTATGAATAGACTTCATTGCCTGCAGTGGCAAGGGCTCAGAGTACAGATTAAACCCTGGAGTTTACTGTAGGCTGGGCTTGAGGTCAATGACACCTGATCACTTATAAGGTATGACTTCGGGTTGTCTGAAAAACCAAGAAAGACCTCCCAAAGAATTATATTAGATAACATGGCAAAAACATTATGAAAGGACTAAAAAGAAATTCTCATATTAGTATGAAATACATATATTATAACACCCATGACACCGTCTGACTCAGACTAGTGGCTTTCAAGAGATGGGCATCTATGTACCCTTGTTGTATGTATTTTAAATATTCTCTATTTAAAGAGGGTCACTGGTTCCAAGATGTTCCTCGCAATTTTGGTAAATAAATGTTCTGAGGATCATCTATGTATGGGGAATTTTTCCCTCACATAATCAGGATGGATGCAAAGCACAGTTTTATTCCCTGTAACAGGCCATTTTCTTTTTCCATGATCTCTCTGTTTCAGCTGTTTCCAAGTCCCAGGCTGGGATCTGCAGGCTGTGGGATGAGGGTGGTGTGGCAGGTGTCAGACTACAATTCTTCGTGCTCTAGGGGTAAGATTTCTTATGAAAACGGGTAGCTTTTTTGTTCTTCCTCAGCCTTTTTAACACACAGCCACATCTTTGACTGCGCCTGCTGTGGTTGTGACTGTACTGAGCTAAATTTGCGGTACGCGGGCCTCTCACTGCTGTGCCCTCTCCCGTTGCAGAGCACAGCCTCCGGACACGCAGGCCCAGCGGCCATGGCTCACGGGCCCAGCCGCTCCGTGGCATGTGGGATCTTCCCAGACCAGGGCACGAACCCGTGTCCCCTTCATCAGCAGGCAGACTCTCAACCACTGCGCCACCAGGGAAGCCCTGTACTGAGCTAAATTTACGCTGCTGACAACTCGCACTGAAGTGCATCGGTAGCACAGAGTCAGTGGGAATTGTGTGTATATAAGCACAGGCAGCCCTTGGCCCGCTGAGTGTAATAGCATCTCTGCCTTGGGAGATTATGGGTATGATATGGGTGATGCGTAATGGATGGGGCAGTCTGTGTACAAATTTCCAATGACTTGCTACACCCTTTTAGGATGGTGGCTGTCAAAAATGTTAGCACTTTACACACACAACAACTACGGATCCTATTACTGGTGGCCCCTGCGCTCACAGACCGGCTCCTCCTCCACCTTCTAGTAGGTAATTGCTGCAGGGGTACCTATTGAACATATACAAAGGAGGAAACACGGGTGAATTTTCTTCCTTGAGCTCCACTTTATTAATAGAGAAGGAGGAAAATACGGAACGTGTTTGAATTAGCCTGGATGGAAGTTCAAAGGGAATTCCATGTAAAAGATATCTCTGAAAGATTTAAATTAGCAACCCGAAGAGAACTTGATTTCACATACAGAAACTGAACCAAGGGGGACATTATGTTGCTATGCACTTAAATTAAGACCTACCCTGATGTCAGCGCTTCATTTGGGGTGTTAATGGAAAGGTACAGAGATGCGGAAACTTCCATGCTGTGGATGATGTTTAAAACATTTAAATTGTTTATCATGTCTTTTTGAATGAGTCTGCCGATGGCTGGAGAATCTACAAAAGTTTAAACATGAAGATCTGACTAAGGAACATTAGCATTCTTGGGTTAAGAGACTTTTCATGCTAAAAATAGACAGCGTCACCTCTCAGATTGGAGCAGGCAAACTAAGCTGTATCTTTGCTCTTTTTCTGAGCTGAGACTAAACTTCATTGTGTGATTTTTCTGGTCTTCCAAGCTAAACTGAGACATAACAGATTAGCATCAATAAAGACACTGGTGACAATGATGATCGTTCCGAGAAAAATTAGGGGCTAAATAACCACCCCGATGATGGCCTGGGATTGAATGTGGACAACCTCTTTTTTATAATAGTATTGAAAATCTGTTAGCATTGGAAATCATAGCATTGATTATATTATCTGTCTGCACCTACTGTCTAGAACACTATGGAAACTCAATCATCCATATACTCAATTTACTAGCCCTAAATATATTCCAGGCACAGTGCTAGTGTCTGGAGACACAGATCCAAAGAGAGACTGTCCTTGTCCTTAGGGTCCCTGTCTTAATTTATTTTCATTGTATAACAAATAGTGTATGCTATGTACCTGTCACTAGTCTAAGTGCTTTACATATATTAACTAATTTAATCATCAAAACAACCATAGGTATAGTTATATCATTATCCCTCATTTTACAGATGAGGAAACTGAAGTACTAAATCAGCAGGCCCAAGGCCACACACCTGGTATGTCAGCAGACCCAGGATTTAAATCCAGGCAAATCTAATTCCCAGAGACCTTATTGCTAATGGCTGCTTAGGAGCTAATTAAAGAAATAAAGCTTTAACTATTTTCAGCATAACTACTAGTGACATCAAAGAGCCTAGAAACCCCAGAAACCCTGGCTTCTGCAATATTCAGATCAATGATTGGGCAAAACTGTAAGAGACATGCTAATGCAATTTGTAAAGGAACAAAAGATGAGAGAGATAGACTCTAAAAGCCACCGAAAGCCAAAACAAAATGCAGTTTAATGGGGATAAACATGAGACGTTCTTAAATGCAATAAATTCCCCATACAAGCCCTAGATGACTGAAGTCTGACTCCACAGTATGGGGGCTCCTCCCTGACCAGGGCTCTGATTAAAGTCACATGACATGATAGATAGCGCTGGTCACAAGACTTCTGAATATTTTATTGTTTTCTGGATGCTTAAGAGACTCTGGCAAACTAAGGCCAACTCACGAAGACAAAACTTCTGAGTCCATGTCATATGGGGGCACTGGGGAACTTAGCCAATAAAACAAAAGCAGTGGCTTGAAGGAGTGGGGGAGGATGAAAGTTACCTTTAAGGGTTTGAAAGTCTGCCATATGGTGTAGAGATGAGGTGGTTCAACTCTATTGCTTCTGAGGACAGACCGACGCCAACTCTGTAGAAAGATGCTCCAGGGACACAGTTCTGGTTCCCACAGAAGGAACAAAACTTTCTAAAAACAAAGCTCCCAACAGTGGTAGCCTGGCGGAAAGGGAACCCTATCCCTCCCATCTGTCTTAGGTGGCTGGCCAGGGCTAACTGGCAACCTTCACCCAGATCTTCACATATTTACATTACCTGCCTTGAATTTACAACTCTTGAAAATGCTGAATCGGTGTCTGCCTAACCATCTGCCCATTTCCAGACCTCTGGCTTCAGTGGGAAGTTGGACCAGTGTCCTCCAAGCTTCCTTCCAAGGGAGCTGTTCATGGCTTCTTGATTCCATTATGGAGCCTTGAATTCCACAATGTTTTAGAAACCGGTTATCCCTGTTGTATAGATGAAGAAATATCAGAAGGCTTAGTAACCAGCAGAATGAGGCAGATAACATCTCCCCCTCACACATAGATTCCTGCTCACACTTGAATAACTACTTCTACACAACCAACCAGAGCAACTTAGCCCTAACCTTATTCTAGAAAATTGGTCTGGTCCCCAGTGGCCACTATATCATTTAGCTGAGAGCTTACTATCATTTCTAAGTTAATTTGTGAGTTAATTGTAAATGTCAGGAAGCTCTGACACTGCCAAAAATGGTAAATTATTGAGATAGACCAGGGTCAGAAGAATCCAAAATTGAATAAATTTGGTTGTTGATCAGTTTTTATCAAAAAAATATGTTGACATCCAAGGGGACTGGAATGCCATCAAATATGAGTTGCCTCAGAAGACAGCCCTCCATGAAGTGGACCCTGGATTACGGGGTAAAAAATGTTTTCCAAAACAAAACAAAATGTTTTCCAATCCTAAATTTCCCATAATACTCCACAATCACAATGCCAATCATGTTTTCATCTAAATGACTATCCAACCTATAGAACTTTAAAAAGAGCTCAGTCCCTGCCTCTGATTACATCCAGTTTGATGGTCTAAATGTGGTATTGAAAGTGGTTAAATTCTAAACCTCTGAACACGTGCATTACGGCTATTGGTAAAATAATGACTCGTCTTTTCCACACCACTGGGTTTGGCAGGTCTGTGCTTCAGGAATAGATATGCCTCCCATTCTTCTTGCCTTCTGACCTCTGTGGTTCCTTCCCCCCCGGCAAGGTCAAGCCCTTAACATCAGGATTATGTTGAAAGAAAGACGAATATTTTCCCCAAACTTCTGGAATTATCAGGGTTATATAAAGTGGGGGCTGGCATCCTTAGTAAAGGGAGAAAACGAAATCTCATTCCCAAATGATTCTGACCCATATTGGCCTCCAAGTTTTGGCCAAATGATGCCTCTTTTTTGCCCACATGGCTGTATTTACCATAATCTGTGTCTCTCCATTCTCAGCAGTACAGTCCTCGTGGTAATGATGCCACTAACTCCCATTTGTTACTGATTAATCCACAGCATATTGGAAAACAGAGTTAAAGTGGAATGCAATGGTAATTTAGCAAAAGATGTCAGAGAGCTTTTACTTTTAACTTCTTTTGCAAAAATCATTTTTGAGGAGTGGCAAACTGAAAAACCACATCCTGACACAGCATCCACCGTCAATTAGCCCCTTCGCTGAGTGAGAAAATGCACGCTTTCCTTGCAGAGGATCTGTGTTAAACATCTTACCTGGAAGACAACATTCAGTTCCCCATTCATTGACATTTTAAGGCAAGTAACAACAGGGTTTTTCTAGCTACTTTTCTCTACCCTCAGACACACAGGTCAAAAGAGAAGGCAATGTTAGGCTGAAATTTCCGTAATTTACAATCTCCAGCTTGTGGGCCAGAGCCAAAGGGCTCTTGGCTACAAAGTGTAAACAGAGCATTGTTGCCTCTTAATCTGGGTAATTGGTCCCAAATGCTGTTGCCACTTTTCAGATCAGATGCTTTACATACTTTTTAAAGAACCTGGAACTTTTCTCCTTTGGCAGGGAAAGGTTTGGAGCATTAACTCAGTCTTTTCATCAGCACTAAGACTCCTATAAACAGCCATGTGATTTCATTTGGGGGCCTGTAAACACAGGAGACTGGGGGCCCGCTTGGAGAGTTCCAGTCCATGCTTGAATGTTCATCCAACTATTGTTTGCTCCCCCATCCAAGCCAACTTCAGAGTGTTTACTTAACATACACAGCTTCTGCAAGAGCTGAGCAGACAGGCCACCTCCTAGAGGGTGCCCCCAGTTATCAGAAGCCAGGTTATGTCCCATTCCAGCAGAACGTGTTCTTATCAGTACATGCCTTAAGGGTGATGCACCGCAGTGAATTTGGCCTAAAACCAGTTGTTCTGTGACATCATCTTCTGGGAGAAGTCCTGGGGATGCTGTGGGAGAGAAGACAGTGTGTGGTGTTCTGGGAGGAGACGAGGCAGGCTTGGGACGATGCTGGGGGACCACAGGCTGCATGACCCTGGGCAGGTAACACAACCTCCCTGAGCCTCGGTTTTCACATCTGCAAAATGGAGCTAATAATATAAACTTCACAAACTCATCATGAGAATTAAATGAGAAAGTGAATATAAAGGTTATGGGGGCATTCCACATACTATTATGATATAAAGTAATTTTAAAGCCATATGGCTTAAAAAATACTTTACATCATAATAGTATAAATATTAATAATAGTATAATATATATTACTATCATATAGTAATATATGTAATAGTATATATATTATATTATATATATTATATTATATATATATATATATATGCGCCTTTCTGCTTCAACCTACACAAGGCAGGGAACATATTTTTGTTTTCCTGTGAAATCTCTGACTTAGGCTTCAGTATTCCAAGAAAATATAGCTTTCATTACTGGTTTTGCAAGAAAATGACAAAAATCTAACTGAGTTCCCTTAATTTGTTTTTCTCTTAGACCTTCCTCTTTACCTATTTCCAATCTCCCTGGTGACATTTGTAGGCCTTCATTTTTCTTCTAAATATTTCTAGAGTGCTATTGAGTTCTATATTAACTATTGCTTCTCCAAGTTTTCCTTATTTAGTTCTTTTGATCTTTCCTCCCAAGTCAATCTCTCACCCTGTCATTTCTGTACTTTTTTTTCTTTGAATTCCAGTCCATTTATCTCTATCTCTTTGGCATTAAGGTATTCTACATATGTAGCATTCCAAGTAGACACTCAGCAAAGACTGCAGGGAGATTTGGGACTTCGACTCCCTTCCTACTTCTGGGTTAAGATGATTAGACAAGAATGAGCTTTCTCGGCCTTGGTTTCTGCCATTACATTTACTTCTGTTCTCAGCAGTTAAAAATGGGAAAATACAAAAAAAAAAAAAAAAAAAAAAAAAAAAAGGGAAAATACTTCTCCTATGTAGAGTCTGTAGCAGTTTGTTTTCCAAACAACATTGCAATTATATTTTCTCTAGGGAGGCAGTATAGCATTGTGCTTAAGTACAGAGATTCTAGAACAAGACATCCTGGGGTTCAAATCCCTTTTAGGAACAGTGTAACCTTGGGCAAGTTATGTAATTTCCCTGTGCCTAGTCTTTCTTATCTGCAAAATGGAGATAATTGTGTTTGTTTGGTATTGTTATGGTCAACTAAGTTGAGTTAATACATGCAAAGTACTTAAAATTGTGCCTGGTTACAGTAAGCACTCAATAAATGTTGCTTACCGACATTTCATTTAGATTCTCCTTTTTAAAAAACTCATATGTGTATTTAACTGTCAGTTTCCCCTCTGGTCTCTCATATGTGGTCACATTTCCACATATATCATTGAAAATGAGTTTCATATACTGTTCTTCCCTACTTCAGAATGTTACAGGAAATATGAAATAAAATAGGACAAAACAGCAATTCCCAAAATATCTAGCTCTCTTCCCCAGACCATCATCTCTTCATCATTAGCTAAAGTGGGATGAAAGTTTTATTATGAACCCAAAACACAACTGTAGTTTACCCCAAAGTGAGCGAATCTGGGTTAGCTTTAGAAAACCTGGTTTGAATTTTAGGAGAATCTCCTTTTTACTCTCAAATGCCAAAAGAGGATTTAGTTTCAGGTGGATACCAAATGAAATTTGGTAAGTTCATCTGAGTTTTACTTTGGGTTTGTCATTTGAATGAACTCAAATTTCATGCAGCCTTAATCCTTATATTTATGGTTTTCCTGCCATTTTCACCTCAGTTGATAAAAAACATTTTTAAATAAAAATTGAGACATGCTGTTCAATATTTCAGCAAATTGCAATATTTTAGAGCATATACATTTCTTTGTCTCAATAATATATAACTATGAGGAAAATACAGTTTTGGTAATATATGCTTTAATGAGTCATGCTATTTTTGCAAATATTCTCCTTTACTTCATACTGTGTTTATTAGCCACAAAATTCCAAGTTGACCAGACAATAATTAACAAAATTATCTATTTCTGTCAACATTTAAAGATCTGCAGCTGCATCCATTTTTAATCCCTGGCTCAGGTAAACCATGACTTTAAAATCAAATTTGTATAATATAAGCTTTCTCCATTTTTACATTTCTTTCCCCCAGAAGTCAGAAGCCCAGACTTTAGCTAATTTCCTCAAATTATATGCTAGAGGTTTGAGGAGATTTAAGGATAGATCTTTTATGTCAAAATGATAGGTTCACAGTTTGTGACTGATGATTTTGGACATATAAATGATATATGCCCATTAAATAAAGAGGCCTTTGGGCTGAGAAGATTAGGCAAAAGTGAGTTTAGGGAAATTTCCAAATCCTACATTTGCAGAGATATGGGCAACGTGCTTACAGTTTCTGTTTTATTATAAGGCAAAGTAATCTTAAATAACATATATTGAGACTAATATATCAATGAGATTTAAAAGATTATTTGCCTAGAAGTGCATTTTTCACTCCAATAGTTAAGTAGAAGCCTTGCAGTTACATTACTTTGAATACCTACTTTTTTAATGGAACTAAACAAAGTTACTCTGGGATTAAAAACAAAAAATTCTCTTAAGAAATGTGCATTAGATAAAATTTCTCCTAAATACTACTGATACTTTTTCCTAAATTAACCACACTTCATATTATTTTAAAAATTAGGGGCTTCCCTGGTGGCGCAGTGGTTGAGAGTCCGCCTGCCGATGCAGGGGACACGGGTTCGTGCCCCGGTCCGGGAAGATCCCACATGCCGCGGAGCGGCTGGGCCCGTGAGCCATGGCCGCTGAGCCTGCGCGTCCGGAGCCTGTGCTCCGCAACGGGAGAGTCTGCAACAGTGAGAGGCCCGCATACCACACACACACAAAAAAAATTAAAACCTGAAAACACACACAAAAAAAGTCACACGTTTTTTCTTCTAATCTGTAGTTCCCAAATGACTGGTAATAAAAATAAACTTTACAACATCTTTGAGAATACCAAAGAACCCCAGTCAAGATTATTTTGGCTAGAAAAGAAAGCAATTTTGATATTCAAAAATTTGGCCTTCGGACATATATACACTACCAAATGTAAAATAGATAGCTAGTGGGAAGCAGCCACATAGCACAGGGAGATCAGCTCGGTGCTTTGTGACCACCTAGAGGGTTGGGATAGGGAGGGTGGGAGGGAGATGGGATAGGGAGGGTGGGAGGGAGACGGGATAGGGAGGGGATATGGGGATGTATGTATATGTATAACTGATTCACTTTGTTATAACACAAAAACTAACACACCATTGTAAAGCAATTATACTCCAATAAAGATGTTTAAAAAAAAGAAAAATTTGGCCTTCCTTAGTCAATTCCCAAAAGGGAAAAAAGCAGCTAATCTTAGAAAGGTGGTAAATTTAAGTGATTCTGTAATCCAAGTTAGTCCTCAATCATGTTTTGAAATATGATGAAACAGTAAGGACTGGGAAAAGACATAGAAAGTTTCAAAAGTAACTCCAAATAGAAACACTGAGCATTTCTTTAAGAGGCTTTCGGCTTCTAAATTAGAGGATGAATAGCGTCTAACTGGAAAATAGCAGCAAGTTTGTGCTAGCGTGCCCGCTTCATGGTATTCATGGCAACCAAAAAAAAAAGAAAAATACTCTTAACATATTCTATTACCGGATCATTTAAATCAGCATGAAACATATTTTTGTCGGTCACATATTCCAGGTATCACCCTAGACAGCAAGTCAGCTAAATATAGACACATCCATACACAGGTTCTAACACTCATACAACAAACAACTGGGCATGCACGCACACTGGCATACGCATGCACACACACAAACATATATATCCGAAACCTGCCCAGGCTTCCCTCTGGGTCCTTGAAAACTCTGGCATATTGTAAACCCAGGAAAGAATTTTAATCTACATGGTTTGAAAATAGGAGCCTTTTAAATATGCTGCATACAATTTGTGATGGTCATCTCTAAAATGCTGCTCCATTATCCTTTTCCATTTGGAATGAATGAGGCTAATTAATTTCAGGCCATACTTGATGAGGTCAGCACCATACGAGGGGTGCGTGCTAGACATTGCTAATCTCTTTCAGCTGAGAGTGATGAATTAAAGATGAAGCATGCCTTTGCAGGCCTAATTTAGAATGTATATCAAAAAACCTACAGCCAATAATACTATACCCTACAACAAAGGAAAACTGGTTCACTCAAACTCCCTGAGTTGCGTTGATTTTAAAGACATTTTCAGTCCTCTTTGGAATTCTATCTGTGGATGGGTGAACCATATCAAGAAAATCAAGCCATCTCTCACACATAGCCATGTGGACAAAAAGTGGGATTAAAGGAAAGAAAGAAAGAAAACAGAAACAAAATACAACAATCAGGGTTTGATCCCTTGTGTATTAAAATTCCACCTACACATTAGACTTTTTTTTTTTTTCCAGAGCTACCAGACTGACAAAGATCCCAAATTAGCAATACCTGTATTCAAGCAATGACCACCCAGCTCTGCTGGGACATTTCAAAGCAACATGCTAAATGAGGCAGCCTGTTGTTTTTAAATCAGGTATCTTAATGAAGCTTATTAGGTTTTTCCATGTCTCTATTTTGAAAGCCAATAGAGATTGACCAGGTAGATAATGTGATACCTTTTATAAAGCCAAGAAAGAAATTGTAATACAGATGCCTCCAGGCCAAAATGTTCTTATGAAGTTAATGCTAAGCCAACTTCCCAGTTGTGAAAATGGAGATACTCACTGATCTAAACTCTAAAGAGAAGAAGGAATTAGTCTAAATTCCTCACAGGTAACTACATCAAGTCCCTAAGGGTGGCAGGAAAGGTGGTTCAGCCCAGAGACTAGAGAATACACCTTGAAAAAGTATTTCAACATACCTAGCAAGAGAAATCCTGACATTATAATGAGTGGGCATTTCCAACTGGTGGCCACAATAACTCCTGCCTCTGTATCTCGGTAGCCTTCACTAGAAAAAAGCTGCTTCGAATTAGGTCCAATCTACATGCTGAATCAATCTTTCATCCCTTTGATTGCTTCTGAAAATATTTATATTTCTTAATAATGCACATTTTGTCTTGCAACTTCTGATTAAACCCAGACGGGGTTTCCCAAAGCAGCCAATGTATGTGGAAGGGTGATTTGGGACAGGAAAAGGAAGATAAAAAACACAGGTTTTTCCCATTGGGGAACCATTAGAGAATATAAATCTAGCAATTTTGGTTATGTAAGCATAAGAGGAGGGTTGTAATAAATACAGATTGGAATATTACAGTGACCTAATGGAGATTACAGAATATTTTTTTTTATTGTGTGATTCTTCATTGCAGCTTAAACTCTTCGGCTGGTTAGCTTAACAGATTTTATGAAAAAATATTGTGGGAGAGATTTAGTAAGATTTCATATTACAACCAATAATAACCCACACAAATTATCATATCAAAATAATTACAGCAGCAAAATAGTTATAATAGGGACACGACAAGATCATCTAAATTTTTTTTTTTGATGAATAAGCATAATTTGGAAGATATTGGGGGAGGGAGGGTGGATTCCTGGTTTGAGGGCCAAGAGAAAAGGGGTCTAATTTCAACACTGTCACCAATCAGCTGGGAGAACTTAAAGAAGTCACTCAACCTCTCCAGACCTCAGATTTTTCTTCTTGCTTTTATCTGGGAAATAAGAGAGGTAAAGTTTTCCTTGTAAGTTTTAAATTCTATGGTTTTGTAAAGAACTATCCTTTTCCTTAAGCATTCCATGCTCTCTGAAAGCAGAGAGGAAGAAAAGAGACTTCGTCCAACACTGAGTGTCCCCAATGCCAGTCTCTGAGAGATGGCAGTCACAGCTTCTCAAAGTACCTCATTTGTCACTTGTCCCTGCTCGCCTCCTCAGACATGGCTGTCACTTTTCTGTTCCTTACTTCTTCTCTCTTAGAGACCATGACAGAAGGAAGCACCCAAAAGCAATGCCCATAGTTTCATTTGACCCAACCATCCCATTTTAGAGATGAAGAAAATAAAGGCCAAAGAAGTGGAGGTCACATACTTAGTAACTGGTAAAGCTAGAATTTAAATCCAGGTCTGTTTCCAAACCAGGATCTATTCTGCTATGACACACTGCCTCAGAGTCTGAGGAATTTTTATATTCCACAAATAAGTGGGTTTCTTGACACCACTTAGTGCAGTTGAAGACACCTTGCAATTGGAAATGGGAACATAGGATAGGGAAGTGGCTTTGAATGTAGACTTCCTGGATTTGAATAACATGTTACCAGTTTACTAGCAATGTGAGTTTCAAGCAAGTCCCTAACCTCCATAAGCCTTGGTTTGCTTTTTATTTTTCTCTTGGATAATGGAAAATAACACCAATATCTACCTCAGAGTCGTATAAGAGATTAAATAAAATACATGTGTATGTTTACCATAGTTCTGATATATAGTCAATGTTGGCTGATGTTAGTATCACCATCCTTTTCTTCTTCATTTACATAGTGAAAAATCCTGAAAGGATCCTAGGAAACCTAGGTATGAATTCTGACTGTGCTCCTATTAGTTCCATGGCCTCAGATAAGTCTCTGAGCCTCAGTTTACTCATCAGCAAAATGGGAATTAAAAATATCAACATTACAGGATTTTGGTAAAAAACAAATGAGTTATGCATGTGAGAATAACTTTCATAAATAGGTAGAGTCCTATAAAAATACAAGGGTTGATGGTTTTATTAAAACATTATTATTCCTAGGTCAGAAAGCCTCTGGATGCTTAGAGCTGGTTAACAGATGGTAAAAGAGATAATGCCACTGATTTGTTTCTCAAATAAATCACCTTAGAAATGAGATACATGCAACACCATGTAATCATAAAAGAATAAATGCATTTCCTCAGTTATCACTGTTATCCATTTAATCCTATTCTACTATTCACTACCTAAACTTGCAATTCTCTCATAATTTTATCTTACCAGGGAATTAGAAGATGATTAGGTTGCAGGGACAGGGTTTAGAACAGGAAAACAGCACTTTCTTCTTTGCCTTCCAAGTAATTAGAGAAAGAAATATCTCAAAGTAAAGAAAACACACTTTACGAAATATTCAACGACAGCTTCCAAGAAACCTTCATACCTTGTTAAAATACTGTCAGACTTTGCCATTGACCAGCTGTCCATTGCACGTGAACTTAAAAATATATACATTATTGAGATACAACTTTGTTTAAGCTAAAGAAGCATCTTGGGATGGGAATTGTTTTCTGAGTAGGATTAGTAAAGAGTCGGGGCCTAAAGGTGTATGTCTATTTTAAAAAGAAATTTTCTGATTGCAGATAACTTCTCAATTTGATTTAGTGTCGAACGATAGTGATGGGGTTGATAAGTGAGCATTCATCGGTAATTCATCTTGTGCTGGTAGAAATTTACAGCAAAGCAGTGCTTTCCCAACAGTGACAAGCCCTATTAATCTTCTTCAGACACATTTCAATAGGTGTTCCCATCTGTGGCCAGCATCTAAACATTCTGGCATCACTGGCGACTTGAAGACACCTTCATTTCAAGTTACACTCGTGAAAATGTGATACTAGATTGTACTCTATTTTTTAACCTAATTCTCTCTCCTCATTCAATTAGCCTTTCTTGCCTAGATTTTCTGCTCATGTGTAACATCATTTCCCAGGGAGAGCTCTCAAAGATTTGGTTTCTCAGAGATGCACAATCTCCCCGAAGGTTAACAACTAACAACTTTTTTACAAATTAAAATTGCATAGATTCCAGTGCTGGCAGTCACTGGCCTCAGATTGCATACGTCCTTAGAAAGTAGAACCTGCTCAAATACAGCATTGAGAGGCCTGAGGAAAAGACGAAGGCTAGAAAATCCATTGTGTTCATATTCGGAATGCAATTTATTATCCTGAACTATGATGCTTAATTTCAGTGCAGGGGAATGCTGGGAAAAGGAGAAGCAATTAGGAAAACCGAAAAAAAAAAATGAAAGAGCAGCCAAGTGTTCAAAACAGCCACATGTACTCAACATAGTCAGTCTATAGGATAAAACCCCTCTCCTGTTCCTTTGCATCTGCTGGAGGACCTCCAGTTAAGAAAGAAATACAATAATCACTTTAGGGATAGCTTATTTCACTTAAATTGCCTTTATCTACAAGCAACATGCTCTATCTGGCTGCAAGGTTAGGCTAGGTGAAAAATCTGGAGGGGGTGTTTGATTTTGGATTGCACCTAAGTGCTTTTTTGTGCCATTTCATCCTCATAATGGATTTGGTCTTGCAAGGAAAGTGGATTTGAACAGCATTTTTCTTGTGCACTTTAGAAATCATTCAAAAGAGAAAACTGGCTTACACATTCTTAGTTTGGAAAGGTTAGGTCTACCTGCATAATGAATGGATATTTTTAGCTTTGTTGAATATTTTTGTTTGCATGTGATCCGACATGTATGTGTGTTACTAGTATGGGTGTATGTATGTATGTATATATGCATATGTATGTGTGTGTATATACATATATATATGTAATCAGGATATTCATTCTCAGAAAGATCTCCCACCCTCACATAAATTATTTTTCACAATAATCATCTGAGTTTCTTATAGATCTCAAAAACCTTATTGTAGGTGGCAAGTTTAAATGTGCCATATTAATAACTTGTTACCCAAGACAAATTAAGTCCTTATATGTCAAAAGCACTTGGCACTGTATTATCTACAAGTATTTATTGAATAAATGTTGAGTCCAATTTCATTTTAATGTGACTGACTGTATGTTTCAGCCTCTTAGATAAAAACACTCAGACCCATAACTGTGTTGCAACATTACACCTAACTTGTCTATTTCTATTATTGTCTCCTAACTTAGAATATGGAAAGGCGGCTTTTTTTGTTTGTTTGTTTGTTTTTTGGGGCCTTTTTGGTTGTTGTTCTGAAGAGCAAAGGGAGAGATAGAAAAACGGCTGGCATTCAGCCTAAAGAGAAATCATTGAAACAAATTAATCCTATGCCGTTTAAATTGACGTGGTAATCCATCATCAGAGAAGGCAAACTCTGAAAGCAATCTAGAATCTGCCCTGCTCTTTCACTAGCCCTGGAGGCACAAAGATGGATAGTAAAGGAAAGGGGGGGGGATCATAAAAGTTAGGGATGCCTTAGAAAATAATAAAATTGGTTATATCAGCTCTCACTGTCCTGCCTCTGAAAACCTTCTTTGGAAAGGAGAGGTTAACTTTCAACAGTTGCTTTCCAAACTTTACCTCGAAGTGGTAGGTCATCTGCAGTTGAGCTCAGAGAATCTGCCTCCTTCTTGAGGCTGCCAGGCTACGGACTAGAGTCTAACCACTGCAGGACCCACAGTTACACAGAAACTTTCCCTATAAGTGGTAAGGATGGGGGTTAGGATTGGGGTTTCTTCGGGGTTTTGTTGTTGTTTTGTTTTTTGGTGGCGGAGAGTGGGAGGGAATCTTTTCTTCTTTTTTCTCCTATAATTATCTTGTTTTGCACCCAATGAAAAAGCATGTTATTGTAATTTTTAAAGTAAAACTTCTGTAACATCCCTAAAAATGGAGGCAAGCCATCATGCCCTGTCACTTATCTGTGTTTTTTTTTTTTTTTATTCTGGAGGCTTATTTTTCAAATTTTCTTCACTTCAAAAAGCCTGTGATATGTTGTTAAAACTTGTTCAAAATTCGAAAATTATACAAAACTGAAGTGTCCCATCTTGGTAGATAGTAAAGATGAAAAAAGCCTTGTAAAGAACTCCATTGTAAAAACAATGATTCTGTATTTCCAACACACTGAAGCCTAAGGTTTTTGCTTTTGATTTTGTTTTCCTCTTTAGCTTGTATATGCAATGATATTTTGTTTTTTGTTATTGCAGTTTTTTAGGGGGGTAGTGCAGAACCTCACCTCTTTACTATTGTCTGGACATAGAAATTTGAACACAGAAGTGAATATTATTTTCCAATTTAATAATAATGCATTAAGCTATAAAGGCAAGACAATTTGAAAATATTTTTTAATCTCAAAATCTGCTAACAATAGACAGTGTGTGAAGACAAAAACCCAGATACCTTAGTGCCAAAGGCAAGAAGGCACAAGGACACGAATATAAACCATACCCAATAGCTGCCCTATTTAAATTTATCTAGGATAGCGTTTCTTCTAATTTATTAAGAAAACTTTACATGTTCCTGAAACTTCAGAGTAAACATCACACCTTTTCTGTATAATTAGAATTTTATTCACTTTTTTTTAAAGGGGATGAATAATTCTTTCATATGGACTAACGCTTTTTTAAAGTATTTAAGCATAAAAGACAAATTAGAGGCATTTCCCTGCTAAACAAGAAGAGAACAAAAGGCTCCTATATAAAATATTCATCCACAGCCATGCCAGTTGCAATTTTAAGAGTTGTTCGGAAAGAATAGATTCAGGTGTTTGTAAGTGTGTTTGTTTTTAATGGAACCTGGGAAATTTAAATAGTAGCTCTTCAATAACTGAACATTCAATTGCACTTTCTGAGAAAGATCTGATGCCTTTGAATTTGTTTTCAATGTATAAACAATGACTTCAACACAATAGTATATGATTTCAAAAGCTATTAAATTAATCAAAATCATATGAAAAAAGTCAATGAGTAACTAAGCATAATTCTTGAAGACTATAAAGAAAAACATTGTTTAATATTTTTTAAACCTCATCCCTCCTCACTTAAATTTCACTTCTTTCTATTTGGATGGCAATATGGCAACAAAGTATATGCAAAATAAAAATTTCCACCATAACTTCTGGAGTCAGTAAATGTATTATTAACATGCATTCTGCAAGAAATAGGGTTGCCTAAATTTTTAACTTCTCCCTGACATGCGATGTAATGTGGTCCTGTCAATAAATACCCAATGTGACATTTATCACTGAAGTCAATATTTTCTTCCTTTTACATTTTCACTTTTGCTTTAAACTATTTTAAGTGATATCATCTCAGTCAATTTACCTCAGTCAAGCACATTGTAATCCCTTTGATAAGGTTGATTAATTTATTATAAATTGTAATGTAGGGATAGGAAAGGTACCTTTCTGTGTCCTGTATTCAAAATAAAAAAGATCAGTGTAAATTTTATTTAAACATTACACTTTGTAAAGCCTCAAGGTGATACTTTCTATGGTCAAACAAACTGAATATTATGTTAACCTCCTCTCACTTTTGCACAGAAGTCCTTTATTTTTAATGTGTACGTTCAACATTTCAAGGAACCATCTATTTAAGAAGAGAAGTGCAGTTGATAGTTAATTAATTAATTATGTTTTCTAAATTCATACATTATGTTTTTCTATTATGGAAGTATATCTGTGTTTGTCCATTTACTTACTTCTCTGATTATATGCTTTATATTGAAACTGGGGTTTTTCAGCCTTCTAAAAACCAATAGAATGGAAATTAGCCCTTACTTTCTCCTTCTGAAATTCACCTTGAGTTTGTGGCTAAAGAAAGTTAAACAAGATAAATCCCCTTTGTTGTTCTGTTTGTATTTTCTTTAAGTACACTGATGCAGCTAATTAACAATATAAATTGATCTGGATATTTGCCTTACTAACACCTGCACATTTAAATGACTGGCACTTGATACCATTTGATTAATGCCTTTTTTGACATACCAAAAATGAACTGCCATTTTAAAGATTTCATTGCCAGTCATTACCAGTAAGAGAAAAAAATACAGAATCAGGCAACCTTTCCTCACTCTGTCCACTTCTAAATAAGAACTGATGTCCACATGGCTTTAGATGTCTTTAAAACTTTCTCAGCTGGAGTTGCCTTGCAATATAATATTAAAAGCATATACAGCCCACATCAGACTTAGTTAAATGGGCAACAAATCCCTTATGCTAGCATCTATAGTTAGAGTCTATTCTCTTTTAATTCTTCAATTCATTGAAAAGTAAAATAAACAGAGTAGCATATTGTTGAATTTTAAAATAAATATATTAGGCAAAAGATGTTCACCTCTTGTTTAAATGCCCTGCCAAAGCTACCAAACTGAAAACTGACGTTTTTACCTTGAAGTATCTTTCCATGCTTCTGCAAGGCACAACAGCTTTACCATTACTAAGTTGCTTCAGCTTGTATTTCAACAATAGAGATTCCAAGGAACTCATTCAAAACTCTTTTTTGCACTGTTTTCTGCCAGACCCCCAGCATGTACACATGAGTGACAGCCTCTATCTAGTGCTTGAGTATATAAACCTTTAATCTATCATGGAACTTCTACCACCATAAGAATATATACACACCCATGTGCATATACCTTCATGCACATAACTATTATATAACTACTCATTAAAAATGCCACCAGGTGTGAAACCAGCAGAATGGATTTTCCTAATCTCATCTAGATTTTATGGCTATAATTTGGCTACTGACAAGATTCTAAATTAGCTTTTACTTAAATGAAAGAAGGTAAAACATATATTAGGATTTGGGTTTTTTTTTAAAACCTCTCCCACAATAATTAATTGTTGCATATATGTTAGAATTATTTTTAAAGTGAACTGGGTGGTCAGTTAAATAGAAGAAAATATTTCACTACATTGTGTTTTCTTATTCCCTAAAGTCCATCTCCGTGGAGTAAGCTGCCTTGATGGATGAAACTGCTGTCTCTCAGAATGGAAACCCGCTTTCATAGGAAGGGTGGGGGTGGGAGAGGACTAGTGAAAGACAGAGCTCTAAAATCCTTGCAGCTAGAGTGAATTTACCTCCCCTCCCTCCCCCTTCTTCCCTTTCACCCTTCCTTCCTTTTTTGCTACAGCCCCTTTGGTACATTAGTGTAGTTAACCTTCGCTCTGGCCGAGACCAAGAAGGGTTAATGGAGACCCGGCTTCTGACAGCCTCCAGGTCAGCGATGCTCTCGAGCTTCCATCGCAGGAATTAGAGGATTACCGAGGAATGAATTCGAGGCACCAATCGCCTCACACCTGAACACATCACTCCAAGCCATTGGGATTCATATTAAAAAAAAAAAAAAAAATTCTCCCTTCTGAAAAACGGTTAATTAGATCTGCAGTTATATTTCCTGTTGCACCGAGGACCAAGTAGGACAGCCTGAACTGAATTCCTCAATCTGCCAAGGAAATCGAGCAATTTGGAGAGAGAGAAAATAAATAAATAAATAAATAAATAAATAAATAAATAAATAAATAAATAAATAAATAAATAAATAATAAATCCAGCAAGCTATCGGTTTCTTCAGGAAGGGCAGATTTCTAGGAAAAGGTTAAGAGCGAGAAAGGGAAGGAGAAACGAAAAAAATCTTCCCTTTCCTCACCTTCCGTCTCCCCTTTCCCCCCCGAAATTAGTGCCTTCTTGATTATTTGCAGCTGTTTCGAACCTCAAGGTTTGTTCACAGCAGCGACCGATGCCTCCCGCTTGCAGAAGTGAAAAGCCATTTTCGCGCCAGGACTTTGCTGCTTGAGTTTGGGGAGAAGGTTTTCTTCTCCTTCCCAGCAAACTCCACCCAAAGCCTTGCTAACTTCAGCGAGCCCCGCAAGCCTTTGCGCCCTCGCACTTTAGGCTTCTACACCCAACCTTGGGGCCACAGAACCATTTCCCTCGCTGGACTGTCGCTTGAGACCCCCCCAAAGCTGATTTCCCGCCCTGGAGAGCACGGGGACATCCTGGGGGCGTCGTTAGTGTGTGTCACCCTGCCTCTGCCTTCCTGCTCCCCCTCAGACTTCCTCCCACCTGCCTAGGAGCCCCGAACCTGGAATCCACTCGCCCTGCGGTCCGCAGCGGGTTCCGCCACCCGGCGGCCGCCCTTGACAGTGGGTGGGTGGGATGGAGAGGCAGCCCGCTGGGCTGGTCTGGGCCGCTGCGTCCTCCCTGGAACACTAGGGGAGACAAGGGGGAAGAGGTGCATCCGGGAGAAAGTTCGGGGATGCTGCATGGCGCGGCGGGGAAAAATGCAACCCGTTTGGGCCACGTCGTTACTCCGGGAAGCTGCCTGGAGAGCCCGCGCTGTGCGGGAACCTGCCAGCGTCTCCACGCCGGGCCTGCGATCCCCTTCCGTGGCAACCTGACCACTGGCGCTCGCGACGTAGAGCCCCTTGGCGCCCAAGCCCTCTGCCCCGCGGTGGCCCGCGCAGCTCTCACCCAGCGCCAGCCCAGCCGCGCCGGGACGCGGCGGACTCCCTGCCGCTGGCTGCACCCTGGCGTCTCCCGTCGAGGAGGGAGGGACACAGGCCTGCCCCCGGGATCTCCCTGGCGGTGGTCGAGCCGGCCCCCTCGAGGCTCGCTCCCCCCTCTCAGCCTCGCCAAATTCCTGAAAGCCCCGGCCCCCTTCGTCACCCCGGGGACTTCTAATCACTCCGTATCGATTTCCCTAACTCTTTTCATCCAGTTGAAGACACATCTTAAAACACTCCAGCCCGGAGTGTGCTCTGGGCTTTATCCACACTAATAAAATGATTTACCCTTCTCTCTGCGCTCTCCTCACAGAGGAAAATCGTTCGAGCCCCGGCTATTTGTGTGTGATCAGTAAATATTTAGTGCGGTGACATCCTCAGCTAGGCTTCTGATCGATTCGGGGCCCACCGGGAGGTGCGCATGGTCAGGGCGGGGCCGCGCCGAGCCCGCCGAGGGGGCTCCTCCCGCCCTCGCCGCTGGCCGCTGATTTACGGCCTCCGCAACCAGCAAAGGGGGGCGAAAGCGCGCCGGGAAAATTGGCTTTTCAACCTTTTCACTTTTGACATTCAGCTGCCTCTCCAGGCTCTAATTCTCGCCCTACTCCCCCCTCCCCACCCCAACCTAGGGCGCCCAGTGCGTCCCGAGCGCCCTTCCTGCGGCAGCGCGCTGCGCTCGCGCGCCCGAGGCCCGGGGGCCACCTAGCACAAGCCTACGCCTCGACGCGGGGAGGCCAGGGCCCCTGCCCTGGGAGTCGTCGCCTTCGGGGCGAAAGGCACTCAGCCTGCCCATACCTCAGAGGGTGCAGGGGTTGTGGAGAAGCCGAGAGCTGCAGTGGCCCGGTCGGGGAGCCACTGTCCTCGCTACCTTTTCTCCGACCCTCAGTCTTTTCCCCACTTCTGTAGCTGGTCCTCGACGCCCCTTGGGCCGTATGGCGTCGGGCGGGAACTTTACTTTCCTCGCAGAGAAGCTCCCGTTTCCTTAGAAGCGGAAAAAGCACTTAGCTTGGAGGAGTTGGAAGGGGGCCTCCTACCCTGATCTTGGCTGCCAGAGGGTTGTGGCCGCAGCAGTGACAGTGTCCGCGCCCCCCCTGGCCTCCCCGAGGCGCACACTCCTTCCTTATTTCAGGGCCGCGCCCTGAATCTAGACACCTGGTAATGGGCCCGACCTGAAGTAAAGCATGACACACTCTCGCCCCCTTCCACGGACCCACCACCTCGGGCCGCTGCCTTGTCAGAGGAGGAGGATGTGAGAGATACTAACCCCCTGGGCTCCACCGCTCTCCAGTCTGGGGCGCGGGCCTGAAAAACTCCAACACTGTCGCCCACCTGTTAGCGGCCTTGATCCCGTCTCACCTGAGGCCGGGGCTTCTGCAATTCCCCCCGGGTCCAGGGAGGGAGGTGAGCTACATCGCTGGTTCACGCACCCCTCCCCAGCGCTAGCACCCTCTCCTTTGTCACACACGTGATTTTCTAAACCGCTTTATCTGCAGACTATATCTTTATACTAATGCATACTTAATTGGTCCGTCTTGACTGTCCATATAAAACAATTTAATTAGGGTGCTTTCTTGCTTTGGAAAGCAAAGAAAAAAATCTGCCCAGTGCTTATTGTATTTAGCACCAATACAGGCAGAAAATGTAGCACAAGTTTTTGGTTGAAAGAGCACCTCTGTGCCCATTGAAGGGCGTTGATCCGAAAAGACAGAAAGGACAAGTAAAATCGATTTGAAGCGACCCTCTCTGTCCCTTTCACACCATTCAGAAACTCCATTCCTTCTAAGACAAAGACCAGCGCCTTGGGAATTCTCAGGGAAAAAGAGGTCTCCAGTCCCACAAGCCTAGGGCACTTTTTAAAAACCTTCAATATTGCACTTAAAACCCGCTCTCGGTTCTGTGCCCCCCGCGTGCGGGTTTCACTGGCACACCCTCCGAAGCGTCAGGCGGCATGGCTGACAGCCCCCCACTCCTCTGCAGGCTCGGCCTTCTGACCAGGCCAGACCAGGGTTTTAGGGTTAGTGCAGCCCTCACCTTTGACCCTCAAGATCGAAGTGGCTGCCACACTGCAGAGTGCAAAGTTACAACTCAGGCCAGAGTTAAAACAAAGCAGCAAAATATTTCTCTACTCCCAAACCCAGGGAAACCAGTTCTGGTTCGGCCGCCTGAGCCACCTTACCCAGTAGTACCTCACTCAACTTTTTTTCCTTCTTCTTCTTTTGCAATGAACTGCCCTAGCCACCTCTAAAGGAGGGAACTTGGGTTGTCGGGGCGGCATCGCTGGGTTGCGGTGAGTTGTCCTCCATTAGGAACCCAAACGCCAGGTTATCCGACAGGCGCCCTGGCTGGGGAAGGCAGTCATCGATCAGACCTGGCAGGAAAGGGAGGAGGGAGAGGAGGACAAGGGGAGGGGAGGAAAGAGGCTGAGCTGTGATCACCTTCACCTGCCCTGAGCCCGGCCCCCCTGTTCAACTATCCCTCGACCTTCTGCTGGGGTTAAAGGGGGCGGGGGTGAAAGGGAGGGGGGCACCCCCAGTTACACAAGTGGCCTCCTTCTATAAGAGAATGAGTTCATCACCTCCCCAGAGAAGCCTCACCATCCATCCACTCGTATAACTGATGAGACAAACCACTAGGAAAAACTTCTGTAGCCCATATTTATGGTATTAATGAATAGTTAAAAAAAGATTTACACTTCTTATGATCAATATTCTGAGTTATTTCCCTCAAAGTATATAATTACAGTGTCTTCAGAGTTTTCATCATTGTTTGAGGTGGCAAAACCATTTGTAATTTTCATTAGCCAGTAAACATGTAATTAACATTCAGCACTGTGTTTAACTTAATTCCTGTTTAAGACAAGGACAAGAAGCAGCCGAAGAGGGTTAGTTCCATTTGTCAAGTCTGACATACATCTTACCATAACAGTTTCCTAAAATAAAAGATCCGTGTTTCCCCATTATTCTTCTCTTAAAACAAAACAAAAAAATTCCATTAGTTAAAACTGTATTAAACTGCGAGGGGAAGCATAGTTTGTTCTCAATTTTTGCTAGTTACTGTATTCCTGCTTCCTTTATTCATTTTGGGAGGTTGATGAAGGGAGGGGGTGAATTAAGCATGCATTATCTGAAGACAAAAAGTGGGGAACCCCTCCCCCCAAAATAAATAGGTTTCCTCTTCAGGAAAGTTCTAGAAGGGGAACTGGGAAGGGGGGGACATGAATCTGCAGGGGAGAGGGAAAAATCACTTGGGGGGTGAGTTAAAAGTAGAAAATGAGGATTTCAACGGATTCCTAGGAAAAATGTTGCCCTCCTGTTTCAAGTTCTATCTTTGATCTAGGGTGAGGGGAGCCTGTCTGCCAGTCTGCGAGGCTGCTGCTTTTTTCCCCTCCTCTCCCACCTCTGTTTTTTTCCAACTTGCTTTAGGATTAGCCTCCATCCCTCTCGACCTCAAACAGTGGAATTTGGCTGTGCCTTGGGTCGTCTTTGCTCTGCAATATCGCCTATAGTTGTTGGCGGTTTTCTGCTGAGGCTGAGCCGTTAGCTCCAGCCTCCGACTAAACTCATTAAGTTGGGAGATTTTTTTCAATTGGACGGGTGTTTTTAAAGTCTCGTCTTTCCAGCCCCAAACAAGGTGTAACAACGCACTCTTCCTTCTAAGGAATGAGATGAGAGACAAGGATCACTCCAGACATCTCCTACCTACGGTTTGGGGTTTTTTTTCTTAAAGGCGAGGCTTGCATTCCTCAGCAGCTATGTACAAAGCTCCCTGAAACCTCGTCTCTCTAAAGTTACTGTGCAGGGCTTTCCAAGGCTGAGAGCGCCTAATACATGGGGAAGCACTTCCCTGAGGTGGAAGATCTCTCCCTTCACCTTTCCTCTTTTTCCCTGCAGGCTAGTGCCTACTTTTTATCAGTTTGCACAATCGCTTAGATAAACACCGAGGAGGAGATTCTCTTTAATTATCAAAGACACATCTTTTCAGGGGGCCAACAAAGCATTTATCTCACCCGCCAAACTAAAGGAGAGTTATTCCAGTTTAGAAGGAAGATGCAAGCGGTTTGGGACCTTGAACAAGGCAAATATGGTTTTGGTATGTTTACTTACAGTATTTTTTTTCTCTCTCTCTCTCCTGTCTCACTTTCCTCCTTGGGCTGTGTGGGGTTGGGGATGACTTGGGGTTTTTCAAAAAATCGGATTGCTAACGTGTATGAAATGCCAAGGACTGTGGTTTAAGGTGTTCGGGGAAGGGGGGACAGTCAATTCAATGCCTTGCAATATTTTATTACATGTGTGCGGTAGGAGAGGTGGTGGGGGGCGGGGAGAAGGGGAAAATAAAATTGCGAAGCTGCCAAAATATGATTAAACCGAAGCGTAAAGACTGCGGTGCCTCCCATCTCCTCAAACTCATTTCCTTCGCTAGAGCAAACTAAAAACCAGTCCTATAAGCGTGTTTTTCCAAGCAATAGACGACTCGGTTTTCTAGCAAAGGAGCTGCTAGGCTTGCACTAAGCGTCAGAATTTACTGTTCGATCTGCCTCTGTGCTGTATTTTGCAACCTTGTGCAACTGACATCCAGCCAGGCAGGGAGGGAGAAAAGCTCTGCCCGGCGCCCTCGGCCGCGGCTCGGGGAGGAGAGCGCTCGGTTAAGCTAGAAGAATCGCAACGAGAAGGGTACTCACCATCGGGCGGGGTAGTGGAGCTGGCGTGCGGATTTCAGGCAAACGTTTACCTTTTTGCTGTCTATTACAACCGTGTCGGGCTGACTTAAGCAATTCTGTGCTCTGTCCAGAACGTTCAAGGAACGGTTCCTCATTTTTAAAAAGCCAGCGAGAGAGACGACAGAGACAGAGAAAGAAAAAAGAGAGGAGGGGGTGAGGGGGACGCACATAAACCCAATTCAGAAAGAAAAAAAAAAAAATCATCACCTCTCCGGCAGTGACTCAGGAAACGCAGAGGTGGCGAGATCGGAGTCCGGTCCAACCAAGCCAGAGCCAATTAATTTTAAACCCTGAAGAATTATTCAGATTAAAATGTACAGAAGTTTCATTCTGCTATGCCTACGTGAGCTCAAAGTCGTTTCCCTTTAAGAGCTCTTTTCTTTTAAAGTTGCGTTTTAGGCAGCGAGGACTCTTACACTAGGGGGCAGACAGATACTGTACTTGCTCCAATCTTAAGCAATTTTTTCCCTCCCAGCATATGCTCTGATTTAGCACTGTAAATTTTTCAGAGGACCCAACTCTGACAGCCCCTGGTGATTTTCAAAGTACCACAAGCCAGTGGTTAAAAATTGCATTGACTTGGAAGTTCAGAGAGACACAATGGAAGCCCCTTTCTCTATTCATGGAGCTCCAGTGTGGTGGAAGAGAAAAACACACACGGACTAGATTGAGGGGAAGGAGGAATTCAATGAATCCTGGTGGACAGAACTGATTTCTACTGAGTTCAGAGTTAATCTCGACATTTGCTGGGGTCTGTATTCATATTATGATTTAATTTGTGGAGAATTACAGCCACTTTCTGGAAGAAAATCATATTCCTGGGTGGCTTTTTTTTCCCCCTACAGTAAAATAAATGTTTTTTTCAACTTTCTCCGGCCAAATTAAAGCTTGCCATTCTTCTCATTAAAATAAATTTACATCTACAATAGAAGACTGGGCTGGATTTTCTAAAAAAAAAAAAACAGTAACAACATATTGATATTTATTTTTTAGCCTTAGAGCTGTTTTAATCAAGGAATATAAGCATATCAGAAGAAGACATTTTAAAATATTTTCTCCTTGTTTTTCTTCTCAGTCTGCAGTCTTCTCTCTTCTACTATACAATAAATTAACTACAAATGAAATGGTCATTCATTTTTTTTTGTTTTTTGACTTTTTAATAGCACCCCTATAACTGAATGAGTCCGAAAATACAGAGTAAAACACCTCTGACTTATTGGCAGCCCTGTGGTTGTATGCCTAGCAGGATCCAGAGCTGTAGGAGATGGTTGGGAAATCCTTCATTTTAAATCTGAAGCCATCAGAGCGTACATCAAATACCAAAAATCTCAAAGTGTCCTGGAGAAGCTCTTCTTCCTTAAAAATTTCCGACTGCATGTTTGTAAAAGGTGATCTTGCCATGGAAGTGTCTGCACCCAAGAGGCAAGTTTAGGATATCCTTATAATCAATTATTCTTATCTTCTATTAAATTGAGATGGGGCTGCCCATTAGATTTTCTGTCTCAACCCCAGCCCTACCACATCTCTGCTGAGTTTGCCCCTAATCTACTGACATTTGTAGCATTAGGAAATTCCAAATCATAGAGGCTGAAAAGAAAAAGAGTAAAAAAAAAAAAAAAGCACAGCCTTCTCCGAAATGATTTCTTTTCCATCCTTCTTGTCCTCTTTAGGAGAAAGTTATATTGTGTCTCTAATCAACCTGAAATTTTCTGCCTGGCTTTGCTCTATGGCAATCTCTTTACACACCAGGTTTATGATAGCTCAGTGTCCACAATAGTTTTTTTTTTAAAACAACTTCCAAATAATCCCAGCACCTGCAGCTTTAGTGAAATATGTCATTTCAGCGGAGGAAGGGTGAGGGCTAAGGAGGTTTCAAGAATGAAGCATAAGGAGAATCTCTCCTTCCCTATAAACTAGTGCCTATCTGCCTACATCTTCATTTATTTTCATATTCTCCCCATGTGTGTAAAGGGTATTGAGTGCAAAGTATAATCTACACATGTCAGTTATATGTATGGTTTATTTTTTTTTTTAATCCTTCATCACTCCGATTTTTTAAACTATCAAGGATGCTTTCCTATGGTCATTAATTTACTCTTTATGTGTGTTCATGTTTCCTGAAGCTCAACATGTTTTGTGTAAAATATCTTAATTGTTCATAAACCTGGTTGGATTACCAGTCTACAGTTTTTTCTTGGTGCAAAGAGTGTATGATGGAGTCACAGTTTTGTTCTATAAGTTTTGAATAATCATAATCCACTAACTGGTCAAAATCCAACAGACAGGTTACTGATTTGGAATACAGTGTGTTCTGGGGGTCAATTCTAGATGTTTGATGTTTAAACCAAAAGCCCTGGAATTCAGAGACATAACTGGCTTGATGATTTTAGCACATTGAGCAGAATGGCACAGGAGATGAAGTTGTTCTCATTGCAGTGAATCTCTTGAGGAAGAATATGGCTTGTGCGTGATTCCTGTGAGTTGTACTTGTTATTATTCCCAATTTGGGGCAGAATCTCTGGGTGTGTTTTAATGACTGTATGAATGCTTAAAAGGAACTTGAGGAACAATGAAGTCGTACTCAACTGTTCTATTACCTAGAAGCATAGTCGCTGAAGCTTTTGTCTGTGTACATTGACAAATGCGCATCTGATATATGTGCGCTTACATGTGTGTACAGAGGGTATGCACAGGGGACGCTGGGAGGCTGCCTCCGCTTGTCCATCAGCGGGCAGAAAGGTCTTTTCACCTCTCACCACGACTGGGTGTGTGGCAGGACGTGGGCTTGGGAGTTAGCTGAAACTAACGAGAGAGGATAAAGTTGAAGAAAATTGATTTTAATTGCATCATGACAATGAGATGAAGTCTATTTCTGCTTCTCAGCATCCGAGATGCTTTATTTGAGCAATTAAAATGTCAGGCCACATTCCTGTGAAATGTTAGCCCTACAAGGAAAACACAACCACTGAACGGCTCCTTTTCTCTAAAAAAATGAAAGAGAGAGAAAGAGAAAGAAAGAAAGAAAGAAAGAAAAAGGAAAAAAGAAAGAAAGAAAGAAAGAAAGAAAGAAAGAAAGAAAGAAAGAAAGAAAGAAAGAAAGAAAAAAGAAAAAGGAAGGAAGGAAGGAAGAAAGGAAGAAAAAAAAATAGCCACCAAACCAAGCAAGTGATCAGAGTAGACTAAGGGAAGGGTCTACCATCACCCGGATTTGACCAAATGTTTCGTTTGGAAAAATGCCTGCAAGCTCGGCTCGAGGCACCTTCCCATCCTCACCCACTACCCCTCTGCAAAGAAACCGGGGAACTTTTCTCTTTCTCTGGCACTGTGGGCATAAAGATGCGCTGGGAGTCCCGGGTGGTGCGCGAGCGACGGATTTGGCGGCATTGCCAAGTTGCGAGAGTCGAAGTCCTTGATTCCATCCAAAGCCTCTCGCGGAGCCTTTAAGAGGAGCTGTGTGTGCGCGCCGCGGTCCTCTCCCCTCTGGGGCGGAAACCTCGGGTGCGGGTGCGGAGAGAGCCGTGGCCGCGCGCCCGGGGCCAGTGTGGGCCCATCCCCCGCTTGGCAGTGGCGGCGGCACAGCCGCCCCCTCCCCGCCCCCCTTTGCCCCCCGCGCCCGGGCCGCGACACAGCTCGCGCTAGGACCGGGCTGAGCCCGCAGCCGCCATGGCGGGGCCGCCGCGCTCCGGCCAATGACGGCGAGGGGGCGGTGCGCGCGCGCCTGGCCAGGCCAACCCCGGCTGCTGCCTTATAAGGCGCGCCGTCGCCATGGCAACGTGCGCTAAGTTGCAGCAGTCGTGTCAAAGTTCACTATATAGAGAGCTCAGTGAGCTGATCGCGGAGAAGCCACTTCTGCCAGCCCCGGCGCCTATAAATCGCATTCCCTCCCGCGCCCCCCTTTTTAGCATATTTGATCACTTTGATTCTCTGTTCTTTTCTCTCCGCGGTGTGTGTGTGCGTGCGCGCGTGTGTGTTTTCTTCTCCTCCTCCTCCTCTCCCCGAGTTGTCTTCTTTCTCCGGGTGCCGTGCTGCCTTTTTTCCCCTCTTTCATTCTTTCTCTCCGTCTTTTCCTCCCCCCTCTGCGCACGAAGGATGTGCTTCTAGGTGGTGATCTGCCCTCCTCTCTCTCTTTTATCATTTCTCCCCCGCCGCCGGCGAGTTGACTCTTTCCCTATGTGTGTGAGGCGGCGGCGGCGGCAGCAGCAGCAGCAGCGGCTTCGGAGGCGGCAGCAGCGGCAGCAGCGGCTTCAGCGGCGGCGGCGGCGCTAGACGCGGCGGTTCCGGGCCCGACCCGGCGGCTTCGGCGGCGGCGGCGGCGGCGGCGGCTCCAGCGGCGGCGGCGGCCCAGGCGGCCCGCAGGGAGCGGCGAGCGGCCTCTATCCGGCGAAAGCGGGCGGCGGCGGCCGGAGCAAGCGAGGCGCGCGCCGGGCGCCTGTGGCAGGCGGCGGCGGCGGCCCAGCGCCAGGACGACGCCGCGCAGCGCCCGACGCGGACCACTTTCATGCTGATTCCCCCGGACCCGGGCAGCGCTCCGGCCACTCCGCGGGCCGCCGGCCTCCGCCCCGGCCTGCCTGGCTCTCTGGGTGCGCCCAAGACCGGGGCCTCTGCTCTCCTAGTCCTCCTGAATTCGATGGCTTTCCTGAATGGCTGACTGTGGGCTGCCCTGGACTTGGCCCCCGGACAGTCGCCTCTCCTCCTCCTCCTCCTCCTCCTCTTCTTCCTCCTCCTACTCCAACTCCTCGGCTGCACACCAGCTCTGAGAGCGAGAGAGTGAACGAGAGAGGGAGGGAGAGAGTGAGAGCGAGGGAGATCTTTGGAGAGATTTTTTTTTTTTTTTTTGCCTCCTACTTCTGTCTTGAAGCCAGACAATCGACTTGCAGCTCTCCCTCCCCTCCCTCTCTCTCCACGTTCTGCTCCCACTTGCTCTCCCCCGGCCCCATCCCCTCCCCTCCCGGCGGAAAGCCCCCCGAAAGCAACAAAGCTGAGCCGAGAGAAACAAACAAAACAAACACACCGGGCCAGACAAGCAATCGACAAAACTTTGCAAAGCAGAAACAAAAAAGGAAAAACTAACCAACCTCAACCAACCAGACCCCGAGCCACCCGGGGCGCCCTCTCGCACCCTTGCACACACAAAAGGCGGCGCGCCGGAGCCCGAGACCCGGGAGCCGCCGCCGCCAGCAGCCAGGGGAGCAGGAAGTCCGGACGCGGCCCCCATAGATATGGCAATGGTAGTCAGCACGTGGCGCGACCCCCAGGACGAGGTGCCCGGCTCTCAGGGCAGCCAGGCCTCGCAGGCGCCGCCCGTGCCCGGACCGCCGCCGGGCGCCCCGCACACGCCACAGACGCCTGGCCAAGGGGGCCCGGCCAGCACGCCGGCCCAGACGGCGGCCGGCGGCCAGGGCGGCCCTGGCGGTCCGGGCGGCGACAAGCAGCAGCAGCAGCAGCACATCGAGTGCGTGGTGTGCGGGGACAAGTCGAGCGGCAAGCACTACGGCCAGTTCACGTGCGAGGGCTGCAAGAGCTTCTTCAAGCGCAGCGTGCGGAGGAACCTGAGCTACACGTGCCGCGCCAACCGGAACTGTCCCATCGACCAGCACCACCGCAACCAGTGCCAGTACTGCCGCCTCAAAAAGTGCCTCAAAGTGGGCATGAGACGGGAAGGTATCGGCCTCTCATTTCTACCCCCCTCGCCTGGGGTCCCGGGGCCCTGGGTGCGTTTGGCTAGCCTGCTCTGGGTAAGGACACGGAAGCCCCAAGCTCTTCTCTTCGTATTGCAGCTGAAAGGGGTTTTATACTAGAAGCAAGTTCTGCATTGGAACCCAGATCCCCAAATCCGCATGCTTTGGCCGACTGATTTCCTCTAATACTCTCTCTTCGGGCTCTTTTAATTTTCCTTGCATTGACTACCAGTTCATTCGAGTTCGCCTTTCTGCAAGTGATGGGGTGTTGTTTGTTGTTGTTGTTTTAAAGCCTGGTTTACTTCTCTCTCTTTCCTCTCAGTTTTTTTCTCCTTGTTTTTCCTGCATGATCAACACATGTCCCTCCTCACCACCCCTCTCCCCAGCCCCCACCCTCTCAAAAAAAAATCAAAAAAAAAAAAAAACCCAACAACCTGAGATTGTACTTTTGTACAGGAGGTTCAAATTACAAATGGCAATTTTACGCACTTCGCCGTATTAATGCTGCCGCCCGGGCAGCACTCATGTGACCCTCCGTGGATTAACATTCGGCTGGAAAAAAAAAAAAAACAAACAAAACCTCTGTTTTCTTTTTTCCTTTCACTTTTGAAAGGAGGAGATCGCGATAGGGAGTAGGGGAAGGGTGGGCGAGGGGCCCTGGGCGGCTGCTTTCGCTCTGCGCGAGTTGGGTCTTTGTGATATGAAATTCGCCGAGCGCCGCAAGCCGTGCTCGGCCAATGGCGCGCTCGGCGCCGGGCGCGGGCTCCGGGTTGGGGCGAGCGAACGCCGCGGTTTCTTTGTGTTTCTGCGAGAGCGACTCTCCCCGTCCGGCGTCAGATAACAGCTCGTGCCCGAGCCTGGCCGGCTTTCCCCGGCCCTCCCGGGCCCTCCCCGGCCCTCCCCGGGCTGCGCCGGCCGCCCGTTCCCCGCCTCTCCCCGGCTTCCTCTCGCCTCGGCCGGCCTGTCTCTCCGCCCTCTCTCTCCGTCTCTCTTCCTCCGAGCACACCGATTAGGCTGCCGCCAGACCTCGGCTCTCAACTTGTCTCTCACTGGGGGTGGCCCGCGGGGCTGGGTTGCGGGGTTGGGGGAAAGCGGTTCCGGGGTGAAGCCTGGTGTCTTTTGCAAAAGCGTTTCACCCTCCCCCCAGCCTCGCCCCTCCCGCTCCCTCTCCTCCAATCAATAAAAAATATCAGCCGTTTAGCAGTAAGGAAGAAAGATGCCCCCAGAATGCTCCATCCCTCCCATCGTGCCGGGGACCGCGAGGCAAAGCGGCCAATTCTGGGTCCTCGGCCGCCCAGCCCGGAGTGGGCCTCCGAGGCCAGTGTGCCGCCCTGGCCGCCAGAGCTTGCCTGGGTGGTGATTTGAGAGGAGTGCAGCCGGGCTCCCGGCGACTCCCAGGTCTGTGGCCCTAGCGCGCTGGTGAGAGGGGCAGGCCTGCCTGTTCCTGCGCCCCGCGGGGTCTGGGTCAGGTGGGGGTCGGGCTGGGGCAGACCCTGCCGGGGTAGCAGGGGAACGAAGCTGGTCATTAACTGCGGAGTGTCTCCTTTCCTCCCTGCAGCGGTGCAGAGGGGCAGGATGCCGCCCACCCAGCCGACCCACGGGCAGTTTGCGCTGACCAACGGGGACCCCCTCAACTGCCACTCGTACCTGTCCGGATATATTTCTCTGTTGCTGCGCGCCGAACCCTATCCCACGTCGCGCTTCGGCAGCCAGTGCATGCAGCCCAACAACATCATGGGCATCGAGAACATTTGCGAACTGGCCGCGCGGATGCTCTTCAGCGCCGTCGAGTGGGCCCGGAACATCCCCTTCTTTCCTGACCTGCAGATCACCGACCAGGTGGCCCTGCTTCGCCTCACCTGGAGCGAGCTGTTCGTGCTGAACGCGGCACAGTGCTCCATGCCCCTCCACGTCGCCCCGCTACTGGCCGCCGCCGGCCTACACGCCTCGCCCATGTCCGCCGACCGGGTGGTCGCCTTTATGGACCACATACGGATCTTCCAAGAGCAAGTGGAGAAGCTCAAAGCGCTGCACGTTGACTCCGCCGAGTACAGCTGCCTCAAGGCCATAGTCCTGTTCACCTCAGGTAGGAAGGAGCCCTGCCCTCTCATGCCCAAGCGCTCCTAGCTCAGAGTTAGGGCCTAACCTCTTCGGAGCCCCCAGAACTAGCCCAGCCTCCCCCTTAAAAAGCCGAACTGTCTGTGCAATTTGGAATGGGAACTTTGCATAGCTAGTGGGGCCCCACCAGGCCTGTCCTGGGGAGAGGGGAGAGGAGCGAAGGCTGGGTTGCAGGAAGGATGCTTCAGACACACTCTCAAAATAGGCCATGGGGAAGCCTCTCAGGCCTGTTCCCCTCCCACCAGACTAGGATGCATGCTTCTACACCCTCCCTTAGCTCAGGCCCTCTGGACTAGCTGAGCCTGTGGAATCTCCTCTACCCCATGGCTTTCTCTGTCACCCTGGCTGAGCCTCTAGAAGATGCCCCTAGGCACTGGAGCAGTCCTGCTATCATCCCTGCAGGGGAAAGTTTGCCCCTGCAGGGGAAAAGTTTGCCTGCTAATTCAGTAGGAGTTGGAGCTCCAGGCACATCCAACCTGAGGGCAGCAATTTTCAAAATCATATTTTTATTAAAACAATGCAGACTGCCAGGAGAGGGGAAAGAGCTGTCAGAAGGGGGCAAGAGGAAGAAAGGGGCCATCATAACTCTTCAGAATGCCTGTAGGGGGTTGAAGACTCTGGCCTCTCGCTTTCCCTGCCCAGGCAAAGAGTTAAGGCAATTTTCAAACAACCCAAAGTGTATGCCAACTTGGGCTGGGTATGCGTATTGCTGGAGATAAAAAACCATCATTGACTGCATTATGAAATCTAATTAGTTTGCAGGTAGTTTAACCTGTGTGAGTAATAGACCTAATATTAATTAACTCTTGAGGCCAAACGATTGTTGAAGGTGTCTGGCTTACCACTTTGGGCCACACCTGAGCCTTTTGGCTGCCTCCAGGCTGAGTTCAGCAGAGCCCAGGTGGGTGGAAATCACCCCTTCCACATTCCTGTTCTAAGTTGTCAGCTGATCCCTTTGTCACGGCTGAGAGGGAAAGGGGTTCCCAGTTCAGGATAACAAACATCTGGACCTGGGTAGGGCTTGGAACCTAGTCACCCACTGCAGGTTTTGCAGCTTGTAATCAGGACACGAGGAGAGCTGTGGAATTCCTGTGGCAGGCAAAATAATCCAGTCTCTTCCTTACTGTTCCAAAGAATTCTGGGGGCCCAAGTCATTAGCTGAATCTATTGCAGGTTCTGAGTCCTTAACCCACTGTTTTTTACATATTGCTGCTCTTCACATAAAATCCACCACCTCCACTGCCACCCCAAATGCTGTCTTTGAAAGTCCTTAGGTAATCAATTAAAGGACAGTGTGTGGTCAAGGAAGAGCTGTATGCAGAGGCTTGGTTCTGGATTATTTTTCTCGGGGGACCTGTCATAACTAGAACATTTGCCTGATGCAGAGGTACAGGCAGGATCTTCCCCTAGCCTATAGCCACCTTCTCCCCTTCCCCAAACCCTAACCCAGCCCAAGTTCCCAGACCATCTGGGTGGTGGTTCATTTCTTGATATCCTTGTTAGCTCTTAGACTTACCCTTGGTCTTCCAAGGAAAGAAATGCCTGATACTGTCGTACCAGTTTAATTTATTACTATTTGCAAAATGTAGAGGCCTGTGTGGAGAATGCGAATCACCTTACAAAGAGATAAAGGTTCCTGTTATCTGATTCTGAGACAGTCCGCTGTAAGAAGTAGTTCTATGCAAACAGATCTTTTAATTCCTGATCACAGACACCAATGCATTCTGTATACATGCAAAGTCCTAGATCTACACATGAGGAGATTATATGTGTGTTCTGTTTCTTGGGGTGGACGTGGTGGCAGCTCTTTTTGAATATCTACTTTAAGAATTCACAGTATGCATGTGTTAGCCCTCGTCTTGCCTGGGGAGCCCCCAAAGGTCAGGTCACAACCTGCACCGCCTTCACTGAGAAGCCTCTCATTTCAAAGGCACTTATTGTATTTTCATGTATCCGAAAAAGAAAAGTGTTTTCCTGAAGATAACGGGGAGGGGTCTCATCTTGGAGGGACCTAGGTTTAAAAAAAAAATAAGGAGGGGGGTGGTAGGAGAAAAAGGGAGAGAGAAGAAAAGGAGGGAAAAGAAACAGCTCAAATGAACAGAGAGATCACAGTTTGCATGGCTGCCCTTCAATAGGCTAAACTGACAAGATCAGTTTTAAAGGGCCACTTAAATCAGTTTCAAAGACTGGAGAAAAATGAGTCGCCCTCTTTGGGGAGAATCTGAGGCTGGGTCGTGGGCGCCATTACCCGGGGCTGGGCCAGGTTGTTGCCCCCCCCACACTATATAATTATAAGCCAAACTATTATTTACAGAGGAGGAGGGGGTGGAGCACTAGCAGTTTTGGTTTCATCTGTTTGTCTGTTTACTGACCTGGGCCAGATTTACCCAATGCACTTTGCTTGGGCCTCCCAG
This sequence comes from Kogia breviceps, assembly GCF_026419965.1. Lineage (NCBI taxonomy): Eukaryota > Metazoa > Chordata > Mammalia > Artiodactyla > Physeteridae > Kogia > Kogia breviceps. The sequence goes on along the minus strand of NC_081312.1, from coordinate 116,655,464 downwards.
TGACCAAGCCTGAGGACTCGGACAGGGAAAGCCTACAACGCATTGAGCAGTGTTTTATTTTAAAGCAAATACCCCAGGACCATTTCTTACGGTCCCCGCCCCCCCAAACCCCACCCCCACCCCAGTTTTCAGTATGTAGGCATTTGCTCCAACTCCGGTTGGGGCAGTTTGACAGAGCACTGTACACACACCTCATGTGACCCATTTCAGACCTCTTAATCTGATGACTGAATTCTTCGTCTTCTTCTTCTTCTTTTTTTTTTAAACTTTCTTCCAGATGCCTGTGGTCTCTCTGATGTAGCCCATGTGGAAAGCTTGCAGGAAAAGTCCCAGTGTGCTTTGGAAGAATACGTTAGGAGCCAGTACCCCAACCAACCAACGCGATTCGGAAAGCTTTTGCTTCGCCTCCCTTCCCTCCGCACGGTCTCCTCCTCAGTCATAGAGCAATTGTTTTTCGTCCGTTTGGTAGGTAAAACCCCCATCGAAACCCTCATCCGGGATATGTTACTGTCCGGCAGCAGTTTTAACTGGCCGTATATGGCAATTCAATAAATAAATAAATCAAGATAAGAAGGGGGAGTGAAACAGAGAGAAAGAAAAGGCAAAAGACTGGTTTGTTTGCTTAAATTCCTTCTATTAAGAAAGGATATAAAAGGATGTTACAAGTTTGCTAAAAGAAGAGAGGGGAAGAATTTAATGGACTGTGAATTTCCAAAAAAAAAAGACTGTCAAATGAACTTTTACAGAATGCATTAAAAAAAAAAAAACTCCTGTGTCGGTCAGAACAACTTGCTACTTATCATTTTTGTATAAAAAGGAAATTAGTCTTTTTCTTTTTTTGGTAAATTTTGGAAAAATATTGCTAAAAGTGCATTTAAGGAGATTGGGAGAAAATTAGCAGAATGGAGAAAGTAAGTCTTTTTTTTTTCCAAATTATTAATTGTCCTGTGTCTATGTACCTCTAGCTGTTCTTTTTTGTACTTTTCTGGTTCCAAACCAGTTTATTCTGTGGTTCTATAATAAGTTTTGATATAATCTTGGCTTCTTAAAAACTGTGTATCCTTAAAATATATGTTCTGCAAGAATTAAAACTCAGTCCATGAAATATCATAGGAAGACATAAAACTTTAAAAGGCAACTCAAAGATGATGGAAACGCACTTACAAGTGGTGACCAAAAATTTTAGGTGAAGTTGAGCACTCTAATTTGAGAACTGGAGGAACCACATACAACACTTAACTTCCCCTACCCTGCCCCCCCCCCCAAAAAAAAGATACCTTGACAAACCTAGCTTTTTAAAAATATTTTAAGAAAGAGAATGAACTGTGGAATTTATTGGCAGCCAAGGAATGTGTCCAAGACACATGCTGAGGTTTTGAATAAAAAGTGAACTTTTGTAATTTGAATTGGGTCCCGCTTAGTTCTTGAATTGTTATGAAAATCCTATATCTGTTTGTATATTTGCAAACCCTTTGTACTATAATTGTTGATATTTTCCCTTTTTAAAAAATACCATTGAAATCAGCATGACAAAATAACACTGTTGGCACTTATAGGTAACGTGATTGATTCAGTATCTTAGAGTTTACAGTTTGTGTTTTAAAAAAACTGAAGGTTTTTTTTTTAAGTGCAACATTTCTGTATACTGTAAAAGTTATAATAACTGAACTGTTTGGTCGAGTCTTTGTGTGTTATATTCCAAGGAAAATTGAAAGTATTCAGAAATTAAAATATTATTTGATATCTGAAATCTGTTTGGCTGTCCCCACTCACTGTCTTTCCTTCGAGAAGCCCCTGTGAGCTCTCACTGAGCTGGGCCGGGGGCTCTATTTGTTTACTCCCCTCAGCCAGTTTGTTCAAAGATAGACTAGTGTATTTGCCTGTTTAATTTGTGGGGGGGGGCTGAAGTTAATGGTTTATCTATGGTTTAGGAAGTGCCATACTGATATAGTAAACCACCCCCATTCACCTAATCCTTCTTTTAATTAAAAATGGATTTTCCAGGAAAAAAAAAAGGCCCTTATATTTGTCACACTTAAGTGCCTGCTTAGGGAAGGTATTGTGAAAAGTATTAGAAATCTTGAGATCAGTATCTATTTTATGATCAGGAAAAAATACTGTTTTGTACATTTCTGACAGTTATGCAGAAGACCGTTCAAGCAAGCTATCACAGCCTTGTAAATAGAAGGCAGTTGTTTGCAATGAGTTTTTCCTTAAGTAGGTGTGATTTTTAAAAATATTCTGTGGTTCTCATCTAGTGTGGTTGTTGAGCGGATTTCAAATTCAGTGATATAGCTTAGAGCGGCTGAAGGGTTTATTTTTAATGTATATATGATAACTTGCAGTTGGCCTTCCTCCCTCCTCCCCCCGTACGTTCATTCTGTGAGAGCATGACCACAGGTCAAGGGAATCTTTTCCATTGGAGTTCTGTACATAAAAACACATCGACATTTTGACACTTCAGATTGTGTAGATGCAGTCTGTACTGCTCTTGGGATCCTTTGTCCTTAAAAGCCAAATTAAGAAAAGGAAGAGAAAGAAAAAGAGAAAGAAAGAAGGAAACTTTACAGGGTGTGCGGATTTGGCAGTATCTTGTTTTGGAGTCTTTTCCTCTTTCTCTTTTCCTGGTTCGGAGGAAGCTCGGCGTGTGGGAGCTTTTGCAATTTTTGTTCCTATTGAGGCTTTGCAGCAGCCCCACCACTATCCCGTGCCGTGGTTTGATTTTAAAAGGGGGTTGTGGGTAAAGGGGATGTGAAAGAAAAGGGATCATTTTGTAAAGTGTATTAAACTTTGATACTCAGTTCCAGTCAATACATGTAGACCAGAAAAATCTGTCTGATTTGTGCATTTGAGCGGAGTTCTCCATCTGACCCTCAGCTTCTTTCTGTAGATATATACATACACAAATATAAGTATGTTCTTATGGCAGAACATCGCTGACCTCTAGATCGAGGTTTTGTAGGTTGTTGTTTTTTTTCTCCTCTTGCAAGTGCTATCCATGTGAGTGTGTGAAGTTTCTCTAATAAGTAAAACACAGGCCCTTTTCCGTGTTTGTTTTGTGTTAGTTTATTGTAAACAGCCATTTGTTGTAAATTATTATTGGCATTAAATTATAATTTATGATTTTCAAAGCAAAAGACAGTCCCTGTTTTATTATGCTTTAAGCATGTGTTCTAGACGTTGGAAATCTCTCTCTCACTCTCTCTAAGTTTCAGCAGTGAGCTTGGGGTCTGCGAGGCAGAAAAACAGGACCCAAAATTTTTCAAACGGTTAAAACAAAACCCCTTGTATATGTTTAGAGTGGCCGGAGGAGGATCTGTTTAGAGTCTTGAGTTTGGTTTAAGTTTATTGCATTTAAAGAAAGTTTTTCTTTTCACGCTGAGTTAGAACAAAAGATCTTTGCTGCGACTGAATTGGACAAAAGACGAGGGCTGGGACTCAGCGAGTGCGTTCTGTGTGAAATTGACGAGATCTTTAAAAAAGCTGCTAAACATGGCGACTCTTTCCCTTTAAGTGTCTCTTTTTCCTTGCTGTTTTTTTTTTTTTTTTTTTTTCCTCCATCTGATCTGAGCTCGCTTTATTTCTTTTCCCAACCCCGCTCCCCCTCCTCCTGTTGGTGCTCGGGGGAGTGAGAGAACCCAGTTAGAGGCGAGATGCAACAATAGTCTGAGGAGGGAGAGAGAGGGAGAGAGAGAGAGAGAGAGAGAGAGAGAGAGAGAGAGGGAGAGAGGGAGAGAGGGAGAGAGGGAGAGAGGGAGAGAGAGGGAGAGGGAGAGGGTCGGTCGCTGCTTCTCGACACTTTCAAACAAACCTGGGGGAAGACTAAGCTGGGGGTCGGGGGGGGGGCGGTGAATTCTAGCCTGTTCTCTCGGCTCGCGGTCTCCCTGCCTCGGCCTTTCACCAAGAGTTCTCTCTGGGCCGCCAGGGGCTGGGGCTCAAAGTTAGCGGACGACGTCCGGGGCCGGCTCCGCGGAGACCGCTGGGTTAGCATCCGGCCGGCTGCGGGGACGGGAGCCTGGAGTTGGCAGCAGCTGCTGAGAAGTGCCTGCCCCCCCAGCCCCCGCCCCCCACTTACGTGCGGCGGAATTCCGCCCGCGCCCCCGGAAAGTCCGGGGTGCCGGGCGCGCGGAGCTGCACTCCTGGGATGTGCATTAAGCCGCGACGGGCGGGGGGCGGGTGCGGGGGGCGGTCAGGGGGAGCTCGAGCGTGTGAAACTCTGCCTCGAAGCTCGCTTTTGACTTGGTCCTATGAGCTGAGCCAACATGGCGTCTCCCATTGCACCGCGAGCGCCGGGCTGCCAGGCACGGCAGGGCCGGGTAATAGAAAACACATTGGTTACCAAAAAGAAAAAAAAGGGGGGGGGCGGCTAAAGGCCATTCCATCTGCAGGCAGAAAACCCTCTTTTAAACTCTCTGGCGAGTGAGTGCGGTCCTCGATTATTCTGTAATTAAAGCAGCAGAATTACTAGGGAACATATTGGTGACACAGTATCCCCTTCTCTGTTCGCCCCCTCCCCCTTATAATCCGGAGAGTTTATTTCAGGCCTCCCCTCCCAACAAGAACCAAATGAGAAAAAGTCTGTATCCTCAACTGTGATCTTAAATGTTTGAATGGTATAGGGGGAGGGGGAGAGGCCAGTATTAACAGACCTCGGTCAGTTCTCGCGCTCATTAATGCAGGGGCTGCGCCGGCGGGTTGTGCCGGGGCCTCCTCCGAGCTGGGGGGTGGGGACCGGGCTGCGATCCCCGCCGGGCGTGGGCACAACTTGCTGCTTGCATGGCAAACTTAGAGGAAAGCTAGCTTTCTGGGTGGAGGGGTGACTGGGGGTGCGCCGGGGTCGAGGGCGGGTTCCGGGCGGGCGGTCGCAGGCGCTAGAAATGTGTGAGCCGGCGTGGACGGCGCTCCTGACAGGAGCACTTCACAGCGGGGGATCTCCTTTATCTAATAGGTTTGAGAGGAGGCGAGGTCGGCCGTGGGACAGACCTGGCCGCCCAGAGAGGGTCTTCTGAGAGCCTCTGGAGAGACAGTGGCTTGGCCCGGGCTGAGCCTTCAGCCGACGGGGGAATCGCCCCTTACGTCCAACTGCAATTCCAGCCCAGGCCTGGAGACCCTTACCCTCAGCCGCCTGGGAGGGGAGTGAGGTACTCTGAATTCTGGGCCGCGTCAAGATTTATTGAAGTTAGGTTTAAAAAACGTGCTTCAGATGATTTTTCCCATTTTCTCAGATTTCAAAGGCTCCCTGCAGTGCGGCTGCCTAATTAATGGTGAAATTCAACTAAATCTAATTATGCAGTAATTTTAAAGCAGTTAGTGCTGGGCGTTGGTTTGTAATAGGACCCCAGTTTTTTAAAGTTTGCTTACTCTGTTGGTTTAGGGGAAAGCTATCTTTTGTAAGGCAAAGAAAGACGTGGAAATAGTTTTACTACGTGAACTAGAGGGCTGAGAACGGCCCCCATCCCCTCCATTTCCATCCCCACTTCTATCTCCCTTCCCTTCTCTCTTTTTTTTTTTCCTCTCTCAAACTCACGCTCAAAAACTGAGCGAGGTGCTAACCCAGCCAGGGGACATGGTTTCATAGCCAAAGGGGAAAGATAATTTTTCATAAGGAGACACAAAGGGACTTGGTATCTGCCCTCTTGGACGCATCTGTAAATGCCCGAAAACAGGGAAGGGACTCTCATCTCTTCTAATAGAGAACAGATTTCGTCTCCTTAACATCCATTGTCATTAAGGAGAAAAGCTGACTCTTGGAGTTATAAATCTTATCGTCCTTCTGATAACACACTTGTAATAAGTTAGCGTCTTATTCAAAGTGAATTGTAAAACTGCCTCATTTAATATGGCATCTGTGTCATTAAAACTTTTCATTCCCCCCCCCCCTTGCGTCTTGCAGGCTTGGCATTCAAGAAAGCGCCTAGGTGCCTAGTGGGCCTCTGGGGTAGGACCAAGGGAGAGAGTGGTGTAAGAGATGGGCTACCCGGATTTAGCCTGTGGATCTTAGTCTGGGGTGAGAGACCCCTGAGGCAGAGAGGGCCTGGCGAGGGGGGGTGCTGTGTCCCCCTTTCCCATCCCCCGGAGCAGCCCCCTCTAAATGACGTTCCTTGAAAGAAACATGCTTGTGATTAGCTAAGCAAACACATCTGCTTTCGGAGTTGGGCCTTCGTTAATTAGCTGAACAAAGGGCCGTTTTGCTTTTTACCTTTTGCTGGGGGAGAGGGTGTTATTTCAGGAGTGTCGCAGGCCCTCCTCTTTTCAATTGCAGCCACGACGTTAATTTTATTGGGATTACTGATGGGAAATGAGGTGGCGCAGGCTTCCGAGAGGAAAAGCTTGATCATTACCCCCTTTGGAACTATATTTTTCCACCCAACCTCCTGCTCGCGAGGAGGGGGTGGGGGGCGAACTACGCAGCAAGTTCGGAGCAATTGGAATCAGGTTCGCCGTCCGCTGATATCGGGTGACAGAGCGTGTGTTGAAGCTGAACTCTATAATTTGCTCCTCTGTTTCTTTATTAGGCCTGGACAACGAACTAATGAGCTTTGGCCCAGCACAGTGTCACTTGTATTTATTTTCTTATGGCAACTTTGAGATAGCGGAAGTGTTCCTTACCAGGAGCCAGAGAGGGCCCGGAGTCCTGACTCAGGCTGTCCCCAGCCGGGGTTGGTGGCTGCGTCCCCGGGGAGCGAGGGCGCGGCGAGGGCCTGCGCAGAACTGACGGAGCCCGGGGACTGGGCCTTTAGGTGACGCCCTGGGGCGCTCAGGAAGGGGTTAGGCCCTGTGTAGGCCCAGACATTACCGCAGGCTCACCTCCCTGAGGTTGAGGTCGAGGGGCGCGAGGCTAGCCTAGGGTAGGTCCCCAGGCAGGATGATGGTCGGAGGTGCAAAGGTGGCTTGGCTCCCTCCTGGCGCCGGGCAGAGGAGGGATCCACAAACAGAGCGTGTCGGGCCAAAGAACCCTTGGAGCGAGTGGGACTATCCCACCCTAAGGCCAAAGCGTCTGTCTGCTTTGTGTTGAGGGAGGCCCGGCTCAGCTCTCTGGTTAACTGGTTTGTGGGTGGGTGGGGGAGAGGATGCTTTAAAGGATGCTTCGCGGGGTCCTGAAGTGCGGGGGCTTCCCTTCCCTCTCTCCCTAGTTTGCTCCAAAGAGTCTCAGTTGGAGAGGCCTGAAATAAAGTAAAGGAGGAGTTGGGGGGTGGGGACCGAAAAGGGTCAGCGGAGGCAGCACGAATATCCCTTGTGCTGTGGCAGAGAATACGAGCCCCCCCACGCGGAAGGGGGGTGGGGTGCAGGGAAAGGGGAAGCCCAGGGAACTGCGAGGCGAGCCAGGACTTCTCCTCTCCGCAGCAGTCGGAGACTTCCCGCGGCTCCCGCCTTGCTCCCCGCCAGGCAGCCCTGGCTAATAACGCCCAGGCTCTGTGCCCCCGCCCTCCCCATCTCTCCTAGCTCCATCCCTCTGCCTTACTAGCCCCCTCCCCACCTCTTCCTTCCTTCCTGCAAATGGGTGTTAACGTAGGTCTTTATGTTCTGCCTATAACTAGGATGTAATCACGCGCCCCATGCCTCTCTCTAAAAGCATTTAATAAATGTCTATTAAAGCGCTACAAATGTAAGATGAATTTAGTGGCGTGGCTGCCTCCCTGAATCCGAACGGTAATGATGGATTTATCAACGGGGATTCGCCTTCAGCCCAGTAAGGGAGGTTTACTCAGCAAATATGTCGTTGAGCACCCACCCAAATACAATCATTTGACCCCCTGCGGTCGTTACCCACCTCACCCCTTCCCACCCCCGCCTGGTGGGCCAGGGTTGCCCGGGGCCAGCGACGGCTCGAGGACCAGAGGGGCACCGCCCCTCTCCTGGCCTCTCGCCCCCTCCTCTGCCTCCTCTCAGCCTGCGGGTCTCGTCTTTTGGAGAGTGGGGGACCTGGCTTGCAGGTTTAGACGTGGGCAGTGGGTGATAGCAATATTAGAGCACACGATGAAGTGTGGGCTCTCTTGGTGTTGCCGACTCACATCAGTGGGCGCCTTTGCGCTCCTCTTGGTTTTTAGAGGGTAGCAATTGTTCCTGAGAGTGGGCTCTTGAGCACTCAGGCTTTGACCAAATCTTAGGTAGTGGGATCCTCGCTGGGCCCCCAGCCCATCCCTGGGCAGCATTGTAGGCGAGACGGCTCGAGGACACAGGGCTCGGCCCCCAGGCCCTCTGAGGGCCCCAAGTGTGTCCAGAGTGGGTGCCTCTGGTGCCCACATTCTCCAGGCTCCCCGGACCCGGCCAAACCAAACCAGAGGCGGCTATTTTCCAAGGTTAAGGTGGAGCCCCCAAGGCAGAGGACCGAACTTCCAAGTCTCTTCCCCTAAACAGATCTGGCCTCTCTCCCACCTGCCCTGGCAGGGCCCACCGGCCATTTTAAAGTTTATGTGGCTGTGGATTTTATAGAATTTGGTTTGGACTGTGATTATTAATGTGCACAAACCCCAGTGACCACCACCTCTTTCTTTTTGTCTTTTATCTTTTTTTGCGAGGGGGAGGAAAGTGCTGGCCTGTTCCATCAAGCCCAGTTTGCATTTGCTTTGGCCTCTGATTTCTTTCTTCTTTGGAAATTTCATTGAGATGTCTCTGTACTTCGCTTGTCAGTTATCTTTGTTCCTTTTAAATAAAGGGCTTTTAAATGGACTTATTGCTCCCAGCGTGGGTTCCTCTCTCTAAATGTTAGAAAATTGTGCCATCTACCCGCTATGCTGAGTACTGTCACACTCGGAGACCTCGGGGACCTCCGGGCCGGCTTCAATGCATCGGTGTCAGGGGCCGCGGGCGGCAGGAGGAGGGGTGGCTCACGTGGATTTTTTACAGATCTCCGCCTGCAGTCGGCCCGCGTGGCCACGGCAGGACACGGCCAGCAACGCGCGCAGCCGCCGGCTTGATGGCGGCCGCGAACTTGGCGGCTGCGGCTGATCCTGCACCACATCACAGGCGTGGCTGGGACTCTTCCCTTCTTAGAGATGCCCCGGGCCGCGAAGGGGAGCGCCGGGGCTGCTTTTAGAACCGAACAGCCGCTGGGGGTCGGGGATAAAGGTGGACAATGGCCGGGGCGGGGGGAGGCTACCAGGGAGGGGCCGAGGGGGTACTTGGCCACGCCGCTTTGGAGCGCTCCTACCCGCCTCCAGCCCCGCTGTCTCCCTCGGGGAAGCCGGGCCGAGGCCTGCGGAGAGTCACAGCCGCCAACTGGCTTCCCAGCCTGGGTGAGCGAGAGGAGGGCTCGGGCCAGGCAGTTCGGTTGCAACTTTCTGCTCTGTCTTCTGGAAGGCCACAACTTGCTTTGCTTTAGGGGAGTGTAGTTTAGTTGGACCAAGTTTGAACAAATCAGGGGTCTGACGTGGGGTCTCCTCACGCCGACCCCTTCTCTGCAAAACGTCCCACCCGCAACCGCAGGTTCTTTTTGAATGAATTAGAATGGATTAACAGTTCCGATTTTATTATGTGGCTACCCCTCTCAGATGCCTTTTTAAAAAAAAAACATTAAAAGTATTAGCTAAAATCTGCAAGTGTCATTTGGGTATTTATGCTTGTGTGTGTGTGGGGGGGAATCTCCGATACGGTTTATGACTTTTATTACATGTTTCACACTGTTCGAGAAATGGAGTTTTAAACAACATACAATTAAATCTATATTGCTCTTTGGAGAAGGGCCAAGGAACTCGACAGTCAATTAGTTTAGATCCTTTGATACTTGTTGCTAAAATCAAAGTGTGAAACTACAACCCCAACGTAGAGCTGCTTCCCCATTTTTCCTAAGGTCGTGGAGCTACCACATAAGAAATGGCAGTGGCTTTTTTCCACCTCGGGTTTTTCCTGATAATTCTGCACAGATTAGTCTTTTAAAAAATCAGACTATTTTCTATGTTTTCCCCCCATTTCTCGCTCTTACTGCAATTTCTCATCCCCTGCCTTTATCAGCCCGATTTAGTATTTAAAAATACATTTAATTTGTATTATTTGAAAATGAATTTTCCATTCATCCTCTCTCTCATCCCTCCTCTCCTTGCACGACAGTAAGAAGGGAAGCCACGTTGTTTAATAACCACAATAATACAGTGGTTTCCAGACAAAGGCAAAATTAAATTCTTTATAACCACAACAGGACGAGAATCGGGGTTTAATTTCCCCACCCCCACCCCCCACCCCCGCTTTCTCTCATCTCTGTTTCTTTCAATAAGCAGTTTAGGAAATAATCTGCATTGAACAGAAACTGCTTCCTCCTTGAAAATGTCACCGTTCCCACCTCCCTGACTCTCTCTGGGCCAATCCCCTTGACTGCCTGGTGGCAGTCTGCCTGTCCTTGGCCCGAGCAGGCGCTGGCCGGGGGCGGGGGGGGGCGCCTATGGAGACACAGAGCATCACGAGAAAGCAGTGGGGTCCAGCTCGCCTGTACCAGGCCGCTGAGGCAGGGCTGCTAGCATGTTCCAAAGAGAGGCTTGCTAATTTATTAGATAATTTTTACTTCCCCTCAGCATCTTCTCCCTATAGACACCCAGGTTTACAAAATGAGGGGGAGGGGTCTGAGATCTCATATCTGTCCCCCCATTTTCTTCTCCATTTTCCAGGCTGGGTTGCCCTTTCACCAGCTTCATCACTGATTTTAATACCCTGTGGCTTTGGGACTGAGCAGGCCAGTCATTGAACTGCCATCTCCACCAGGTTAGAACATACAGAACCTCCTCTCTTCTCCAAAAGAAAGGTTCTGAACCGAGTGAAGTGATTGGACAGAATGTCATTAGCTTCTCTCCAGAAGCCTTCCTTTTCCTCCCAGGGAATGAGGCCTCCCGGGTGGAGAGGAACTTTGCCTCCACCAGTGCTGTGGCCTTGCAGGGTCTGGGCCTCGAGTTTCCACCCTGTCTTATGCCCATCTCTATGCTGTGGCCCTAATTGTTAGGAAGGTCTGGGAAACATTTTCTCTGCTAATTTTATATTTCCCCTTTCCCCCTTGCAACATTAAACATAATTTTGCGCTGTCACTGTCACTAAGATTGCGGTTTGTTGATGTCTCTACTTGGAAACACGACCCTTTCGCCTCCAACAGGGAGTCCTCCCTGTGCAGCTTCTGGGAGGCCCCTTCTCCATCCGGGAGTTCAGGGTTTCTGGAAAACCCTGAGAGAGAGAGAGAGAGAGAGAGAGAGAGAGAGAGAGAGCGAGCTGCAACAAAGGCCAGAAGGGTCCCTACCAGAACCCCACAATCATTTCAAATCCCCTTTCCCTATGACAGCAGGGGCCAATGTGTTTTTGATGTGCGTTTGGTTGTTGGCTTGTTTGTTTAATAAAATCTGTGTGTGTGTGTGTGTGTGTGTGTGTTTTAATGTCTCAGTGTCTGTGATGTGTAACCATAGCCACTCCACATTAAAATTTTCCCTTCAGATTTCTTTTTTGCTTGTTTGTTTTTGTGTCTGTCCTCTTCAACCTCTCTCTGTTCTTTATCTCCCCCCCCCCCACATATATTTTCTTTGCCTAAGCAATAATCTCCTGGCCCAGTGACCATGTTCCTGTAGGTAAAATCCATTTATCGCTTGTGTTGCCTCACCAACGCCCAGTTATCTGGGGCATTTGGTGACAGACTGGAGCAAGAGAGATGAAGATATTTTTTATTTTGCAGGCCCTGCTCCTTTCTTTAATGTGCCAGCCTGGAGGGGCTTATGGGAGTTAAGCAAATGCACCCAGGGTCTGTGGGTTTGCTTTCTGTGCCTGGTTGTGGTTCTGGTTGCTTCTCATCTGTTTTCCTTTTCTTTGGAAGAGCTGCTAGCTACTCTGCACTCTCCACAACAGTGTTTCAGAGCCTGTGTGCACCAAGGCTGGTGAGTTTCAGGGCGATTATCTCATTTCGCTGGTGCAGAGTGAAGCGGCTTGTGCAGCCCCTGGGTCAGGCATTCAGCGGAGGGCCCATGTCACAGACCCAACCCGAAGGTTAATTTTCCCTCATTAGCATGTCCATAGTTTGCTTCTAGCCCAGGATCTCAGGTCCTTGCTGTGTCACCTCCCTGCTCCCCTCTCAAAGTCTCTGGTATATTCTCTCTCTCCTGGACCCTTCTTCACAACCTTACATTCTGCCAGGTTCCTACTGGGTTCACAGACTCTAATCACTGAAAACCCATTTCATCAAATTTCAAACAGTTTTGTCTATTTTTATTCTAGAGCCTCTTTCCTCCATCCACCTCTCTCTCTCTCCTCCATGCACTTCATTTACAAAGTATTCTGCTTTATTTGAATTAGTTCACTTTTCCTCTTTTACTTTCTCCCCCCCCCTTATCCTTTCATTCACTGCTAGTAAAAGCAAAAGATACAAAATGGCAAAGTTCAGCTGCATGTGCTGTGGGGGGAGCCAAACATCCCAGCCACCTGAGTGAAGCTGGAGGTTTGTAATGACAGAAGAAACAACAAAGAAAAGAGAATTGCATTTGCAGCTTAAGTGGGGCGAGTGTGTTTGTGTGTCTATATCTGTGTGTGTTTTTAAGATTTTTTTAAACTGCTTTTGTGCTGACTTGACAGAGGCGTTTGCCGAAGCTAGTCACAGTATAGGAACTTTGAGTTAACCTCTTATATCAAATGAATCTTTTCATTTAGAGACCAATAAATCTCAATGTCTAGCTACATTGTGTAGACCCAGCCTGAGCTCAATGATACAAGACTGGGGGTTATAATAAAGACCAGATAAAGTTTGTCAAAGTTATTTTTCCCCTCCATCCTTCTTTAACTAATCTAAAAAATTCCCCCATCTAACAAATAAAAGTTCGAGGAAGTAGCAGCTTTCCGTCAGCAAGCAGAGGTTGGGGATTTCTTTACCTTTTCACAGCAAGCCTGTTGACTGCCGTGGTTTTCCAAGCTCAGATGCTGAAATGATTTATAGTTTTCAACGTCATTATTTTGGTGTGTTCTTTAGGTGGGGCTGAGACAATCTAATAATCAATGTAAGGCTGGGGGGAGGGGATTGTCTGTGACCAAGAGGAGAGTTAACACCAGAAACATGAAAGCCAGTCGGGTCTCCAGGGATGGAATTTGGGAAAGAGCCTGCACACGTCTGCTCCTGGGCTATAAAGAAATACATTGTTAACAACAACAAAACAGACAATGCCCTGAGCTCTGCCTTGATTCAGAGCTGAGCTACTTTCAAGATTTTTTAGCAGCACTGTTCATTTTGATGGGGTTTCTGGGCCATTTGAAATTCAACCTTTAGCCAGCCTGCTCATGGGGTATGGTTACAGAATTCATTTTCTGATTTACTACCCCTCCTCCTATATTTTCTTTATTTTCTGATGGCCTCCCATGAGGCTAATTTTTTTTCCTTTCTTTTTATATTTTCCACTTTTGTTCTCCCCACAAACGACTCAGTGTTTTTCCTGTTTCTACTGATCACTCATTTGCTTCCTTTCTTTCCTTCCTCAAGAGACAGAGGAAAATAAAAAGCATGGGAGGGGGATTTCCAATCGTTCCTCTCTAAGTGTTATTAATTACTGTTACAAGGCAGGCGATTCTTAACTAATAACAAAGTTGTAAATTACCCCTGACTTTCAAATAGTTCTCATTTGTCAGCTCTGATTGATTTGATTAATATCCCGTTCTTTGAAATAATTTTAGCGGCACTTACAATCAGCTCTACTCATGAAGCACTGAGCAGATCATCACCCCTGCACAGGACCCTGTCCCTCTGGTTTTACTTTTCAAGTGAAATGTTGGTTTTCATCCTGAGGTCCATGATTCTGCCAGCAAAGCAGTGCTGGAAAGGCTCACGGGTAGTTAAACTGCAGAAATTGAGTGGATGGGTACCTGCGTATGTTCAGTGATTTATATGTAATTTTCAAAACATTGTTGAGGAAATTAATTGTATTGAAAGAACCAAAAAACTTCATTTCCTAGGTCTCCTAAACATTTTTTCCCCTCCAGATTCAAGGCTGAAGGAATGGATTTTTAAAGGATTCTTAAACCCAGGACATTCACCCAAGCCAAGACCTATTTCTCCTTATTCTCCTCCATACCATTTCTAAGAAAGAGCTGGTCTACTCCTAGCTCACCTAATCATGGATGGGAATTACTGATGGGGAAAAAAGGTGTATGTTGGGAGTGGGGTCAGAAAAGGTCAAAAGGGCTCCCGAGACAGGAGCACCCTGAAAACCCCACCTTTGGGGAAGGGGGTTTATATTTTCCAGAGGTCGTTTTCCCTTCCACCATCATATCCAGAATGCAATTTTTGAAGCTATCAATACCTGCTGCCTCCAATACCTCTGTAGTTTTAATCTTAATTATATTATTAAGTGAAGTACTGTGCTGTCAAGGAATTGAACATGATTTATGACGTCTGCCTATTAAAGGATCGATTGTGAATATCGCTACTATCATCGGTCAATATTCTTAGGCCGGGGGTATTTCTCGCTCCACGGTTGTTATTTGTAATACCGAAATGATAGGCTGCAGGCTAAGGCTATTTCTTCTTCGCAGGACTAGCTTTCCAGGTGCGGTGGGGAGTCAGCGTGCAGAGACAGGAAACTCCGCGCGGCCCACCACTTCTCTCACCCAGGGAGAGTTTTAAGTTTTTTTTTTTTTTTTTTTTTTTTCTTAATGTGAAAACCAGTGAATTCTCCTTCGGGCGCGTAGTAGAAGGAAAGCCAAAGTCGTTTTTAGGGAAAGAAATAGCCTCTGCAGGTCGATATCAGGAGCGAGCATTTCCGAGCTGCCAGGTGATTTGCAATGAGACCAGAAGCAAAAAAACAGCGACGAGGGAGTCCCTTTATAGGAGGATGGCTGGATGGGGGCTGGCGGGGCGGGCTAGGGCAGATACGCAGGTCGTGGCTATGCCCTTGGACTCGGAGGTGTTCAATTTCTGGGATCAATCAAGGCTCTCTACTACGAGCCACCCCTACCACGACACTTCCACCTGCTCCCGGATGCTCTGCATAGGTGGAGGCGGGTGCGAAACGCGCAGCGGCTGAGCCCGGAGGAGCCTGAGCGCGGAGGCCTTTTGTCTCCAGACAGAGAGCAGCGCCTGCTTTATTCCACCCTCGCGGGGCACGGCACGGGGTCATCGGCGAGTCTCAGCCCCTGTTTTAGGGGGATGGGAGGGAGAGGCCATGCATGGCGCCAAAGTCCGGTTCCCGGAGAGGCCTCGGAGCGGAGGCTGGAGCACCCCTGCGGGGTGGGGCGTGGAGAACAGCCCGAGCGCGGCCAAGGGGCTGCACGGCC
The DNA here is from genome assembly GCF_026419965.1 of Kogia breviceps. Lineage (NCBI taxonomy): Eukaryota > Metazoa > Chordata > Mammalia > Artiodactyla > Physeteridae > Kogia > Kogia breviceps. The sequence goes on along the minus strand of NC_081312.1, from coordinate 116,640,248 downwards.
TGCGCCCCGCTCCTGCCCTGCGGCCCGCACCGGGCCGCGAGGGCTGCGGAGGCCCCGGAGCCGGTGCAGTGTCCCCGGCCCCGCGAGGGAGGCGCACCTCGCCTGGAGCAGCGCCGCCGCGCCCTGGACCTGGGCGGGAGGAGGAGGCGCGGAACACGGGGCCTCGGGCTTGGCTGTGGGCCTGGTCTCGGCGCGCCCAGCACTCGCCCTGACCCTGGCCTGGCCTTCGCCGTCCTCACGGCCCAGTCGACTTGCCTCCAGAGTTCCAGCGGGAAGAAATGAGCACATCACTGAAACTGTTGGTCTTCCTTTTCCCCGGCCAGAGATTTGGGGCCCACACCGTGCGTGGCCACGCGGGGCAGGCCGGATGTGGGAAGAGGACCACAGACAGGGAAGGAGGATGCCATGACCCGGCTCCTGGCTGCCCGCAGCGCCCCCTCCTCACCGGGCAGAAAACGCATTGTGGGGCAGAAACCTCTATCCTCAGCCATGGGATCCCACCTACCTGGCCACCTGCCTGCTCCCTCCCGGCTTCCCTGCTCTGAGGCCTACCCTTGGCCACGATGGTATATCCTCGGCCAAGGGTAGGCCTCCCTGGGGGGATGGACACGATGTCTGATACATAGTAAGCACTCAGTAAATGTTAGCTGTGGTTCTTATTATAATGAGGCACGTCGGGTTTCCTCCGTGAGCATCTCCTCTGTTGATCCCAGATCAACCACAGCGTAACTGCGGTCCCCAAGCCCCCAACTCGTGCCTAGGTGTCCACCAGCTGCTTCTGCCCCCTCTAAGCCCCAAAGGCACAGCCTTCCACCCCTAACATACGGGGAGAAAACCTGAGGCCCCTGCCCTTCCTCCCCCAGCGTGTTTGTTCAGGCCTGGACCACCGTGAACGGACACTGAGGCCTGAAGCAAGTGTTAGCAGGTTTCTAATGGGCCCTGCCCAGGTCAGCACCAAGGGTAGGGAATTTCTGTTAAATAAGAACTTCCTGGGAAAGGGGGTGATGGTTTGTTTTTTAAAGCAAACAAGAAAAAAGAAAAGACACTTCGGTGTGGGGTTTGGGAGGAGTGGGGGCAGGCCGAGACAAGGGGGACCAATAGTAGCTGGGTCAGATGCATTGGAATGACACGTTTTTCTTCCAGAAACAAGTTCTTGGGTAAGCCTTTAATCGGCCTAGGCCGAGGGCAATAAGTTGTCAGAGACAGGCCACTAAATATACATACGACGCCTTGAGGCCGGATTTTATCCTCAAATAAATATCACCCCGCCTTCCAGATTCTTCTTATTATCAGTAATACTCCTAATATTGTCGATATTGTTTTGCAAACGACGTTTCGGTCCCGGACAGCCCCTGGAGCCTCAGCAGGAGCCACGCCCAGGACGGCGATCACCTGCAGCGCTGGGGCTGGGACTTTGCCCCCGTCATCGTCCCTTCCCTCCTCCCCACTCCCCTTAGGCTGACAGATATTCTTGGATGTGGACCCCTTTGAAAAGGACAAACGTCTTGTCAATATAGATCATCCATCCCCTTTTGCTTTCTAATCGTGTTTCGGAGCAGGGAGGGACCCAGGCGCAGGCCCAGAGGCACGTGTTACGCGGCCTGCGTTGTACTGTAATCACCAAAACCTTGGCCTAATTTACAACTAATAGATCTCGAGCGAGGGAGTCGGGAAGAAATCAGTGGCCCAAGGAGCTGATTTAAGCTTTGGAAAGATCGGAAATTAAGGGGCTGGAAGGAGGATGTGATTCATATTATTCTCTCCCCCCCCCCTCCCACACAGGACCAGGCGTCTCCCGGCTCAGCTTTTGGGGATGCAGCCCTTAGCCCTCTGCGGCCTGTGTCCCTGTCGTTCGCTTCCCTCGATCGAGACCACTGTGCGTCTGGGGCGCCCTTCGGTGTGCTCAGACCCCGCGACCTCCGCCTGGCTTCTCCCAGTCCCCGAGAGGAGGCGCTGGCGCCCGGGTCGGCCTCTGATCCCTCCCAGCCGGCGTCCCAGAGCCCCCATTCACAAAGCCCTGCTTGGAGGAGGCGACACACACACACACACACACACACACACACACACACACACACACACACACACACACACACAGCGAAGAGGGGAGCTTGATCTTGTCTCATTGGTGTCTCGGGCCTGAAAGGAAAATCGTTTGGGTAAACAGCCAAGCTTCCAGGCTTAACGCCCGGCTCCCGCCCCCGCCCCCTACCCCCCTCCGCCTCCCCCACTCCCCTTCCACCCCACCCGCCACCCACATTCTGCGCCGCAGCGAGGCCCCGAGCGAGCTCCGCGCGGCGGGCCGGGAGCCCAGGGCTCCCAGGTTCAAAGGGCCGCGGCCCTGAGGGGATGCCCTTCTCGCTGTGCCCCGGGGGGCAGAAGCGGACTGCAGGGCGGTGGGACCGGCCCGGGCCACGGTAGGAACCGCGAAACCTCCCGCTTCCCTAACTAGAGCTGGTCCCGCGGGAGGGCGCCGGGGAGTTCGGAGCCCGGAGGAACCTTTTCGCCAAGACCGAGCGGAGGCCGAGCCCCGGGCACAGGCTGGGCCTGGGCGGCCCCGGCGGGTACCCTGAGCCCCAGAAGGCGTTCCCAGGAAGGTGTGCAAGTGTGTGCACGACCGCGGACGGGGGCGGTGACCCTCTGCAGGCCGCGTGGCGCTCCGCACACCCCGGGGTGATTGCCGGGTCCCCACCTCCCTCCAAGCGGGGCGGCTCCTGGAAAAGCCTTTAATCTGATATGAAGCATTTTCCCAAGTTAGATTCTTTCCAAAAGAAGAGTTCTTCACTTAACTGACTGTAAACATAATAAATAGTTTTAAACATGCAAAAAAAAAAGCAACCTTTGTGATGTTTAAAAGGATACTGCTCTCTCTCTAGCTCATACTCTCAAGCGTGGAAAGAACCTTGAAATCTGAAAATATTCTGATTAGATTATTAGACTTGATTATACGGTGACCCCCCCCCCTTTCTTCTAATGAAATTCCTCTCTCTTCTCCTTTCCACCCCCTCTCTCTTGTTCTCTCTCTCTCTTTCTCCTTCTCCCAGTCTCAATCTTGCTCTAATCCAGGAGTCATTAGCAACACCCTCTGGCTACATGTTTTGCATCAGTGAAACATTGTGACATAGTTGTAATACAAACTCTGTCGCCTTGCACTGCATCTTGCGGTAGGAAGTGTAATAGCAATAAAAATCAGTTTTCATCTCCAGGCATTATTCGGTGGAAAAAACAAACCCTAGAAAATCTTAATGTGAGAAGCGGAGGGGGTGGAGGAGAGAGAAATGAAGGGAGGGAAGAGAAGGAGGGAGGGAGAAAGAGAGAGAGAGAGAGAGAAGAAAAACCTTTCCAATTTAGACTGCTCAAAACTAGAGGCACATCGATTCAAGCATGTTATTTTCTCTGCTTTCCTCTTCTCTGGTTTTGCCCCTGTCCCCATGGCTGTCCCTCAGTAGACCCCTGGACCCTCTCAGGAATTGCCTCTTAGTTCCCAGGATGTCTCAGCAACTCCCTTCCCCCCACAGCACAGCATCCCTTTGGGCGAGAAAGCCTCAGGATTCCCAGGGGCTGGGCCACCCTTTCTCAACTGTCTGGGGTGAGGTATCCTTATTCAAATCCTGCTAAGAAATTGGGGCCTCTTTCCTGTACGGTATCTCAGGAATGTTTCCTAGCCTGATGGAGAAGGGACAAACCACCCAGTAAGCCAACCTGGCTATTTTCCTGGTGCAGCCCTATAATTTCTGAGCAAGGGCTCTCTGAGAGCCTCCTAATCTTCAGTGAGGAGTACTGCCTCCTTTGCCTGCTGGCCCTTTGGGAACTCACCCTGCCAACTCAGGGAGGGCAGAGTTTCAGAGAAAGGGTCTCTATGTTGGATTTGCTCGGGCAGGGAAATGGGCTTACACACCACCAAGTGCACACTCCCCCCACCCCATACTTCCCAGTTCAGCCATCATTCCATATGGGATCCACCGAGTTCCTTTAAACAAAACCAAACTTACAGTCAAAACTAAATTAGATAAAGTTTCTGTACCTGTCTGAAAACAAAGAAAACACACAAATCTTATCAACATAAGGTATACACTCTATTTTCAACAAGAAAAATCTTTTTTGTGTGTGAAAATATTTTACTTATAACCCTGTCTCTGGGACAGTGCACTTTGAAAACAAATTGAACAAATTCACATATGAGTTAAATTTTCTGTATATTTTTAGTCTTGTGGGCTTAAGAGTAGGGCAAAACTCCTAAGTTACCAACTGGATAAAATAGGGTCAAACTTGCACCTTACAGAGAAATGCTGTGTGATTTGTAACTCTTGCCGTTCCTGTTTTCACTGGCCCACAGGTGTACAAGTTAGGGGCTGCATTTTGTGGTTATTTTGTCAGCAGAGCCAAGGGCTGCAGGGAACAAGTCCCAGTAGGCTGGCGACTGGCATGGCGCAGCCCCTCTGATGTCCGTCTGATCAGAATGAGTGGATTTCGGTGGAACTCGTAATTGGGAAGGGATGACTTCATAAGCACCCGCCTCATGGGAGATATCTGCATTGGCCACAGCTGAGTGGCCCGAAACACACGGCGGCCCGAACCCGTGGTAACCCGGGGCCTCCGAGAGGACATCGCTCATTTATTTTATCTTTTCTATGAAAGCAGCATCACAGTTTAGACTTGGAGATATTGTACCTATATATTTGTTCCTCTTTCTCCCGTTATTTGCCTTTATCCCAGTGCCGACATTACGGGATATGCCGGTCACAGATCACGGGTTTTAATTGGTGGGAAGAAGGCCTGCGCGTTTCGGCTTCCCTTAAGGTTTAGATGAAGGAAAAACTCCGGTGACGGTCAAGTTAGGCAGGAGGCTGGGCGGCATGGCCGCGTAATTCCAGTTTCCGCAGCGAGGTGGCGCTCCAGGGTACGGCAGCGCGCCGGGCTGTCCGGCGCTGAGCGCCGCGGCCGCGTTCCCGCAGTGAGGCGGCGGCCACCGATCAACGTTCACGCCGGCTTCCTTTCGCCTCGGCGTCAAAAGTCGGGGAGCGCTCAGACCCGCTAGGCCGACCTGTCCTCGGGGTGGGCGAAGGCCCGAGGCCACGACGGGGAAGCTGGCGGCGGCAGGGAACGCGGCGGTACCCAGGCCGGGGCACACACATTACGGGCGTCTTGGCTCCGGGGAATCTGTGAAGTCCGTATTCTCGGTGGGACCCGGGCGGGGCCAGTGCGAGGGTGCGGGGACCGCAAGGCCCGGGGACCGCGCGCGGGGTCAGCCTCGGTCCAGTCGTGGAAGGGCGAACCCAAACACACCGAGGGAGTCGCTCCTTCTCCCCGGGCTCGGGAGACTTCGCTTCTTTTTTTCTCCTTTTTTAAAGATAAAATAAAGGAAAGAAAATCTAATGCATTCGTTATTTGTTTGTCCCCAAACTACGTAGTTTTCCAATTTGATAGGTTTTTCTTTTTCCTTTCCTTTCCTTCTCGTTCTTTACATTTTTCCCTTCGTCCCCCCGCCCACGTTTTTCTTTCTTTTCTTTCTTTCTTTTTCTTTTTTTAACCTACTTCTGAGAGCTGGTTCCTTGTGGGTGGGTGGGTGAGAGAGAGGAAGAGAGGGAGAGAGATTAACACCAGCCCTGGAAGACCCAGCATTGGGCAAATGGCAGCGAAATTGAAGAAGAAACTATTTCGATTTATTGAACTACTTCCATACATGCGATTTCGTTTTCACGATTGCCTTCCGTGGGTATCTCACAAGCTCTAAGTCAAAGACGACCGCGAGGAAATGTCTTTCACCCTGCCACTCTCAACTTGCGGTTGTTGGGCCCATTACGACCAGTTTGGAAACAATGCTAGAAATAATAATACTAATAAATAGTCACGATGAACAGCATTTCCATCCTGCATGAACTTCCTCCTACGTAGCTCTGCGCCCGGATCTCTGGGACCCGGGCGACACGCGCAGACATTTAGGCTGGGCCCTCTTTTCAACAGTTCGATCCACTGGACGGCCCTGCCCCGAGAGCTGCCCCCTTACCCGGCCGCTTTGGGTGCCCGGCCTGGGCCCTGGCTGCCACCGGGAAGCTTTCCTGAGGCTGCACCCGGTCGCTGGCTTGTCACCAGATGCACTTCTTTTAGTCCGTACTTTTGGCCACCTCACCTTCCTTGAAGTTTCCTGGTATAAACGCAGGAAATTTCGGCATTAGGAGTCTGCAGAAACTCAGAGGGTCAGGTCATGAGGAATGTTAACGTGGCGACCAAGGATTATAAACATGATCTGAAAGTCTCTTCCAATTCATTTCTTCAAGTATTTATTTGAGTTAAGCGATGAAAAGTGACAGTTGTGAAATAGACAGCTTTTAAAAGTAATGAAGTCAGATGAGGCTTTAACCTGTCGATTGCTATAAAAAAAGACGAATGAAGATTATTACTTGGGCGCCTAACAGCCAGCATTTGCTGTGCGGGCTGCAGACCCTGAAATCTGCTTGCGATTGCCCTGGGAGCGGCGCCCCGCAAGGCTCTGAGATTGGAGCTTGGCCCTTGGGTGACTGAGTGGTCCTGGGACTTACGCTGCCTGAAGGTGACATTTTGGCAGGGGTGGGTCTCTACTTCCGCTTGGACTTGGGCAGATTTGAGCCACCGCAGTGTCTTGGGCAGGTGACCCCAGCCCTCAGCAAAGCTGGAAATTCAGAGGGGCCGCCACCCACAGTAAATGCCATGATACAGATGGGCACTTAGCCCAGCTCCCCGCCCAGCTGAGGGTGCCAACTTCCTCCAGCCGAGCGGAGAAAGACCGGGCCCTGCCTGACCCCCGACCCCCGGCCTGCCTTAACTAACCCTTTGGAAATGGCGGCAGAGGCAGGGAGGAAGGTGAGGAAGAAGAGCAGGAAACTAAATTTCCCAGGGGCCCACGGAACCTGGGGGTGGGGTGGGGTGGGGAGGGGAAGGGAGGGCGTTGTTTCGGGTTCTCAGTGACATCAAATGGCCTTATCTACAAGGGAACCCGGAAAAGAAAGGGACCTGGACAGGCATCCGGAGGTCTTGTGATGGGGAGAACGATCTTAGTTCTCCACCTGCCCCAGTCAAGGGGTTCAGATATGGCTTCTCAGGAAGGTGAATTGGTGGGGTGTTTTAAAATAAACTTGACACAATTTCTTGGAGATCTTAAGTTCCCCACAACTGCAACTTTAGTCAAAGCCAGGCTTGAGGGGACAATCCCCTTCCCAGTGACTTCACCCCCAGGTCCCCATCCCACCCGAAGTCTGAAGGAGCATGCCCGGAGCTTCCGGCCCTCTGGGTCGGCTAGGGTCTCTTTCCTCCAACACTTCTCCCAGGCGAGGAGGGCACAGAGGTTTTCCCCCTTTTCCTTTGCCCCTCTCCGAAGTTGCTTCTTGGAGAAGTCGGGCATCTGATAATCTCCCGGGAGAGGCGCCGCTCTGCTGGAGCACCAGCAACAGGTTCTATGCACTTTATCCCCTGAGCCCTCCACCCCTTTCCCTCTCCATCCTCACTTCTTGGGTCAACTGAGAAGAGAGGGAGTACCTCTCTTTTCCTCTGTCCTGGGACCACCGAGCGCAACCCAAGGAAAGTGAGGAGACAGCGCCTGAGTTTGGGGGCAAGTGCCAGGCCGGTTGGCTCTTAGAGACGTTCTGTTTCCCCCGCCTTAGCCCTGCTCGAAATTCTGACTCTAGGCTGGAGGCTGTGACTCAGAGGACTGAGGATGAGACCCAGGAGAAAGTGATGGGGAGAGAGAGTGAAGAGGACCACACCCTCCCCGGGGACAGTCACTAGCGACGTGGGGGCAAGTTGGGCTGGTGGCTCCACTTGGCCCACCGTGGCCTGCGACGCCACCTCGCGGCCTGGGGGCCTGCTGCCGACCTCGTGCAGCGTCCTCTCCCCGTTCAGGACGTTTTCCCTTCTCTACAGACCGCGACGCGGGGAAGGAGGCGCCCCACCCGGGCTCACAGGGCTCCCGCACTTCCCGCGCCCAGCCCGCCCTCCGGGTCAGCCGGGCTGGAACCCGGCGGCTGGGACTCCGCCGTCGGCTGCGCGGCCACCACCCTCCGCCCGCCCCGCTGGCGCCAGGGTTCCCAGTGTCCCAGGCTGGGGCATGAGGGGCGCAGGGCGCGTCCGGACCCGCCGGGGTGGAGGGTGGAGAGCGGGGACAGTAACTTCCAGTTTCCGGCCGGGCGGAGGGAAACTCGTCGGAGGGGGCAGGTGGAGACTCCTCCTCCACTCCGCCCCGAGGCAGCCGGACGCGGCGAGCAGCGCGTCTCCGCCCGCCCGAGCGTTTCCATAAATCAGGCTGCTGGCAGGCTGCTAATTATCTGAGGCCGAAAAGAATAGGAAGAGGGAGAGTCCAGTAGCGCTCGGTGGGGTGGGGTGGGAGCTCAGTAGGTGGGAGATCAGAATTTCCCGGGGACCAACAGGAGAGTCCTTGGGGCACGTCAGCAGCCCCCGCGGAGGCCACCGCAGGTCACTCCCTTCGCCCCCACCCCCAGCCAAGGCCTCCAAGCTGGGCCTCCAGAACACCAGTCCCCAGCACTGAGCGCACCCCGATGTTCCACCCGGCCCGCCCACCCACGCCGACTCCCCCTCTCCCACTTGCTGAGCCAGCCCCGCGTTAATTAACTCTCCCCTCACCCCCTGCAATATCACAGGACTTTCACAACTCATCCCCGAATGTTTCCTCCTTAAGCCTGAAGCCTCCGGCTTGGAACGGCCGCCAGGAAAAGAGGGAGCTGGGTCTGGAAAGAGGGTCAGTCACCGCAAGGCTTTTGGAATAACGGGGTTCTCCCAGGGATGGAGCATGGTGTGGGATAGGATGTTGTAAACCTGTTCCTCCTCGCCCAATGAAAAGGCTAGACGGGTCATTCAAGATTAGAAATAACAGTAAAGTTGGATTATTGATTTCCATGTAAATCCAGAGCAGAGGACGCGGCGAGTGAGAGCAATTACTGTTTATTTTCTCTCTTTTCCTTCCCTACACTTCTCCCAGTCCTCCTGGCTCTGGTCCCCGCCCCCCCCCCCCCCCAGTCCTCCCCGCCCTCCGCCGGGAAGGGACTCTGCGATGACATCAGCGCGGAGACCCGCGGCCTCCCTGGCCCCGGCCCCGGGACCCCAGAGCGGAGATTGACAGGTGTCGCTCGCAAGGACAATGCCTTCCAGGTGTCACCATCACAGTCTCAGCCCTCTCAACCTGCCCTCTCTGCCCCCTTCACTTCCAACTCTCCTGCCCCTCTATTTCTCCTCGGAGGGAAGCCCTCTCATCCCCCCCGCCCCCCGGCGCCAGCTCCTCGCATCTGGGCAACGGGGCCCGGGTCTGGAGATGCGGGCAGGGGTGGCGGGGTCTCTGCCTGCTGCCTGCCGCGGGGCGGCTGGGAGATGCCAAGACCATCAGTAAGGGGCCAGGCGGCGATAGCCCGAGTGGGCAAAGAGGGAACGTGCGTGTATTTTAAAGGAACCAGAGCGGTCTCTGGACTTCCCTGCCTTCGCTCTCCATCCTCTCCCCCACCCCGACACACACACACACACATAATATAACAGACGCGAAGATAATCCTGCCATCTGGCAAATCCCAAATTTGGCGACCAAGCTTTGAAAGCCACGGTGAAGTATCATCCCGGGAGTAGATGCCTAGTCCTGCCCGGCTCTCCGGAGCTGGGACGAGGGCGCTGAGGTCTGCGCTTGCACCTGCCCGTACCTCGGCTGGATCCTCCATCCCTGCCCTGACCCCACAGATTTTGTGAAGTTTTCCTTCCACAGTGGACAGAGGCTCTGGGGGTCGGGAATGGGGACGCAGGAATTTTGCCCCCCCTCCAGTTCCCACCAATACTGCTTCAATGAGCTAAAACCCAAATTCGGCTTCATTATGTAACACCAAATGTAATTTATAGCTGGGCGGCCAGTCGGCATCGATTTAGATCATTTGGTGATAAGGATCACACTTATTAGATTTCTTCAAAGCCGATTGGGGTTTTCTATTTTTTTTCTTTCTTTCTTTTTTTTTTTTTTTTTTTAAGGAGGGCATTTGTGCTAAATTGCCCAGTGCTGGTGTGATAACTGTCAAAAGTTTGACATCAAAAGAGCTAATATTATTCAGTTACTAGAGAAGCTGTCTGTCTAAATAAGAATATCTTAATTACTGCATGACAAAGGTAGGAAGGGGTCGGATCTGAAAAGAGGAGAGGCATTCAGCCACTCCTTTTGATGCGCTATCTATATTAGACCGATGCGCCGCTCTTAATCAGGCCTAGTCCGATTTCCTCTCCTCTCCCCGTCGGTCCTCTGAACTTTATAACTATATGTAAACACGTTGTCAGTGGGGACATAATCTCAGGTTCTTATTAGAAGAAATTTCCATCCTTTCCCGTTCTAGATTAGCAGTGGAGTCCCTCCATCAATGAAGGGACTAAGGTTTCGTGGACAATAATGTGGCAATTGTTGATGGTTTGTGACCCATAAAATGTGGAGGTGACTGTTCTGGCTTTGGTATGTAATTATGCAAAACACTTTCCATAAAGACTTGCCATTCGATCTAATGGCAGTCCCTGCGGTCTATTTCAAAAAGGGAGGGTCTATGTACAGAGAGAGAAAAGTAACATTTGTTTTAACACAGGTTTTATGGGGGGGATGGATAAATACAAACACATCGCAACGCCGCCCAAAGTATTTTTTCGAGTCAAATTAAAATAATTACGAGGGGGTTTAATAAGTTAATCATAGCACCACGGCCCATCCAAACACAGAGGGAGGGTCGTTCAGGTTTCAGCCCACCACCTCTCCGACCTGGGACTGGGCTTGTGGGTGGCGATTCACCTCCCGCTCATGCAGGGTGGTGTGCGTCTCTGTCTCAGCTCAGTCCACCTGGGCGACTGGCTGGGATCTAAAGCTCATTCTGGGGCTGAGATTGGGGGAGAGGTGGGCAAAGTCCCCACCCCCAAATCTTTTCCGCGGAATTATTTGACAGAAGGCATTTTAATAAACCAGTCCTCTCCCAAGAAGCCCTCCCCCCACATTCCCTTTGCCTCTAGTGCCCTCAAGCCCCCAGGATTTAGGGGCCCACAGAAAGGCTGGTGGGAGGGGATGCCGGGGCAGGAAGGGGTGCCCGGCTGATTTGGGTAAGATGTTTAAACGCGGCGTCCAAGCTCAGAGACGTCAGCTCGGGGGCCGACTTCCAGCAGCTAAAGCAGCACCTTATCAAGCCACCTGAGGGTTTTTCTTTTTTTTTTTTTTTTTTCTTTTTTCTTTCTTTTTGTAATAATAGAAGGAATTAAAAAGGGCTTGAGGGAGGAGAGGTGGAATGAGATGGGAGGGTGGTAACCGGTCCCGACCCAGCCCTGGCCGCCGGCTAAAAAGCAAGCGTTTCTCTGTAACAGCACGGGCCCCCACCCTGCCTGGAGAGGAACCCCCCACACTCGGATCGGCTCTGCGTCCAGCTCGGCGGCCTCGCTGCCCGCCGCGCAGTGACGTTGCAGTGTGAGCCCTACAGAGGCAGGCAACAGGGGATTTTTTCAAGGGGGAAATGATGATTAAAAGAGAGAATCATCTAAATATCAAAGTGACATATGGGGAGACCTGGAAAAAATATTTAAGCTATTGAAAAGCAAATAAAGAAGCAGGCACTTAGGCTGGGAAATTAAATGTTATGTTTAAGATGGTGCTTTTGTGCGGGCTTGAAGATTTCCGATTCATGTACACATAATAAACACTCAGGTTTGTCATCTGGAGGTGCAAATCTGAAAGATATTCCAACAAATGAAGTGCTGGCAGAGAGAGGAATAAAGGGATCGGTGCCTGTCAGGGGTCAGGCAGCCTGAGATTGCTTCTAGAGATCTTTTGAAAATTTCACACGATTGAAGGCTTAGGGGCTTCACTGTGCTTGCATTTCAAACTCAGATCAGTGGGATCACAATCAAAAATAGAGGTCTGGAAAATTTTGATGCAAAGATGGCCACGGGCTGCAGCGTTTCGCTCACTAGCTCACTCTCTCTCTCTCTCTCTCTCTCTCTCTCTCTTTTTTTTTTCTTTCCAAGACAGACACCCTGACATGGCTGTGATCCTTTGGATGACAGAGTTGTCAGAAAAGAAAGAGAAAATTGCATCTTGTCTCGTAACTTCCTTTCAGTCAAAGGAATTTAGGATCTTATTTCCAATAAGAGAGAAAAATGATTATTTTCTGGCAAGCATAGGACTCTAGCTCAGAAGAGTTTTGGATTTCATGATTAATGATTTACTCCTAGACATTTAGGTCCGGGGTCTCCTCTTCATTTATCCATAGTATTAAGATGATTTCTCATTCAGCTTGTGTTCCTACATTACATTAAAATTTCTTACCACTGTCAATCTTATGCAAGTTCGGGTGGATAAACAAAAGTATATACTTGCACATACGTATGTATATGCACACACAACTTTAATCGTTAAACCTGGAGATTGGCCTGGCTGCTTCATATTTTGTGGGATTTCATGCTCACTCCTATTTCGTCCACCCCTCAAGACGTCAGCACTTTCTGGTTCAAACAGGACACAGGAAAATCAATTGTCTCTGTGATTGATCCATGGCGGGCAGGGGCAGAAAATAAAGGAACTGGGGAGGGTGGGTTCTATGAGAACAGTTCTAAGGAACTCTGAAATGGGACCAGGCTGACTAGATGCAAAGCAGCTGGTTTGACAGGGCTGTAGAAGACTTTGCGAACAATCATAAATAATGCCAATTCTGCTAAAACTGGAGTCATCTAAAATCAATTTCTATTAGTTTGGCAGACTTTAGGAAGAGAAAAAAAACAAGGACTAATTAATCATCAATTTGCCAATTTTAATTTTTACCTAGCTGTGTTAGACAAACGACAATGCACTTTTGGGAAATAATCTAAATTATAGTTGGGTTTCATTAAGTCTGAGACCAGGATGAGCAGAAATTAGATTCCTGAGAACTTCTCTGAAGTGCATGTATTAAGAGCAGTGATCCCACAATGGAGGAAGAGACCGGAATAAAGAATGTCTCCTCATCTCTGAATTATGGAGTCAAACTACTTAAGAATGTATAATCTTTAACAGGTGGGCAGACAGGGAAAACTGTAAGAGTTTCTCTAACTGGTTTTACAAGTTCGAATCCTTGATTCCTTTAGTTTCTGTCAATTGGAGCAGCCACTGCCAGCGCCTTGGAGTTGGAGAGTGGCGGCAGGACCCTGGAGGCCACTGGGCCGGTGGGACAGGCCTCAGCTGCGGAAGCTTCCTCTCCTATGCCAGGCCGAGGGGGAGAACTTAGCTTCTGGCGCCCTGGATTTAGTGATTACAGAAGGAAGGCGGGGAAAAGTAGACTGCCCCTCAAATCTCACATTTAGAGCCTTCACAGACACCCAAGTTGCCAGGGCAGAACGTCCCGCCCTGGAGGTTTAAAGAGGGAGCGGCCCCATGTCTACAGGGAGGCCGCTACCCTCAGATCAGCTTCTCCAATATATATATTTTCCATACCCACAGTAAAGGAATAGACAGCAGGTCCTAAGTATAACTTTTAAAAACTTGAGTAGAGATGCAAACGAAGGGGAGCTTTCTCTTTGCAAGAGGGCCACCCACTGGGCTCTCAATCTCGCTCTTTCTCTGTCATCGACGAGGGACCAAGGCCCCCAGCTGGCTTTAAAAGCGGGGTTTTGCGCAATGAATACGATGGGGTCTGTCCTGGCTTCCAGGAAAATCGCTTAGAGTGAAAAAGGGCAGGCGGGATAACGGGCAGAAAGCAGGGGAGGCAGGAGGGGATCCTTGGCCGAATGGAAACTGTGCCTCCTCCGAGCCAGAGCCGTGCGCAGGCCCCAGCGGGGAGGAGGCAGAGCGGGGCGAGTGTTCGGCGGAGATCAACGCCACCGTGGGCGCACCGAGTGCCCGCGATAACCCCTGGACCAGGCTGGAGAGGGTTCGAGGCTCCTCCGGTGGGACGTGCGAGTTCTTGGGGTAACCTTCCCTGCAGAATGCAGAGCTGGCAGGAGGCTCCATAAAAAAAAAAAAAAAAAAAAAACATCATGAAGATGTGGTCTTGAGGGCCGCCTGCTTTGCCCACAACAGAGGGGTTTTCTCTGGCCTGAAGGGGAGGTGAAACTCATGCAACTCGGATCCCGCCTGGGACCCGCGAGGAATGCCCCTTCTACAACCTATTAACCAGGAACTCCAAGGGAGGGGGGAAGAGGGCGACAACTCCAAGTGACAGGCTGCGGGTGACCTCCCGGTCCTCATGTTCTACCATCTCCAGTCCTGGGAGCTGAGGACACGAGTAACCTTCCTCTCGCCGTCCTATTCTCGCCTTGAGAAAAAAAAAAAAAAAAAAAGTGAGGGCACAGGGGAGAATGGCAAAGTGGAGGTCAGAGGCTTCAGGGAGTTTGAAAGGAACCCGCGCCTCTAGATTTTAAAGCATACTAAGCCGAAAACAGCCCAAGCGCCTCTGGCAGCCCATGGGCTAGAGTTCGGTATGTCTAAGGCAGCGCGGGCGCCGAGCACTCTGCTCCGGGAGCGTCCCGGGCTAACCCCTGGGCTGGGCCCCGAGCGCCACTGCCTGTCCGGCCTCGAGTCAGGAGACCCTGAGTGCACCCCTCTTCGCAGCTGCTGGATCCCTCCGGACAGGGTGGCTGTGGGGGGCGCTGCCTAGGGCAGGGAGGGCGCGGGACTCAGGTGGAGAGCTCCGCGGCGCTGGAGGTTGGGCGCCCACGGCCGGGGCCCCATTCCAACCCCTAAGCCGCGCGCTCTGCCCTCTCCAGGAGTGAGACATGCAAACATTCCCGGGCCTAGCCGAGTGCTGAAGAGGGGAAAAGTGGAGCGACCAGAGACATCTTCCGGCTGTGTTACCACTGGCGCGGAAAACTGAGCGTTTCCAACGTTGGAAACCTCCCGTGGCTGCTGGGAGAGGCCGGCCTCGCGGGGCGGCGAGAAAGCACTCGAATTCCCTCATTGCCATCTTGGCCTTTTCTAAAATGATGTTTTTAAAAAAAATTATGAAACTAAAAATTCCAGGCGAGGCAACTCCTTTCTTCCCGTTTTGATACGACATCCACTAAATAAAATCCGCTTTTAAGCCGTTTATACTCTAACTTCAAAGGAACACATGTTAATTTTACCTTTATTTAAATGATTGCCAGGCTGACTGAGGGGTTCTCCCCCTCCTCCAGCCCTTCCTCTAGATTTTAACATACGGAGTGCTGTAATGATTCAGCACCACTCTGGAAAGCAGGCAGCTTTTTTGTTGATATCATTAATTAATATCACTTTTGTTGATATTGTTAATTTCAGGGAAGGCTCTTTAAAGTTTAGCCCGAAATGCACGTGCCAGGACACAAATGGAGAGTGTGTCGGTTATCTCCAATGACCTCTAAGTGGCGACACATCAGTAACAGACAAGACGTCTCCTTGGGTCTCCATGGTCTGCTCCTGCAGACCATGCCATGTGGGATTTCGTGGGCACGATCTCCTGGTGCCCATGGCTCCTTCATCTAAGCCCAGGCACGAATATTTTTACGCTAAGCACGCCCAGGTGACCACACTCCCAGGTGGTTTGCCACTTGGGACTAAAACTCTGTTCCTTGAAGGCAGGGGCTGTAGACGTGGAGGGAAACGCGGGGAACTTCAGGCGATCTCTTTGACACCACGTCCAGTTTTTAGGATCTCGTGCCAATTTCTCAGTGTGTATCTGTCCAGATAGACTAAGCTCTTTGGAGTTAATTAACCTGTGGTCCAGCTACGATTAATACAGAGCAAAGAAAAGACGGAAAGAGGGGGAATTAGAAAGAGGAGAGGGAAATAAATAGCATGCCTTTAGCGGCATTCCTTTATACCGGTCGGCCACAGTTAGTTACCGACTTTCCAGCCGCGAGGACGCTATGCGCCATTTACTGTAATTGAATTGCTGTTATAACACCTTTCAGAGGGACAGCAATGCGTTTCAAAAAAGTTGCGCGCGCGGCCTGCGGCTGCCTGTCCTCCTCCTGTCGTCGCCGGCCGCCCGCCAGGCAAAGCTGCCCCTCGGGGATTGGGAACACAGGGCTCGATGTGCCCCCGGGCGGAGCTGGAGGAACCCGGCCCCTGGTGAATCCAGCCCAGGGCGTCCCTAGCCCGGCGGATACTCAGGGATGCCGGGGACCCCGAGAGGGCCGGAACCCGAAGTCTAAACTGAATAAGGGATGACGATAGGACCTGGAATTGAAGAAACTGGGGATATCAGTATGCGTCGGGGTTAATCTCGGAGCCACCAAGGCCTCCGCCCTCACTCTTCCATTGGATTTGGATTCTCCGGCGCTGCCCGGGGTGCTTAGACGGCAATACCTTCCCCTCCCCCATCCCCCAGACTTGGCCTGGCCTCTCTGGGGACCTGCTTGCCCTGAGGAAAGAGGAAAGTTTCCTGCCCAGGGCTAGGAACCAGAGGTTGGGGCCGGGTGCTGAGACGCCCTGTCGTGTGTTCCCCCCACCCCCACTCCGACTCCGATAGACCTCCCCAGCCTCGGATTTTGGCCATGTGGGCCCGGGCAAAGCCTCGAAGGCAGCAGGATTCATCACCTCGGTCTCTCGGCAACAGCCTCAGGCTTCCTTCCTCGTCTCCCCTACCCCTCAGCAGTGTCCTCGCTGAGACCTCAGGGCCAGCCAACTCTTTTCTCTGGTACCCCTCACTCCCCGCTGGCCCCCTCTTGGGCTCCACTCAGCTTTCTAGGCGCAGAGAGCAAACTTTATTCATATGCATATCTCTCCCTCCACACCCCAGCCCCAGGACAGCCAAGGTCTCCCAGCCTTCAGCGCAGCCTTTGGCTTGGTCTCCAGGAGAGTAGCAGGTTGAGAGAAGTGTATGTGAGTGTGTGTGTGTAAGGGGAATGCAAGGGGATCTCCCCACCCAACCGCCCCGAGTAAGATCTCTATGGCTATTTTAAAGAGGCTAGGAAAAGAGAAAGGCGACAACTAGAGGCTAGACTGTGCTTCACAGGCCCTGGGAGGTGAGCAGAGTACTTCTGGGACCAGAGCACTCGGCGGCGAGAATAACCCGCAGATCTGAGCATCCTCAGACTCATCTACTCAGGTCAGCCAGAGAAGCTGAGGCACCGGTGGCCACACTGGTCTCCCCCAACCGCCCAGCGCCGTGTGGGGCGAGGATCAGTGAGGCTCGAAGGAACTGTCCAAGGGGGAATGGGACGGAAACCAGAGGACAGAACAGGGTAGAAGGAGCAACCGCTCGAGGGGAGGAGGAACGCCCTGAGGTTTCGCCCTCAGCGACAGAATGGGGAAGTCTTATGGCCTTAGTTTGGGGTACACCTAACCGGTGTGTGTGTGTGTGTGTGTGTGTGTGTGTGTGTGTGTGTGTGTCACTGCATATGCGAGGTGGTGGTGGTGAGAGGAGACATTGTGGGGGGGAGGGGGAAGGGGTGCCTTGGCATGCACACACATCAATGTGACTCCAGTTGACCTTGTCTTTTCCTGGGGAATCTTCAGCTTCCTCCGGGGCTTGCTAGACATAAAGTTTTCTTCGGAACCAAAAAGTCTGTGGCTGTCCGAGGCATCCAGCAATGAGAGCAAGCATGTGCTCTGCGGCCCGGAGAGCTGGGGTGCATTCACCCCTTCCCCCACCCACGCACAACACCTCGCCGCCTACGTCTGCTTTTCTGCAAAACTAAGTTCTTTGCCTTTCCGGTGTGGCCAGGAGATGGGATGGGGAGGATACCTTGTCCCTGGTCTCCCGTGGCCTCCTGAACAATTAGGGGTGGAGTTGGGGAGGGCGATAAAATCTGCAAGAACTCGGGAAAATGACTTTAATGGGGAGTCCTCTGGGAATGTTGGGGGTAAATTGCCTCAAGCCTCAGTTGAGAACAGGAGAAAAAAAGCAGGTCCCATCCGCCGGTATCTGGACCCAGTTTCCTTTGCCGGGAACCACGGGCTCTTCGGTTTGCGCCTCGGAGTCTTGAAGACAGAACAGGTTCGCGCCTGCCTCGCTCCGCTTCTTGGCAAGGGTGAGGACGTCGCCCCAGGGAGACAGGACTACAGAGAGCGTTAAGGAGTCAAGGGCAAAACCTCATTCCGCTCACCCAGGGTTAGTAGCAAGGCTTGGGGTGTGGTGGTCTGGCTGGCATGAGATTCCCCTTCACTTGGGACTGCAGCCAAGGCTGGGCTTGTGAGCAACTCGGCTCCCGCTCCATTGCTGGCCTCCATGTACTCCCGCAGCCCTGACAAAATCCATATCCTTGCAGTTTTGACGTTCCCATCTCTAGACCTTGCTCAGGAGTGATTTTCGCCGGGTATTAACCTTTGTGCCACAAAGTTGATTGCCAACAGCTAGAAAGATTCTTTAGGAAAAGACACGGACAAAAATAGAAATAAGAAGACTGAAGTGAGCCATGACCCCTGCACGAGGCTAAGAACCTTACTGCGTTATCTCTTTATATCCTCACAACGCTGTCCCTCCCCCACCCCCCAACATCAGACATAGGTGCTACCCTTTTCTCCTTTTTGCTGCTGAAGTAGCTGAGCTTCAAGGAAGTTAAAAACCCTTACTAAGTTTAGCCAATTAGCAACAGGCCAGGCCTGGATGGAACCAGGCCAACTTTTCTGGAAGCCTACTTCCATCCCAGACTGGACTCAGGAGAGAAACCTGCTCACTTGGAGGGCTAGATGGAACTTCTCTCTGGGACAAAGTGGTGCTTTTCCCTGGAGATCCGTCCCAGCCCGTAGGGAGCCAGGAAAGGGTTTTCTAGCAGGCGCCAGCCAGTGGACCACTCAGCTGAGAAGTAGGAAGCGAACGGGCCAGCAAGTCCTCTCCACGGCACAGCCTGCTGCTTCCAGGGTTGGGAGTCAGGATGACCCTGCACTTTCTGTATTTCAGAAATGAACCAGAGGTGAGGGCTTCCCTGGTGGTGCAGTGGTTGGGAGTCTGCCCACCAATGCAGGGGACATGGGTTCGAGACCTGGTCTGGGAAGATCCCACATGCTGTGGAGCAACTAAGCCTGTGCGTGTGCCACAACTACTGAGCCTGTGCTCTAGAGTCTGCGAGCCACAACTACTGAGCCCACGTGCCACATCTACTGAAGCCCGCGCGCTCTAGAGCCCGTGCTCCGCAACAGGAGAAGCCACTGCAATGAAGAGTAACCCCTGCTCGCTGCATCTAGAGAAAGCCCGCGCACAGCAACAAAGGCCCAATAGCCAAAAATAATAAATAAATACATTTATCAAAAAAAAAGAGAAATGAACCAGAGATGCTTGCTGTGTCATGTGTCCCCCACAAAGAAGCATGGTATAATTATTCCTTTTTAAGAGCCCATTAAAAGAGCATTTCGATTTGTAACGGGGGTGGGGGAGAGGGGGAAAGGAAAGAAAGCACCTGTGACACTGGGGCATATTTATCCTGGAAGATGAGCACAGACTGGCAGTGGCAAACAGTGAGATTTGCCACAACAGAATAAATAGTTCCATTTCAAACATTCTGACATGCTCCCTATTCTGATGGTGAGAGATGCTGATGCAAACACAGTCAAGAGAACTTCCCTTTTATTAAGAAGTCCCATTCCCCACAGGACCTTAGGAAAATGTTCTCAGGGTAGAGCAGAATCATCCATTTACGTCACCAGAAGTACCTGTTTGCAGGTGCTAAGGGACGCAAGGAGGGCATCTCCCAGCTTTTTCCTTTTAATCTATTTCCATAGTTTTTTCATGGAGTTCATGAGGAATCAAACTTTAACACTGCTTTTTTTTTCAACTAGGAAAGCAGATTATGCCTTAAGCATAACTGCAGCAGACTTATGTCAGAGTGATGATAGAGAATCATTAATTTTCCTGCCAAATTGGTGTGGGTAGTATTTGACCTAACCTTTTTTCTTTTCTTTTTTAGTTTTTCTTTTTTTCAATTTTCTCATGAGGGTGAAGTGAATTTAAGAAAATACTCTCCTTAGAATCTCTCTTTCTCTCTCTCTCTCTCTCTCTCTTTCAATATACATATACAAGTTACATCTCCATGAGTCTAAGCATCTAATAGTTTTAAGGCTGATGTGGAAAAAAAAAAATCAGTGTACCTAGTTAGTCATTTTTTTAAAAATTCAAAACAGTGGAATGACAGATAATATTCAAGTCTTCATCTCATAGGAAGGAACGACCTGTGTGTGTTACTCATTTGGAAGGAAGTGGTCTGTTTGGGTCAGCCAGTCCAAGGGGAATATTATAAGTCAAGATCAGCTGCACCTACCTGGTGACACCCCAAGCCTATTCTGCATTTAGAGCTTCCTAGCTTGGGACGTGGGTCATGCATGTTGGGAAGAGGTGGAAGCGTGGGTGAGGCTGTGGGTATAGCATGGAGAATACAGAAATCTTGTAGGAGGGGTAAGAGTGATTATTTTCCTGCTCTCCATGGAAACTTTCTCATTTATGCATTTATTTAACACCCACTTATTGAGTAGGTAGGATGTTCCCAGCATGGTACAAGGCACTTGTGGACACAAAGATTAGTAAGTCATGGGCCCTGGCCTCTAAGAGTTTTTAAGTTTGTGGGAGAGAGGCAAGCAAACATGACATAATACTCTCTGATAACAGGTACAAGGAGCTTTGGAAGCTTGAAAGAGGGTGGTTCTTTCTGCCTCAGAGAACTGCTTGGGAAAGATGTCAGAGTGAAGGTGATTTGATCTGGGGCTCAGAAGGTGTGGCAGGTGGGGCGGAGTAAGGATGCGGGGGCGGGGGGGGCAGGGAGAAATGGGAATTCCAGCTGGAGGGGAAGGTCAGACCAGGTTCATATTCCTCTGGGAGGACAATCAAGTCCATTGTTCCCTGGATTATTGGGGCTTGTGTAAAGAAGCCTGAGTTTACTCACATAGTTCTTAATTAGAGTGTGTCTTCTGCCTCCCTGTCATTTTCATGGGGGGGGGGGTGCGGGAGGAGTAGATTTGAAATGATTTCCAAGAGGATGGAGCTTCTTTTTAGTCTAACTGATGAGCCACATTTGGATTTCCTTCTAGAGCGAATAAATTGAGCTACTTGTGTCTTGGGCATTTACCTGAAGGTTTAAAACAGAGAGAACACATAAAAGTGGACAAGGTCATGGAAATATCAGAGGAGAATAGTATAAGGAACACTGTGGCCAAAAAAAGAAAAAAAAAAAAAAAAAGAAAGAAATCCTGCCAGAATGTATTCTTAACTTTGCACGAGTGCCAGAAGTATGGGTACCATCGGCTTCCTCTTCAGTGCTTATGCTTCTCTCCAAACAGATGCAACATGCTGTTTTGGTTAGTGCTATGCGTCTCTCTCTCCCTTGGGGCTGGAAGCCCCTCGGAGGCTGGGAGTAGAACTGTATCATTTATGTTCCCAGTTCCTGGCACAGTGCCAGGCACATAATAAGAGCTCAGTCCATTCTCAATGAATGAGTCCTGCAAGTGTAAGAATGTTGGCTTTTAGTTTGTGTTCATGAATAGTTAGAGAATATCTTTTCATGTTTATCATTTGGGGTTTTTAATTGTGATTGCATAGAGTAATCACAGTTACAACTAGTTCTGATAAAAACCAGTTCTTATTCATGGTGTGACTAGCCTGTTTAAGTGAAAGGCATGAGTACAAGAGTTTTTTTGTTGTTGTTGTTGTTGTATGCGGGCCTCTCACTGTTGTGGCCTCTCCCATTGTGGAGCACAGGCTCTGGACGCACAGGCTCAGCGGCCATGGCTCACGGGCCCAGCTGCTCCGCGGCATGTGGGATCTTCCCGGACCAGGGCACGAACCCGTGTCCCCTGCATCGGCAAGCGGATTCTCAACCACTGCGCCACCAGGGAAGCCCCAATAGTTTTTAAACTGTATCCCCTGCCTTGACCTTGGGCAGTCACCTCCAAGACATTCAAGAGCCACAAGTTTGAAAGACATTGTACTAGAGGCTTCAAATCAATGTTGTCCAATTCGTTGCTCTAGTTATTCTCAGCATAATTGTTAGGATTAACTGTGCCCCTATCGTAATCTTCCTACCATTCAGAACCATAGTAAAATTTCATACAACCAAAACTCACTTTTTGCATATGTTTTGCTGTTGTTGTTGTTGTCATTTTATGTATAATTTAGACATTGGCCAAGATACTTTCTTAGTTGGACTAAAATGAGGTTAAGAAGATACCTTCTTCTTCCTAAGACTTCTATATAACTTTTGGATGACCTAAGCAATGGCAGTAATCTGGGTTCTTCAAAGTCAGTATCTTATGGCCACTTACCCAGGGAGAGGACAAGATCTATGTCGGAAGAGGGATTAATCTAAGATTTTTGTTTGTTTGTTTGTTTGTTTGCGGGACACGGGCCTCTCACTGTCGTGGCCTCTCCCGTTGCGGAGCACAGACTCCAGACGTGCAGGCTCAGTGGCCATGGCTCACGGGCCCAGCCGCTTGACAGCATGTGGGATCTTCCCGGACCAGGACACGAACCCATGTCCCCTGCATCGGCAGGCGGGCTCTCAACCACTGCGCCACCAGGAAAGCCCCTAATCTAAGATGTTTTGATGCCCTTCTTTTGCACCGCTGCTCTGTGTTAACATTTTCCAACATAGGCAGCAATTAGATCTTGGAAACAAGCATGAAGAAAAGCATAAAATGAGATCAAAACATGATCAGCTCCCTCTGAATTCTACCTTATGTTTTAGCAAGTCTATTGGCTCCTTGGCTTGGAGTAATTTCAAATTCCCACTGGCTTAGTGGCAAGATATCTTCTCATTCTTTTCTAAAAACACTATGACTTAAAAAAAAATTCTTGCCCACCACCTTCTCTCTCTTGTGGATTCTCTTTTTAGAATTCAAATTGCAAAGAAATTCACAAGTGAAATAGAATACATTTGTGAGCTCTGTGTTCATTGTTGTTCCTAGCTCTAGGGAGCAGTAGAATTTTTCAGTAAAGAAGTTTATAGTTTTTGTTTGCTTTGAGTTGAGGAGGCCATGTTAGCCTTGATAATCATCTCAGAGATGCTGTGTCTTGGTATCCAGACAGCTGAGGTACTGTACAAGTATCATCCAGCCATGAGTACATGACTCAAAAAAAGGCAAAACTTTGAGGGCTGTGGGCCTCTCGAGGCAAGGACAGAGTCAAACTCTTCTATAGCAATATCAAAATATAATTCCAGAGAGCCCATGATGAGAGATTCAAATGGGATTGGATGATACAAATGCAAAAGATGGGAAATCCAGCTTTAGGTCAATTCCCAGCCCTGCTGCACTCTAGTGGCTCTGTGAAGACTATAAAAAGTAGAGACTTCACTTTTGGGATTCTGATAGGAAACCAATATAGTAACCTCTCCCATCTTGGAAAATTGTACTCATGCCCACATGTCTACACCTAGTGATCTTGAAGCAGGGTTTCATTTCCTGGCCAGTGATTGAGGTCAGGTCCCAGCGGTGAGAGCCCCGGATCCTAGCCACTAGACCAGTTGTCAGTGACAAGGCCCTGGCCCCACGGCTTTGCAGGAAAAGAATTCCCACAAAGATAGAAAGTAGTGAAACAAGTAACGTATTTATTAAGAGAAAAAAAGAGTACAGTATGTGTGGATAGACACATGGGCAGGCTTAGAGAGAGAGTCACGCCCTCGTGGCAGTTTAAATCACTTATATGGTGCATTTCTTCTGGGTTTCCTTTGGCCAATCATTTTAATTCACCTGGTTCAAAGTCTGTACTTGGTATTATCTTGGGAACTTCCCATGTGTGAATGCACATCTCTTAACCAAGATGGAGTCTACTGAAGAGGCCTATGGGTTGACTTAGCCACTTAGCATCACTTCCCTTTCGACTTCCAAGGAGACTTTCTGCGCATGTGTAGTTGGGGGGTGTCTCCTGACTTCGAGAATGAGGGATATGTGGTCTTTTATCTTCTATCTGGGCAGGGCCCAACATCCTCTCTCAATTGTCCTGTTATTCTGGTCTTGGAGTATTGGTCCATAGTGAATGAATTCCAACTGTTTGTCCCAGGGGCCCATCTATCTCCTGCTTCACTAGG
This sequence comes from Kogia breviceps, assembly GCF_026419965.1. NCBI lineage: Eukaryota > Metazoa > Chordata > Mammalia > Artiodactyla > Physeteridae > Kogia > Kogia breviceps. The sequence continues at coordinate 116,616,330 of NC_081312.1, read as the reverse complement.
AATCTAAATATTCTTACAACTAATGTATCAATTTATTATTCTCAATGCATATATTTTAAAGAAATATTAAGAAAGGAAATTATAAATTTATAGATTAAAAAGATAAAAATTATTTGAATTTAAAACTTGGGATACTAGTACATTTCCTTTTGTTTAAAGTACGGCTGCCTCAAATGAACCTATCTATGAAACAGACATAGGCTCACAGACATAGAGAGCAGACTTGTGGTTGCCAAGGGGAGAGTCGGGGGAGGAGCAACTGGGCGTTTGGGATTAGTAGATGAAAACTATTACATATAGAATGGTCCTACCGTGTAGCACAGGAAACTGTATTCAATATCCTGGGATAAACCATAATGGAAAAGAATATAAAAAAGAAAGTATATATGTGTATAACTGAGTCACTTGCTGTATAGCAGAAATTAATGCAACATTGTAAATCAACTATACTTCAATAAAATAAATTAAAAAAAATAATAAAGCATGGCTGCCTGTGCCATCTTTACTCACTCGAGATGTTCTGTAATAATCTTCCACAGTAGCCAATGAAAAAATTCTTCCTATGTTGCCAATTTAGTGAGCATAAATTACTGGGAACTTTATATGGAATAAATTATGTTCTTAAACCTTCTCAGATGTGCAGCCAATAGAGATTTTAAAGCAGAAAACAAAATGCAAAATTTAACTTGAAGGGATATTTATTGTGTTTGGAACCCTCTCTGGAGTTGTTTCCTCTCTACCTCTGTGAGGGGACTACAGGGGGTGGCTTCCAACCTGAGGCTTTCTTAGCCACACGAGGCTCTTCAGAAATCTGCATGTGGTTTGCTTCTTAGATTTAAATAAAGTGATAAGGACTATTGCAATGTTGATGTGGCAGCAGGCCGAGGAAAGAAATGAAGAACTCCGTTTGAGTCACAGACAGGACAAACAGGGAAGGTGTCACTGACCCCAAATGTGCCATTACCCGACTTGCATGCTTTTGTTGAGAACCCGTGCTACCATCTTTTTTTGTACAACCATTGTAAGTGCAACTCATGGGTACTCATAAATGCAAGGTACGTTTAATTGATTTGCGGCTTTCCACATTGCTGATGATGGAGTGGTGCTCTGGCTGTTGAAAGGTGAGGGGAACTTGATTTCAACGTGGAGATGAAATGCTGCATTTTCTAAACTGACAGATGGAAATTCTGCTTCAGAATTCATTATTTGATGTGAAAGACAATAGTGAAAATTTGAATCTTCAAAAGAGTGCAATGGGTCAAAATACAGTCAGACCATTAAAAGTTAAATGAATTGCAACGTGGAAAACCATTGGGAAATGCATTTAGGTGGCAGCTTCTGCGTTTCCTGATAATGTTTCTTGATAGCCTTTTCCATGTCATCTTAAGTTTTCCTCATTCTCTTTGAGCTACTAAGGTGCCTAACTAGAACTCTGGGTCTACATAATACCTGCCACATGAATGGAAAATGACATTCCTCATCTAAAGATACAAAATACCATGATGAGGGGTTGATGCTTTCTGGGTCTCCTATGGGGAGGTCAAAACTACATGGCTATATCTAGTTTGTTAACAGAAAATTAAGTTACAAAATAGCACATGTTAATTGTAATAAGCCAAGCAATTAAAGTGCATGAAAAAATTTTTTTTAACAGTTTCCTTTCTAATCAACTCTCCTTCATGGTTTTCAGATTGTATACATGGATTCTCTGATGCTCCTCTCTTTAAGGGGTGGAGTCAAATTCCCAGAAATGACATAGAACTACTTTGGAGGCTAGGTAATGAAAAGCAATTGTGGCTTCTGATTTAGGTGCAGGCTCCTTTTTCTCTCTCTTGGACCTCTGGCTCTGGGAAACCTTACAGAAAGGTCCACACGGCAAGGAACTGAAGTCTCTGCCAAGAACCTGTGAGGAATGGAGGTCTGCCAACAAGTAGGAGAGTGAACTTGGAACCAGATTCTGCAACCCAGTCAGTCTTAAGATGACCTCAGCTCCAGCCAATAGCTTGACTGCAACCTCACGAGAGATCCAGAAGCAAAAGCATTTACTAAGCTGTTCTCAGATTCCTGAGCCTCAGAAACTGTGAGATCACAAGTGTTTGTTGTTTTAACTTGCCGAGTTTAGGGTTAATTTTAAACAACAATAGATAACTGTACATTACTAAGAAGTAACTTGCACAGTGTCTGGCATTGGCTAGAAGCCTAATAAATATTTGTTGAGTGAATGAATTAAAATGAATAAATGAAAAGTTTAATTTATGTCCTTCCATATCATTCCATATTTTTATAACCTTTTAAAAACTAGCTCCACAGAAGAGTGTTTCTGGGAGAGGATCTCTTTAATTATTAAAAGTTCTGTCATGCAACAAATATTTATTGCTGTTATTATTTGTCAATGAACCACTCTTCCACTGTGAAATACTTGTGAGCCCATTTGAGCATCTGCCAAGCTTTCATAAAGAAGTAGTTATGGAAGCTCTCTCTGTTTAAAGAAGTTAAAAACCATATTTGGGGTTAGGTAGACACAACTGACCAAGAAAAGTGAAGGATTAGTGGAAGGACAGAAGTTATCTCTACACTGGCATACTCAAGGTATTCATAGGTGAGAATGAGACCAATCACTGAACTGAGGGATATAAATAGTGCAAAACATTCAACAGTGAATGTGAACAGTGTGGGGGAATGTGGCTGTATCATTCTGTCCGTGGTGTGACATGTGGCTGGAGCTGGCTTTTGGGTCAGATAACCTGGCTCAGAATACCCCCTCTTTCACTTATGAACTGTGAGAACTTAAGGAACTCATTTAATCCTTTGAAGCCTCTTTTTCTTCATCTGCACATTAAGCAAGCAAATAGTATGATATAGGATTTTTAAACAGATAAGGTGTGTAAAAGGTTTAGGCTACTCCCTGGCTAAATGTTTGAAGTAAAGTACTTCAAAAATTGTTAGTTCCTTTTCTTAAGATGAGTTGTCATGTTTCCTACATAATTAGACCACTTTCCTGCTCACATGAACCTCCCTGTCAGTACCCATGTGCAATATGTTGAGATTGTCTGAAAATCTGGAGTTAAGGAGAATAATTAGAACATGCTTGGATTTCTCTGCTACCCTAGGAGGAGCCTGGTAAGAAGAAATAAAGGTAGCATGGACACATTTACAGTCTTTAAGGCTGGACTCTGGAGAAGATGCTGAACACTCATGCTACTGTTCTTTCTAGTCCATGTGGCTTTCTGTAGGTGTGGTTCTAACTTTTGATTGGTCTTTCAAAGAGACCAAATGCATTTAGAGGCTCCTCTTGCACCATTAAGGTAGGCTTGACGGTTGGTCCTGCCTGCATACCTCTAAGCTGCAATTCTGAGGTTTGAGCTACCTGGGCTATTGCAGAAGTAGTTCAGCCAGAAGATTTCAAGGCTGTTTAGTGACAGACAAGTCAAGAAGTGGTTCTCTCACTCATCACTTGGCTGCTTCACTTTGACTTGGCCATACTTGAAATTGTATATCCCTTCATATTCTCTTCTCTTTTCTGTTTATCTTGTTCACCCTTCTCACTTGGCCGGTTTCTTCTTCCACTCTCACCCATCCCCATAATCTGCCTCATTTTTCCCTCTCTCTCTTTCCCTTCTATCCACCTCCCACTCACAGTGAGGTGGGAGAGAAGAAAAACAGGAGTGAGACTGGAGTTATTCTGGTTCCTTCCTTTCCTCTCTTCTCCTTACTCATGCTGTGTGCTTCTGCTGCAGAGGCACTTTGGAATTTGTCAAGCAAGTGAGTTTCTAGGTAGATACCAGTTATATTTTAGATAGAAATCTAGGGCTATGTGAGGGTCAATTAAACATATTTAAGACTTTTAGGACAATGGACAAAATGATCTTTCTCATTTGACTTACTCCTTGGCTAGAAACACACCATTATTCCTATTCTCAGCTTTTTAGTATTTTCCTTGAATGGGTCTTCTGACCTTCTGGCCAAGAAAGCAAAGCAAAACAAAATATGAATACATAAAATTTACCATTCATCAACCAGTTTGAACATATTCCTTTATTATGAGAGTAAAAATATAATGAGCAGAGCCAGGAATATGAAGTTATTTATTAGATTTATTAAAATATCTCATTATTCAAGCCCTTTAGGACACATCTGCAAATAAATATGACCAACAGTTAAATGTAACATTAATTATATTAAACCTACATTTCTATTCTGTTCACTTTTACATTAACATGTATCTTTCATGTTTGACTTCCACTTGTTTTTGATGTTTAGTAAGATAAAACACATCTTTTAATTTTTTTTTTTTTAAGTCCTGGTGGGAGGAATTGGAAGATATAGTCAAGACAATTCTGTAGCATGCCACCTCCTGGGGGTAGAGAAACTCCATTGAGGCTCTCCTTATCTCTATCTTTCCTTGCAACTTATAAAGAAAAATATCCTAGAAGATCTGGGGGGTTCATAGCTTCTTTTTGCTCTAAATCCATTATTTCGGCATAGAAAACAAACATATATGCATGGCAATTGTAGCAGTGAGAGTTGAGAGAAAATGTGGAAATTATTTTATTAGTCAGGATAAGCTAGGTTCTGCAGCTATAACAAATTAGCACTAAAGTATTAGTGGTTTAACTGAACAAAGGCTTATTTCAGTTGCAGGTTGGCAAGGGGATTCTATGCCATGTACCTACTCAGAGGCCCAAGATGATGGAGGCTCTACCATCTATAATCTTGAATTAATGGCATCCTCTGTGGCCATAGCAGGTGAAGAGAGTACTGGAAGGTCTCATGACCAAAAGTAACGTGTAATCTTTCTTCTCATATCCTGTTGACCAGAGCTAGTCACCTGGCCAAGCATAACTACAAGGAATGTGGGAAATATAGTCTTCTATGTGTTTGGAAGGGAGAGGAAAGCCAGATATTGGTGAGTGCCAGTGATGTTTACCACATTACATAATTCAATCCCTTCAAGAAAACCAAGGACTTGAAGGGACTTTGTCCTAGGTCACAAAATAAGCTAGTGGCAGAGTCAATACTAGAACTCAACTCTTTTGATACCAAGTATTATATCTGCTGTTATTTTGACAGTAGTTAACTCTTTTCTCTATGGGAATTAATGGCACAAGAATATTGCAGAGCTACAGAATACGTAGAATAAATCATCAAGTGTGAATGAAGAATTATGACCTTGCTGTGATTTTAAATTATCTTTTTCTATCCTACCTCAGGCAAAGTTTATTTTCTGGTTGTGGCATAGAGGATTTCCAGGCCATATCTTCTAGTACCACGATGAAGGGAGTTTTCCTTCTCTCACTCAAGCAAATGCGAATTTTTTACACTAGAAGTAGTAACGGTATCCTGCATGTATTGATACTTAGACACAAACTTCTCAAATCATTTTCAAGTATCTTTTCTCATGTGCTTTACACATAATGTACCAGAAATAAGGTGGTTGTGTGTCACTGACTTAATTTTACATATACCCAGGGCAATGACATGATATGTGCAAGCTCACATAGCCCATTAATGGTGACCTTGGGACTAAAATTCAAAGATTTGATTTTCAAAACCAGTACTAGAGCACAAGCTAGTTTGCTTCCATCTTTTTCCTGGCATTGTGGATTTCCTGGTGTGAAAGAAATAATTAGGTTACTTTCTCCAAGCTTCAACAGCTTTTCAGTGGCAGAATGAGGAGCCTAATTTGACTCTTAACCTAGGGTGCTTTTGCTAGATTCTTATGTTGAGAAAAATACAACACACGTTGACATCTGTAAGGTGTTACATCGAGCCTCAACTTATATCTCCAGTGCTCTTTTGAAATACAAAAAATTTGTTTGGTCCTTTTGGTTTCCTTAGTTGGGAATAATAATTATAACTAAGACATGGGTTTAAAATAGTGCCTCTTATATTGCATGTGCTATATACATGTTTGCTCTTACTATTACTCAATATTCTGGAATAATCAAGGACAGAGGAGGAAAATGAAACAAAAGGAGTAAATCCAGCTCTACAAATTCTCTTTCTGTATCTACTTTCTATTCCTGAGAAGACATCAGAGTACTGATAAACAATATATGTAATACACAGAAACTTTGCACAACTGATACATGTCCTTGGGTTAGTGAGGTTGCTTTCAGTTGCAACTAATAGAACCTGAGTAGAAGCTGGCTTGATCAAAAAAATAATGTATTACTTCAGGCAGTGGAGAAGAACAGAGAAGAGCTAAATGTGTAAATAAGCCCCTAGGAAAGTATTTTTTTATCTTTTGGCTCTGCTTTTCTTTGTGTTGGCTTCATTCTCAAGTAGATTCTCTTCAAGTGGCAGCAAAGATGACTACTAGTACCTCAAAGATTATAGCATCATAGTTTAAGGTTTTTTCTCAGTAGTTGCATCAAACATTTCAGGGTTAACATCCATAGGTCTTGATTGGGTCACATGCCCAGCCTTGGAAACATCACCATCATTTTGATTGGTCAAGCCTCAGTTACCTGCCAATTGCTGGACCCAATGGGTGGAGTCAGCTCTATTTAAACCTTAAGGACTGAGAATACAGAAAGGGGGTGATATGTTAACAGAAAATCAAGCTTTTATTACATAAAGAGGGAATGGATGCTGTGCAGAGAAAAATTACAGATATCTATTATAGTACTCAACTGTATCCTCGAGTACTCAACAAATGCAGGAGAGAAAATAGATTATTATAGGCAAGGGTGTTATTTTATGTTGAAAACAAAGAGAGTTATGATGTTAAGGACAGGGACAGGTGGAAAAATCTGATAGATGAAATTGGATCTCAAGTTACCTTCCACTCTTTAACACTACATTTTCCCAGAGCTTTGCACACATAATAGAGGTAGATAACATCTTTTACATTTTCATTTCTTATAGAAAAATGTACTGGGGGGAAGGTGTATAGGCTATAAAACAAGATTTTAAAACCTTGTAAGTGATCAGTTTTCTCCAAGTAAATAAACATGGAGATGTTGGTCTATTCTTTAGATAAAATCACTTTTCAATCCCCAGTAAATCCCTGTTATTCGAATGGATTTACCTTTGCTTAATTTGTAAGCAGTGCTGATCCCAAGCACAACTGCATTCAGAAGAGGAACCTTGTTTTTGATATTCTAATTTTCTATAGATGTCAATTACTGTTTCCTCAAGCCTGGAGTGCAGTTATGGGACAGCCACTTTCTTCTTCAAATCACATCCATTTATCTGTGTGGGCGAAGTCCATCATTTTCATCCATTTATCATATCTGGTCTATCATTTTCATCCATTCATCATTTCCATTTACCATATCAACCATCATATATAAAATATTCCCTAAATATCAATTAAATTCATACAGATCCATCAACAGATTATGCTTATAATAAACCCTGCCAACTGATATTTGTATAGCACATTCCTGCTTCCTAAGTTCCTGCATGTAAACCATCTCACTTGATCGTCATGGGAACTTTGGAAGTCAGGCAGGGCAGATAAGAATATTATTATTCTCCTATCAAAAATGATAAAGCAGAGATGGAGCGATCTACTCAAACAGATAACTAATGTGAGTTTTTGGAGTCCAGACCTCAGGTTTTTCCAGCTACATCCTGTTATCTGAGTTTGGGTGAGGGCTGTAGTGTAGGCTAGAATGTAAGAGGAAAAACTGAGGAATGAATGAACAAGCGTTTGAATACTGACTGCTGATTGTTAGTTGTATGACCTTGGGCAAATTTCTTAATCATTTAACCTCAAATTACTCAATGTATTGTTTTAATCATTCCGTACCTCATAGGAATCTTGTGATGATGAAATGAAATAATTCATGGACAATGCTTAGCAAAAGCTCTGTATGTAGACCGTGCTTCAATAGTCTAGATATTGTTGTTATCCTACATTTCTAAATGCATATTTAACCTGTATTCACAAAGAGAAATAAAGAACTGAATTCATTTATCTGGGTTGTTCCATGCTTCTGCCTCTATTGACTGCATTTTTCAGGTATGAGTAAAATGTGAGAGTGAATTGCCTGAATCAGTCTTTTACCTCACTATGCTTGCATCTAATTGCTTGATCTATTTTTTAAATTTAATTTAATTTTTTGAATACAGTAGGTTCTTTTTTTTTTTTTTTTTTTTTTTGCGTTACGCGGGCCTCTCACTGCTGTGGCCTCTCCCGCCGCGGAGCACAGGCTCCGGACGCGCAGGCTCCGCCATGGCTCACGGGCCCAGCCGCTCCGCTGCACGTGACATCCTCCCAGACGGGGGCACATCCCCTGCATCGGCAGGCGGACCCTCAACCACTGCGCCACCAGGGAAGCCCGGTAATTTTTTTTTTTTTTTTTGCAGGTTCTTATTAGTTATCTATTTTACACATATTAGTGTATATATGTCAATCCCAATGATCTACTTCTTTTCTTTCTGATCATCTACCATAAAGCCAAGTATGTATTATTTGTACTCAAAAGATTATAAGGCTAATACTATTTTGCATATTCTAGGAGATAAGTGTAAACTCTGCAATATGATTAAACAATTAAGTTTAAACTTATATAAATATCACCACCACCTATTAGAGTCTGTTTTTTTTTTTTAGACTAAATAAGTCTCAAAGAAAGTATTTCTTCCATTTTACTTTGTTTTGAACTTTTGCCAATTCAGCCTGCATTATAGATTTTCTTAGTGTTGGTTTTATAAAAAGCAAACCGATTATTTCCACACAGCCCCAACATGGTTCTTCTATAACACTGACTTCGCATATAATAGCCAAAACATCCATTTCTTTTGAACAGACCCTCATCAGCAGGTGATTTTGTAGAGTAAAGGCAAATGGAAATAGAAAGCATGCTCCTGAGAAAGGGCAGGCTTTCCTGTTGGTCTTGAGGGTTTCTTTCATCTCAGTGTGTCAGAATTGATGCTCAGCGATAGGGAACAGTGGCCCATGGGCAGATCCAAATCCCTGCCAAGAGGAGCTTGTGGTCCAATGGTAGAGACAGAGAGCCGGAAATGAAAGATGGTGCCTGAAGGATGGAGGCTGTGAGCACGTGTACGGGGAGCACCCAGCACAGATTTGGTGGGGGCGTTTCTCAGAAATGGTGACATCCAGGGAGAGGGCTGATGGATGACTGTGAATTAGCCATGCAGGGTTTGGTGTGGGGAGAGAGGAGGCAACTATTCCGGGCCAAGGGATGATCAGATGCAAGGACTGAGCACTTAGCTGGATTGTGGAGCACAGAATTTAAGGAGAAACCTGGCAGGAGAGAAGGCAGAAGAAAGGGTAGGGCCGAGAATGGGGAGAGAGAGTAACAATGGAAACTTCTCCCATTCCTACACCCAACTCCACGAAAGAGGAAATGACCTCTGCTGTCCCATTCTGTCCTAGGGGAAAGATGATTTTCTTTAAAACCCAGACTTTCTGGGTATTGAAGGAAAATAACAACACCTGAGCACTACTATATACCAGGCACAGTTTTAGTTACTTTATATTGATTTAAACAATCCTGTGGTATAGGAACTATTGTTCTACCCATTTTATAGATGAGGATATTGAGGCAAGGAGAGTGAAATGATCTGACCAATGAACTCAGCTGATGCCTCCCCTGGACTGAAACCCAGGGAGCTTGGCTCTAGGGAATATCCCTTCCACAAGGAGTGCTTGTAGCAGTGAGGTGTCCCATGAGCTGTTTCAGGAATGCCTGTAGAGTTTCCAACAGTGCCATAGCAACTATAGAAACTCTCCTGAAATTAATATATTAATATAAGACATTTACTCTTTTGTTTTTAAAATTAGGGGGCAAGACAATGTTTTAATAAAATGCGCTTATGGAAATAAAAATGTCCTTAAGCTCAACTTATAACTACTATTGCAAGTTATGGAGGTTTACCATGAAAGAACTTCCAGACACCTTTTATCTTTACTTTTGCTTTTTCTAGACAGGTCACTGTCCGTTGAAGTCCTGGTTTCCAGGAGGTGACAATGATGACTTTTCTTTGCCTTTTCAGTGCTGCTACACTTTGTTGAACTTCAAGGACTAGGTTTTATTATGACTTATTCAAGATTTTATTTTACTTTGTAATTTTTTAAAGCAAAATTTCTCTTTTTTGTAGGTGGTGTGACATTCTTTTGTCCTCAAATGAAAATGCAGGCTCCAACCATCCCTGAAATGCCTTTTTGAGTGTCTCTTTCAGAAGCTCATACATTAGGATATCGAAGGTGCAATATGGCTTTTGATGCACGTGTAGTAGCATAAAGTGAAATTCTAGAGAATATACTACATTTTCAAGAAGAAAAGTTAAAGAGGTAGGGCAGATTAAATAAAAAGAAGCTTATTTTAAACTGTGATGCCTTTATCCAGAGAGTTTGTTACTGACCTTCCACATGACAACCTCTGAATTAACATTGCCTTGCTAACATTTCCAGTGCATGCGTAACTTCTGACTAAACTCTACTTTCCATGGGGAAAAAGTCATGCTTGTTAACTGTTTTCAAGTTTGGCAGATTTACTCTGAGAATACTGGTCAAAATCAGATTCAAAAACATCACGTAATATTTATATTATCAAAAAATGTTTTTATGAAAAATATTTTAGGAACATCTATAATTAGTTCCTGGAATAGTTTTTTTGGGTTTTTTTTTGTATTGTTTAATTTTTTGTCCCTGTCAACAAATGTTTGTCATATTAGATCAGGTCATTTGAGCTTTACATCCTATTTCCACTTTCCTTCCAGGACATATGAGCACCGGCAAACACTTTTTAATTATCCTGATCAAGGGTAGGGGACATATTTTTGCTGACCCCACTTGTAATCAACTGTGATCTTCTAGAAGCAGGTGAATTGATTGCTTTTATCTTCCCCAACTAGTCGGAAGAGTCGGTCATACGTTATTCTGCCCTTTTGAATAATGCAACTCAGTGATTGATTTTATGACTGCCTGTAGCATCAAATTCCTCAGAATGAATTCTACCAGGTGAAGAAGTATTTCCTATAACTTGCTTTAAATTTCCTTAACATTAACTTTTCCGAGTGGCTCAGTCTCTTATGGGACAATGTAGTAAGGATCTATCAGTTTCACTGCCCAGTACCTATCTTTAATGCCTAAGTAAATCTCTTATTTTCCAGCCCTGACTTAGTAATTTTAACTTTTGAAATCTCTTGTCATGAGTGAATCTACACTACTCGATTTCTTGCCCTGCTCTGGAGCTCTGCCATCCCTGAACTACATTCTTTAAGGTGAGAAAGAGAAAAATGGAGACAATAATGCAGATGAACATGGATTATTCTCCTCTATAATGCTATGGTACTATGCTCGCTCTTATTTTTTTTATCTTCTTGATTTCTCTGAACAAAAAAAAAAAGGAAAATTCATGGAAGACAATGGAAAGTTGCTTTGAAAATTTTTTATCTAGTTCATATTCACATACAGTGCAATGTTCCCTTTTACAGCGTTATACAGTTGGGGATTTTTTATCCTTTAGAAAATGACCTAAAGGAACTTTGACATTAATCGTTCTAATTTTGACATCCCCTGGGGGTGGGGTGAAGCCTTCTTTTTATTTCATAGAATAGACATCTATTTCATTAAATAAATGGAGATCTCAAGCATTAGTTACTAATGAAATCAAATTATATATAAAATGTCCAACTATTCAAACACCACATTTTTCTCTAGATTTTTGCCAAGATATACCTCATCTCCATCTGCACCCCCAAATAATGTTATTTCTTGCATCTTTCTTAGTTATGTAATGTCACTGTCAATTTGGACTTATTTGGTGACAAGAAAACTTGTGTAAGATTTTCAAACCTTAAGTGAAAAAATTATATTTTAACAAAACATATTTTGTGATTTATTTATTGAAATGTATGTGAGAGAGATATGATGCTTTGTGCTTGTTTAGTAAATTGGCTTTGAAATTGTATATTTAAATTGTGGAGGCAGGACCCAGAAGGACCAAAAAAAGAAAAGACACATCAAATTGCGGTACACACTGAGGCAAGGATGATTTTAATTTTGTTTAATTATGGTGTTTCCGTGAAGAGGAGATGACAGAGGAGGGAGAGAAAAAGAGGAGGGGAGAGGCCACGTGGTGGGGGGTACGACAAATTAGGAATGCCTCTGCAGTGATGCTTTTTTTGCCCTTTCTCTCATGTTCTTCCCTCCCTCCCTCCCTCCTTCCCTTCCTTCCTCTCTCTCTTTCTCCATATCTTCTCTCTCTTTTACTTCCATCAAAGATTATCGAGCACCTACCATGTGTAAAGACAGAAATAGTCTCTGAGCTCAGAGCAAGAAACATGCAATCAAAAAGCAATTGCATGAAGTGCCTTAGAAGTCATTGTATAGGAGCCAGCGGAGCGTGGGTAAAGAGCCCACGTGTTAGTTGAGGGGGCTGTGAAGATTTCCTGTGGGAAGCCATGTTCAAACTGATGCATGAGGGATGAATGGAAGTCAGCTAGGAGAAGAAGGCGTTAGGAAGAGAAAAAGTCATCCATAAAGCAAACAGAGTTTGTGGCAGACAAGCTAAAGGAAGTCCAGGAGGGCAGGAGGGGTGGAGGGTTGGAGGGCAGGGTTCTAGGGAAGAGTTCACTAGTGAGGACATCAGGGCTTGGAGTGCCAGTTATTGCTTTGAAAACACAACTAAGGACAGTATTTGATGTTCCTTTCCCTAAATCTAGTAAAGATTAGATAGAGTTGAAATTATTACAATAAAATACTTTGAAGTAGCTTTAGAACTTCAAAAAAGAGGACCATTAGAAATTCAAGAATACACCAAACATTGGCATCCCTGGATCCTCCTCCCTATATGGGGACCAGAATATGGGATATGGGCAGCCCTGGGGGACTAGCTGGGTATAATGGCAGTTACTGTATCTGTAAACTGGCAGAGGCTCACCTGGTGTGGAGAGATGTTTTTCTTTAAGGGTACTCCTTTCAGCATCAGGCACATACAACTTAGAGATATCATAGAAAACTCCTTTCCAGATATGTAGTACTTTTTTTTTTAAGGCATTTCTTTTGATGTGGATCATTATTAAAGTCTTTATTGAATTTGTTACAATATTGCTTCTGCTTTATGTTTTTGGGTTTTTTTCGGCCACAAGGCATGTGGGATCTTAGCTCCGTGATCAGAGATTGAACCTACACACCCTGCAATGGAAGGCGAAGCCTTAACCACTGGACTGCCAGGGAAGTCCCAGATATGTAGTAGTTTTAATACTAGCTCTCAAAACTTTTTTTTTTAGTCAAAACCATGAAAGTCATAAAAATTAAACAACGTTTTAGCTTTCCCATGCAGGGGGAGGATCACTCTGTTGACAATGAGTGGAAATTAAAGGTCAGAGTCAAGATCTCCCTGCCCATCCTCCCACTGGTACAGAAAAATAATGGCAGGACTCTGACTGCATATGAAGACAAAAGCCCCAGGGCCCCTGCATTCATCTATCCATGCCTCCATGACTGACAGGAGTGCAAGGGACATTCAGCTTCAAGTTGAGAACAAAATTTGCTAGAATAGGGCTCCTTGGAGGCCAGCATATTTCTGCCTCACGGAGTCATGATTTACTGGACATTAAGAAGGCAATTTGAGCCCGCATCCTTCTTCCAAATATTCTTTTTAAAAATTTTTTTTAAAATTTTATTTTATTTTTGCTGTGTTGGGCCTTTGTTTCTGTGCGAGGGCTTTCTCTAGTTGTGGCAAACGGGGGCCACTCTTCATCACGGTGCTCGGGCCTCTCACTATCGCAGCATCTCTTGTTGCGGCGCGCAGGTTCCAGGCGTGCAGGCTCAGTAGTTGTGGCTCACAGGCCTAGTTGCTCCGTGGCATGTGGAATCCTCCCAGACCAGGGCTTGAACCCGTGTCCCCTGTATTAGCAGGCAGATTCTCAACCACTGCGCCACCAGGGAAGCCCATTCCAAATATTCTTGATGAATGAGTTTAACATCTCAGTTTACTAGTCTATCTGCTTATATATCTTATTTGATCCCCTAATTTTATTTTTGTTTGGCCTAATGAAGGCAAGTGGTCAGGAGAGATATCTAAAATATAGGTGCTCTTTTGCAAATGTAAGAAAGTATTCTGAAGCTTGGTTGGGTAGTCAGTGTAGGGTCCTAGACCATCACTTAGTTTCTGGCCTTAATATTCTTTTAGACCAGAAAAAATTAAAGCTGAAGCAGAAGTTATATGCCAAATCATTACAGAACTATGACTCACCCACGTTCTCACAGAGGCAGGGAAATGCTTTGGGTGCAGAGACAAACAGCATGGGACCAGTGTCTTCATGCTTTAGGTTGATATGTCGCTTAAACATTTGAAACTGTGTTTTCCTCAAGGGATATATAGGACAAAACTCTTTTGCTTAGACACATTTTAATACAGTTTGTATTAATAATTAAATTTTTAACTTAAAAGAGATTCTAAACTGAAATTGTTTTATTAAAATACTATCTATCTATCTATCTATCTATCTATCTATCATCTATATTTGGGGGAGAAGGAGAATAGGGGTTAGGATAATGTGTGTGCTAATTCAGATTCAAAGAGGCCAATATGATATTTTGAGAGGCTATCTCCAACTTCATGTGACTCCACTAACTGAATAGCCACATTTGTGGAATACCCTTGGGCAGGCAAAGTGCTTGTCAGGCAGGGATATCACCATGTCCCCTGGATCCTGGAACACTCCCCAGAGCCCTTTCCTGAGTTTTCTAAAAAGAAGGGACTCAAAACACACTTGTTGAACTGAATTAAATAACGGAGCAGCACAGCTGGTGGCATCTAAGGATGCTGAAACACTCAACCCCAGTGTCCATGCCTGAACCCTGATACTACTAATTTCTTTCCTGCCTATTTCCTGTTCCAGACAGAAGAATATCCATAACAGGGGTAGTCAACTCAAAATAGCAATGATGACAACAATAGAGCAGTAACAAGGTAGATTGAGCACTTGCTGTGCATCAGAGACTGTGCCAAGCACTGATTTTCTGTGATCCTTACAGCAGCTGGAGGAGGTATGTTGCTAATGTTATTTCTGTTTTACAACCAAGAGAGCTCAGGCTTAGAGAGGAACTGCTCAATTTCATAGGACTAGTAAATGGTGGAGCCAGAAGTCCAAGTTGGTTACTATTGTCTGATTCTTGATACTGTGCTGTTAATCATTATCCAAACTAAGCAGGCTGGACCTTAAAGCCCAGAAGGTTTTAGGAAATCTAGATAGATTTCCCTGGGCCCTAGCACATCTAAAGCAAATTTAGAGTGGGAGACCTCCCCTTGGGACCGAGTCTTTCCTTCTTTTCTTTGTCCTTCCTTTCTTTTTCTCACAAGTCTATTAAGCTGTGCCAGGAACTGCAAGACACTTGTGTTGGTTGGTGTGGGAGAGCAGAAAGAGAGAAAGACCCTGCTCGCTGTTTTTTTTTTTTTTTTTTTTTGGTACGTGGGCTTCTCACTGTTGTGGCTTCTCCCGTTGCGGCGGACGTGCAGGCTCAGCGGCCATGGCTCACGGGCCCAGCCGCTCCGCGTCATGAGGGATCCCCCCGGACCGGGCCACAAACCCATGTCCCCCGCATCGGCAGGCGGACTCTCAACCACTGCGCCACCAGGGAAGCCACCCTGCTTATTCGGATCCTCTGCCGTCTTCCTGTTCTTCTTACAGGACTGATGGGCTAAACAGTCTTAATACCTGGCTGTCACCATCCCTTAGTAAGACTCCAGCAGACCTACATGTCCCACAGTTCAACTTTTCAAACCTACCTCTTTGTAATTCCTAAGTCGAATTCTGAGCTCTGTTGTCATATTTCAGTTTTACAGTTACTCCAAAATATTTTGATCCAAATGTGCCCTTAATGTCGTGCTTTATTAATGCGATATGACTCATATTAGTGACTGCTTGCTTTTGAACCATATGCCCTGAATAAGTTAGCAGGTTTCATTGTTTACCCTTAGTTTTAAAAAAATTCCATATGCTCTGACCTCATGACACCTAAACCCTGCTCATGCAGTTAAAACAGGAAAACTATAGTTATCTGATATCATGAAGGTAAATCAGCTGGTAGAAACACTCAAATGTTTCCTTTTCCACTGCTGTGAGGGCATTGTGAGAGTCATAGATTATTAGTCAGGAAAGAATAGGAGAGAATTTTTGTTTGTTTGTTGGTTAATTTCCAGAGTAAACCCAATACAAACATACAGCTACAGTGCACTTATTTTTCATTGTTAACACATATAATTATGTCTTCCTAGAAGAAATGCCCAAAGAAATAGAAAAAAAATTACCATATGGATTGCTTAATGGCCCTCATCCTGCCTGCCTGTGGAACTGTCTGAGAAAGGAAAATACATGAGCATTAGTCAGGCCCTGGGGGAGAGGAGGCTTCTCAATGTGAGCAGTGCCAGGTTAGCTGGGGTGTCTGTGGAGCAGGCTTTGGCAGGCTACCAGAGAGAGGGCATTTCATAATCCAGGACTTACCCCAGAGGATTCTGAGCCAAAAAGACACTGTTGAGAATCAAGGGCTAGAGTAGAGTGAGAGAATTTATTCTGGGGACCAAAACCTCCTCACTTAAAGACATTTCCTTTCTAGTTTAGGTTTCCTTTTATTTTAGCTGCTGCACGTTTTTTTTTTCTCACCAGATTTCACAACGTATGAAATCACTCTGTACCTGAGTGAACTGTTACACAAATTCATCACTAAAGAATATACTGGCTATACGTGTGTGGTGGTGGTGGTGGAAGAGATGCTGGTTTTTGTAATAAGATATAATAATAATGAACTTTTACTTAGCACTTTTACCAAGTGATGTGCTAAGACATGCATGAGATATCTCAGGTAATGCTCAGAACCCTAGAGTCTGGGTACTATTACCAAGTTAATTTCAGTTGAGGACATAGAAGCATGGAAAGGTTAAGTAAGTTGCCTGAGGTCACAGAGCAAGTAAGTCACGAAGGCAAGGCATGAACCTCTGTAGCTTGATCAAGTTCATGTTCTTAAGAGTGACTCTGTTCCTCCAAATGGCCCCAGCTCTTGCCTTTGGTGTCCCCCAGGATTTGTTCTGGTTCTCCATATTTGCTAGGAACCTATTGTGCTAACTAATATGTACTTTAAAACTCCAAGAAACACATTGGATTAGAAGACAGGCAATTTCTTACAAAACTAAACACACTCTTCCCATATGATCTAGCAATCACACATTCCTTGATATGTATTCATATGAGATGAAGATTTATGTACACACGAAACTTTATAGCAGCCTTATTCATAATTGGCAAAACTTATTACTTGTCAAGATGTCCTTCAGTAAGTGAATGGATAAACAAACCTTGGTGCAACCAGACGGTGGAATATTATGTGAAACTAAAAAGAAGTGAGCCATGAACAGACATGGAGGAAACTTACATACACTGCATATAATTCCAACTATATGACATTATGGAAAAGGCAAAACTACAGAGACAGTAAAAAGATCAGCTGTTGCCAGAGGTTTCATAGGGAGAGAGGGATGAATAGGTAGAACACAGGGGATTTTTAGGACAGTGAAACTATTCCATATGATACCCTAATGGTGGATGCATATCATTATATATTTGCAAAAACCCACAGAACATACAACACCAAATGAACCCTAATGTAAACTAAGAACTTTAGCTAATAATAATGTATCAGTATTGGATCATCAGTTGTAACAATTGTACCACACCAGTGCAAGATGGTATTAAATGGGCAAGGTGGGGAGGGGTGTGAGGGGATATACAGAAACTCAAATTTCCTATAGATCTAAAATTTCTCCAAAGAAAATCTATTGATTTAAAGAAAGGATGTTTCTGAGTTTGGATGGGAGGGCCTGGGAGATAGGACTGGAGGAAGAGTTTTTACCCTTTCCTACCTTTTACATGTCGATTTAAAATAAATTAAAATT
The DNA here is from genome assembly GCF_026419965.1 of Kogia breviceps. Taxonomy (NCBI): domain Eukaryota; kingdom Metazoa; phylum Chordata; class Mammalia; order Artiodactyla; family Physeteridae; genus Kogia; species Kogia breviceps. The sequence continues at coordinate 116,598,454 of NC_081312.1, read as the reverse complement.
TAAAAACCAGTAAGGGAAAGAATTCTCAACTTTGGGCATGACCCTGAGGCTATGGTTTCAAGTTTTGTTCTTTTTTTTTTTTTTTTTTTTTAGTGTAAACCAATTCTTTTTTTTTTTTCTTAAACACTGTTTTATTTTTTAATTTATTTTTTTGGCTGTGCTGTGTGGCTTGCGGGATCTCAGTTCCCCAAAGAGGGATTGAACCTGGGCCACTGCAGTGAAAGCCTGGAATCCTAACCACTAGACCACCAGGGAATTCCCAAGTTTGGTCCATTTAAAATGATGGAGTCTTGGTCTCCTGTGTTCTTGATGCAATAGAAGAGCCATGCTCAGGAACAACCTGTTTGGTCAGAAGGTGGCTGGGGTAGAGTCAAAAGGTGTTAGGTTGGGAGTTGCTATAGGTCTTCAGGCTGCCTGCTCTGACCCTGCTCAAATTTGCACATCCATCTCTTCCTCAGAGATTCTTCGGAGAGGCCATTCTGGTGGACCAGTTTGCAACCTGAGCTTGCTGAGATGAGACAATGCTTGGGAGAAAGAAAAGAAGAAGGCAAGGGGGAAAAAAAGAACAAAGAAAGAGACAAAGGAAGGAAGGAAGAGAAGGAGGGAGGGAGGGAGGGAGAATAATTTGGGTGGGCCAATCTGAAGGCTGATATAGCTTCCCACTAAAGGTTTGGTCTTGGCAAGTGATGCTGGAGAAAGAAGGAAGGGTGTCTTCAGATTTTCTAGCAAAGAAGGCTGGAATTTTTCCTAATCGCTCTTTACTCCAAACCTTGGAAAGAGCATTAAACCAAAAAGGGGACTAGCTCATGTCTGTCACCATTTCCTGCATATTCACCACCAGGCCTAGTTGATGCCATTAATCATACAATGTGTCCATCTGTGTGCCTGTCACTTGAGCTGCTCCCTATGGTCAGAAAAGCAGATGACAGGCAAATGCCAAACTCTTGGTTGTGTGGGTCTTCAGTGGTGACTCTGGGTAGAGGAGTTACTTCTCTCTGCTTACATTTTAATTTTCATTATTCATTAAATTTTCTAATTTACTCTGCAGAATGAGGCAGTTATGTTTAGAGAGAATGGAATGAACCCAACTCCATTTGGCTTCCTTGCTGAACTGAGGACATGAGAGGTTTTACATATCTCTGGGCAGTTGATATAGTAGAAACACACACACACCAAACCTCATACAATGAATCAAGAATAGGGGTTATCTGAACAAACTAGTTTTCTATATAATCATTCAAGGAATGTTTAGTTTTATATAAAGAATCATCTAGGACAAGCAGTTGTGTTACACATAAATGACTTAAGACTGGAAATTTCCAGTTCTTACCAACTCCCCATCTTCCAGGGAGGTTATACCCATGAACTCTAATATGTAAAGGAATCTCCCAAGTTATGGAGTATTATTTTCAACATGAAATTTTATTTCAATATATGGACCCCCAAAAGCCCCAATAAAGTTGAATTACTGTCTTAATGTGATGTTCCCAGAAAACCAGGACTTACAGCTCCTTCCCAGGCAGTTTTCTGAGAACTGCCTGACTGTTTCTGCAGCTGCTGGAGGCTGGCTTCAGGGTTCCTTTGGGTTCTTTTAGGATGAATCTTTAAATGACGCCTCAGTCTGTCCTTAAAAGCAAACTCCAGAAAGGTCTGATTCTATTTCTAAAAGTGAATTAATAATATCAGGAAGGAAACCATACATTCCAACTCTCTACAATCTCCTTCAGATTTCGAGACTCATTTTGGATAGTGCAGCACCTTCCCTGAGTTTTATTTCATCCATTTTCTTCATCAGAAGAGGTGGACCTGCGCTTTCTACCCCTACCCACTCTTGCTGGGTTGTCTCACCCCCACCCAGTGGGAGGAAATCATGAGAGCAATGGGCCTGAGTTATGGTCACAAGACAAAGGAAACTAACTGGGCATCATTCTCAGCATTGGCTTTGTTCATGCCATCCTCTACCAACGTGGCCTCTAGATCCAGACAAAGGAACTCTTGAACAATGGATTTCTTTCCAAAAGTGAATATTTCACACCTTTCTAAAGCTCTCAAGCAACAGTAAACCACTGCCCATTTACTGAAGGCCTGCTCTGATTCAGCCACCATGCCAAATGCTCTACAAATTTTGTCTACAATCTTACTGATACTATTATTTCTGTTCCACAGATGAAGATTCTAACACTTAGAGGTGTTATATCATCATCATCATCATCATCATCATAAATAGCAATAGCGGTGATTTACACTGATGAACTCTTTTTCAGAAACATGGAGAGACATGTTATTTCTTGAACCCTCAAACAAGTTTGTAAATTAAGGACTGTTAATATCCCCATACCACAGATGAAGAAACTGAGGCTCAGGAAATTAACTGATGTGCCCAAGATCATAGACTACATCACATAGAAGTGTAAGAGTTAGCTTCACTCCAAAGCTTTTTTTTTTTTTTTTTTTTTTTTTTTCGGTACGCGGGCCTCTCACTGCTGTGGCCTCTCCCACGGCTCTGGATGCTCAGACTCAGCGGCCATGGCTCATGGGCCCAGCTACTCCGCGGCATGTGGGATCCTCCCGGACCAGGGCACAAACCCGTGTCCCCTGCATTGGCAGATGGACTCTCAACCACTGTACCACCAGGGAAGCCCCACTCCAAAGCTTTTGACTTTCATTGCTACAATTTCTGGCTATGCAGGGGAGTAAAAATGAACTAAAAATTAATTACAGAAATATTTCATTAAGAAGAAAAGGGAAAAGTTAGGACAAAAGAGAAGAATTAAAAAATCTTGCGACTGGAAACATAAATTTTAGAATTTGGAACAATTAAACGTTCTTACGAATAAACGTTATACCACATTAAATGCAAATCTCTTCAGTGTTCACAACACTGACTGCTTTAGTCTCATAGTCAGAGGTCTTTTATCTTTTTTTTCTTTAAAAAAAATCTTTTTCCAAAACTTAAAACAACTTTAATATTTGTGAAAGTAAATGTTAAATAATAAAAGGATATCAGAGTTTTGGAGTAATACAGTGACTTTTTTTCCTTAAGAATATGACTCATGTACTGCTTTATAATAACACTCAGGAGGAAGTAAAAATCATTTGCATGAACAATAACTTGGGGTTGTAGGGATTGTGTGTAAAGTGAAAGGAGAGATAAATACTTTTAGAGGTGTGATGGTCTTCTCTTAGGTATAATACAATAAAATATAATATTATCCACTAAGGAGAAGAGCAATACTTCCTACTTTGGGCCAGGTATTACCAGGTATGATTCTTGCAGTTTCTATTACCTCACATTCAGAACTAAACACATGCAATTCATCTGACCTATAGAGGAGGGGATGAAAAACAAAAAAGAGATCCATTTTATTGAGAAAAGAAAGATATATGAAAATAATGCTTATTTAACAAAGTGTAAAAAAACTCTTGGTTCATTTTATTTGTTGAGACTGATAAGTCTAAGAGTCTTTCATGGATTTTTATTTGTGTATTTAGAGCACAATGCGGTAAAGCACAAGAAAAAGCTGCAGGAGAGATGCAGTTGCACACCGCACCACTCAGAACCAAAGGACTTCATCCTGCTTACGTGTCATGGACTTGAACCAATCTTTCTTCCTCCAGCTTCTCCATTCCACCCCCTCCTTACGCACACGTGTGCACAGGCATTGCAGGAGGGAGGGAAGTTTATTCTCCACAAACAATTCGCTCTTTGGCCACTCTTTGAGCGTGTCAACCAGGTTGCCAATTCTGATGTAGACACCTGTCCATTTGGAACAGGAATGAAAACAGCCACTCATTTCCTAGAAACCATCAAACACCCTGTCAGGGAACAACAGCTCTCTATTAACTGCAATCTGGGCAAGACATGAACGGGTCACATCGATAGCCAATTACCAATCCTCTGAGCCATTCGGCTTCCTTCAGATTGATGAAAGTTCCTGATTCTTTCATTACAATACAGTTTGAGGAGGGTTATCTTTTAATCATGGTGATAATAACCTGCTAAAACTTTAATTTTTGTTGAGCAATTGGGTTTTTAAAACAATGCTAAGCAGAACTTGCAAATAAGGGTATAAGGCCAAGCCATATTTTAAGGTGACTCCCTGAATGATACCTTCATTGTTCAAACAACAAAAATGATTTTAACCACATGGCTATTGGATTCTGGAAATATTGCATAATTTCAAATAGAAGAATGTACATTTTCCTGTGTGTGTGTGTGTGTGTGTGTGTGTGTGTGTGTGTGTGTGTGTTGGAGGGCTCTTAGCTCTTTATCTTGTTCTTTGTCCTTTGTCTTGCAAGACACTGGCTTGGTGTTGTTAAGTATGACATCCTCATGAATCCTGGGTGCAAAATATTTTAGGTTAGTGCTGCCTACGACTTTCAGATGAAATGTCACCATTGAAGTGAAATTTTTGAGAAGGTTGGGTCCCAAGCTTATGAGCTCCTCCCTGGCAAAGGCTGGAGACTAATGTGGGTTTAATGTTGTTATGAGCCAGGCGGCTGAGCGGGGTAACAATATGAGTCTGTTGGGCATGTCTTCTGTGTTGTCACGTTCAATTTGCACATGACCTCTTGGCCAAAAAATGGGAAAGAAGTGGTAGAATGTGGAACTGAAAGCTCATATTATTGCTTTGACAGCTTCACTCATCTAGAAGTAATGCAAAATGCAATTTATATTTATACACTCTGACCTCCTGCGCAGAGAGGGAAAGTATCTAATGATGGGTCGAGGTAGTGGAGGAAGAAGCAGATCTGAATACAGCTGGAATTTGTCTACATTTTTGCTTTTCAACCATTCAATTACAGTCAAAAGATAAATGAAACACGAACAGTGCACTGGTGAGGTAGTGACACAATTATTTTATAGTGACTGGGTTCTGGCTTTGAGCCTTGGCAAAGGTGGCCTCGCAACACGCCTTATTTCACTGGAGACAGATAATCTGTCTGCTCTCACTGGACAAAGGCCCTCTGCTTGTAGGTGCGTCATTAGGCCCATCAGAGAGGAAAAAAGACACCAGCGAGTCAGTGACACTCTGGATTGCATTTGGAAATTCTTGAGAGGGGCTGACACGTTAATCCTATTAACCAAGATAAATCAAGTCAGGCCTGGTGGTAACTGGGGCATTATTCACTTTCGAGTGGAAATAAGCAGTGGGCAGAAAGCACCATTTTCTTTTGTGCATCAGGAAATTTACTGGCTTTTACACGCTCCCAAATAGCTTCCTTCTGAATAGAGTCTATGAGCTAACTGGGGAGAATGGGACTATAATTGTCCGGATCCTCAAATATGTCCTGAGAATTTCAGAACAGGGGTTTAAACGAATACCGTTTCTAGGATCTACAGCCTCATAGTCTCTATAAAAGTAGGACACACGGGGAAAAGGATTCTGGCTTTTTCCAGAGATTAAAAGGGACAATAATCTTCACCTTCATAAAGACAGCAGCTCCTGAATGGTTGATGGCAAACTATCACTTGAAGATGCCCACATCAAAGGTTATACTAGAGACCCACAGATCAACCTTGAGAAATAAACAAAGAGAAATGGGAGATTGCAATAAACAATGCAGTAGAGTATTCCTAAAATGATTGCTCAAACAAGCATTTTTGTCTATATTCTTGCCAATTAGTTCTTAATTTGTATTCTTTGGGTGATAAAGAATCTCCACTGCTTAAGTTTTCCTAGATGTATTAAACTTCTCGCCCACTATGTCCCACCAGTGCTTTCTGATGCAGAAGACAAAAATACATTTTCTTCCTTCACTGAACAGAATGGACTTTTATGTGGAGGAATATCAGATAACCCAGACTCTCAAATCAAATCTTCCTACTTTCCCTCTCTTATCACAGTTTATGACAAAAACTCTCTACCGCCTCCCCCCCAAAGGAAGTCACTTGTAGATTTCAGCTGGTCGATTTCTGCAGGTTTCTTTTAAGGAACAAAATGTAGTTTGGGTTCTAAAAATACTGTTTCTAAGGTTTCACTAACTTCCCAGTGTAGAAAGAAATTAGCAGACAGTGTGTGAATTGGAGAGGGAAGGGTGCAGGAAGTCTGGAACCTCAGTTACACAGGCCAGAATCAGGGCACCTATCTCTTGGGGATGCTTTGAGGAGGTAGGGTAGCATGCCTAGGGGTAAGTTAAGAATAGGATGTTTCTGCCTTACAGCTGGATGAGAATAAACTCACAGCCACTCTTCCTTTGTGGGTCTTTGAAGAGGAGTTCTGAGATTGGACATGGGGCTCTAGAGGCCAGGGAGGAGACCATCTCCATGAGGACACAGGACATCATCTTCATGAGGGAACTCCCTACTTCCTTGTTTAAACACATAAACCCAGGACAACATAATGTGCCAGGGAGACAGCTGCCGAGTTGTTGGTTCTCCTTTCCCAGTTACATCTCCCCCCTTACCTTCTTCCCTAATCCCTCTTTTCAATTGGGTGACATTGCAGACATTGATTCTCCTCTGTCACAAATGGTGGAAGACAAATTGAAAAATGGCTGGAGACACCCTGGCTCCCCTCAGCCACCTTGAGGTATTCCAAGGTGACTTCTCTGGGGGTAGTCAGGTAAGAAGAAATGGGGCAGCTCTTTCTAAATACATAATGGTGGCAAAGAGGGGTGTTCCAGAGATCTGGGGATCAGGGACCCCTCAGAAGGATGTGAAGCTGGAGATCATGTTCAGGGGCACTCACTCTTACTAGGAAGACCCTGTACCTGGCCACCTGGTTGGCCTGCGGGACACGGGACTGCCTTCTGCAGGGGTGGGATGCTGAAGCCGGTCCTGTTGTTCTCCCTCATTCCTGGTGAGATGAAATGGCATTTCGTGTGAATCCTTAACGTTCACATGCCGGGTAGGAAATCTCGAATAAATTTTCCTATTTTGATTTCAGGCTTATGAAAACAATGATAAGATAGTACTAATTAAAGATGGCTTGAACCAGTTAAATAACCAGCCTAGTGAAAAGCTCATGGGATGCTGACGGGAGTGACGTGGGTACCGTTCTTCTATCTGTCCCCATTCTGTTCTGTTCCTCTTGGCCAAGCCCCACACGCATTAAAAAAATTAATCAAAAAGTGCAAAGAGGCTCTTCTCATTTTGAGGAACACACCTTAGCAACACGTGTGCGCGCAGCCTCCAGACCCAGAACCTTCTCCCAGAGCCGCGGGGCCGAGCTCGGGAGCTGGGGAGGCGGATCCCCCGACCGGAGACCTCGGAGCCCGAGGCCAGAGGAGGCCGCGCGGGGCCGGTGTCCCTGACCGGCCCCGCAGGAGTTAAACCCGGAGGCAGGCAAAAGGGAGGCGGCCGCGTCTCCTTTTCTCGGCTATCAGTTGGAAATAGAACGGCTGCCCTCTGGACTTTAAGTCCCGCCAGAAAGGGCGTTTTATTACAGGTTATGACAAGTTGCCGAGAGACACGGAGAACTCAAGAAAGAGCTGCGAGCGGAATTAAAAAAAAAAAAAAAATGCTCGAGATGTTTGGGAGACAGAGCGAAGACGGCTTCAAATGAGAGGTGTTAGCAGGACTCGGGATGGAATGTGCGGGCTCGGCCGGGTGGGAGCGGCCGCGAAGGGATGGAGATGCCAGCTTCCCACATTCCCTCCATCTCCTCCAAGAGTCAAGCCACTGCTGCGACCGACCATCCCAGAAGATTCGCGCCAGCCCCCTCCGCCCAAATTTGCTACTTTGCGTTTTTTGATTATCTGCAGGAAATCTGCCCCTTCCTCTCCTCCCCGGGTTCTGTTTCTTTCTGAACCTCTGTGAGAATAGGGATGTTCCTCCTATAATCTGTGTTGTGCCCCATACACACTTCCACTTTCAGTTTTTCTGAGTTTGCATCTTCTCACCTAGTTAAAACCGAAAAGAAAAAAAGGAAATCAAGCAGAGCGTTCTATTTTCCACCAGGTGGGAGATGCGCCTTTTGGGGTTTCTGCTAAGTCAGCCCCGCAGTCTTAACAGCGGCTCAGGGACCCGCTGACGAGCTGATTTTTCAGACTGGGGAACACATCCCCCCTTCTCCCTGACAGCCTTTCCGATGCTTTTCATCACCCACCGCCAGTGGAAAATAGTTCTGTGTCCGTGAGTGCTCAGACCTGCAGAGCCTTGCCCTGCTCTAACTCGCAGTGGAATGGAGGACCCCCAAGAGAACACAAAACCAGCGCCTCAAATGGAAGTGGAGCTTGGTCTGAGGATGCCAGTTGAGTTCCAGGGGGGCAGTTATCTGGAGAAATGCAGGAGGAAAAGAGTGGGGGGCAATGGATTCCCAAAAGGGAGCGATATTTATCCAAATTCCATTCCTATCGCTCAGATCTAGAGAAGACATCGTTAGTAGTTTCAGAAGCAAGCCTCCCGACAAAGTTCATTAATTTGCAGGTTTTGAGCTCAATCAAAGCCAGAAACAAGAAACTTTCTAACAGTAATACTTTGCACACTATGGCGAATACTTAAAACAATCAATCAAACAAACCTACAGATCTTTCTCTTCCCTCTTTCCCCCTCCTGGTTTTAAAAAAAAAAAATCTATGGAAATAAAAAGTGAACAACTCTCTGGACCTCTATTACTGAGGAGGTAGTGAGAGCAGATAAACTGCAGATATAGAGCTGGTATTTGTCACTCACTATTTCCATCCTTTGAAGGAGGGCTGGGTCCCGCCAGGTGTATGGAAAGTTGCTCAAGTGCTTGCCTGATGGTTGAATCCGATAAATGTAACAACTCCCCAAACTCGTAGCGAGGCAGTTTCTTGGAGTGATGGTCTTGAACATATATGACCCCTTCCCCTCCACCGCCACCCAGTGCCACAGACTAGTGCAAACCCAATTTTGTTTTCCCAGCCTCAATCCAATCTCTTACTAGAAGTTTCTGGCAGAACTATGTATTCCCTCATGTCAAAGTGTGCCTGATTTTTATAAACTTTAATTGCTCTCCCTCTGGAGCTCTCAGTTAACCCTCCCCTCCCCCCAACAACTTGTTTCAGATGTATAAACAGACCTTTACTGCAAATTTGTGACAGAAGTTGGAGAAAGTTAATAGAAAAACAACTGAGCCTGAAAAGCAAGTCCTGAGTGCTCACCGTGTGCAGAGCAACTCCTGCAAAACTTACATCAAATGTAAAGAGCCGTGAAAATGAGTGGGATAGGCCCCTGGAAAATAGAAAATTTGTGTGGCATTAAGTTACAAGATGAATAGAATGAGAGATGTTATTTATTTTTCTGTCATGATGGGCCATTTGTGATAATAGCACCTTGAAGATAAAACCATATTTCCCCAGAGATCCATTTATTTGTGTTATTTTTGTTTTAATCTGCTTCAGAACTTTAAAGAAGCAAAAATATTGCTCTTCAAATGCCTGTCCATTGGCATCAGCTAGAAGTTTTGTGGAATTATAGGACTCTTTTCATAAAATATTAACATATAAAAAACTTGTAGCCTTCAGGATGGAAAACCTGCCTCTAATGTTTTGTTTTTGAAAAAAACTGGGAGAGAGAAATTGTAAACGAAATCACCCCCCTGGCTTGGTCTGTGTAAATTGGGAATCCTTACAAATCTGCTGGGGCGATAGGAAAACACAAACTGAACTGAGCTCAGTGCCCATTCTTGCCTTTGGCAAAGTCTTAACAGGTAAGAATCAATCTTTATTTCTTTTTTCCTTCTCTCTTCCATTCTAGAATTGGGTTATATATCAATTTGTCTTCCAGAATCAAACTCAAATATGCTTAAAACTTCATGGATTTTACATGTTCTTGTCCTTTCTACCTGTGGTGAAAATAGCAAATTGTTGAGAGTAAAGAAAAATCGCACGTCTCAAACTTGCCCGTACATCCTTCCGAAAAGGAAGAGAATAGAGCGACTTAAGGAGAAGGTATGTGAAGCTGTCACCAGCAACACCCCAGAAAAAAAAATTGTAAAAATAAGAAAGGTCATCTGTTAGAAAGTTAAAACCAGAGCCGTCACCTGTAAGTGAAATTGCCCTGCAGAAGTGTTCTGTATTGTGATGGGGGTCGGGGTAGGAGAAAAGAAAAAAGAAAAAAAAAAAAAAAGAGAAAAAAAAGAGAAAGGAATCACCACTTGGCAGTGAATAAGAAGGAACGTACTGATGAGGGGGGAGAGGGGACAAATTTGTAAGGAGAGTTTAAGTAAAACTCTGCAAAGTCCCTAGAAATATTTTTGGCGCCCCTATCTTTACAAATCTTCCAGGCAGCTTGGAGAAGAGCTAGAAAGTGAGACGAGGAAGATGAAATGAGGAACTCTGAGGAGGGCTGGGGCTGCTTCAGCCCCTTTGTAAGAAGCTCAGGGCCATCTCTTTTTACGGTTTTCCTCACTTCTGAGGCTTGGAATAATAAACTCAAGTGGCCGCCTGTCAGTTCCTGTCCATCTTCTTTAGCAAACTTGACATAGTGGAAGAAATATGACAAGTGACTTATTAAAGAGGAACTAGTTGACTTTTAACCCTGACTGCCTTTCTCAGACCCCATTACCTGCAAATTTATCTAGCACTATATTACCAGAATCACAGGACGCACCAGTGAGGAGGAAGAGAGGAGAAAGCAAAGCCGGGATTTTGTGAAAATATCAGGGAAAAGCAGAATGTTTTACCTTCCTATTTGTGCCACTTAAGGGGATGAGTAATATGTTGCAGAAAACAAACCACTCCTAGTCTAAGAAGGGGGTCAGTTTCTCTGTACCAGAAAACAGACAAAATTTCAGGGACCTTCAGCATCGCCCCTCCTTATATCCCTCTGATTCCCAGTTCTTTCCGGCAGAGCTTCTCAGGATTTTAATTCTTGTCATCTTTAATCCGATTTAAATGAATTTTTAACTTTATGAACAATAATCATATAAATGGCTCTTCTCTGCCTCCTCTTCCTCCTCCACTTCCCCTTTTTTTGGATACAACTCCTGATTTTACTCTGTTGCAAACACTTCTCAAAAGGGAAGAAACATTTTCCATGTACTTTTAAAGATAGCTCAAAGACCCTCTCTAAGTTGAACTCTTTCAAAACTTTGAAAACATCCAGGGACTATTTAATTTAGGTAACTGATAACATTATAAAAATCAGCAATAATCATTCAGGCATTCAAACAAAAGTTTCTTTGTGCTAATTGAGCAGCCATTATCCTGGGGGGCTTGAGTAACTCGGCAGCTGTTGTTAGGCTAAAACAGGAAGGGATTTTTGAACACTTAGGGGTTTCTTCTTCTTTTAAAATGAACAAGAGGAAAGTTGCTGTCAAAATAATAATAATAATAGTAATGATAATAATAATAATTATTATTATTTAGTGCTTTGGGCATAGATTTGTATATCCTGTTGCCAGGGTGAAGGCAATAATTGAATCTATCCCAAATCTGAGTGATGGAGTAGTCAGAAATGACTCCATGTGACAGAAGAGCCAGGAGGCAAGTGATGGATACTATTGTCCAAACGTGACCCTCCATTAACACCACCTATCAGCATCTGGATCCTGTCACTGTGTCCCATCCCAGAGCCAAGAGGGCTGCCTGGCATATTCCAAGCGCTTCAAGGGCTTCCAGGCTGCGCTCAACCCTGCATCAACTAAATGGATGGGGAGGCTGACCCAAACCTTGCTCCCTCTATCTCCACTAGCCTTATTACCCCTCTCCAGGCCAATTGTTGGGCAGGTGCTGGCAATTTGCTCCTTATTGCGCCTCTGTTTATGAGGGCTTTTTATTAATAACAAAGGGAGAAATGTTATTAATATTAATTAACACAATAAAATGAAACAGTTTGGAGAATCCACCAAATAAATCTTCTCATCGTCTAATTGGAGCTGGAGAGAAAGGGGAGGAGGAGGGGAGGGGAAGGCAAGGGGAGGGGGAGGGGGAGGGGAGGGGGAGGGGAAGACACAGATGACCTACTGGGTGACAGGCACAGGTTGGAAGGGTGACATTTTATTGTAAGCCTCCCAATGAAAGGAAGAAAAGGAAGGGACCAGTCAATTTAATGCAGGGACCAAGAGTGCAAGGGTGTTGCTAAGAGACAGGGATGCTGCTAAAGTTCTATCAGAAGCACTACTCTGACCTTATGCAAATAGAGGCGGCCAAGGCTTTGTGAAACGGCTGAAAATTCCACCCCCTGTGTCACCAATACCTGGCATTGAGCCTTTTATTCAAATGTTCTCTAAAAACACACACAGAGGATGTGACACAGCATGACACATTTAGAGGCTGTAAAAAAAACACACGCAGACAAAATGGGGGGAACAATAATAATAATCATAATTTTTAAAAAACAGGGAGAAAAATCAACACCAGATCTTTCTGTGGAAATGTCACCCATCTTTACCTTCTGGCACTGTCATTTTCCTTTAGCTGAGAAGTGACCTAAAGATTCAGAAATTGTCTTCTTGTTGAAGAAATGAAGCTTATTAAGACACCACCGTGGCTCTCAAAATAGTTGTCTTAATTTACACCCCAGGGGTGTGGGGAGGGGATGGTGTGACGGGGTTGGTCAGGGGGTGTGAAAGCCTGGTGCAGACTGGACAGATTACATCACATGCCCCCTCCCCGACTAATAAAGTAAGTATGCCTTTCCTTTCATTTTAACTATCCACCCTAGGACAAGGTTAAGTGCAAAAGGTGAGAGGCTTGGAGACCAGTTGGTTCTCCCAGGAAGTTGACTGTCCTTACATTTATATAAAGGCGGAAGGCCCAACCCACCTCCGCGGGCGTCACTTGGCTACTGCGGTGGAAGGGCCACGGGGAGGGGGGTCCTGGACTGGACAGGAAGGTAGGTGGGCATGTATCCCACGCCACAGCCCGCCCCACGTGCCCCCGACGAGCCGTGACTGTGAGCTGCGGAAGAGGAAGATGCTCTCCCTCCGTGTCGGTGTCGGAAGGCGCGCCTCCAGCCAAAGCTGGCTGTTGTCACACGCCTGACCCCGCCGCTCCGCTCCACTGAGCGGCCCTTGACAGGCCGGTGAGAGAAACCCGGCCCCACGAATCAGTGTGGGTCACCCTGGAGCCTCTGGATTTGCTATTCTCTGGACCACTTTAGGCGGCTGGACTTTGGGGTCAGGTTTGTGCACCAGCACTTCCAACTGTCCAGGCCAAACTCTCTCTCCATCTTCCTTTCCCTCCTCCCTTTTCCACTCCAAATTAGCATTTCTCCCCTTCGGCTGGGTCACACCTAACAGGGAAAAGGAACCTCGTTTCCCAGGACAAAATCTGTCTCCCAGGAAAACCACCTGACCTCAGGGATGGCAATCCTGAAAAGTTGCAAACAGGCGATTCTCACAGCTCTTCACGGGACTTTGTTCCCCTGGGGCCATCCTCCCTCCCCGCCCCCTCCCCGCCCCCACCCCCCGACTGCAGCTCTGGGAACTCTGGGGGCTTCGGGATGGGGGTGGGGAAAGCTGGGAGGAGAGGCCCCTAGACAAGCCCCTGCCAGCCCTGCAGCCCTGGCAGCCTCCACCTAGGACTGGCTGCAGCCAGAACCCATTAACACCTGCAAAGTTCTGCTGGTTCCTGCCTCCCTTCTCCCGAGGCCGCCAGCTGTGGAAGAGGAGAAGCATCTCTAAGTGAGGGCAGAGCACCAAAACACACAAGTTTGCAAAGTCAATTTAACCAGCGATCTTTTTTACCCACTCCATTCCCATCCTCACTTTTGATTTCAATATTGATAAAATGCCCACCAGTTCACATCTTTATGGTAATAGTTGCAAATGAATACATTTAACTACTGGGGGGGGGCGTTTCCAGCATTCAGTGGCAGATAACTTCCCAGGGCAACTTCTCCCTAGGACGATCCCACCTCCCTTCTTAAGGGTGGGACTTTTCATAATGGGCACAATACTATTAACATTTCATATTAGCAGTGTGTATGGTGAACTTTGTAATAGGAAATTCAATAGCTGCTGTAAATATTAATGGAATATGAAATGAAGCCACAGCCTCGACCAGCCCTGACAGTAAAACCGAGTGGGCAAGTGGCGGCCCCGGGGCGAGAGAGGCCTTTCCTCTTGTCTCTCGCTTTATTACATTAGCGCGGGCCTCCCCGCGCCGGCGTGGGCTCAGAAGCCGAGGTTCCGGCTCACGCATGACAAATGTCTCCGTGTCTCGCCAACAGGCCCCGCCTGGCCCTGCCACTCCGTCTGTCCAGCAGGCCCCGGGAGAGTGCTTGCGGGTGTCAGTTTCAGGTAAAGAGCTCTTGAAAGCGCAAAGTCTTCAAAAAGGTTACAAGGATTCCAGCGCCTCCTCAAGTCCCCGCAGCCCCGGTGCAGCCACCGCAGGAGGGGGTCTTCGCTCGGGGATAGAGGGAACCCCAAGCAAGTTTTGGGGATTGAAATCACTGTCAAGGGCGGCCGGATCCGTACCTTCCGTCCTCACCTCCATCCCTCCCCGCCCCCTGCCCAAAGGACCGGCCTCAGCATAGGACCTGAGGCTGGGTAGGGCGTCTGGGAGGTGACTCGGTGGGTCCCGGCGCGTTTCGGGTCTCGATTTGTACCCTCGTGCACTCAAGTGGCAAAGGCCACCCGGGCGATCCAGCTACGAGGTGGGGCTGGGGGCGCAGGGGGCAGTTTGCTGTGATCTAAGGTCGCTCGGACTCCAGGCCCTGGATCGCCAGTGCCGCCCCTGCCCGGGCGTGGGTCTTGGGAAAACCGGAGGGGAGGGGGCGCGTGGACGCGGGAGGACTGGCGCGACCCGGGCCGCCGCCGCCAAGGTTGGATCACTTCCGAGCTGCGGTCGCCGCCGAGGAGGGTCTGAGGAGGCGCGCCGCGCTGACAAACGTGGCAGTCAACACCTCCAGGTGCCCGGGCGAGTTATTTCAACAGGCTGGGAAAGATCGGTATTTTGAGTGGCAGGCGACGCCTTTCCTCACTTTCAGTATTTATGTTGTACCGACAGCACTTAGGAGAGCTTAGTTTTAGATGGGACATTAATCTTCACTTGTTAAGAGATAGATTGTCAGCGTGGGCCCGGGGCTTTCCCACTCTCTGACGACGCCATCTCCGTGCCCAGCACCCCGCCACTCCCCGCCTGGCTCGACACGGGCGCGCAGTGTCGCAGGTCCACGCGCGACAAGGGGACGAGCCGGGGTTAAACTGGGGCAGCGCGACGGCGCGCGAGACGCCCGAGGAAGGTTAAAGTCAAAATCGACTGAAATGACAGCCCAGCCTGGGTCCTGGCACCAACCTCTGTCATTTTTGCCTGTTTGGAAGTGGAGAGAGGAGAGTACTTGATCAGAGCGGGGAGCTTGTTAAGCCACAAAGCACGCAGGCGAAACCCCCCTGGCTGCGAACTCCGGGCAACTATTTCCCTTTGACTGACCCCCCCACCCAGCGTCACCGCTGTGGAGTCACCCATCACCTCCCCCTTACCACTAAGCTCTAGGGGATCACTTTTCTCTTCCGTTCACTGGGGGCTCCCCACTTTTAAATGATTTCCTCTCCAGTTCTTTTTTTCCCCCAGTTAATCCAGAATAGTTCCTCATGTGCTCCAGATGCAGCACACTGCAGAGCTGAAATGAGCTGAAATAAGAACGGAATTGCCATAACGTGGGTTTGCTTTGCATCAGGGGTTTCACTGCGGGAATAGTTTCAACAAGGCATCCACCTTTTCGAAATCCGTGGAAAAGCTTCAAGTGAGGTTTGCATTCTCACCGACCCTCTGGCCAGTTCTCCCACCCCCAACCGCTGTTACTTGTAGCCCCCATCCCCCCAAGTTAATAGCTGCGCCTCACTGTTTCTTTGGTGCCATTAAGTCTTCTTCCTTCCCTCGGGATCGTGCATCTTCTTCCCCCTTGCCCTTTCAGAGTTGCACTTTCAAAGAAGATTAAAAAAAAAAAGCACAAGAAATGGATATAGGTTTTGTAAGTGTTAAATAACTTTCTCAGCGTGTATTAAAGGAAGATTGTATTTTATCAACAGCTGATTGATGCAGCCGTGTGATCCTGTCGGTTTGTCTATAGTATCATATTTATTTAACCTGCTGGGGGACTGTGTTCAGGGGCAGCCTGTTCATGCTGACAAGAGCATGCACATTACACACTACCCCAGGTATTTTGATTGATTGTTCCCACCCCAAAGCCTTTGGTTCATAATTTAGCACAGCAGGTTTTGCATCACAGACTAGGTTTCAAAAAAAAAAAAAAAAAAAATCCTGTAAGAGATTTCAATGAACAACTACTGCCAAGAAACCTGCAACCCCCAAATATTTTAAATACCTCCTGAGATGGTTCAGTTTGTATAATTACAGGGCACACAACCTTTATTTGCCCTGATTCCCTAAGTGTGATTAGATTATTCATTTTAATTTGTGGCTGGACCAACATTTCCTTAACTGAGGATGGCGGGGGGGGGGGAGGGGGCGGTGGCAGTGGTGAAAATGTTGAATAGTGTGAGCTTTTCTTTTCTTCTCTTTTGCTCTCTTTCCTTCAATAACAGGTTTGAGATGTGGAAGCAGTAGAAAGGCAGACAAGGTGGCTCTTTTGCACTCTCCTGAGGTTGCTTTGGGAATTAGTTCATAATGTCTTTTGGTAGTAGACTAGACTTTTACTACCTCTCTATCCCCCCCACCCCCTCACCGTACCCCTGTGGGTGAGGAAAGATTTTTTTTTAATAAGTGATACACTGTTCAGTGTGTGGAATAAACTTCTTAATATTTGTGTCTTTTCAAGTAAATAATCTCAATGGTCTGGGAACATCCTTGTGGTTCTGAAATTTGTGATCTGAAATTAGAATTACCTACTTAAGGACCAATGAATAATTACTTCCTATGAGAATTCTTTAAAAACGGAGACTTCCCCTTGACATTTTTTTTTAAACTAACGAGTACACATATATGTGTATCTATTACGTATCTCTTTGTCCATGAGAGTTTCATTTTGTCATTCTAGATTAGATGGGAAGATCCTTACCAAAGTGGTTAATTACATATATATATATATATATATATATATATATATATATATATATATATATATATATATATAAAATGCTGCACTAAGGTGGGGATTAATAGCATTTAAAAAAAGATGTTAAGTGGATAGTTGCCCCCTAATAACTGAACACATTTAAAGTGTGTTTTTCCCCTTCAACTCAGGTTAATATTGGGGGAAAATTATATATCCGGTGATGGCAGGTATTCCAACATTTATAATTAAAACTTTTTTCTCCATCCATCTATCCATCATTCATTTTTCCTCATTCTTGCATATTTTTATTCACAAAAGTGTACCTTTTGGCTTGATTGTGCACTTTATAATGATGGTAAAGAAATTAACCAGTGTGATCAGCACCTCCCATTCCAGTTAATATTTCCTTTTATCAAATGCCCCTTATATTTGGAGCAGCTTTAAAGACCCTGATGGTAAACCTTCATTGCTAATAATATCATATTCAGCAACTTATTCTTATCCCTAGATGTTGCTATTTACCCTTAGATGGTGTTTGATGACAAAAAAAGCAAAATATTTGCAAAACTCTAGGAGATGCATCTTTCTGCTGAGAAAAACAGCCGTTATCAAAAGTCAGTACAGACACAATACCCAGAGAGAAAGAGAAAGGGCAGGCCGACAAAGGAAATATTTATCTGTGACTCAATGGGCAGCAGGGTGTAGTAAGGCAGATCAAGCAACGCGAAGAAAAGGCCAATTTGTTTGTGATGAACCAAATCTACACATTTTAATCGCTTGAGCTAAGGAGTTTTGAGATACCTTGTGAATCAACTTGCAACCATTTTTCCAAAATGTTTTAGTTTTGCATTGGTTTGCATTGAAAATAAACCTTTTAAAGCCATCCACCGCCAGGTTTCTTTAATAAAATGTACATTACCCCTAATAAGGAAGAAAATACTTTCACATGTTGCCTGTCTCCTGAGGAGACAAATAAATTGGGTCCTATTTCTTTTCAAGGGGCTCCTTTTTTACTGTGATTAATACATGCTCACACCAGACACATATACAAATGCACTTCTTTGAAGTTTAGTCACTTCTTAGCTATGCAACCCTGGACAAGTTACTTCATTTCTCCTTCCCTCAGTTTCCTCATCTAGTGAAATTATAATAGTACCTGCCTCAGGGGTTGCCATAAGGAGTTTGTTAACATGTGCAAAGTTCTTAAAGCAGTACCCGCCACGTACTTATATCTAGATTTGCATCTGCTATTATTATAGCCCATAGTATGCATTAGTGTCTTACTAATATCACTATTGACAACAATAGTTTTAATTCTGGTCACCTGGAATATTATGACTAGACCTCAAAACTTAAACTGTTCACTTGAAGTGATTCTTTTAAGGCATTATGCTCAAATCTGCATTGTACTGAAGTGCAAAATTGTCCCTAAATGGGCAAAGCGATTACTATCTTTCTCCCTGTCTCCCTAGGCCCCAGAAACGCTAAGTAGCCTTCTATGTAAATGCCAAGCTAAAATGTCACTCCAGGGAATGGTGGGTACGCTACTGAAGCGTTTGTACATCAAATCACAGGAAGACTCCACCAAAAGTCTGTAAAAAGGCAAACAGCTCTCCAGCCACTCTGCTAAGGATGGCAGCACACCCTTCCTCATTTTTGTCTTACGTAACTAAGTCCTTCATAGCATATGTTAACATCCTATGGGTTTTACGATATGCTTTTTTTATGTGCCTGGCACTGTCCTCTGTTAGACTGTTGAAGCCAAACAGAAAGCAATGTTTCCTGATAATAGGTTAGAATATCAATTAAAATTTAGAATCTTGATGTGAAAATGAATGGAATTAAATAATAAAGTTTGGCGGGGGGTGGTGGAATTGGGAATAGTATCAGCATTACCTTGACTTTGGAATATCTTTCTTTTTGTTTTTGAGCTGATCTGTTGTCACTTCAGAGAGTAACTTGAGATCAGAGCTAAAGTGAAACCAGAGCGCTTGAAAGGCTGCTAACAGCACTTCCCCCTTCTCTTTAGGTTATCCGACATGGATACAGAATATGACTTGCTTTTGTTACAGTTAGATCACAGAACCTCAGGTATGAATAGTTTTCATTTTATGTCACTCCCCAAACTAAATCATGCAAACAAGGCCGGACAGGAGCTGGTGTTTTCTTACACGTGTAAACATTGACCTTGCCACTTAGAACCACACCTCTAATTTCTTTAAATCAGAATTCCATATCTCTTTCACATCTTTTCTTTTCAACCTGCCCCGTGGTGTAAGACAGTCTGTTTCCACTCTGTACATACACTAAAAATCCATGAACTTCTGCCAGCTGAACTTTTTGTAAGGTTAAGGTACCCCAAAACAGGCAGGTTTTTGTTCATCCACTAAAATATTTCCTTTTATTTTTCTTAACATTTTTATTGGAGTATAATTGCTTTACAATGGTGTGTTAGTTTCTGCTTTATAACAAAGTGAATCAGTTATACATATACATATATCCTCATATCTCTTCCCTCTTGCGTCTCCCTGCCTCCCACCCTCCCTATCCCACCCTTCTAGGTGGTCACAAAGCACGGAGCTGATCTCCCTGTGCTATGCGACTGCTTCCCACTAGCTATCTATTTTACATGTGGTAGTGTTTATATGTCCATGCCACTCTCTCACTTTGTCCCAGCTTACCCTTCCCCCTCCCCATCTCCTCAAGTCCATTCTCAAGTAGGTCTGTGTCTTTATTCCCATCTTGCCCCTAGGTTCTTCATGACCATTTTTTTTTTTTTTTTAGATTCCATATATATGTGTTAGCATACGGTATTTGTTTTTCTCCTTCTGAGTTACTTCACTCTGTATGACAGACTCTATGTCCATCCACTTCACTACAAATAACTCAATTTTGTTCCTTTTTATGGCTGAGTAATAGTCCATTGTATATATGTGCCACATCTTCTTTATACATTCATCTGTCGATGGACACTTAGGTTGCTTCCATGTCCTGGCTATTGTAAATAAAGCTGCAGTGAACATTGTGATACATGACTCTTTTTGAATTATGGTTTTCTCAAGGTATATGCCCAGTAGTGGGATTGCTGGTTCATATGGTGGTTCTATTTTTAGTATTTTAAGGAACCTCCATACTGTTCTCCATAGTGGTTGTATCAATTTACATTCCCACCAAGAGTGTATGAGGGTTCCCTTTTCTCCACACCCTCTCCAGCATTTATTGTTTGTAGATTTTTTGATGATGGTCACTCTGACCAGTGTGAGATGATATCCCATTGTAGCTTTGATTTGCATAAAATATTTCCTCTTAAATATCATGTGTTATTGATCTACTTGATTAAAAAAAAGTGAATCTCAGTTGTTTAAACTCAGCTTCAGTGTTAAATATCTTTTCACATTTTAATTAATTTACTCTTAGATCAGAGAAAGATAACTTTAGTGAAATAAACACAACTTCCTATATGTCTTTTCATGATTGTTCCATAGATCTAGAAGGATCCTGTGACTTTCTCATATTTGGACTAATAATAGCTTCAAAGTTGCCTAAAAGGTCAAACAAAGATATTAGAATGTCCCCAGAAAGGAAAACACAACATGGTGATCTGTTGTTTCCTGTATGTGAATGCTGACATTTAAGGGAATATCATGGTTCTCCTTTAACTCATATATACATTCTTTTTTAAACATTGCTCCCTTTGAGATTTGCAAATAGTTAAACTAGTTTACACAGTTCTCTTTTTTAGCGTTCCTTTCAAGTGCAGCTCTTAAGTAAGCAGACACTTTAACTTGCCTTCCTATTAGACAGCTTTTTCTTTACTGCCTTTTCATAGCACAGCTATCAAAAATAAGATAATGCCCAAGATCTGGGACCTAATCAGCTTTCTAGCTGAGTTTAAAAAGTCTGGAGGCTGTTTAAAGGTAGCTCTGGTTATGTGTGCGGGCCTACTGCAGTGTTTGCACTGCCACATTTTGATGGAGAGGGTAATGTGTTTGCTAGATAAGGTGAAAGGGACCAGCCAAAAAAACAAGGCTCTGTTTGATAAACCCTGACATATTTAGCTATTTTTCACACACATGAAAGGAAGCTTTAAAACCCCAAGGAAAATAGAGGTGTCCATTCAAGCACACTCATGTTTATCGAGACAAAAAAGGTAAATAAAGAAAATTGGCATCTTGTAGTCTATTAATTAGGTCTAGAGCTTATCATTAAATTGAAAAGCTGGATAAAATACAAGTCTATTTCTTGCTGTTATTTGATGTGAAAGTTCAGTTCTTTAAGTCAGTGTACTTTGGAAGGACAGTTATTTTGTTTGGCTTGTCTTGCCCTGGTAGAAGTTTCGAGCCTGTATAAAGGAGCTGATGAATTGAAGTTAAACTTTTAGAAGGCTGATTTGCATAAACTTGAGATGAGAACTCAGTTTGAAATTAGTGTTAACATACATGATGACATTCTTTGTGAAGTGACCTATAGCCTGAAAACAGATTGATAAAGCCAGAATAAAAATATGCCGCCTGACATCCAGTACTTATAATTAGGCTCAGTTCTAAAAGCCCAATTAAAATAAGTTCATACATAAAGATGTTTTAAAATAAAATGCTTTACAATCTAGAATGATTAAAGAATGCTGGAGGTGAACTATTGACTGCCTTATAATAATTTCCCTTTTCTAGAAAAGTAAAGGAATAAAATATCAGGAAGTTTCACAAAATAGAGCTGTCTCTCAAAATAAGAATTTTAATGATGTGAATATAAAGATAATTTGGGGCTCAATTTTTATGCTGTGATTACTGTAATTAATTTAGTAGGAAATATAAGCTCTAAATCATATCCTAGTAAAATTTTTCTGATTTTTTTTCCTCTAGGAAAGATATGTTTCTGATTTCTTATATTTCTAAATTGAAAGTATTTGAAAAACTGAAAAAATGGCCTTAAAAGGTTAGTTCGTCTGTGGAACATTTTAAAATATAATCACTTGAATCTTTAGAAATGTGTTTCTTCTATATATCAATCATTTAAAACATTTTTATGCCTTAGTGTTAATAATCTATATAAGTGTAGATTTTTAGATGAATTTAATGTCAACTGGGGATTAATGTGAATTAATTAAATTGACAGTGTCTTCTTTAATGAGAAAAAAGGATTTAGTTTTAATACAGATGATCTTAATAAAGCTTCTCTCTACTTGTCTGTATTTTCTGAACATTAGGAATTATTTTTATTAGAAGGTGAATTAATTTAATAATGGCAGAGTGGCAAAACATAAATTAAATCAAGTGATTGCGAACTGACTTTGTTATTGTTATGGAAGTTGCATAATCAAGCCAAATAACTTTCAATTAAAAAGGAATCAATTTGTGTAAGCCATTTAAAAACAAAAACATAAATTGGAGTTCACATTTAATTTTCTCTTAAACAGTCATTGGACAGAATTTGAAATAATATTTACAATGGAAGGTAAATGTTCAACAGGCTTGACTCTTTTCTCTAAATAGTGAAAATTCACATCTCAGAAATGCATTTCCAATAAAATTACTGTCCCCAGAGATGCAGTACCATAAAGTAAAATTCTAGCAGAAATCTGTGAGGTCTCTGGAATTAACTCATCACTACATTAACAAAGAGACATAAACCTCCAAGCACATACCTGGAGTATATAAGGTCTCATGACTCCTCCCGTATAAGATAAGATGCCAAAAGAAGATGAAGGTTAGTTGAACACGCCAGACCACCTTGTAGTTCTTATTCTTTATTTTGAGGGGTACTCACTGGAATTATAGGCTATGTTCTTTTTTACATTAAAATTGCATTTAGTTATAGCTATTTTTAAAGTGAAGATGGAGGAGGAATGCAGTGAGTTACAGGGACTAGCAAAAAAAAAACAAAATCAAAGCCCAAACCAAAAAACAAACAAAACAATCCAGGCTCTTTTCCCTTCCCCCACTTTTTTTTTTTCTTTTTTACATTCCCAAATCCAGCCCACATTTTAATGGTCAAGGGTCATGTGTAGTGTCTGCTACCCAGCCCCTCATGAAGGCTTCTCACCAATGAACACTTAGCTGTCCTTCCCCCTTTTCTGTCAGGACTCTTGTCTTGTGTTTAAGGACCTAACAAGCTAATCTCCCAAACCCTGCATTTTCAGGTGGATGCGTGCGATGGATTATGCATTTAGCAAGCTGCTCCTGACATCTCCCAAGGTTCATCTTCTAATCAGTCAGATATGAGACTGAGTCTAAACCAAATTATGCAATGCTTTGCTTATTAACTTTAAACCTGAAAATACAGTGTTCTAAACCAGGAATCTCCCAGTTTAAAAAATATTATGCCGAGATCTGGTCACCAAATTGTTCCAGGCCAGTAAAGTTTTTACTAGTGGGACTGCCTTGGTTCCAGTTCTGGCTTTGCCAGTTGAAGAATGGGTGATAGAATCCACTATTCTGTCTTGTTGAGAACGTGAGAGAAGGGATCCAAAGTTCCTAGTCCTATACCTGACACAGAATAAGGTTTTCATAAATGACAAATCTCATTATGATTCCCAAGGATGATGGCCAAAATAGATCTCAGTTCAGAAACAAAATGATTTAAAGATCAGTTCAGGTACTATTGGGTGGGATGTGCAAAATGTCCCCAAAGAGCTTTCAAAGGGAAAGGGGTAGAAAACAGGCATTGCAGGTAGTGGATTTCGGTTTCATAAGGAAGGACTCTCCAATAATTAGATCAGTTTAAAAACATTAAAAAAATTACCATGTTGTCCGTCAGGGGTATCAGAGGGAGGATAATTGGATTATGTTGGGGCCTCACAAATCAGTGCTTCCTAAAACTGGTTGCATAAAATGGAATCACCTGGGACACTTTAAATATCCATGTTACAAATATATTAGAAATGTCTTGCCTTTTTGCACAGACATAAGCACAGCATTTACACGTGTAATTTCATGGTATTTGTCAGAAATGAGATACTTTGTCTAATACCAAGATGAAATGCAGTCAATGTGAGAGCAAAATTGTTGGCCTTTTTGATTGTTCCCTGTGAAACTCAGCAAATTACATTGTGTATCCTTTTCCAAATAGCACTCTAATATTGGAGGAATCTGATAAAAGTTAATATCAAGAAAAGTCACAGAAGAAAAATATGCAGAACCATAATACAGAAACCATCTCAAAACTAGCACTTGGCCCAAATTATTTTTTTCTTTTAACGAGTGATATTGTAATAATGGCTACCATTTATATAATACAGTATTCTGTTCCTAAATTGCAAACTGAATTTGCTTAAACTCTCTGACACTAAGTTTACTTTTCTGAACAGGGGGTGGAGGAGTTGAACTAGATCAGGATTGGTCAAATCAAATGCCCATAGGGACCTGATGGGGACTATAAATGGATAATATGGACCAGGTGCGATAATTGGGAATGGCGGGGACCATGGTAAAATGGAGAGAGAGGTTCTAAAGTGTGTCACCTCTATTTGACTCTTGTTAAATGTGGCCTTGTGGAAATGCAGGATTCAGTTTTACCACAGTCTTTGATTTTCAAGGTGACGTGGAAATTCAAAATTTCAAAATGCGAAAGCAGCCATTTAAAAAAGTATTTTGCAGTTCCAAACAAATAATCCTGAAGGCTAGATCTAGCCTGTGGGTCACTGGCTTGTTCCATTTGGACTGGCTGATAGCTACAAGTACCTTCTGTCATTATATTCTCCAGCAGCGCTTCTCAGACTTTACCATGTTTAAGAATCGCCTGGAGAACATCACAGACTTCTGGCCTCCACAGTAAGAGTTTCTGATCGGCACTTCTTACAAGTTCCCAGCTGATACTGAGACTGACTTTGGCCAGTGAACGTGCAAGTGGGGAGCCAGTCACAGTGTTGCCCCCACTGACTTAGTAATTGTTGGGTATTCACTTGTTGATTAATTCAGGGAGTCTCCCTGACTCCTCTTCCTCTGTTTCTTTTATTTTCCTCCCTCCCTGTATCAACATGAGATCTTAGGGATGGACGTAGCTGACACTTCTGCAGTGGGACAGAGGAAGCAGGGCAGTATTGATATTGTTGGATTCTGCCTTGCTATCATGGTAGGAAATGCTCAATCCTATTAATCATCAATCAATTATTTTAAGATTGATATATAATTGACATATAACATTGTATAAGTTTAAGGTGTACAACACTTATATGTTGCAATATGGTTACCACCATAGCATTAGCTAACACCTCTATCACGGCACATAGTTATCATTTCTTTATTGTGGAGAGAACGTTTAAGATCTAGTCTCTTAGCAGCTTTGAAGTATACAATACAGTATTGTTAACTAGTAACTCTCCAGAATTTGTTCATTTTTTGTTTTTTGCGGTACGCGGGCCTCTCACTGTTGGGGCCCCTCCCGTTGCAGAGCACAGGCTCCGGAGGCGCAGGCCCAGCGGCCATGGCTCACGGGCCCAGTCGCTCCGCGGCATGTGGGATCTTCCTGGACCGGGGCACGAACCCGTGTCCCCTGCATCGGCAGGTGGACTCTCAACCACTGCGCCACCAGGGAAGCCCTGTTCATATTTTAACTGCAAGTTTGTCCCCTTTTGTCAACATCTCCTCAATTCTCTCACACCTCCCGACTCCTCACCATCACCAGACCCTGGTAACCACTATTCTTCTCTCTGTCTCTACAAGTTAGGCTGTTTTAGATTTCACATATAAGTGAAATCATACACTATTTGTCCTTTGCTGTATAATTTATCTCAGCGCAATGTCCTCAAGGTCCATCCATGTTGTCACAAATGGCAGTATTTTCTTCTTTCTTGTGGCTGAATAATATTCATATATATATATATATGTGTGTCTATATGTACATGCACACAATGGAATTTTATACACACGCATAGATACACATACATATATCATGTCTTATCTATTCATCTGTTGGCAGACACTTAGGTTGTTTCCATATCCTGGTCATTGACCAGAGTAAACTTGAGAGTGTGGACATCTCTTCCAGATCACGATTTCATTTCCTTTGTGTATACACCTAGAAGTGAGATTGCTAGGTCATATGGTAGTTCTGTTTTTAACTTTAAAAAAAAATTATAATTGACATAACATGTTAGTTTCAGGCATACAACATAGTAATTCAGTACTTTTATTCATTATAAAATAATCACCACAATAAGTCTAGTTACCATCTGTCACCATACAAAGTTATTACAAGATTATTGACTACATTCTATATGTTGTACATTATATTCTTGTGACATTTATTTCAGAACTGAAAGTTTGCACCTCTTAATCTCCTTTACCTATATTGCCCATCCCCGCCCCACCCCCAGCAACCACCAGTTTGTTCTCAGTAGCTATGAGTGTGATTCTGTCTGTTTGTTTGTTTGTTTCAGTTTTCACATATAAGTGAAATCATAGTTATTTGTCTTTCTCTGTCTGACATTTTACATAGCATAATACCCTTTAGGTCCATCCACATTGTCACAAATGGCAAGATTTCATCTTTTCTATTGGTTGAGTAATATTCCATTGAATATACATATACCGTATCTTTATCCATGCATTTATCGGTAGACACTTAGGTTGTTTCTATATCTTGGCTATTGAACATAATGCTGCAATGAACATAGGGGTACATATATCTTTTTGAATTAGTGTTTTCATTTTCTTTGGATAAATATCCAAAAGTGGGATTGCTGGATTGAATGGTAGTTGTATTTTTAATTTTTTGAGGAACTTCCTTACTGATTTCCATAGTGGCTGAACAAATTTGTACTCCTACCAACAGTATATAAGATTTCACTTTCTCCACATCCTCACAAATACTTGTTATCTCTTGTCTTCTTGATGATAGCTATTCTAACAGGTGTGCATTTCCCTGCTGATTAGTGATATTGAACATCTTTTCATCTACCTGTTGCCCATTTGGTTATCTTCTTTGGAAAAATGTCAACTCAGTTCCTCTGCCCATTTTTAAATAGGATTATTTGTGGGACTTTTTTTTTTGGTTATTGAGTTGTATGAATTCTTTGTATATTTTGGATATTAACCCTTTATCAGATATGTAGTGTGCAAATATTTTCTCCCATTCCATAGGTTGCCTTTTCATTTTGTTGTTTCTTTTGCTGTGCAGAAGCTTTTTAGTTTGATGTAGTCCCACTTGTTTTTTGCTTTTCTTCCTTGTACTCAGTCCTGTTTAGAAGATAGATTCATCTCTAAATACTTCACAGATAACTTGCTTCACAAATAAGTTTATCTAATGATACATGGGTGAATACTGGGTGCCAGGCAATGTGCAAGGCATTTTACCTATGCTACCTTCAGTCCTGACAACCTTTTCTGAGGTAGATAGTCTCAGTCCTAATTCACAAGTGAAGAAATTGAATCTCAAAGAGGTTAAATAACTCATCCTAGGTCACACAGGCACTAAGTGGCAGAAAAGAGATTTAAAGCAGGAAGGTGTGATTCCAAAGCCTCTTTTGGTGATACTCCCAAATTTATATGCACACACATTATAAAATGTGGATGAAAGGGTCTCATTTCCAAAATGAGGCCCTGACCTTGTCTCTATCCTTACTACAGGATATTCTTTTGGGTTTGTGACTCCTGAATGCTGAGATGCTAACAGATCTATCTGCACCTGAGACATGGAGAAGCGATGGGTGATACCTAAGAACACTTATTGCTAGTAACCTGAAGCAACCTGCATGGGATTATAATCTGAAGCCTGGGATCTTGTCTATTTGATTCCATTTTATAATTTATCTGGCACAGCACTACAGACAGATTTTTATTTAAAACAGTGTCATCAAATTGATGATAGTGCTTCAGGTTAATTGCTTTAAATCAAATGTACGATCATGTCCATCACACACTTCAACACTGAAAGTCCTTCTTTGATTTTTTGTTTGTTTTAAGGTTAATTAAATTTGGTTGGTGGAAACATGGGGAGGGCTTTAGGGTGGATAATTTCGGAAGAGGAAGAAATAAAAAGAGCCATGGGAAAGAAACAAGATAAACACAAAACAAGTTTTTTTTCTTGTTCAAGGGCAAGGAAGTTATCTCACACTTAAAAAAATTCCCAGAGGGTTTATTTGCAAGTTTCCTTATCTGAAAGTGAGGGGTTTGGTGTACTACTGCTGTTTGATGGAATAGAGATGGGCAAAGGAGAAAGAGGAGGGCATGATCCTCAGAATGCTATAGCCAAGCATCTTCCGCAGCAGCCTTGCATTTCATAGGTTGGCGATATCTCTCATTCTCATCCTGTACATGTAAACCATGAAGCTCAGCCAGCTAGCTTCTAGCAAGGAGTTCAACCCAGGCTGGAAGGCATTTCCAAGGAATTTAGATCTTCTGCCAACTGGATTACGTGAGTCATCTCTCAACAGCACACATTCCAGTTATAATGTTCATGCAGTCTTGTCAGGCATTAATAAGGAGACTGGCCTCGGTTTTGCTCTGGGCTTTGTACATCTGCCACATCCATGTTTCCTAACTTCTTCTGGGTTTTAGAAAATATTTGGCAGAGGCCATCCCATCAGCACTTGCTTTTTAAATTAAGATTGTAATAGTAACTTCCCAATCTGAAAATATGTCTCTTCCCATTTTTGTTGAAACTTGTTTGGTTAGTGCAAATCAAGTAAAAACAGGCAAAGAAACACACGAAGTACCTTTTGAGGCTTCCTCATTTGGTGGGTGCCGTAGTTTGCTTTCACAAGATTGACTTCTGGCTTCTCCCATAGGCTAGCTCAGCGGCTTGCCAATTCTTCAGCAGACCGTGCTTTGGTATCTCTGGGAACACTATGCAGTTAGGGCTCTTCCACATACTTTGTTCTGGGTGCTATGGTTTGTATTTCGGAATGTATAAGCAACTCAATAGCTAGAAGCACATTTTAAACAAATGAGTTTTTTCAAAAACAAACAAACAAAATGAGTCTTTTCAAAAAGAGATGGTATCAAACACAAAACCAATCAAGGCATATATGTATCCTCCAGCCTGTTTAGTCTGGGGGCTGTGTTGGTGGGTGGTAGATATACCCTGTGGTACCCACCCCTTAACCTTCCAGCCACTTTTAATTCTAGCTTACACCCTGATTTCCCTGGAGATCCATCTCTTCTCCCCAGTCGGTTCTTGAAGCTCCGGTGGAGCTGCCTCCATCATAATTCCTGTCCATGGCAGTTGGTCCAGGGCTTGGCAAGTGGTCCATCAGAGCCAACAAAAGCTTTCATCAGTTAGATTGTTTGTTTTTCAATGAAAGACATCCAGAATGAGAGTGGCTTCAAAAAGATACAGTTTATTTCTCCCTCATGGAAACGTCCTGAGGTAGACTGTTTAGGGCTGATATGCAAGCTCTGTTCCAGATTTTTTTTTAAAAGAAATTGGCATACTGATTCTAAAATTTATATGACAATGCAAAAAGCCTAGAATAGCCAAGGACATTTTGTGGAAGAAGAATAAAGATGGAGGGCTTATACTACCGTTTTTTATTGACTTCAAGACTTACTATAAAATCACAATAATTAAGCAGTGTTGTGTGGGATAAACCAATGGAACCAGTAGACCAATGAGACAAAGTAGAGTCCAGAAAGAGACCCACACTTATGAAGTCAGTAAATTTTACACAAGCACACAAAACAATTCAGTAGGAAAAAAAAAAAAAAAAAAGGAAAGTGATTTCCATGAATAGTTCTGGAACACTTGGATATCCAAGTAAAAATATGGTAATACATCATATACAAACAATAATTACAGATGGATCGTGAATTTACAGTAAAAGCAAAAAGTATGCACTTCCAGAGAAAAAGAGACTATCTTTAAGAATATGGGGTAGGCAAATTTTCTTTGTCTATAAACTCTTTAAAAAAAAGATAAAAATTCAATATAAAAAATAAATTACTTCATCAAAATATAAGGCCTCTATATCAAGAGACATTTCTAGGAAAATGAATAGAATTTTTTGGTCTCCATTTTACAAAACTTTGGCATAATTTGTACTCTTTAATATTTAGCAAAATGTAGAATTTTTTGAACCTTGCTTCAAAAAGGTGTACTTTAACTTGCTTTCTCTCCTTTGCTTTCTTTTTCACTAGTAAGCATAAACATTACTCTGTGGCTTTTACCTCTAAAACCCCAGATTTGCTAACTTCAGTATCATCAGAATATTATTTGCCTTTCTACATGTAAGAAGACTCAGAGCCAGTTCATTCCATCTATGCAATTACCTCTCTGTCTGTACAGATCTCCACTGGGATTTTCTTGGAAATATTTCAGTGATGGCTTCATTTTGCAGACAAAGGAACCTGAGAGAATAAAACGCTTCCTGGAAATTTGACAGTCTTGGTGTTGAAAAGTTAAGCACCATAAATTTAACAGATGCAAACAAACTAGTCCTTCTAATCCTGATATAAGGACATCCTCTGAATTCCTATTTGATTGCTGCTTCCAAGACAGGCCTCATTGGAAAGCATTTTCTGTCCTTAGGTTCTTTCTTTGCAATACCTGAACGTTGCCAATTAAACCTGTAGGAGGCTACTTTATGAATAGCTTTAAGAAACGGGGCCTGTATTTAGCACAGCCAGAAGATACATATTCTTTCTGAATAAAATTTCTTAAAATTAAAAAAAAATTCTTAAAATTTCTTAAAATTCTACCTTTGCTGTGATTAAAACATAATAATGGTAAAAGGAAAGAGAGCTAGCAGTTAAGGGAATAATAGGTGAGGAAAGAGAATGTCTTGTCTCCCACCGATGGTAGGTAAGTATGGTACAGGAATTTGCTGACACTGCTATCACTTTGCATCCTCATGGTGGGCTGTGCTTTATGAAGGATTTTCACAGACATGGCATTATTCAATCCTATAAAAATGTTAGAATTCTGCTAGTTTATAATTATCTTTTGGTTTTATGTACCTTCTCCCCATGTAAATCCTTCAAAATATTGTGATTGCTAAAGCCCCCCGAGTGGGAGCTTATTCTGATTTTCCCCCCAGTAACATTGATGTAATTATATTTTAGCTTCATGAAGCTCTGTGGATTCTTCATGTATTTGCCTGTGACCACCCCATGTCTGAGGTTGTCCAGAATCCATTCACAGTCTTCAAGTACCCATCCTAGGCAGTGTTCTGGAACTGGTATCCTGCCAGAGAAATCCAAAGGGACAGATCTTCCTTTTCTCTGTCCCAGGACAGACAGGCTTGGGCATGTGTCCCAAGCCTTGCAGACAGATGGAAGAAGAGGTAAGACTTCTTCTTCCCCAGAGGCTGCCTCTGGCCAGGTGATTCGTACAGTGAGGATGGTCCTCGTGGGCCTGCTTCTACTGTCCAGAGCTACCTCTGTTCCCGTCCGCTTCCAAACCTGGTTCTACAACCCTCCTGAAAATATCCTGTGCTCCTAATCTCCTTCCAACAGATTTTTTTCACTTGACATTAGCCAGAGTAAATTTTTTGTTGTCTCCCTCAAAGGACCCATCTATGTAAGTTCTCTTTTAGAAACATGAACCCACAGTCAGCAGATCAAGTTTGTTGAAGTAGTTTGCGAGTTGGACTGAGAGGAACTTTCATAAAAATACCCTGATTCCCCTGAGAAGAAAGGGGTAATTTGTTGGAGGAGAGGAGTCTAGGATTTTTACTAAAGTAATGATATTTTCACTTCCATTCTTAAAGTTTCCCTACCAATCATTAAAAAGAACTAGGTTGTATATATACAGGATATCCCAGAATTCTGATTTAATATCAAATAATGCATGAAACTGACCATTTCCCAAATCGTCTAGATAATAATCGTACCTAGGATTTTCCAGGTGTCATAACCAGTGTTAGGGTCAACACTATCCATTCATTATCTCATTTACTTCTGAAAACAACACAGTGAAGTACTATTATTATCTTCATTTTACTGATGGAGAAATATACTCAGAGCAGTTAAGTGAGCTGCTGTTATGTGGCGGAGCCAACATCTAAAGTAAGGTACCAAGCCACACTTTATACACCAACTACGCTACACTAATATAATAATTATGCACTGGCTCATAAGACATGTTTTCTGATTATAGAGATTGTGGAAATAATTTTATTCTTAGCTCCAACCACACATTTAATTAATAGATTTCATATTTATTTCATTTGTTTATAAAAATATGCTTCGCTTTTATGATTAAATGACTAAGTGGCAGGGACTATAACTTACTTAATTACATGTTGCTTAATTGGTGTATTAGTTAATTATATGGAGTTGATTTTTAAAATTAAGTAATTGTATTTTATAACATGTTACAGTTCTGATGTCAATCATATTTCTTTGTTAATTTTGAAACTTTGACTCAAGCATTATTAAATGTATAACTACTTAATTTTAATACTAAAATTAGTATAGGTTATTAGTAAGATTATACACACAGCACACACAGCTCATATCTCTTAAAACATTTATCTACAATATATGCAAAATATATTAAATATTAAGAAAAAACAGAAAATAACTTCTAAAAGTGAGCCTCAATTTTGAGATAAGTTTGGAAAGTTTGTTATTTTATTTTAACGTTTCTTCGTCTTAGTCTTGGTCCTTTTATATAGGCAGAAATGATTTTAGTTTGAAAACCTACGGGGAGAAAATGACTTAACTATGTTGTCAGTTTCTTTAGGACAGGGTCATTGTTTTATTTTATTTATTTATTTATTTTTTTAGGGTCATTGTTTTATCATCTTCATGTGGAATAGCTCCTGGCACAATGAAGGTATGTTGAATTTGAATTTAAGTGAAATGATGCTGAAAATTTCACATTATCTATACACATTCATCTGAATTTTAGCCAGCAGTTGCTATCTTGCACAGGGGAATCATTAATAATGTTCAGGTGAGATTATTTTGGTGACAGTACAAAATGAAATATTCCTTCTCC
The DNA here is from genome assembly GCF_026419965.1 of Kogia breviceps. NCBI lineage: Eukaryota > Metazoa > Chordata > Mammalia > Artiodactyla > Physeteridae > Kogia > Kogia breviceps. The sequence goes on along the minus strand of NC_081312.1, from coordinate 116,565,705 downwards.
TTTGAGTTTTCTGTTTCAGTCATGCATGGCTCAGTCTTCAGGCAAGTGTCTTTGATACAAATGAAAAGTATAGAATTTATTCCCATTAAGATTTCTGTTATTTTATGGGGCAAGAAATTAATAAATTTAACTCTATTTTCTATTTTTGTAAGGACAAAGAAATCAAAACCCAGAGAGGTTTAATCATTTACTAATATCACACAGCTAGCTACTGCTTGAAGTGGCTATTGAATGTAGTGACTCTGGGACTCAGTTCAGTATTTCTTCTACTGCATCTACCACAGAACGTATTACATGATTAGAAAAGAAGTATTACTCATTATTGAGTTTAACACTCCCTGACTACTTTCTCAATTTAGACCCTGATTCAATGTATAGAATGCATAATGAAAACAAAATTATCTAGTAGATTCTTTTAGGATAAGAATCCTATGAAATATATGAGGCATTTCCAACACTCAGGATGAGGAGAGCTCAGTTCTCTCATATACTGCTGCAGAATTATAAGCTGGTACAACCTTATTGGAGAAGGTTTAGTATGAGTTATCAACAATCTTAAAAAATCCATTCCCTTCAATCTAGTAGCTTCATTTCTAGGATGCTATTCAAAGGGGGGGAAAAAAACCCTGAGAAATGCACACACACAGGTACACACACATATACACACACGTGTATTTATCATAGCATTGTTTAAAACAGCAATAAATTTGGAGCATACTGAATGTCCATCAACGGGGGCTGGTTCTGATATACACTTACCACTGATAGGCAAAGAAAATGCAGCCTTTTAATTTCTTGGTAGCTAATTTGATGTTTTCATGAGCCCCTAACTTATTGGAGGGCAAAGGTAGTAGTGGGGTTAGTGGTGGGTGATTGGACTTTCAATGTACCATTGAATGGACTTACACTCTTATCTGCTTTTTTGAACTGTCTGGAAAACTCTGCCTCTTTTGGGCCAATGACAAGTCTTTTGAGTTTCTTTCCTTTCCTTCTGCTCCCTTCCAACATAGCATCTAGGATGACTTTGTGGTGGCCAGGGATGGGAGGGGGGCTTTACATGATATCCTCTATATTCTTAGTGGTCTTTGTTCCCATTTGATTCTTTTGGAGTAGTATTCCTGTGTTCTCTGTTGGAATATTTAGTCTCAGGTATTTGCTCTTGGCCTCAAAATGTGACCCCAATTCATTTTCCTCTTCTTTGCTAGTAAGCATGTTAGGCGTGTGGCTGCCCAGAGGGGACTTAATTTTCCAGTGGTCCTTTGCAAGTACATATGCTCTTGTGAGTAACAGAGTAGGACAGAAGTGATATTATGCCACTTCCATACTGGGGCCTTAAAACATTGTACCTACACTCCTCTTATTTTTCTTTCCTCTTACCAGGGGCTGGAAAACGGATGTAGCTGTGACTGAGCTTTGGCTTTGAAATAATGACTATGAAAGGGGAAAGGAATTTGGGTCTCCAGATGACCAAATGTAGCCCAACATCCCTCCCCCCCCACTCAATATTGTTATGGAAAAGAGAAATAAAAATCTTCATTCTTAAAGTCATTGCAGTTTGGAGTATTTCTTGCTTCCTGTATCTCATATCTTTTACATTTGTTTACTCCTTCATTTCAATGGAACACATTCTCTGATAGCTTTCTGAGAAAGAGTGCAGGAGGAAAGTTTTAGAGACATATCTAAAAATGGCTTTATTCTAGCCTTTAACTTTATACTTAGTTTGGCTGGGTATAGAAGTCTAAGTTAGAAATCAGTTGCCTTAAATTTTTTGAAAACTACTCCAGAGAATAAACTTCTAGTCCTTTTTTTCCTAGGGTTAGTGTGGGATATTTTTGGTTATGTGATCTGGGGAGAAGTTCTAGAAAATTGACTTATTCTTAAGGTGTTTTTTTCAACCAATTTCTGTTATTTTACCATTTTAATCTCCTCTCCTTCCCCCTCTCTTACTTTCAGAAATACTTGATGTGACCCATATTTGCATTCTTGGATATCCTGCCATATAATTCATATTTGGTTCACATGCCTGACTTATGATTTATTTTTCTAGGATCTGCTAATTCAGTTATCAGTCTTCCAACTGCTTTCTAGATTCAAAAGTTTAACTGCTCTAATATTATCTTCCATTCTCCCTGTCTTTGTAGGCTTACATCTTAAAAAAAAACTATTTTCTAACATTTGGTTGGTTAGGGAAGTGAGTGAAAGTATGTTTATATGCTCATATGATAAGATTTACCTAAGAATTTGGAATGATTCCTCATTTTCTTACTGCTAGATTTTTGCTGCATTATAATTGTAAATATTTTATTGTTCAAACTGTAGTATTAAAAGCATATTCAAAAACTATTTTCTTAACGAAAAAACAAAACCATCTGAATGTATAAACTTTTCAGCTCATGTTCTATTTCCTTCTTTCCAATTTCTGGTTGAGAATAAAGAACTTGGAGAACTGTTACATCACTGAACTCAGGGATCTTGGATGTTTTATGAAGAACAATATTTTATTCTTCCAGTCCTGAGGAGTACTGTTTTGGTTGTGTGATGCATTGTAACAGCTCACACCATTCTCTCTCTCATCCTTTCTCTTCTGATCATGGCATATGAATATGCACAAATAGATGGGATTGGGGTTGCTGTACTGGATTGTGGAACCAAGTGAAATAGAACTAGAAATACCATGGTGAAAAGTCTGATCTCAGAAGTAATACTAACTTTTCTACTGAAATAATGAACTGCAGACCCAACAACACTCTTTCTTTTTCTTCAGGAGCCAATGTGCCTTCTCCAAAGGCACCCAAGTGTTTGGAACATCACAGGGCACAGGCTGTATATGGTTTTCCCAGTATTGGGGATGATCAGCCATCTTGGTGACAAATGCATTTGTGGGATGGTTTAGGGGTTCTAGAATTTCAGGGTGGGAGGGACTTTTAGAAGATGTCCAACTTAGCTGCCATCAAATGCTGAGGTAATATCCATCACGTGAATGCCAAGACATTTTGTGGGTGGAGATTGAAGACTTCCAGTGCAAATACATTCCTGAATATAGTCAGGTGAAAGTTGTCTGTGAGAACCACAGATTTCCCTTTCCAGGCTGCCATTCTCTCTCCTGACACCCTAAGCAGTGGGCTTGCTCTTTGACTCAATTGAGCCTTCTAAGTAAAAGATAAAGAGTGACAGTTGTACCATTTTGTGGGTTACATGAATTTTAGTTATGGCTTCCAGATCCCTGAGGCTTTGTTTTCTCATTTGTCAAATGGAGCTAGTGAAGAGTTGCTTAAAGAGTTGGAATGAGTAAAAAATGCTTAGCACAGCGTGTGGTAGCTGACAGTATACTTAAGGAAGAAATTTTGTGGCAGAGGTCTTACCTGCTTGCTCATGAACCTGCTACAAGGGTTTCTGCTTGCTTGCTAAGCTACCCTAGACTGCAAAAAGTAAATTACCAATCAAAATTTTGATGCATCAATTGATATGAGCCTTAAATATACTTCAGGATTCCTGGGCTACTCTTGAAAATGTGTATTTATTAATCAGCTTAGTGGAATAAAACATCTTTTCATCATAGGAATCGTGGAATCCTGGTGGAGAAGAGTACCACACGGTGAAGGGCAGGTCCAGGCTTGGATGATCAAATGCAAAGGTGAACATTTTAATCGATCTTGAGTCTGTTTTTTTACAGGTATAGGAAAACCAATAAAATAAATTAGGCATTTGAAATCAGGTTGTTATATATCCAGGAAAAACAGCTAAGTAACAAGAGAAGCCAAAAATCCATCAGAGGGGTTATTTTATTTGCTCTGGAGGTGTCTCTGCACATTTACATGGAGTGAATAAGGGAATGTCTTATTACACCTGTAATAGATTGACTGTTTTTGTCCTCCCAAAATTCAGATGTTGAAATATTCACCCCCAATGTGATGGTATTAGGAGGTGGAGCCTTTGGGAGGTAATTTGGTTGTGAAGGTGGGATCCTCATGAACAGGATTAGTGCCCTTATAAAAGAGACCCCAGAGAGCTCCCTCACCCCTTCCACCATGTAAAGATACAATAGGAATCAGGAATCAGGCTCTCACCAGACACTGAATTTGCCAGTGCCTCGGTCTTTTACTTCTCAGTCTCCAGAACTATGCAAAATAAATTTGTTGTTTATAAGTCTATGGAATTCTGTTATATCACTCTGAATGGATAAAGACAATACCCAAAGGTAGAGCATATAGCAATATTTCCAGCAATCTTTCCAGCCTGTATATATATTCTTACATTCTGAATCACTTGAAATTATTATTAGATTAAAAAATTGGAAATTATCATTTCATTGCTAAGTTTAAAGAAATGAATGTTCTAATTACTAAAATGATGCTGGCTACATGACAATTAATCTTCTTTGTCTTTCAGAATTTGGTCCAGTGACACTAGCCTGTTTACAAATAAAGAAAGTAGACTTTATCTTTGATTTAGAGGAGAGAGAGACTATTTTAGAAGACTCTATTTTTTAGTTTTTAAACAATATTTAAGAATGTGGAGAAGTAAGCATATAAGTTAAGGGAAAAATAAACTTATTATTTAGAATATGATTCCAATTTTGTCAAGAATCTGCATTTACATATGAGCATAGAGGGAAAAACGAGAGTTTGTGCTACAAAATGTGTACATGGCTTTGATGAATACTTTACACTTCTTTTCTGGATTTGTCATATTTTCTATAAGGAACACATTTTTTTTTTTTATAACCAAAAAAATGTTGTTTATAAGAGAAGTTTCTCTCAGTTTCTGCATCCATCTTCAAACACATTATTTTTCCATTTTAAGTTGAGTCCTGATTTTTGTGTGTGTGTGTGTGGTACGCAGGCCTCTCACTGTTGCGGCCTCTCCCGTTGTGGAGCACAGGCTCTGGACGCGCAGGCTCAGTGGCCATGGCTCACGGGCCCAGCCGCCCCGTGGCATGTGGGATCTTCCCAGACCAGGGAATGAACCCATGTCCCCTGCATCGGCAGGTGGATTCTCAACCACTGTGCCACCAGGGAAGCCTGGGTCCTGATTTTTATTAATTTAAAAACAAAGATTTTCATAAAGCCATTATAAGTTGTCCCTTGCTTTCATAAATTCTCCTTTGGGTGACATCTACACTGTTAAATTATTCTTGCTTTCTTAAAATAAGAGCCAGGACTTCCCTGATGGCACAGTGGTTAAGAATCTGCCTGCCAATGCAGGGTACATGGGTTCAATCCCTGGCCCGGGAAGATCTCACATGCCGCGGAGCAGCTAAGCCCATTCGCCACAACTACTGAGCCTGCACTGTAGAGCCCGTGAGCCACAATGACTGAGCCCAAGTGCCATGACTACTGAAATGTGCACACCTAGAGCCTGTGCTCCACAAGAGAAGCCGCCTCAATGGGAAGCCCAAGCACTGCAATGAAGAGTAGCCCCTACTCATCACAACTAGAGAAAGCCCGTGCACAGCAACAAGGACCCAATGAGGCCAAAAAATAAATAAATAAACAAATTAAAAAACAAAAGCAAAAAAAGTCAACTCAATCCCATAGGAACATCCCACTGGATCAGAAAACAAACTTCATTTTCTTATTTTGGTGGCAATCAAAATGATTTTGATCATGTTGCTACAAAGACCAAGAACCAGTGCTGTGGTTACACATGGTGCTGGAGAGCTGGCTAGGATTATTTTATTGTGGGAGATGATGGAATATTAAAGCTAGAATGATCATGTGAATCATTTCAGAAGAGAGAAAAGATTAGAAAAGTTGCCCAAGTTCTCATGACTAGTCATCAGCTGACCTACCTGAGATATTCTAGCGTCTGTTATTCCAAACCGACTCCACAAACCATTTACTCTATTTCCACATCCCCAAATCATGTGACATGACTTGAAGGGCTTGTTTAGTAGAGGCTTCAGGTAAATAGTGGCTGACTTTTGTCATTTTAAGATGGAGGGAAATCTTTCCTCAACAATTGTTTTTTCATACGAAATGTAAATTAATACTAACTCTCAGACAGGAGGTGAATTTTCAGTGTCTTGCCCACTTCAGAGGGAGTTACCTACTTATTTATCATAAGCAGTGAGTATGGTGGTTCAAAGCCAGTGTTTTTAATTCTGAAAATGAGTTCCTTAGTAACCTATGCGGTTTCAGTTAAAAAAAATTTTTTTTTTCTTTCCAGGACCAGCTCTTGCTATTTTATTTTATTTTATTTTATTTTATTTTATTTTATTTTATTTTATTTTATTTTATTTTATTTTATTTTATTTTATTTTATTTTATTTTATTTTATTTTATTTTATTTTATTTTTTAACATCTTTATTGGAGTATAATTGCTTTACAATGATGTTAGTTTCTGCTGTATAACAAAGTGAATCAGCTATACATAAACATATATCCCCATATCTCCTTCCTCTTGCATCTCCCTCCCACCCTCCCTATCCCACCTAATTTACTCTTATAAAAATAACTCCGGTTCCAGCTTCAGAAGTCCTGGGTTAGGGTCCATTTTCCCCACATAATAACGGTATGAACTTGTTCAAGTTGTTTAACTTCCCTGGTTATCCAACAATAAGGGGCTAAATAATCACAAGGCATTTCATTTTTAAAAAGTTTTATACTTAAATTTGTTATTTTCAAATGGATCTCCCAGTTATTTTAATTAGAGCAGCTTAAGTATTATGCTTCTGAAGTAGAACACTTTGTTTCCTTTGCCCTCTTTCTCACATACTGACACGCTGACACACACCACTCCTCCTCTTGTTATGAATACGTACTTAACTCTAGGGTGACATGCTGCCATTCTTAATAGGTGCCTATTAGGTGGAAGGATGAGCATCTTTTAAGAACCAGATGGAAACTCAGTTGGAAAAGCACAGGAAATATCAAAATGAGAAACAGCTGAGTTGGGACAAGAACACAGAGTAAAAACTAAATGGTGTCTGTATAAGGTTCAAGAGGATTGGTTAAGTTCACATCATCAGCCTGCTTTCTTTGCTGTTGTGTGCATATCAAGGCCACCTCTTAGGACTGTGTGTAAGGATCCTGGGAAGAGAGGAGAGGAAGGAAGGCTGAAACCTACCCCTTTGCTTGTGCCTGTGCTTGTGAGAGGGGTCACATTTTCCTAATTTGTACAAAGGTTTCAGATGGGTTAGTGGTAGAGCTAGTCTACATTGTAGCAAAAACAACTGTGAGTAAATATTGAGTCACTGACAGAGTTGATTTTTGTTGTAGATTAAGCAGGGCAGGAAATACCTAAATTATAGCAGGGGTTTAAGTTAGATCAAGGAGGTGTATCCGGAGGTTTTGAAAGAAAAGGTGGACTGCTATCTTTCTAAGATGGTTCTAGATCCTCTGTAATGCCGGTTTTAGGGACGCAGCAGACTTCTTTGAGATCATGGAGTCACGGCAACAGAATTCTAATGTCTTCATTTTTCTTGTTTCCTTAAACACAAGCTAAATTATGCTCACTATTGAGTTAGCAGAGTGAAACATATTATTACCAATTCACTTATATAAGGATGCTGAGATTCAGTGACTGAAATATCACGACTAATATGGAAAATATAACCCAAAATGTAAAAGGTACAATTAACACTTCATCTGATTTGACTTTTGTGAGTGGGGTCTGGGCATACATCCTCCTTACTAAGGGCCTAAAATGCTTGCAAATGTCCCTTGGCCCTGATACTATCTGCATCCAATCTCTAAAAAGGGTCCTTGGTGCCTGTTAGTTAGGAAGCAGGCAAAATAAGGTCAAATAAAAGTCAGAGTAAGGTGGGCTGCAATTTTTCTTCTCATGCATTCCAAATTAAGAGGGAATGTAAGGGTTAACTATAAAGTATTCCACCTTGAACTCCCACGCTCTCTTTATCTAGCGCACCATAATAAAAGATCAAGAGTTCCTGCTTATTATCTTATTTTTCCTGCTTGCTCCACCAGGCTAAGGCCCAGTCTGGTTATGGATTAACATGGTGATCGATAGTAAAGCCTGCTGTCTCTCTCGGCAGGGGAAAATGAACTCAAAATGCAGTCAAACTCTTATTGATCAAGAATATAGGTCTCACTTTCATTACCTCTGTCTCCTGATAACCCACAAATAATGTGATGAGTTGCTAATGTCTCTGATTTTCAATGGACCCTTCACCCCTCCTGTCTGCACACTGCAGCTTTTATTTTCATCTTGATACACACTCTGTGTAATTTATGGAGCACTAACTCTCACTCTCTTTCCGTCAGACCTGGTCAATCAGAGGTAATCATATCCCTCTTCACTGGGGATGCAGCTCCAGTGAGTTCAAAATGTGGTTTTCAAACATGCCAAGGAAATGCAATATGCAGCCAACTTCTTTTGGGGACAGAGAGATGCAAAGTCTTCTCAGTGAAGCAACACTCAGATTGGTGGTGACCTTCTCAGGATCTGACCTGCTTCTACTGAAGTAGCCCCTGACTTGGCCAACTTAACCGTTCAAGTCTCTTGTATGGCTAATCTCGTCTCAGTTTCTGCTTCTCAGAGGACCTGATCTGATGCAGATTCTTTCTACCATTGTGAATATTGGCTCTCAGGGTGGGCGAGGGTCCCCTTTCCCCTTGGTCTCTTAACGACCTCAGAAAGTTTCTGTTAAATAGCTGTAGAAAATACCACAGATAAATCTAGTAAAATGAAGGTATTTCAAATATGATATTGTGTTGATTTCTTCAACTAAAGGTAGTGTGGTATGACAGAAACAACACAGCTTTTGAGTCAAAAGCCCTGTTTTCAGAGTTCTGGACCTTCTACTTATTTGATAGGGAAATGAGGCTGTAGTACTTGGTAAAAACAGACCACTTCACATTTGTGTAGAAAATTTTCATCTGCTGTAAGTTAGGAGAGGAAAAATGGAATCAAATCAGAGTTTTAGTAAAATAATTACTTTCAGAAGCAAAGTTACTTTTTGATTTGTTAATAGCTTCTTATGACTTTATTACTTTTTTTTTTTGTCTGAAACTTGTTGCTTTTTAAAAAGCAAAGTAAAAAAAGAAAACCCCAGCTTCCATCATGCATCATGTCAGGTATCCAGTTTATAAAGAGGTCCTCAAGTATAAAACAGCATCCAACACAGGTATAAGACAGACTGTGCTGAACTTTATTATTTTCCTCAGTCGAACTGTTAAAGTCAAATTAAAGCTAGTAACAGTTGCTTTACCTCTCAGATCTAAACTAAGGGAACGCTCAGCTAATTGAATCATTTTTGTGAGGAAAGTCAGAGTATTTTCTGCTGCCAATCTGATTAAAATAAATCAGAGTGACACACATAAAGTCCTCTTTCCTGGAGGAAATACCAGATGACCAAAAGCAACTGAAGTGATGAAATACTCTGCTTTTGGTTCAGCCGATAGAGTCTGAATGGTGTTTTCCAGCTCCAGTCCAAACAATTTGTACACCTGTTGAAAAGAAAAGAAAATATGACAGTGGTACAGAGTCTGGGGGATTAAGGTGATTTGTACTGATCTCTTAAAGCTGAGGTAATTGCAGGTCTCATTTTCCTCTTTTGTTCTGCAGAGCCACATTTGAAATTTGACAAGAAAGTTCTCTCTCCTTCCCACTTTTTTTTTTTTTTTTTCTTTTCCAGAGGAGTAGGTGGAAATTTCACCAGATTTCCCCCTTTCCTCTCTGCTGTGTCTCCTTTGAAATGCTCTGGTTTCCTTTGGCTCATGAAATGAGATAAAGGGAAAACCAATCCAGTGTAGACTTTTGTTTACTTGGCAGATTTAGAAACTACCCTGGAAGGCATGCTCTTTCACTTACTGTTTAAAAAAAAATCCTGAGATCAGAAAGCCTGCAGAATGAGAGGCAAGTGTGCTTGGTTTTGACTGGTGGTAAAGCTTATACTGCTTTTGGTAAACATGGAAAGAGAAGTCACTCAGCCAGTCCTCGTCCCCTTGTCTGCGTGTCCCCGGGGTGTGCAGTGTCATATACATTCAGGCTCTGATTTGCTATACTTCTCAGGCTGAACGTATGCTACTGAATACCTTTGATGTTGCCATAATTGTGTGTGTGATCTTCAATCACGGATGTCATCAAATTTTATTAAACTTAATATAGATAAAACCAAGACATTATTGATTAGTTCTGCCATGGAAACCTCCCAGGCTTCCTCATAGAGTGGTTTTCTTCTGGGGAAGCTGTCTTTATCCTTTCGATAATACTCATGCCCTCAGAGTCAATGTGGCTTCCGAGTTTTCTTTTGAAGCCTACATCAATCATATAATTAAGACGTCTTAATACAACTATAGCAATCTCGCCATATTGCGAGCCATGCTTTCTGGTCTGCTGGTGTAATTCTAATTCATGCCTCTCTTTCATGTGGGCATAATTACTGCTGTTCTTTGTTTAGGGCTTTTCGTGGCATATTTTCCGTTGATCCAGATTTAACCAGATAGACCCTTATTTGGATTTCAACTTTTCTACCTTATTAATAAGATTAATTTGATTCTGACAAAGGAAGATGTCTCCTCTTTCCTTTTTCTAGACACTTTCTCAGCTATGCTCTCCATAAATGGTGTCTGGCTGCGTCCAAGTGACACCAAACATTCAGATGGAAAATCAAGAATTCGGACAACCTTCCAGACATCCCAGATGATCAGATGTTTAGTAGCATGGAGGCAAAGCATCCAGATCACTGACTTCAAAGCAATTATTTTTCATCAGGGTGTTTGGCATTAGGCAACCCATTCAATTTCTGACTTCCGCCCCTCTGTCCTGTTTTCTACTCTGTTATCCCATCTTTCAGTCTCTTTGTTTTTCTTCCCCTTCTTCTTCTCTGTGTTCGTGTTGCACTTCCAATCCTAATAACTACTATTGAAATTGTGGGATGGAAGGCAGGGATGGGTAGAGTGGGCAACACCATTGTGGGAATGAGCTCTGAGCAGAGTAGTGGTTCTGGCTGGGTTTCTAGTCACTTGTATCTTTATGCTGTGGGACATACTACTTTGGGTCTCAACCAGGTATCTGCTTTTCTCAAAAAGAACTAGACCTATTTTCAGATGAAAATATTGTATCTCCCTGAAGAAAGAGCCCTTGGTCTTTGTCTGAATAGCGTTGGCCTCCTGCTGAACTTGAAGAAAAAATCTAACCCTTCAAATACAAGCACTGGATTAATAATCTTTCCTTCTTTGTGTCTGGTGTTTAAAGCATACAGTTCTTAGCTTAAATAAGATCATAAAATATCCTCACCCTAGGTTCTTGTTAGAGAATTATTTCATGAGATGTTGGCAGTTCAGCATCTGCTAGAGGTTTGTTCAAACATCTCATATTCCTCTAGAATGTTCGAATTAAAAAATAAAATTAGCTAGGCCATTATGTCCACCTTCTTAGAGTCACACCTTCCCTGAGTTGCCCATTAATGGTATGAACCTAGCCACGCGTGCATATCTACAAGGGAGCATTTGGACAAAGTGTGTGTACTGCTTTTTAAAAACTGTAATGGATAGTGACTTTTTCACAAAGACCATTTAAAAAGAACCTGCACTACTTTCTGACGAGTTTAGTTTCCAGAAGAAGTTTTGCCACTGAAAACTGATGCTTACCCTTTCTTTTAGCAGAAAAGGATAACGGTTCGGCCAATGCATGCCCTGTTGGACCTCAGCTACCAGGAAGCTGTCTCTAATTTGTCATCCATGCTGAACCTCTCAAGGATGTGAGAGCGTCTCTTTCTTTTGCTGCCTTTGGAAAGCTGGTTTTTTGACCCCAGCTGCAAGTTAGCATTTTCTGAGCAGTTTTTAAGAAATATTGAAGTCTGAGATCCACCTCCAGACATTCTGATTTAATTGATTTTGGCTAATTTGGTAAACCCTTTCAGAAGCTGATAGAGTAGAATTACACAAGAAACAAACTATATTAAATTGTATGTTAAGAATAAGAATATACATATACGTATACATATACATATATACATACAGAATACAAATAAGCAAAAAAATAAAAACAAAACAACTGGCAAGAGGGCCCTGGACATGCCACTTAACCTGCCTGGCTGTGTTTCCTCACTGTAATTAAGGCCCCAGGTGCCTCAGGGCCTTACAGCGGTCTGGGCTTCCCTACCAGCCTTTCTCAGTTCTCTGCCTCTCATCCTCCAGTTGGCCCAATCTTCTGTGCCTCAGATAATTTTTTATGCCTGCTGTTTCCATTCTTCCCTTCTCAAGACTCTCAAATGACTTCCCATTCGCTTCTGGGTCATATTCAAATTATCACCTATTGGTTTCAAGACCTTTAGTCAGGCAATCCTTTTGTGTGTTACTTTTAATCTCTCCCCTTCCTGCTCCTTTTGTGGCTGTCAGGATCATCTTCATCAAGCAATACTTGTTACTTTCTCTCTCTTTTCTTCTGAACAACTGCTTGCTTCAGCCTATTGGAGAAAACTTTACAGGTTATGCCCACCTGTCTTCAGCCATCTTCTCCATCATCCTAGTGTTTCACTCTTCTGGAAAACCTCAGCTATCTACTGGTGCTTTATAATCATATGACTGGGTTTTGCTGACGTGAGGAAAGTCAGAAAGTCAGTGGGCAATCGTTCAGGGACCCATCGAACTCAAAACATGTAGAGGTTGGGGCTTCCCTGGTGGCGCAATGGTTGAGAGTCCACCTGCCGATGCAGGGGACACGGGTTCGTGCCCAGGTCCGGGAAGATCCCACATGCCGCGGAGTAGCTGGGCCCGTGAGCCATGGCCGCTGAGCCTGTGCGTCTGGAGCCTGTGCTCCGCAAAGGGAGAGGCCACAACAGTGAGAGGCCTGCGTACAGCAAAAAAAACCCCACAGAAAACAAACAAAAAAAACATGTAGAGGTGACCAAACAGAGAAAGGGATTTGAAAAGCACAAATGGTGTCATTTGTGCTTTGTCAGGTCACTTGGTGGTTCCCCCAAATCATTAATCAATAAATCAATTGTCCTCACTCTCCTCTTGCATGTTTCTTTACCACTACTCAGTAAGTCTTTAAAATGGAAATAGAATCCAATGCCCTAGATTTGGGGCTAATGTGATTAATTTCTTATTGCAAAATATGTCAAAAAGGGATCCAAGAACCAAATTGTTATTGTAACATGAATTCAAATCTCCTGAGATGGATTTTCTAGTTTCCAAATGCAATTGACAATGGGTCACTACCTCCTGTTTTGAGTTTGTTTGCAAATTGTCCCTTAGATAAAAGGGGAAGAAAGAAATTCATCTTACATATCAAGTAGCCTGTAGACAACTTTCCTTACACATAGTAAGCATTTAATACATTTTTGGGGGATGAAGTAGAACCATCCTTTAAACTTTTTTTGTCCCTTGGACTACTGATAGCAGGATCACTGGTTAAGGATTGTATGTGAGTATGTGTGTTTGTGTGTGTGTGTTTAGGGCATATCTGTTAAAGCTCAGGCTATGGGGCTTCACACTAGATTTACTGAATTTTAACATCCACTGAGGAATTTTTATGTACACTAATGTTTGAAAACCACTGCTTTAGGTTAATATTCAGATATACTGTTATAAATTTTATTAATAATTTATCAACTTAGACAAAATGGATATCTAATTAAAGCCTTTTCCTACATTTTGCATCTCTACCGACATCCTATAATATGCAGTTACTAAGACTCTGAGAAATTAATCTTGTACCTAAATCTTCACCATTACTCACATTATAGGAATAAAATCAGAGTCACATTACAGGAATAAAATCAGAGTCACTTTCAGTGTGGTCCAGACTGTTGGTGAGCTAACTTGTATCTTTAGTTCTCTTTCAATCCTGACATCCTATGCTTGACCATCAAGTGAAAGAAATCAAACAGCATACAACACCAAGTATTTTAAACAATTTTTAGTTCATAGAGACTTCATATTTAAAAAAACAATATATATAAATGACAATACATTCAAAGTATACTGATTTGAAGCTAACAACTACCAACAACTATAATATAATAAGCATTAATATTAAGAAGGATGAGAATAAGGATTCTGATTGTTCTGATAAAATGTTCATTTTTATGTTGTTCTAAGTGGATCATGATAGAGCAAATGTACCATCTTGATACCCATAGGGAACAGTGTTTATCTTGTTTGCTTTCTGGCCCATGTTGGGCCACCTGGGACCACTCCACATAGTGGAGGTACCACTGGGAGGATCACTTGGTAAAGAAAAAGTAGCCCAAAACACCACAGTCACACATATTTCCTCTTAACACCATGTCAATGACTTCTCTAAAGCTTTATATCCCTTAGAGAGTCCTGTAGCCTACATGTGACACAGCACCCTATGCTTTGTCTGTCTAACCCCTCCCTAGAGAGCTGACATGCTTATTGGGTATTTACATTGCATGTTGACCACCCAACTGGGAAATTCAGTTTGCTACTGGAGTTTAACTCTATTTAAGGGTTTCTCAAAGACCTTAATTAAGGTCTTGGAGAAAGAAAAAGGCAGAGCCAAATACAGCTGTTTAAAATAAATGGTTTTAAAGTATATTTGATGAATTATAAATTTTTTGAGTGAAGTGCCAAATTGAGGATATCTATCTATCTCCCTACTTACCTGTCTTTGGAATGGTATACACATCATGAGGTTATATTGTCAATATCAATAGGGATAATCCAGTGCAAAGTGCTTAGCACTGTGCATGGTATGTAGTGACCAACAGCAACAGCTCCTATTATTGCTGTCTTTACTGCTATTTCTACTATTAACTATATCTTCATTGTACAAAAACACAGTATCACTTGTCTAGTGTAAGTTAAAATTGTGTTGGATTTCAAAACTGAATACCTGAAAACTTCAACTATTGGCTCTCAAAGCAACCCTGGATTTGAACTCCATTGTTGCAGGAATGGGGTGCCCACCCACCCTTAAAAACATTGAGTCTGTTGTCTACTATAACTGGAGGAGCAGGCAGAGATTTGACAAGATGGTGGAAAGGGAAAGGCATCTTTGGGCTCTGGTTCTACCTGACTAAAAGTGGGAGTGATTCCCTTGATGCGGTATTAAGCCACCAGAGGGACAAAACCTCCTCTCTCCCTGTATGAAGAATGACTTTCAATTCCAATGACTCCTTTATAGTCTTCTTTTATTTTCTTCAATGCATTGCTTTTATTTTTGTCAACAAACTGTGTCATTTACCATAGTAAGAAAACTCCTGTTATACAAGGTCTTTATCAGAGTTCCTACAAATCAGGTTAATTGGTGATCAACAGAGCTTTTCTGCCTTTAATGAGGCCTAGTAGCCCAAGGCAAGGCCTACCTCTTGATAAGGGACTTTCTTTTTTCTTATTCTGAACTCTTTGATCACTTAAAAAAAGAAAAAAAACCCAGGAAGAAGAACCACCGGGAATGTCATTGTTTTTTAATTGCCTGATTACCAAATGTTGGAGATAAAAGATAGATGTTCTCAATTAATAACATTTACATAGATTAGCATCACTAACAAGCCTCATTAGTAGCTGCTGATTTTTGTTTAGATGGTGTCCCTTGTCATTTGCGCTCTCTCTCTCTCTCTCTCTCTCTCTCTCTCTCTCTCTCTCTCTCTCTCTCTCTCGTTGTGCAATCGAATGCACCTTTAGTATGACAAAACGTTGCCTTCTAATCTATTTCCGTTAATCAAACAGTAAGACATTTTAATACCAGCCAGGTTTTTAATTAAGTAAAAGTTAATATTACCTAGTGTAGATTTAACCAAAGGTTTTATGTGTTAATAAAGTCCAGAAACTGTTTCTAAACTCTGGCTATATTTTATAGAGCCTAAACACCATCATCAGATTAATCACAACACAAACATCTGCAATCACACAGACGAGCACCATAGAAATACAGTCCGTTTACTAAGTGCCTGCCATGTGCCTCGCACTTCACACATATCAACTCCTTAATCTGCCAGCTATCCTGTGAAGGGGGGAATATATGCATCACTACCGTACACACAAAAATGGAGATTCAGGGAGTTTAGGTGAAGTATCTGAGATCACTTAGACCCAGCTCTGAGTTTTAAAGTCCATGTTCATTGCACTACCTACAGCTTTCCATATGCATCCAGAAAAAGAATTCACTGATATTCCAAGCAGAAGCAAGTGTTCAGAATAGCCTACAACTAACCATGAGTCATGTGTTAAACCTCATCATTCTTAAATCAGTTTATGACAAGAAATAGAAAAATAACAACTAAAACTAATCAATAAATCAATATGTTCTGTAAATAGAAGGATTTGAGATATCTAAGTTTATGATCTATGAATATCAAAAATCTAAAAATCTGGGCTTCCCTGGTGGCGCAGTGGTTGAGAATCCGCCTGCCGATGCAGGAGACACGGGTTCGTGCCCTGGTCCGGGAAGATCCCACATGCCGCGGAGCAACTAAGCCCGTGAGCCATGGCCGCTGAGCCTGTGCGTCCGGAGCCTGTGCTCCGCAACGGGAGAGGCCACAACAGTGAGAGGCCCGCATACCGCAAAAAAAAAAAAAAAAAAAAAAAAAAAAATCTAAAAATCTGAAGCTTAAAGATCACAAAATATGTACAAATTTTATGTCATTATAAATGGATAGATATACTATGTCAAGAGAGGTTTTCTCCTCCAAATATTTTGGCTAAAATATAAAATTATTGTTTCTTACATCTTATGGGATAAAATAGATGTCTAATATCATGATAAATATTTCAGGCAGGAACAAAGTGTCTTCAAACTCTAAGATACCTATTTATATTTCTTACAAAAACAAATATAGAAGCCACAAAATGTGTTAAGAAACTATCAATAATTGATGAAAGCTTCAAGGGAGGGACACATTTCAAAAGACCCAAGAAAAAGGCACCCTAATATAGATCTCAATTTTAAAAAATGTTGATATTGGTGGTGCAAAAAAGGCAGGATACAGATTTTTCTACTACTGTTTCAAGAGGGTCCTGATATAAACCACCAACTCCGTTTAAACTTAACAGGTAAAACTTCATAAGCAACATATCATGTCTTTTTCTAAAGGACATAAGGTCTTTTTATTTTATTTATTTTGAAGTAGGTTTTATTTATTTGTTTTTTGCAATCATAAGAGGAGAAATGACTTTTCTGAAATCTTATGTCCCAATCTTATAATGTTTTCTATTTGACTTTATAAAACCTAAAATGAGTAGCTTGAATGAGAAGAAAGCATATGCTTCACAGTAGGCATCTGGTCCATTGCCCTTTTGTAGAGTTCAGTTTCCAGTGGTTACAACACATTAGTGTATTTCCTTCCTGCTGGCAGCCTCTATCAATGATCACCCAAAAACAACTTTAGCTAATTAATTTTCTTCTCTTCTTTTTTCTCTCCATTCTATCCAACTGCTCTTCTTAGGATCACTGATGAACTCCAAAAGACAATGTCTGACTCTCTGTGTCTCTCCTTGCCTTTGTTTTTCTTGACCTCTTGGCAGTGTTTGGCAGCTAATCATTCTGTCTCCTTGAAACACTTTCTTCAGCTTCCAGGCCTCCACTCTCTGCTGGTTCTCTTTTTCTCTTCCTCACTTGTAAATGTTGGTGTGCCCACTAAGGGCTCAGTCCTTAGCCCTCTTTCTTTTTATATACACTTTCCTTAGGTGATCTCATTTACTGCAATGTCACTAGGTACTATCTAAACCATTATTATTTTCAGGTTTTTCTTTCCAGCCTTGACCTGCCTTCTGAGCTCCAGATGCATTATCTAGATGCTTGGATTACAAATCTTCTCCCAGCTGTCTATTAGGGATCTCAAACTTAATGTGTTTAAAACACAAATCTTGACTTTCTGCCTCCATCCTCGACAGTCCCCACCCTATCCTTCTCCAATCTTCCCTGTGTTAATAAATGGTACCACCATCCACTCAATGGATTAGACCAAAATTATATCATCCTTGATTCTCTCCTCTCCTTCACTTTTTTCCATATCCAATCTGTCCAGCAAGGCCTATCCCCTCTACCTTCAAAATTCACCCAGAATTGGACCACTTCTTGCCATGCTAACCACTAGCTTCCCAACCTGGACAAGAAGCAAACAACTACAGTGCCTCTTTGGCCTTAATTTTCAGCTTCCACTTTTGTCATTCTATAATCTTTTTTTTTTTTTTTTTTTTTTTTGGTACGCTGGCCTCTCACTGTTGTGGCCTCTCCCGTTGCGGAGCACAGGCTCCAGACGCTCAGGCTCAGCGGCCGTGGCTCAAGGGGCCCAGCCGCTCCGCGGCATGTGGGATCCTCCCGGACCGGGGTACGAACCCATGTCCCCTGCATCGGCAGGCCGATTCTCAACCACTGTGCCACCAGGGAAGCCCTTTAATCTTTTCTTCATATAAAAGAATGAACTCTTAAAGATGCAAATTAGTTCAGGTTTCAGCTTCTTCTCTGATGGCTTCTTATCACCAGCAGAGCAGCCCTTCTTGACCCCTCCACTTTCTCCCACCACTTGCCCAGTGATTGCTGTACTCTAGCCTCGTGACGTTATTTCTGTGTGTTGCTCAAACTGACCAACCTCTGCTCAGGTGACTCTTGTAGTCTTTCTTCTTGCCCACTCTTTCCTACCGTTCAGAAATCTGCTCACTTCCCCTGGGACTCCCCAGACTATTTCCTCTCCACCCCAAGCTTTATTGAGATATAATTGACATATAACACTGTGTAAGTTTAAGATGTACAACATGTTGATTTGATATGCTGATATATTGCAAAATGATTACCGCCTTAGCATTAGCTAACACCTTCCTCACTTCATATAATTACCATTTCTTTTTTGTGGTGAAAACATTTAAGATCTGTTCTCTTAGCAACTTTCAAAGATATGGTACAGTATTATTAACTATAATCACGTTGTACATTAGAAACCTAGAACTTATTCATGTTATAACTGGAATTTTGTACACTTTGAACAACATCTCCCCATTTCCCCCACCCCAGCCTCTGGTAACCACTCTACTCTCTGGTTCTCTGAGTTCAATTTTTTTAGATTCCACATGTAAGTGATACAGTGGAATCATACAGTGTTTGTCTTTTCCTGTCTGACTTATTTCACTTAGTGTAATGACCTCAAGGTTAATCTGTGTTTTCCATTTTCTTTGTCCATTCATCCACTGGCAGACACTTAAGTTGTTTCCATATCTTGGCTATTGTGAATAATACTGCAATGAACATGGGAGTGTAGATACCTCTTTGAGATCTTGTTTTCATTTCCTTTGGATATATACCCAGAAGTGGGATTGCCAGAACATATAGTAGTTCTATTTTTAGTTTTTTGAAGAACCTCCACACTGTTTTCCATAGTGGCTGCACCAACTTACATTCCCAGCAACAGTGCACAAGACCAGATCATTCCCTCTTTAATCCATCCTCTTACTGTGCTTCATTTTCTTTATGATATTTATCACTATGTTACTTTTTTGTCTATTCTTACAACTCTAGTACCTAGAATAGTGTCTGGAATGTATATGTGCTAAATAAACATACATTAAATGAATAACTGAATGATTGCCAAGTTAGAGGAGAAGAAATTACTATACGCAGAGGTTGAAACCTCCCTGGAGTTTTTGTATTACAGAAAAGCTTACTATGCACTTACCTCTTCTGCCTTGATGGGCTCAGTCTAAGCCCTGGCACAGGGACTGAGGCTCTGGATACCCTGTAAAGAGCCCCTGTAGCTACCCTGGCTTCACAGCCTTGAAAACCACTCAGGCTCTGCCTCCTGCCCCTTGATTTCAAACCCTCTTGAATTTGTGATGCTGTGAACCTGGATTCTCTTTTCTGTCTGGTCAGATGGGCAATAGGCTTGCTCTAGGAACTGAGCAGATCAGCTTCTCACACTCCAGCCCAGTAGAGCAGTTCAGACTTGTTAGCCTTAGTTGTTTGTGTGTCTCTCTACCTGGCTTTATGTTTCCATATGGTTAGAGTTTTACATTGATGGATCTCACTTCCATCCAGTTAGAGAAATACGAAAATACACTTGGATTTTTAACCTCCTTTATAGGATTTCAATGTTAGCCTTGATTGAGGCAGTCATGGTATGGTGTCCATGTACAATGCTTAGTACTTAATTTTTCTTTATTAGTGCATATTTGGGCAGATTCTTGCTCTAAATCTCTCATAAAATATACAATTACTTGTTTTCACTCTAAAAGTTTGTCCATAAACATTAAAGTATATTTTGATTGTAAATGAAAGTTCATAGTTTTCCAGGGACTTTAAAAATTCAGAGAACAATGTATTTCAGTTGGTTCATCTTGGTATTTCTTTTTTTACTTGCATTTGAAAAATAAAGTTCATGTTTCACTATGAAATTCAGTACATGCTCATTTTAGAAAAAAAGCGAAAAATCAGAAAATAGAAGGATTAGTTCCATTTAGTCTCACTATATGTAATCACTATTAATAAAGATGTATATTTCTGATTCTTATTTTTGCTATGTATTTGAAACATAATTGTGATCTTATGAGACATATATAAGAGAAGAGAAAATAACATTTACTTTTTCTGATCATAAAAATAATACATAATTATTGTATAAAATTTGGAAAATAAGTGAAAGAACATAAATCCATGTTTTTAGTTATAAAAGTTGCACATAATCATTATAGATATTGGAATATTTTATAAAAACAAACATAAAAGTCATCTTGAATTCCACTCAACATAATAATTATTATTTACATTTTATATATGCCATTCCAGACATTTTGTGTTGTGTATATTTACATATATATACATATATGTACATAAATATAAATTATTTGAGCTGTAAAGGAGAACATACCTTATATATAAATGTTTAAGCATCATTTGTACAGCAAAATCCATGAGTCCTATTCAGAGATGACATGAAGAAGGGCTAAGTGACAGAAATATTTCCAACAGGTAGTTTATTTATCTTTTCAATTAAAAAAAAACTAATGAAATGGCTATACAATATGAGGTTTAAAACTGCAGAAAATCATGACTCAAATTCTTTGGCAGTGAAATTAGACAGTCTATCCTCAAGGTAATTCTTTTTTGTGATTGGGTTTTTTTTTTTTTTTTTTTTTTTTTGTCTAATGATTCTCTTACACCTTTCATCAAGCTGTTGAGTCATTACTGAATTGTGTTTTTTTTTTTTAGACAGATTTTTTTTTTGAGAAAATTATAAGATGTATTATATTTTCTAAAATCTACAATGTTCTTTAAGGAAACAACTGGTTATTTTCACTTTTGTATTCCCAGGGCTTAGCTGAAACCTGGCTCGATATATATTTATTGAAATGAATGAGTCAAATAAAACATCATTTGTAAAGTGCTGTTGATATCTTTATTGTCCTCTTTTTAATGGTAAAATTAAAGTATATTGATTGCCAAATTTCAAACCGTACAAACATATTAACTGAGAAGGTGAAAATACCTGTAAAACTGAATCATTGTGAATGCTTTTGTTTCATTTCTTTTAATTTTTTCCACTAACTAAAAGAGATGTCCCTAAGAGCCATACATTTTTAGCTCTGAGCATCTGGGTTGCCGTGGCTACCCAAGTTCACCAGTAGGACTTCTGCATGAACCCACTGGCTTCAACATCTCATCTCAGGGTCTTTGGGTCAGAGAATAAATCACTGCCAAAGCACCTAGGAAACTTTTGGCCCAGTTGCTTGGCCTGGACACAAACCTCAGGCTCCTCACTTGCTTTTTCTGACCCTAATATTTCATTTGTACAAATATTCTTTTTCTACTAAAGAAAAAAACATTATTTTTCAATCAATGTGCTTCTCTGGAAAGAACACTGAATAATAAAACTAATAATTAAAAAAGATATGAAATCCAATTGATATAATCACTTTGGTGGATCTTGGATTTGATATTGGTACAATAAATCCTCTTTTTAGTTTTGTTAAATGAAATAAGTAGTTTTTGTGGTAGATGTTATAACCAAGATCTCCATATATTATGCAAACTAGAACACATATGTACAACACTCTGACCCTTAAAATTAGCTTGCTTCTTTAATTAGTTATCTAATAAAGACAGAAATCCTTATTCTCAAACTATAGAGTCAGAGGTCAATACAGAAAAACATTTTCTAATTACTATTTATTGAATGGGCAGTTGCTTAAAAATGAAAAGGAGGTTTTAAATTTGCCACACAAAAAAATGTCTACCTGGAAAATAAAACCGTACAATCTTCTAGAACTTCAAGAGGCAAAGTGATTCGCCGAAGGTAACCCAACCAAGATTAGGACCCAACTCTCCTGGCTCCCAGACAATTGCACTTTTGACTCCACCACTGGACTAGTTGCATAGGTAATGGTTGTTAACTAAGCCTTGAAAATTCCTGGATCCATCATCAGTTTCTCTAATGTAGGCTGTGGTCTCAAGCTAAGTATCCTCATGAACCCATTTGAGAAAAGGTTTAAACTGGCTGACAAGTTTAAAACTGTTAAAAAGATATTCCTTTTATTAAATAAATTCTACAATTTTGTGTGTCTGTCAAAACCCAACAGATTGGACTGCTTTTGTTATCAGTAGCTGTAGTTTATCAGCTGTACAATGAGATGAACATCTTTTTATAACCTTAGCCTCATCAACTTCCCTGTGACCCCCCCCCACAATTCCATAATATTTGAGTGAGTCATTTATAATATTCTGTAATGTTTTAATCTGGACTTGTAGACTCAAATAAAAAAATCAGTTCAAAAGGAATCACTTTACCATAATGTGTTAAGCCTGGTTCTGAACAAACTATGTCAGGAGTTGCTGAATGAGTCTTTGTGATGGTCCTGGGTTGGACCTCCTAGCTTTTTCTCATACTAGATGTGTGACCTGAGAGGGTTGCTCAGATTCCCTAAGTCTCAGGTTCCTCTCCTTCAAAGTGGAAGATTAATGATACCCAAGTCAGAGAGTTATGGTGAAGAGTAAGTGAGACGTGGTGTATAAAATGCTCCGTACAGTTCCTTCCATATATTTTTCACTCAATTCACAGTAGCTACTAATAAATAACAATGGGCAGCTCAGGATAGCCAATAACTAATATTAATACCATTAAGTATTAGGATATATGAGACAACTCCAGACTGCAACTTACTATGGAGACACGAGTGGAAAAATGTTTTAGACTGAAAACTGATCATAGGGACCAACTTCCTATTGATTCTATCATCTTTGGGATTAATGGGTTGTTGCTGCCCTTTTTGGTATGGAATACTGAAACTTCCAGTCTCTATTCTCTCCCTCTTTTTTTGTGTGTGTGTGTTTGAAATTTACAGAAGCTAAATTATAATTAAAGTTAGGTGAAATAATTCTTTTTCTTTTCTAGGCATGGTGGCCCTCTATTCTGCTATGCTTTCAGATCACTAATGGCCCACACATCTGTGAGTGCTCACAGAGCACACTTCTACCCATTTGCCTGATAAGAGTATTCAGTGATGACACTGGATTTGGAGGTTGAAAATCTTGCCTCAGGTCTTGGAGCTAGAAACATTGAAGTCACTTGAGTATGAAACTCTTAAATCTTTCAACTTATTTATCCATTAGTTTTGGATGTTTGGAAAAACATTACTAGCTTGGCAGAGTTTTCTTAAAAAATCAGTACCCTTAAAACATGGCTCTGAGTATACTGAAATTAAAACAAACAAACTAAAAACCAAAAAAAACCCCAGAATCACTCAGAATGCTGAGAAATTATCCCAACAAAATACAAAGGTTTAATTTCATCAGGGAATTTCTAATTAATGATGTTTGAGTGGGTTTTAAATTCCCCTAACCACATTCCCACCATCCTTACTCACCATTTGAGGAAGGTTTAAGCCTTAGGGCATCTTTTAGATGAATACTAGTAGCCACATTTATGCAGAATGGAGCAGCACCAGTAATGCAATTATAGCAGAAAAGAAACCCTGCATTCCCAGGATACTCACTCAAACTCCATTACAATGTTCCATCCATGTTTCTTTGTTTCATTGTATTAAAAAGTAATAGTAAATGGCTAACACAAAGTACAAGACAAAGTCTTCATTTAATATTTCCCTTGGACAATCAAAGAGGAAACGTTCTTGTTTCCATGTGGATAATGTTTAGCATTGATATGTGCAACTATTTTGCTAATCAATGATTTCGACAGCAGGGAGGAGGCTGTCTTGCCTGTAAAGCTACATTGGGCTGATCCTTCAGTAACAAACCTGGGTAAGATGCATTCAGTTAACTCTAGAATTCTGTTGTGAGGTGCAAGAGTTTATTTCTAGAAGGGTCTTAGTGCCCTTGGAGAGCTGATTCCCCTCAGCAGGGTGAGCAGCTCACAAATACAGGTCAATTCACTCACAGTAGGATTAGGTTTCTATTTTGGCTGCCAAGACTCTCTGAACCGTCTCACTACTCTGGTGCATCAAGGGGGTTTTTCTTAAGTTATATGGAGACTCAGTAGAAAAGAGATTATAATGAAGATGAAAAGGGGAAAAGGTGCATGGTAGTTCAAGGGGTTACAAGCCATAGGAGGTATGTCCACAGACTCTTCCACACTCTAAACATCTCTGTAGAAGTGCATTTTTGGAAACTGCCACATTTATTATTTTAAGCTTCTATGATTTCTGGTTCAGAGACTCTGGCTTTGTGACATCCTAAAAATTGTTTTTATTTTATTACAAAGGTGCTCTGAGCTTCTTAAAGTAAATTAAAATTCCTTAATATACTATCTATATAATGTATATATGTCCCTGTGTGCTCTTAATCTTATTCTAGAAGGAGCTGTTCTTTTAAAGCCATCTAAGACTGATAAGTCATAGTGGCATCATAAAAACTGGGTAACAAGTAGTTCTGGTATAGAGAGATTATCGAAATGGTGATAAAACCAGGACTGCAGTAGGCAATTACAGATTTCAATGGTGCTATTGTTACCAAATGCAAGTTTGTGTGCCTGGCACACAGTGAGGTTAAACAAACCGAAACGTCAGAATTTGGAGCAGAGAAAGGTTTATTGCAGGGCCAAGTAAGGAGAGCAGGTAGCTCATGCTCAAAACACCTGTTTGGTTTCACTATGGCTTCAGAAATGTGAAATGGAATTAAAAATACTGTGAGTGGAAAAATACTATTTAAACATATATGCATATATTTTTATGCTATGAAAAAATAAGATACATCTTTAGAATTTAGAATATTTATTAAGAGGAATTAATAATAACAAAGGAAAACTACTCAGAACCTATAAGATATCCTACCTTCCATTGCATTACACAACTGTACTCCACCAGGTTTAAAAGATGATGTTTTATAATACCAACATTTCCAAAGATTGCCCAAGATCTGGAATCACCAGTAAATGCTCTAAAGATTCAGAGTCACGGGCACCACATGTCTTGGAAATCCTGACTCGGTAGATGGGATGAGATTGGGAAATGGGCACGTTTTTAGAAAGTTCTAAAAATGATGGTTCTGATATACAGTTGGGCTCAACAATTCTGGGTCTTGCCTCTTGCCACCAAAAAATTCAAAAACAAAGTCAACCTAAGCAAGGTTGTCCAATAAGAAAATTAGGTACTTATATTTGTTTAACAAAGGACTTCATGAAGCTTGGAAAATCTATTTCAAGAGATCCTCAGAATAGCAAAGTAGTTATTTATGGTGACCAGTGAAATTACGCTTGGTATGATATCTAGGTGTGAGTAACATGAGTTGCTTGTTAATTTAGAAAGCACTAAGTTATTGGGTTACTGCTTGGGCATGTCATTTTTTTCCCCTGAGTTTCAGCTTCCTCATCTATTGGGAGGAGGTTGGTCTTCTTCTGACACCAACCAACAATGATTCTAGGGGTTGATGATAACATACATTTTTAATGATGGAAAAATGTAAAAAAAGTGGCTGAATTTACTCAGGCTCAGATTGGAAGAAGACATTCCTATTTTGAAGGGAAAATGCCTTAAGAAGAAGAAGAAGGAAGAGGGAGAGGTAAAGGAGGAGGAGGAGAAGGAGGAGGAAGAAGAGGAGAGAAAGAGGAGTATTCTAGCAGTGTATTGAGCACTAACTATATGCCAGGTCCAGTAGTAAGCACTTTGCTTAAATTAATTTTAATCTCCATGCAGACCCTAAGAGATTAGGTGGATCTATAAAATCAGAAAACCAAGGTGTAGTAAGGTTAATCTATGTTCCTAAGGACACATGCTAATGAGTGACAGAGTGGGAATTCAAACCAGGAAGGATGACACTGTGCTCTGAACCACATTATTTTTTGGCATTAAAAACACATACATTTGACATTGTAGATTGGATTCAACAGATAACTAGAGACACCGCCTTATGCTTCCTTCAGAAGATGATACTGCTTATTTTGAAGGAAATACATAATTATTTTTTCTGAATTTCTCCTCTCCCCAACTCCTTTTTAATACTTCAGAAGTCTGGGAGATGATAAGGTTTTAAAGCCATGCCTTGTTTGAAGTTTACCAACTTTGTTTCAAGTATCAGTCTTTTTATAGTGCACCTTGCTGCCAAATGGCTTAAAAATTTTTCTTTCCATCTGTGACGTGTTACTCACTATGGTTGATCATGAGCTTGTTAAGTCTGACAACTTTCCTTTTGATAATTATACTGAAATTATGGTTCAAACAATTAAAGAAGTCAAGGCATTAAATAACATAAACACCATTAAAGAGGAAAACAATATTTAATTAGATGACTATCCTTTCTATTGTTACTTTATTTTCAGGTTCTGTGGAAATAGGATCCCTGCTGTTTGCAGTTTCTGGCTATCTTTATCTCCCTCATTATAAATTCCTCTTACCCCACTCCTCTTAATCATCCCCAGTGTCATGTATTTGGAAGCCTGGTTTTATTGCACATTTCACTGTGGATTCTAGGTGAAGACTTAGCCAGTAGCCAAGGTCAAGGGTATACCTTGTGAACATCACAGCTGCATCTCACATACAGTTTATGCAACAGTTACACTTCAGTGTCAGAGTTCATTGAGAATTTCCATAAATCTGATGGGTAATGTGCCAAATGAGATTAGAGAGGGCTTCATGTGATCACAGTCAAATGAAAATATCTTATGTTAATTTCCTAGTACAAGCTTGAGGCAGGTAGTTAATACTTTTCTTGAAGAGCTAGAGACACACACAGGGAGTCTATACAAGCTGTTGTCTAAATAGAAAGATGAAACATGTGAAGTTTCTAATAGAAAAAAATGTAGACACTGGTATTTGCAGAGTTTTGCTGTTAGGTTTGAGTCGTTTCCCTTGTGTTTTCTACATTATCTGTTGACTCTTACCCTAATTCTTACCCTAAAACACATTTTTCACTTAAATCAATTTTATAGACTGCATTTGTATATTTAGATGTCAACACATTCTTCAAGTTATTTTGTTGCAAAATAGAAAACAAAGAAGGACAAAAGAGCCTTAGCAAATGGAGGGCTGTTTACAGATTTAATCTCTAGCTACTTATCCATACACACATTTTTCTTTTAAGCCTTGACCTGAATCAACCCAATTCAGAAAAGTACATTTTAAACCATCCATCTTGGAATTGATACAAAAACATTGGCTCACTTATATTTGAAAATAAAACAACATTAATATTTTAAGGCAATTGTAAGAAGAGGACTTAAGAAAACAGACCTGTCAGCTATCCCTGGCCTTCTGGTCACCCAACACCACTGAGAACAAAGTCTTAACTTCAGCCTTCTGTCTTCATTGAATATGCTGAGAAAGACCCAGATGTAAATACAATTCAAAAAATAAATGCAGGGGGTTGAAGCATCTATTATTGATGATCAGGGGTTGTTTGTATTACAGAAATTTAATTCAATCATACATTTATTGAGCACCTACCCTGTCCCTCACAAGTCTCTGGGATTACTGATGTTGGGGATAACCTCAAGAAGAATCAGATAATTTATGCTGAAAGCCTGTAAAATCTCATTAGGGATACAACGTCTTCATGAGAAACAAGTAGGAAACAATACCAGAAGGCTCATGATTAAATGATGAAGTGGCAAATACAGGCAGATGCGCTACAGATCAAAACTGGGAAGAATTGGTGGAGCTCAGTGTCCTTGGGGAATGAAGCTCTAGGATGGCTTTGGAGGAAAGGGTAGGATATGGGTAAGGAAAGAAGACAGAGACATTTTAGGTGGCAAGAAAACATGAGATCAAGGTGGGCAATGGGCCTGGTTTGTTCATGATTTTGTGAGCTGAGTAAGCTAAGTAACATGGAAGGCAGGAGACCTCAGTTCTGTCTTGGCTCTGACACGTCTATCCTGCAAGAATGAAACATTTAATTAATGTGTTTCTTTTATTAGTAAAGTGAGAGCATCAGAACAGCATCTCCAAGGTTCTTCCCAGCTCTAAAACTCAGTGGGCCTTGATGCTAAGTTGTTCTGATTTGGGGTCTGGAGTCAGGGAGAACTGAGTTCTAGTCCTGGCTTTAACTAAGTGTGAGAACTAGTTTTTTTAAATACTGAAATTCTCAGTTAACTTATCTATACAATGGAGACAACAATGGCATGACAGAGGATGAAAAAAGTAAATATCCTTGGCATATAATAGGTGCCTAGAACAAATTAGTGAGTTTGCAATTTCTGTGAAGAATGATTTTTTCCCCCAAGGAATATCTGATTCAGTAGCAAACCAGGGTAAGATGCATTCAGTTAACTTTGGAATTCCATTGTAGGGTGCTAGAGATTATTTCTAGAAGGGAGTTAGTGTCCTTGGACAGTTGATTCCCCTCAGCTGGGTGAGCAGCTCACACATACAGGTCAATCCACTCACGGTAGGATTATATTCCTATTTTGGCTGCCAAGAATCTCTGAACCCTCTCACTATGCTGGTACATAATTGGGGATTATTGGTTAGTATCTACTAATCAATAATTACTGATTGATTAATTGATTGAGTACTCATAGGTTGAGTAAGATAGGGTTTTTTTGTAAATCAAAAAGACCAGGACTGGTAATTTGGAATTTATCCAATGGGAAATGAAGGCTCATGACAGATTAACAGTAGAAAGTGTGAAAAAGGAAGTGAAGTTTTAAGAAGATTAATCTGGAGGCAGGATTCATAGATTTGAGCTAGGGAAAAATTAAGCTGTAGGGAAACTCTAAGTGTGATATACTAGAGGTGAGATATAGTATTTAAAACAAGGTTTAATCAGAGAGAGATGACCAAGAGAGAACTTGAGGACTCCTTAGGTGATGGAGAGAAACTATATACTCATGATTCTGAGCTCTGGTGGCCAGGAGATTGGTAGCGGCAAGCATAGAAAGGGAAGGTTTGGAGATGAACCAATGTTATCTCAGGTAGGACCGGGGAGGAAGCAAACTTAGATGTGAAACTACAGAATTTCAGGTAATGGATGACATATCGATTGCCTACAAGTAGCTAATAATATGAAACTGATTAATTCCATTGATTGTGAAAGCTAGAGAGGGAGGACTCGAGTCTCTGTATGCAGATGTTCAGTGAAGCTATGAGAAGGGATAAATGTAGAGAGCTGTGCTACCCAACCTGGCTGCATGTGACAGTCCCCTGAGTAGTGTTGAAAATACTGATGCTTGGTTTCTTCCCTGATGGTTCTGATATAATTGGTCTGGGCATGGAGATTTCTAGACCTCCATGGGTATAGAGAGCAAAGAAAAGATGAAGATCTCCATACACTCTGAAGAGTGAGAAGCCTCTGATAAACATTAACCTATTACCTGCTTATTAGTGGGTGGGGGCTTTGTATCAGTATTACCTTGCACAATACTCACAACTGTTTTCTGGGTGGAGGACTCACTAACTTCAGCTCGAGATTCCGAAAGAAAGGGGGACACAAGAAATTTTGCAAGCTCTGACTCTCCAATCATTGTTTTTAAGGGAATAAAAAAGAAGAATAAAAATTGATAGCTCACATGTCCAGATCTTACTAATAGCACACTTCAACTTCTGAACCCAGTCTTCCTTTGGGAGATCCCTGGTGTGTGGGTTTTGAGGTGGTAGGACCCTGCCTCCCACTAAGAACTCCAAGAAGAAGAGGTCTCTTTTCCCCATTCTCCATCAACAGGTGGTCTTCAGCTGTGGAAGGAGTAATGAGATGGCAGAGAGGCAACCAGAGACTGTTTGTGTTGATGCACCAGTTGTAGTAGCAAAATGTGTGGTGATGTGTCCTGTGAGGTCTTCTAACTGTATAGCCTGGAGCATGACTTTTCTTGTGTTTTCTGCTGCCTGGCTTCTTGGTTCCCACTCATTTTCTTGGCCTAGTTTTCGATATTTTCCTTCAATTCCATGCGTAACCTGATATCTTTCCAAATGTTTACTTTCCATGTAAATGAGCCAGAGTCCCATTCTCTTTTTTGCAACTAAGAACCCTAACTAGCACAAATGCTCAGGACAACTGAGTGAGGCTTATGTCTCTTCTTAGAAATGTCTCCATGTCTCTTCTTAGAAATGAGGAAACAAATTCAGAGAGAGTAAGCAACTTGCCCAAGATCACAGAGCTAGAGAATAGCAGAGCTAGGGTCCCCCACCAGGTGTTTTTCGCATAGGACATCATATAAGGAATGAACAGCCATAAACTTTTACAAATCCTAAGGACTTCATTATATCGTTTCAGACAATAAAAATGAGGCTCCTTTGACCTCAAGGTACTGCTAAATACTTTTTATTTTAGAGAAAAGAGGGAGGTTTGCCATATAATTTTTAAGTAAAATAATTAAAACCTGTTTTAAAAGAATTTTAGAAAATTGCATTGAAAGGTGAATTATTTGCACACTTAAAGGCAAATCCTTCAGTTATCTGGAAAATCCTCTTAGGCAGAACACGTTGACAGAGGAAGTGCAAATTTTTCATCCAAAAAATAAAAACAAGAAAGGATTCCCCAATGCGTAGGAGGGTGAGGAGTTCCATGCATTGGCCAAAAGGAAGTGTGCACGTATGGGGTGGAGACACGAGTGTGTCTCCTGTCATCCTGTGCGTCTGCTCTCAGGCAGCCCGAGAAGTGTGTGTCATGTTCCTGAAACCCTCAGATGGTGATTATAACCGATTACACAAGATGCCATGTTCCCTAATCATATCACTTACATTCCTGTGAAAGGCAGTGACAAGGGTTTGAAGGGAGAAGATCACAGCTGTCTAAAAAAAATCAGATAAAACAGACAGTGTTTCTGCCAGAAGATCACACAGCAGCCAGTGTAGGAGGCTTGGCATGATGGGGTTCTGCCCTCTTTCTAACTCAGCTTAACCCCCATCCATTCTCTTGTTTTCAGAACCCTTTGGTCACATAATGACGGGCGTCAGGCAGGTGTGGCTCCTACACTGGGTTTATTTATTATATTAGCTCCCTAATCTGTGAACATTTTCGCTTGGGTAAATTTGGAGGTTGTCACTGCCAGAATCTAAATGGCTCTTGTGAATCAAAGAAAAGTACCATGGACCCCCCCCCCCCGACTCTTTTCTGAATCAGCCCTAAGCTTGCTTAAGACACCACCTCTCCATTCTGCCTCTCCGTTTTTTTTTTTTTTTTGCGTTACGCGGGCTTCTCACTGTTGTGGTCTCTCCCGTTGCGGAGCGCAGGCTCCAGACGCGCAGGCGCAGCCGCCGTGGATTACAGGCCCAGCCGCTCAGCGGCACGTGGGATCCTCCCGGACCGGGGCACGAACCCGTGTCCCCTGCATCGGCAGGCGGGCTCTCAACCACTGCGCCATCAGGGAAGCCCTGCCTCTCCGATTTTAATCTGTCTTCAAAGAGAAAGCCAACTGTCTTAAATTGAACACAAGATGGCTCCTGAAGTCATGTGTGATGAAAGTGATTAAATAATTAATTCAAACAAAGGTGACTTCTGAATCAGGTTGGGTCAGGAAAAAAAGTCTTGATTTAAAGCAGTGTTTACTTGGCACGCTACGGAGAAAAATATTTAACATGATATGAAATGACCAGGCTGGAGAATATTAACCTGTCTCCCTTGCTTCTGTAGCTCCAGGCACATTGGCGTCTTGCTGCTCCTTGAACAGACCAAGGCTATTTTTCTCTGCCTCAGGGCCTTTGGACTTTCTCTTCCTTTTGCTGGAAGACTCCTCTGACTCCTCTGCCCGATATTGATCTGGGTCTCACTTCTCAGACATGTAGGGTCTTAGCTCCTCAGGGGGACCTTTCCTGACTGTTCTACCTATAAATTTGTCCCCCCTCTTCTGTGTTTAGACTGTACTCTCTTTTAATTTCTTCATGATACTTATTATTGCCTGGAGTTCAGCCACATGTTAATTCTTTGTTTTACTGTCAGTCTTCCTGAACAGAATGGAAGGTCCATGAGGACAGTATTTTATGTTTTTCTCCCTGCAGTATCCCCAACACCTAGGACAGTGTCTGATGCAGCAATTAGATAGTTGTTCAATGAACAAACCAATGAATTAATCAACTTCAAAGCCTAAATATTGCAATCTTTTATAAGGTTAAAATGAGCTCTCAGAAATGCTCTAGGCAGCAAAAGGTCCTACATATGCTTCTAAGTTAAAAAACTCACCCCCTAGATGTATAAATTCAGATTTAGGCACAGACTAAACTCTTTAAAAAAAAAGGAACAAAACTAATGCCTTCAACTGGCTGCTTTCCCTGCTTTGAAACAAACCATTGGCCTTTTGAGCTTCCTTCTCTAGAGTCAAGGATGTTTATCAGAAGGCATGTATGGCTTCTACTTTTGTGATGAAATATGTCCCAGGAGGAGCCTACCTCCCCTTGTGCTTTGCTGGGTGTGTATATCTGGTTTATAGCAAGTTAGCTGAAGTAGACAGATCTTGAGCCAATGTTGTAAGTGTAAGTGACAGTCAGTCTGATGGAGAATAAATTGTGCACGTGAGTCTAGCTCTAACTGGCTGTCTGGATGCACTGAATACAATTGTTTGATAAGCCCTAGACCCTTCACCTGTCCAAAGTGGCAAGTATGTAAGTGGGTTTGTAATGGTAATTATTCTGAACATCTTAATACTCTTTTCCAATCTCAGCTATCTCTAGACAGCCTGTCAACTTTTTCTAAGAGCCCAATCCTGATGATAAAACTCACAGTCTCAAAGTTCTGTTAAATCAGATAATCTAACCAGTTAGATGAAGCTGAGTTATAGAGTGAGAGAACATTCCTTCTCGCCTTAATAAAGTCATCCCAGTGAGATTTTATTCATGCTACTAAACAGCAGAAGAAGCATGGAAAAAAAAAAATTCAAACAGTAATTATATGCAGAAATTAACAGCCCATAGAAAAAGGAAAATGCAGTTTAATATTTCAAAGCCGCTATCATAATCTGAGTGGATTTGAATGCAAAGTATTCTTGGAGAAGTAGGAACTTTGGACCAGGCAGTAGGGAACATAGGCATAAATGCAAAATATCTGAAGGGCTTGAGTTCTGGCCTTCAGGGCAGAGGTCAGGAAGGGCCGTAGTCACCAGGAAGATACTGGGAGAGAGGCTTTCATTTCATGGACAGCAAGTCAAAGGCCAGAAGTTATTCACATATCACTGCAATTAGTGTGGGATGAGGTTGGAAAGTGTGAGCTGAAGCTACACAGGTAGAAAATGAAAATGTCTGGCTCATGGTAAACCTGGGCTCTGGGCAGCAGGATAATTTTAGTCTGTTGAGACCCTGTTAATTCAAAGCAAAGGTAATGCATGCCTAGATAAACTCTATGAATCAAAATAGTTTAAATTGGACCTACAAGTAATTATTTCCTATGACAATTTAAAATTTTAAGTAAATATTTTTTTTACTTATTTTTTTTAAGTAAACAATTTTTTTTTTAGTGTAGGATATCATAGAATAATTCAATAATTAATTAGGCTTAGGCATTATGGCATGGTTATAACTACAAACACAATGGAATGAATCATTAGGAATTTCAAGAGCAATGAATAAGCTTCATTTAAAGTCTTCTGTCTTTATGAGAAATCAAATGGAAATAGTGTTGGAAGGGACCAGAAATTGTATGAATGTTACGATATATAGAGACATAATTGCTGTCAATGTAAGTAATGTGGCTTTGCTGAGTAAAATAAGATGATTGCTTAGGGTTTCCTAAACCCTCTAAAATTGCTTCTATACCACATGTCACCACATGTGGTATAAACAAAATGTGAGTCAAAGGAATGAGGAAAGATAAACATATAATTAAAAACAGCTCAGTAGATACTTGGGCTCATTCATTTCAATGATGGCATCTGCAGTTTATGGAGCGGTTATAGACCCGCAATATATCGGCGTTGACTACATGCCATAAAACACATCAATGCAGCTTGGGCCCAAATTATTATACACAAACAATAAATCCATCCCATTAACAGGATAGATATGATAACTGTTGATAATGTTGGAAAGTGGCAGAATGAGATCCCTAAGTAAATAGCTATGTGTTCTTAAGAAACAAAGATTACTTTAGCTTTTAGTGCCTCCCATGACTTCTGTTCTGTTATGTGTAGTTTGAATTAAAAGAAAGATGGTAGCCTTGAAAGCATCTATGCTGATTACTGTTTGTGAATCTAAAAGACATCAGTCCAACCATTTATTTGTGAAAATGAAACCTTCATATGATGAAGGTCAATTTTAGTTGAAATTATATAATAAGCAAAAGTCAAGGTTCCATTGCCATTAAAATTGCTCATGGAACAAATCTTTGGTATTCTACCCTTATCCTTGAATCCTGCTCTGTATGTTGTAAGAAAAATAGTAAATGCTTGTCATAGAGTCACTATGGCTTTGAGTTTTTCTCTAGGAAAATGTTTCCAAACAGATGGAAAACCTCTTCATAAACATTGTTAAATGAAATAGTCTGATAAAATAGATCTGAATATGGATTAAGAATTAGTTTTTCATCAACCTTAGTCTCATTTTGTCCTCTAAGAAATAGAAAGTTTACATCAGGGACTAGAGTTAATAAGTGTTTGGGGGCAGATTATCAGGGAAACTTACAATAATATTTCATATGCTTTTGGTATACAGAAAATATGTAGGTATCATATTCTTCAGGGTGGAAAGGGAGCAAGCAAATACATAAAAATATTATCAAAGACTTGCCATTTTAAAAGTTGTTATCCTACTTTAGATAATTAGCATTTTATTCTGCATGAATGTAAATGTTTTTTAATTAAAGTATAGTTGATTTACAATACTGTGTTAGTTTCAGGTATACAGCAAAGTGATCAGTTATATATATATATATATATATATATATATATTTAGGTTACTTTCCTTTGTAGTTTATTACAAGATATCAAATATACTCTCTGTGCTATATAGCAAATCCTTGTTGCTTATCTATTTTATGTATAGTAGTTTGTAACTGTTAATCCCATACTCCTGATTTATCCCTTTCCATCCTCCCTTTCCCCTTTGGTAACCCTAAATTTGTTTTCTATGCCTGTGAGTCTGTTTCTGTTTTGTATATAGATTCATTTCTAAAAATTTTTAGATTCCACATGTAAGTGATATCATATTTAATGTTCTCTGCTTGACTTACTCCACTAAGTGTAATATTCTCTAGGTCCATCCATGGTGTTGCAAATGGCAGTACTTGATTCTTTTTATAGTTAATATTCCAACATATATATATATATATATATATATATATATATATATAATCTTCTTAAGCCAATTGTCTGTTGATGGGCACTTGGATTGTTTCCATATCTTGGCTACTGTAAACAATACTGCAGTGAACACTGGGGCACGTGTATCTTTTTGAACCCCAGTCTTTTTTTCTTTTTTTTCCCAGATATATACCCAGGAGTGGGATTGCTGGATCATATGACAGCTCTATTTTTAGTTTTTTAAGGAACCTCCTTACTGTTTTCCCTAGTGGCTGCACCAATATATATTCCTACCAACAGTGTAGGAGGGTTCCCTTTTCTCCACACCCTCTCCAGCATTTATTATTTGTAGGCTTTTTGATGATAGCCATTCTGACTGGTGTGAGGTAATATCTCATTGTGGTTTTGAGTTGCATTTCTCTAATAATTAGTGATGTTGAGCATCCTTTATGTGCCCATTGGATATCTGTGTGTCTTCTTTGGAGAAATGTCTATTTACATCTTCTGTACATATTTTGATGGGGTTGTTTGCTTTTTTGATATTGAGTTGTATGTGATGTTTGTATATTTTTTTTGATATTAACACCTTATTAGTCACATCATTTGCAAATATTTTCTTCCATTCCATAGGTTGTCTATGGATGTAAAGATTTAATTTAACAAGTATATATATGAGTAGGTCTGGTAGGAATGTATATATATGTGTGTGTGTCTATATATATAATTTTTCTCTTTGAAGACTTTTTAATCAACTTTATTACACACAATGAAAGTCATTAATTTTAAAAGACAATTTGATGAATTTTGAGAAATTCACACAGTCATGGGACCACCACCATAATTATGATGTAGGGCATTCCCTTTACACCCAAATGTTCCTTCATGCTCTGATGTCATTAATATCCTTCCCTTCTAGCCTGTGGCAACTGCTGATATTTATTTTTCATCACTAAAGTTTTACCTTTTCTAGAATTTCATGTAAATGGAATCATAACTTGTATAGTCCTTTCTGTTTGGCTTTTTCCACTCAGTTTAATGCTTTTGAGATTAATTCATGATCTTCTGTGTATCAGTCATTTTCCTTTTTTATTGCTGAGCAATATTTCATTGCATAGATGCATCATAGTTTATTTATCCATTCACCAATTGATGAATACTTAGATTGTTTTCAAGTTTTGGCTACAATACATGAAACTGCTGTGAACATTTGAATACAAGTCTTTGTGTGAAAGTTTGTTTTCATTCTCTTGGATTAATAGCAAAGACAATGATTGCTGGCTCATATGGTAGATGTATATGTAACTTTATAAGAAACTGCCAAACTCTTTTCTAAAGTGGCTGTACCATTTTTACCCTCCACCAGCAATGTAAGATACTTCCAGTTGTTTTACATACTTGCCAACACTAGATATTATTAGTCTTTTCAATTTTCGCTATTCTAATGAGTGTGTAGTGGTATTTCATGGTGGTTTTGATTTGCATTTCAAATGACAAATTATGTAGAACATCTTTTCATGTGCTTATTTGTCATCCATATATCTTCTTCAGTTATTTTCTATTTTTTAAAAATTGGATTGTTTCTCTTCTTACTATTGAGTTGTAAAAGTTCTTATATATTTTGGATAAAAGTTCTTTTTCATATTTGAGTTTT
Source organism: Kogia breviceps (assembly GCF_026419965.1). NCBI lineage: Eukaryota > Metazoa > Chordata > Mammalia > Artiodactyla > Physeteridae > Kogia > Kogia breviceps. The sequence continues at coordinate 116,528,586 of NC_081312.1, read as the reverse complement.
GGACAAATTTTACACTAGTCTGTGGTTTGCCTTTTGATTTTAAAGAATCTTTTGAAGAACAACAGTTTAAAATTTTTTATGAAAACTAATTCATTAATTTTTTCATTAATAGTTAACACTTTCTTGTCCTGTCCAAAAAATTTAGCCTAACCAAATATCACAAAGATTTTCTCTTATGTTTTCTTCTAGAAATTTGTTTTAGCCGTTACATTTAGGTCTACCGCTATCAGCTTTAGTTAATTTTATTGATAGTATGAGAGAAGCATTGAAGTTCATGCTTCACATATAGCTGTCCAGTTGTTCCAATGCCATTTGTTGAGAAGACTATCCATTCTCTAATAAATTGTCTTGGCATCTCTCTTGAAAACTAATTCATTATATATATCTGGATCTGTTTTTGAACACTCATTTCTATTCCATTGAGCTATTTGTATAACTTTATGTCAATACCATGCTGTTATGATTATTGTACCTTTATTACAAGTCTTAAAAAGAGGTAGTATAAGTTTTCTAAATTTATTTTTTTCAAAATTGTTTTGGGCATTCTTGGTTCTTTGACTTTCTATATAAATTTTAGAATAACTTGTCTATTTCTCCAAACATACCTTTTGGGATTTTGATGAGAATTTCATTGAGCTATATATTAATTTGGGGAGAATGGTATCTTAACAAGATTGAGTACGTGAACATGGTATATTGCTTCATTTATTTAGGTATTCTTTAATTTCTCATCAAGGTTTTGCACATATTTTGTTAAATTTGTCCCAAAGTATCTTATGTTTTTGTGCTGTTGCAGAGATTACATCTTTTATATTTCCATTTACAATTGTTTATTTCTAGTATATGAAAATATAATTGATTTTTAAAATATTGACCTTGTAGACTATAACTTTGTTAACTCACTATGAGTTCTAGTAGCTTTAAAAAATAATTTCTTAAAATATTCATGTAGATGATCATGTTGTTTGTAAATAAAGAAAAATTGCTTCTTTCTTTTTCAATAAATATGCCATTTATTTATTTTTCTTTCTTGCCTTATTGCACTTGTTAGGACTTCTAGTAGAATGTTGGATTAGGATTAGTGAGAATGGAGATTCATTCTTATTATTGTTGTGAAGGGGAAATTTTTCAGTCTTTCATCAATAAGTACGATGTTAGTTGTAGTTTTGGTTTTGTTTCTTAGGTTCTCTTTCTCATGCTGAGGAAGTTTAAAGAGTGATGAGTAGATGTTGGATTTTGTCGAATGTTTTTTTGGCATCTCTTGAGGTAATTGTGGTTTTTCTTTCTTAGACTGTTAATATGATGAGTTACACACCTTGATTTTCAAATGTTAAACCAATCTTGCATTCCTGGGATCAACTCCACTTAGTTCTGATGTAATAGCCTATTTATATATTTCTGGATTTTATTTTCTAAAAAATTTTTGATAATTTTGTATTCATGTTCATGAGAGACACTTGTCTGCAAGTATATTTTCTCATAATTTTTGGTCTGGATTTTTGGCCAAAACCAGGGTCATGATGACCTCATAAAATGAGCTGGTATGAGTTTTCTCTTTATTTTCTGGAAGTGTTTGTATAATCTGCTATTATTTACTACTTAAATATTTTGTAGAATTCACCAGTGAAGCCATCTGTCTCTGGATTTTTTTTCTTTGGTTGTGGGAAAGTTTTTTAATCATAAATTTAATTTTAAAAATAGATATAGGGCTATTGACATTATCTAATTCTTCTTGAGTAAATGAGTTTGGTAGTTTGTATTTTTCAGGAATTTTTCCATATTATCTAAGCTGTTGGCTATCTTGACATAGAGGTGTTAATATTCTCTTACTGACCTTATAACATCTTTAGGATTTGTAGTGAAGTCTACTCTTTTATTCCTGACAAAAGTAATTTGTGCAGTCTCTATTTTTTTCCTGTTTATTTTGGCTAGAGCTGCTCTTTTTAAGCAAAATGACTTTTCAAACAAATAACAGTTTTCCTGCTTCCCATTTCATGGTTCTCTTCTTATCTTTGTCATTTCATTTTTTCATTCATTAGGGTTTAATTTAATCTTCATTTTCTAGTTTCTTAAGGTTAGGTCTTAGATAATTGTTTCTTTTTTTCATTTCTAATATAGGAATTTAATGATATAAATATTTCTCAAACACTTCTTTAATGACATTGCTCACAATTTGATATGTTTTGCTTTTGTTTTTATTAACTGTATTTTTTTTTTTCTAATTTCCAATACAATTTCTTCTTTGACACTGGGTTTTTTAGGAGTGCCTTGTTAATTTCCAAATGTTTTCAGATTTTGCAGATATCTTTCTGCTATTGTTTTCTAGCTTAATTCTGTTGTCAGAGAACGTACTTTACATCATTTCAATATTTCTAAAATTATTGAGTCAATATATGGTCTTAGTAAATATATGGTATGTCTTAGTAAATGTTCTTTTTACACTTGAAAAGACTTGAAAAGTATTCTGCTGTTGATAGGTGAAGTGTTCTGTAAATGTCATTTAGGTCAAGTTGATTGATAGTGTTGTCTAAGTCTTCTAAATCTACTGATTTTCTTTCTAATTGTTCTATCAATTACTGAGAGAGGAATTTTGAAATTTCAAGCCAAATTTTGAATTTGCTCATTTCTCTTAGTTCTATCAGGTTGGCTTCATGTATTTTGAAGTTCAGTTAATGGGTATGTACATATATAGAATTGTTATGTCCCTTTGTTGAATCACTATGAAACATCCCCTTGATCCTGGTAATATTGTTATGAAATTTACTTTGTCTGATATTACTATATCCAATCAACTTTCTTTTGGTTAGTATTTTCAAATATATATTTTCCCATTCTATTACTTTTAGCCCATTACAATCTTTATATTTAAATTATCTTTCTTATAGTTGGCCTATGGTTGGGTCTTGCATTTTAATCAAATTTGCCTTTTACTTAATGTGTTTAAACTATTAAAATTAATATAATTATCAAATGGTTTGGGTTTAATCATGTTCATGTTGTTTGTTTTATATTTTCCCTTTTATCCTTACCTTTTTTTTTTTTTTTTTTTACTTAGTCTTGCTGTGATTCTATTTCTTCTCTGTTATTGACTTATTATCTTTTTCTTGTTTTAGTTTTACTTTTTAATGGTTGCTATAGTGTTTACTGTATACATGTTGTCTTATCACAGACTGACTTCAAATAATATTGTACCACTTCACGTTTAGTGTAAAAACCTTGTAACAGTATGCTTCCACTTGCACTCTCTTGCTCTTTGTGCGATTATTATACATTTTATTTTTATGTATGTTTTAATCCTCCAAATACAATGTTTTATTAATTTGCTTTTAAATGCTATTTAAAACATGAGAAAATGTGTTTTATATTTACCCACATACTTACCAGTTTTTACTCTTTTGATTTCTTTAGTGTAGATCCAAATTTCAATCTGTTATTATTTTCCTTCTGCCTCAAGAACTTCTTTTAACAGTAGTACATGGCTGCTGGTGATGAATTCTCTCAGCTTCTTATTGTCTGAAAAAGTCTTCATTTTGCCTTAATTTTAAAAGATATTTTCACTTGGTATAGAATTCTAGATTGACAGATATTTTTTTCTTCCATTACTTTAAAGATGGTGTTCCTTATAGCTTCTGATCAGAAGTCTGTTGCCATTCTTCTTTTTTCCTTTACATAATATGTCATTTTCCTCTGGTAGCTTTATGACTTTACTCTTTCTCACTCATTTTCAGAAGTTTAGTTGCAGTGTGCCTTGATACATTTTCTTTATGTTCCTTCTGCTTGAATTTTTGAGCTTCTTGTATCTGTTGTTTTATAATTTCCTCATATATTGAACATTTTGATAATCATTTTTCAAAATATTTGTTCCTTACTCCCTCTTCTAGGGAATCCATTTATATTTATGCTAGATTGCTTTATATGTCTGATGTTCTGTTGATTAAAAAATTTTTTTCTTTGTGCTTCAAGTTCACTGATCTTTTTCTCTATAGTGTCTAATCTACAATTAATACTGGTCAGTGATTTTTTTGCTTTTTTCATTTGAGATATTTTATTTTACATCTCTAGAAGTTCCATTTGGATCTTTTAATTACCTTACATTTTAATCCTTATTATGCTCATATGAGCATATGAGCTTCTACATTTTTGAACTTCTGCAGTATATTTGTAAAACCTGTTTTGACATCCATGTCTGTTAATTCTCTGTCAAATCTCGATCTGTTTTTGTTGATTGAGTTTTTTACTGGTTATGGGGGTCATATTCTTATGCTTCTTTGAATGCCTATTTTTTTTAAATTGGATGTTAGACATTGTGAATTTTACATTGTTGGGTGCTGGATTTTGATGTGCTGTTTTAAATAGTGTCAGATTTTGTATGGCACCAGTTAATTTACTTGAGATCAGATTGATCTTTTCAAGGCTTGCAATTAAGACTTTTGAGTGGTTTGGAGCTCTCTTTAGTTTAGGGCTAATTTACTCCACTATTAAGTGGTACATTTCTGAGAGCTCTACCCAATTCCCTATGCATCATGAGGTCTTTCACTATGACTGGTAGAAGCAAAATTTATCTCCAACCCTGTGTGAGCCATGGGGACTGCTCAGACAGCCAATTTATTTTTAGTGGTTCTTCCCCTGTCCTTTGGTAGTTTCATGCACATGCCAATCAGTATTCAACTAAAAACTCATGGAGACACCACAGCAGTTTTCCAGAACCCTCTTTATAGTAGCTCCCTCCTCTCTAGCATTCTGTCCCCCACCCCTATTATAGCTGATTTGCCTTCTTAAAATCTTTCTGTATGCCAATCTCTCTCTCCTCAGTTTAGTGAGACAGTTAGATTGTCTTTGGGTTCCCCTTCCCTATGTTGCAGGCTGGAGACTGGAACATTGATAGTTCCTTACTTGTTTCCCTTCTTTCAGTCATGATAGTCCTGTGTTGCTTGTTATTCAATTTCTGAAAACCATTGTTTCATGTATTTTGTTTGGTTTTCTAATTATTTAAGATAGGTGAGTAAATCTGGTCCCTTTTACTCCATCTTGGCCTGAACTGAAAGTTTCCTTGGGAGACTTGAAAAGCAAAACAAAACAACTCTTTATAGTAGTATAACATACATGCAGAATAGAGCCTGTGAGTTTTCACTTTAGTGGATTTTCACAAATTGAGCACATCTGTGAAATTAGCACCCAGATCAATAATCAGAGCATTATCAGTGCTCCAGTCACCATTTTTGGTTTCCTGCTAGCTTTACACCTACCCCAATGTTAACTATAATCCTGATTGCTAATTATGTAGATTGTATTTTGCCTGTTTTTGAACTTTATATAAATGAAACATTGCAGTATTTAGTGTCTGGCTGCTTTTGCTAAGTATTATTTTTGTAAAAGATTTTTTGTGTTATATGTACTTGAATTCATTCATTATCATTGCTGTACAGTATTTCTATGTTGACATATTAATATTGAGGGAATTTGCATGATTGTTGGGTTTTAGCTATGACAATAGTACTACTGGAACACTATAGATTATGTGTTTTGGTGAACAGAGATATGCCTTTCTGATGAACACACATTTCGAAGTTTACTTGCTGAGTCATAGTATATGCACATATTTATCTTTAATAGATACTACCAAAGAGTTTTCAAAAGTATTATATCCACTTACTAGCAGTGTGTAGGGTTTCTGGTTGTTTGGGAGTCTTTTATTAAAGTCTAAAGTACAGTCTATCTATCCTTTGGGAATGTATAGTCTTACTGAGAAGACCAGTCAAGAAACAAACAAAGAACCCCATGTGTTAAACTATGAAGTATAAATAACAGATATATACACAATCAAAGCAAAATCTTCACAGAAGAGGTAAAATGTTGAATTGGGGCCTTGAAGGATGAGATTATTTTTAGAAGTAAGAGGAAGCCAGTAAAGATTCTAGGCAGAGATACTGGCATAAGTAAGGTGGCTGAGATGCAGATGGCATAGCAAGTCTATGTGTGTGTATATGTGGCTCAGTTGTGTTTTATTCTAAGATCCATCTGTTCATTTATTCACCATTTTGGGTTTCCTCCTGAATGTCAGGTCATGTCCTAGATTCAAAGTGGAAAAAAAACACAGTCACCAACCCCAGGTTTCTATGACGTTACTGGGGAAGCCAATGAGTATGTCACACCATTCAGTGTAGTGTTGTGACATAGGGTCTTTAAATATAACACAAGTCTGGGGAGCAGAAAAGCTCCTAAGACTCTGGTGTAGGTCAAAATAATGTCCTAAAGGTATGAAGTACAGTTTAAGGTAATGTGTTCCCCTTCTCTTGCTAGCACTCTCCCTCCTGTCAGGCAAAGGAAACTGCTTCCTGTAGCCAGCAAGGTACAACATGCTCAGCTGATTCCTGCTTTCTCTTTCTCATCACCCCATGAGACCAAAGGAAGCAATCAGTGTCAGCAGCTTTCTTCTCCAACTGACAAACTCAATGATTTGCTCCAACTGGGTCTTCTCTGGACTTGTCTACAGCTTGCATTCCCATTTCCTCAGCAGAGTTTTCAGTGGAGTAGAGAAGAGGCTTTAAAATAAGACATTTGGATAAATAGGCATCAGAAGCAGACAAAATCTATCTGATGTGCTCCTCATGAGCTGTGTCATTTGGTCAAATTCCCTAAGGCCTCTGAGTCTCAGATTCTTCATCTATAAATGGGGATGTTGTGAGGATTGAATGATATAATACATGTGAAGCACTTAGTATGATGATTGACACACAGGAAGCATTTAATACATAGTTTATTATTCATAATTTTTACAAAAACTTAAAATAATCTAGGTGATATCAAATAGGTAACCAGTAGCAGATGTGTACTGACATTTGCCACCATCCCATCCATGGAAGTTTGCAGAAGAAAGGTGGGTCATCTGCTATTACTGGGGAAATTAGAAAGATGTAGCAATTAGCAAGACTTGGGCATGGCAGGGGCCATCAACTCACCTTGATTCCTACATTTAGAAACCTAAAATAGAATTGGTTGAAGACAAAATGTATTGGCTGGGTGAAAAGAGAACCTCGTACAGAAATCAACTGGCCAACTTGGGGGTCACAGTGGGGATCCAATGGAGACAGATCTATTGTGTGCTCAAGGGTCAGATGTTCCAAATCTCAAATTGAGATGCCTAGTCTTACAATAATAATGTGCCTATGGATACCCAAGAGTAGAATACTTAAAGTCAAATCTTCCGGGAAGTTCTATTACTACATCAACATAGATATTTTTGGGTCATATTCACCAACTTTTATGGTATGGAGCTTCTCTGAGGCATCTTATACTTTTAACTTGGATAAAAGTGCAAAGTGACTTCTCATCTAATTTTATTCCAGCATCATTCTCCCTAATAAGTAACCCTAATAAGTACATCTATTTTTAAGTGCTAACACACAGACACACACAGACACACAGACACAGACACAGACACACAGACACACACACACACACACAGACACACACACACACAGACACACACACACACACACACACACACACACACAACTTTGAAGAGGCCCTGACTATAGTTCACTGGATTTCTAAGTCAAAAACAAACAAAACCAGGAATGCATAGATACTTATTCACAAAAACCATTAAAGGTTATTATTGTAACTTTCAATTTCTGGGATATAGATCTTTCTTAAATGAAGCGGGCTATATGTTCAGTCCTTATAGTTTATTTTAGAATAGTACTGTTATAATCTTCTTATTCTTCCCCAGGAGTTTCCGATTAAAGAACAGCTATCAGACTAACTAAAGATAAAAATAGACATGGTGAACTTCTGAACCTCAAACACTGTAGCCTTCAGGCTAAAAGAAAAGTTTGATGAAAGTGGATTTCCAAAATAGGAAATTTGCCGGGTGCCTGAATTTTCTATAATAAAAAAGAAATTGTGGAAATGCTACAGAAATACCAAGCATGATATAGTTTAACTTATTTAATAGTCTTAAGCATGAAAATAGCTCCTTTTTCCCTTTGACCCTGGCAAATAAATATAACAGTATCTGACATTTATTGAGCATCAGACATTGTGCTAAAGGCTTTTAGATATATTATCCCATTTGGTGCTCACAAAACTCTAGAAAGTTTGATAATATTATGATTCCCACTTGATAAGTGAGGAAATGGACTCAGGGAATGTCTGGATCTGGCCATGGTTCCTTATCTGGTCAGCAGCAGAGTACAGACCCAATTCTGGTCTTCCTTACCCCAAATCACCAGTTCCCATTTCAGGTGAGGTGTGGAGGAGAGACAGCTCCTTTTATGCTCTTGACTTTCTATTGAGATCCTGATTACGTTCTGTCTCTCCTAGTATAACTGATATTCCAGAAGGAGGAAAAAGGCTTCTCTGCTGAAAATCAACATGATGCCTTCAGAAACACTCTTGGGTAAAACCATGGGTCTGTCCAGTTTGATCAACTCTTTTCATCAGTCCACCTCATACCTCAGTGGTGCCTTGGTCTGCAACTAAAGCTACCAAAAAGGCTCCAAGCACCACCTCTCATAGGGGTCATGGCATTTTACTTGAGGGAGGGAGCCTAAAAGGGAGAAAACTTTAGTAACACTGGCAAATTGTTTTGAACATAGAACATTTTCCTTCCTTTAAAATCAATGGACTTTAATTCTGGAAAATATTGTAACAAAATTAATCAAAAATGAAATTTTGATAGAGGTTGGGTTACGAGAGTGCAGGTCTTTGTCAAAACTTAACTATTGTATACCTAAGATTTATATTTCATTGTGTATAAATTTTACCTCAAAATAAGAAACTTGAAATACTGAAGTCTTAATTAACAATCTGCATGCTGAATTAAATAATTAAATAGGGAGACACATGGTAATATCCGCAATTACTTTGAAATAAAGTTCAAAAATTAGGTAGATTGTTGATGGATAGAGGATAAGTAAATGCCTAGATATGTGATAAGTAAATGCCTAGACATATGACAACAGAAGTACATGTGACAACAGAAGTATAGTATAATATTAATGGGAGAATCTAGGTTTGGGTGTATGGGTGTTTACTGTAAAATTCTTTCAGATGTCTTCTATTTTAGAAATTTTTTAAAAAAGTAACAAAAATATATAGAAAATTACTGGAAGAAAAAATACAAAAAGAAAATTGTAATGCTTTTAACGTATTAAAAACCATATGAGATCTCAAACACATAGTATTTTATGATGATTATTTTTACTTCATAGAATATTGTGGACATATTTCAATGGCATTCCTTTTTATTTTCCCCATCTTTAAAAATACTGTATACACATACAACCTGGATCACTGCACTATTGTTGCAATAAAAAAAAAGTGTTTTGTTGAGAACCTGCTATGTCCCAGGCCTGCACTAAGCACTTCACACACACTTGCTTCTTTTATGCTATCATGAACTTAGATAATTCTCTTTGGCTGGATAATTTCCTTTCCTTTTTTTTCCCCCCCTTTTTATGGAGGTAGAACCACTATTATAAACAATCATGAATGTTCAAAAAAAATTAACTATGAGAATATTCATCATAATTTTGTTCTATTTGAATAAAAGATATTTTTAAAGGTAACTTTTCTTGTTGGAAAGGCAGACAGTTTTGTAAAGCAGGATTCACTCAGAGTTCCAGAAAGCAGCTTCTTCCTCTCCTAGATCATAAAGCTGGATTGTCGCCATTTGGAGGCTGGTGATACTCTTAGTCCCTTGAAGCTCTGTGAAATTCCATTTTGGGTAAGCAGTGAAGTGTTAAGCACACTTCTGAGGAAGCCACCTCTTCCTTCTCCACTTTAACAGAAGTGTGAACGAAGATTAATGCTCCCCAAATGTGTAATGTTGAAAACTTCTGATTTATTCTTAAAATGAAACAAACATCTGCCATATTGCTTTATTTAGTATCATTTCTAAAAGAAGCACAGTCTTTAAAAATACTTTGCCTTGGGGTTGAAATGGATACTTTTATGATGCCAGCTATTTGTTGCAGACTTCTGATTAATTCTTAAAATGAAACAAGTATCAGCACAATTGCTTTATTCAGTATCATTTCTGAAAGGAGTACAGTCCTGAAAAATACTTTGTCTCGAGGCTGAAGTAATTACTTTTATGATGCCAGCTACACTGTAGGTCGCCTGCCAGGGATTTCATACAATGTTATTATTTCACTTATGGTGGGTTGGCAGATTGGGAGACAGGGAACTCAGATTGGGCAGCAGTCTGCACCTATTCTTTTTTTAAAAAAATTATTATTTATTTATTTGGCTGTGCCGTGTGGCATGTGAGGTCTTAATTCCCCTACCAGGGATAGAACCTGGGACCTTGGCAGTGAGAGCACAGAGTTGCAACCACTGGACCACCAGGGTATTCCCTGGAGGTCAGCTCTTTGTTGGAGTGTTATATCCACTGTCCCCAACCCCACTCCCACTTCACCTGGCAAAAGCTATTTCAAGGATGGAGTATGTTGAAGACTAACATTGAATGGACTCCAACATGTCATGATCTAGAAAGCTGTCCCTCTGTGTCCTGAGTATTGTGGTCACCATGAAAATGAATTTCTTTAGTCTTCCACCAGAGAAGATTACCCATTCCTTTGGGCCAGAGCCTCAATGGGGAGGGAGACAATAAACACAAAAGAATAAGATGGGAATTGTTCAAAATGACTCTCATAATAATGAGGTTTTTTTCTTTGTTTGTTTGTTTTTGTTTCCTTTTTAATTTTCATTCTGTCATGAGTGTACAGTGGGACTTTCCAGAGACTGCAAGCTGTGTGATATCACATTACATAAAATGCAGAAGCAGATATGAGAATCAGCTGTTTTTGTATTAAGCTGAACTTTAAATAGATTTGTAAAAATGTAAAACAATCCTACTCTCCTCATTGTTTTTGTTTTGTTTTGCTGAATATTATCTTTCATTAAAAATGTGTTATTTATGTTAACATGTAATGGTTTATCTGGTTATTCTAATATAGGTTTAAAATTTAACATAAATTTAAAATAAATATTTTAAACCCTTCTCAACTTTATTGTCTAATTCTGTAAATATTGACACATATAACCTACATAAACAAAAGTTCTTTGGGTTATTAATAATTTTTAAGAGTGTAAAGAGGTCATAAGACACATAATTTGAGAGTCTTTGATCTAATAAAAAGAGACTAGAAATTTACTGCCCGGCTTTTAGTGGAGAGAGATTGGGATCCTCTTGTCAAATACTTAGCTTTGAGTTTCACCTAAGTGATTGCTGCTGTGCAATGCACAGAGCTCCCAGATGGTGGCATTGACCAGAAAGAGGCATCTAGGGTAATAGACATGAAGCATGCTTCTAATGAGGAGAACATTTGATAGCAACACTTCTGGTTCTGAATGATGCATTATGGTGTCCTCCAAGGCAGTGAGCATGTGAATACAGGGTCCTGCATGTGGTATAAAGCTGCAGGTGTTCTGAACCTCTGTCCAGTCTTCCTGAGGTCAGTGGTAGAGAGGGAATAGAGGCTTCTCTCCATCTTGGCCTCTTTCTGTAACTCATAATGAGCAGTTCTTACTGGGTTTAACTCCTTGACTTAGTCTTTGAAACATTGCCTCCTTTTGGAAGAAAAATAGACTCAATTATCTGCCTCAAAGATTTGTTAAACAAACACATGAAAGAATGCTCAACATCATTAATCATTAGAGAAGTGCAAATCAAAACTACAATGAGATATCATCTCATACCAGTCAGAATGGCCATCATCAAAAAATCTACAAACAATAAATGCTGGAGAGGGTGTGGAGAAAAGGGAACACTCTTGCACTGTTGGTGGGAATGTAAATGGATACAACCACTATGGAGAACAGTATAGAGGTTCCTTAAAAAGCTAAAAATATAATGACCCAGCAATCCCACTATGGGGCATATACCCTGAGAAAATCATAATTCAAAAAGAGTCAGGTACCAAAATGTTTATTGCAGCTCTATTTACAATAGCCAGGACATGGAAGCAACCTAAGTGTCTATCAACAGATGAATGGATAAAGAAGATGTGACACATATATACAATGGAATATTACTCAGCCATAAAAAGGAACAAAATTGGGTTATTTGTAGTGAGATGGATGGACCTAGAGTCTGTCATACAGAGTGAAGTAAGTCAGAAAGAGAAAAACAAATACTGTATGCTAACACATATATATGGAATCTAAAAAAAAAAAAAAGGTCATGAAGTACTTAGGGGCAATATGGGAATAAAGACACAGACCTACTAGAGAATGGACTTGAGGATATGGGGAGGTAAGCTGACACAAAGTGAGAGAGTGGCATGGACATATATACACTACCAAACGTAAAATAGGTAACTAGTGGGAAGCAGCCGCACAGTACAGGGAGATCAGCTTGGTGCTTTGTTTCCACCTAGAAGGCTGGGATAGGGAGGGTGGGAGGGAGATGCAAGAGTGGGGGGGATATGGGGATATATGTATATGAATATCTGATTCACTTTGTTATACAGCAGCAACTAACACAACAATGTAAAGCAATTATACTCCAATAAAGATGTTTAAAAAAAAAAAGATTTGTTAAATATGGTGGTGATGATCCTAGACACTGGTCAATAGCAGCCACACGCTTTGTACCAGTAGAAGGTGCTGTTCCAGAGGACTATTCTGAGATACCTTCTCCACTCATGACTGTATATTCACATGCTCAGGCATCACTCTGAGACATCTGAGAGTTTTCAAAATAGAGAAGCTGCTGGCTATATCTCTCCACCTACGGACTTGTGGGACCTAAGGTATGTGGGAATTGCCATATGGCACCCAAGCCTCTTACTTATTCACTGGACAGTCTGAGCATCTTCTCTGGCGAAGGGTGGTGTGAGATGGTGAGAGAGCTATTGCCTGAACTCCAGACAGCAGGTAATGTCAGAGGTTACATTTAGCCATTCACACATCCACTAATACAATCCTATAGTCAACAAATGTTTATTGAGCATCTACTATGTTCCAGCTATAGGTACTGGAGATACAGCAGAGGGCATGACAGAAATCCCTGGCTTTGTATTCTAGAAATTGACACACTCAATAGACAAGATAAATACATATAATATATTGTGTATATTTATCAACCTTGGTTGCTGTCATAAGAGGCTTGTGAACAAAGGAAAATCCATGAACATCAAATTTACGTGCAACGTCCATGGTGGCTGGACAGATAATACATGTTCAATGTAAACACATTCTTATTTTATATTAAGACCTTTTCTCTTCATTTCCATAGGGCTAAAAGCCAGGACTCTTTTTCTAAAAAACAAAACAAAGACACACAGACACAAAACAAATAACAGCTACAACAAATTACTTATTAAGTCAGAGGACATGATGACTTTTTTATCCTGGCCATTCAAAAAAGATTTGTGACACTGTTTGTGATACAAAGTAAAAAGACATTCAGGACCACACCTGATCAAAATAGGTGGCCATCTGAATATCCCCTCCGGGTCCCAATTTATCTCCAATTTATCTCCGATGTCTCCATCATCTCAGGCTGGTTAAGAGTTCATCATATGTTGTGTGTGTAAATGCAGGTGATACACTTTCCATCACTGGACCACGGATTTTTTGTTTTGTCTGTGTGGGGACCCAAAGGAAAGAATCTGGGGCAAAACAACAATAGCAACACACACTTCCTTGTTGAGTCTCAGTCTGAAAAGCAAGGCTTACTCATGAGGATCTGAAAATCGCTCTGATTTCCCAGCTAAAAGTTCTTCTCATCATTGCTAGCAATGTGAGCGAGCATCCATGAGCAAGTGGCTGGCAGTCTCTACCACTCTCCTTGGTTGCCCTCTGGAACAGTTTCTTTCTGCTCACCACCACCATAACCACAGAAACTCTTGGCAAACTGAGAGCCAGAAGAGTTCCTTCTGGCTGCCAGAAAACTGGGTGTGGGACCACCTGCCTGGCCTTTCTCTCCTATTCTGCACATGGACATTTTTTCTTCTTTTGGTAAAGAGTTGGAGTACTCTTGAGGCAAACATTATTTGTTGTCAAGCAATAACCGTCCCATGGTGGTTAATGGGAAATGTCAGATACTTGTTTTCCCAAGCTCCATTGTGTGATACAATCCTAGAGCGAGATCTAGAGAAAAGACTTTTTTTTGTTTTGGTTTGGTTGGGTTAGGCAGGAGGAGGGATGGGAGCATTGGTCAGCTTCTGAGAAAGATTATTTTTCCTTTACTAGTCAGGGTCCCAGCAGGAAACAGATGGCTGATTCAGACAGGATAATTAAGGAGATTTTAATAAAGTGCTATTTATACAGATCTAAGCAGGGTTAAGGGAAGCTTACAAGGGATGGTTAAGAGGACCCACTGTGGGGTTAGAGTCAGTGTGGCGTCATTAGCACTTGGGGACTTCAAGAGCATGTGGGTAGTGGTTACCAGAACCCAGAGAGACTGGCTCTTATTGTGGGAAAGGGCCATCCGACAGGAGTTGTGGCCTTTGGTTGAGGTATGCAGCCCACTAGAAGTGGGACTCAGCGGGGAGGGATCCAAATGCAACTGAAAGCCAGAGGCCAAGGGAAGCTACCCAGGTCCAGGAAGGTCAGCCTCCAGGGAGTGGAGAAGGTGGAGGAGGGAGGGTAGATTCAAAGGGATAAAAGACACATCTTAGGTTCTGAAAGAGAGAGAGAAACAGGGAGAAGGAAGTCCCTTCCTCTTTCTCCATCCTTCAACTGTTGTCCTGGGAGATCGGATGATGGAAGCCAAGATGGTGATTTGTCTCTGTGTGGGGAAGGTGGACAGACTCACATGCAAATAGACCTGGGGCAGCTGGGCCCTGGACCACCTCCTCCAGTATCACGTCATGTGAGGAAAATAAGCTTCTGCTGTGTAAACCCATTTTAGGTATGGGTTTACTTGCTGCCAAAAGTATCATCATTGATGTGATTTCCAGAAAGGAAGTAAGGAGACTATTCTTTCCTGAGTGCATGTTATGTGCTAGAGCCTTTTCTCACACATTTGATGTAGTTCTTCTAATAAGCCCACTGGGTGACAATCATTGTCACAATTTCCATTTCACAGACCAGAAACCCAAGACTGAGAGAGAGAGAGAGAGGTTCTGAGGTTCAAGGCTAGGCTGTGGTCATGCCCAGGGAAGGTTGTGATTTCTCTTCATATTCACTGCTTAGATCTTTGGATCCTGGGCTTTCCTCTTTCTTGGGTCAAGAAAGTCATCCTGACATTCAATGATTTGGGTGTTGGCCTCTGTGAAGTCTACCTGGACCCACCTCTCCCTCTCAGAGCCTTTTGGAGTCTTCACTCCCCTCATGAGATAGAGATACTTGGTGTTAACAACTTAACAACTTTTCCTTCATTATTCCAGGGAGAACATAGTCCCAACCACTCAAAGGGCCACTGGAAGACCCATTCTCCATTTCTCTGAGCTTCTGGGATAAAGCGTGTGCCAGCTCGCCTCATAACTTCCATCACTGATTTAAAAATTATTTGTTGAGTCTCAACTATGTTCCAGACAATATTTTAGCTGCTGTGGATCCAGCAGGGACCAGTAAGAGCTTGTATGTTAGCGTGAGGTATAAAGCAAGTAGACAAATTAACAAGACCATTTCACATAATGATAAAGGGTCTAGAAAATGTACTATGAAAAATAGAGACTGGAGGTGGAGAGGGGGGCACTTTGGATGTGATGTTCAGGAAAGTTCTCTGAGGAGGTGATACCGGAGCTGAGACCCGACAATCTGGGGGAATGTCCAGATAGAAAGAATGGTGGAGAAAAGACACGGGGAGTGAGTTCAGCATGATCAAGGATCAAAAGAAAACCCATGTGGCTGGGGTACAGAGAATGAGGAGATAGAACTGAGTAGAAGGCAGAGGGAAGGTGTAGGCAGGGGCCAGGGGCTATTGGGCCTGAAAATCCATGGAAGGGCTTGAGATTTTATTCCAGGAATAAGAAGTGGACATTGAGTTCCAAAAGTAAAGATGGTCTGATTTTGATTTTACGGATAGCATTCTGGCCACTGGGTGGACAACAGACTGGATTGAGGCAGAAGTGAAATCAGAAGGCCAGGGAGGAGGCTCTGCCATGTTCAGGTGAGAACTTGGACCCAGGTGGTCCCAGTGGAAATGGCAAGTTGTGGGAAGATTTGGGGCATGTGTGGGAGGTTGAGTGTTGGTGGTGGAAAAGAGGGGAAAGAGATCAATGATGACACAGGTTTTTAGCTTCAGCAAAACCCTTTGGACTGAATACTTCATCAAGATTTTGCCTGTGGGTGTCCTGACAACTGACATTACCTCTGCATCTGAGCCAAATCTCTGTTGAGACTCTTTCCAGTTTAAGTGGGAGTTAGGTTAGCACCATAGAATTTTTGATCTTGAAAAGATAGCAAAGGTTTTCCAAGTAGATCCTCTTACTTTACAGTTGAGAAGAGGTAGGTGCAGAGAGATTAAGAGTTGTACATATAGGAGAAATGAGTCAGAGTTGGACAGGATATCAGGGCTGTCTTTCTTGCTCAGAATATTCTATGAGGATTTTTTTTTTAACCATAAAGATATGTTTTCTAAACTGATCCTTCATTCTCAAGCAGAAAACAGCACTGAAATTTAAAAAAAACTAACTGAAAACACCAAATCAAGAAAAACAGGTTCTGAATTTTGTGGAACTGCATCTACTAGTAGCTCTGCCAGCCACTCCAAAAATCTTAACAATTTTCATTGATTCCTTTATTCAGTAACACAAATTGTAACAGTTTCACCAGCTTACCAGGAAGAGGGCAGGTGCCTGTTCATATCCGCTCAGATAAATGTAGAAAGTGGAAACAAGTTGACTCCACTTGTAACCAAGCTATGCCAATTCCAGACACATTCTTCTGTTTGTAACTTGGCCACATCCCGAGTATCGATATATATGACGTCAAATGGGCAAAACATTTCTCTGGCAAAGAATCACTCACTTTATGGCTGAGTATCAAGTGATTAAAATGCCAGTCTCTAAGGGCTCATTGGAATCAGGGTTGAGAAATGTGTTGATAATTTTAAGATCCCTTAATCACATAATGAGATGGTCAATAATAGCTACCACATTTTGCATGCTATTATGTTCTTGTGCTTTATACACCTTAACTCATTTGAACATCCTTATAATAGCCATGTAGAGGGGGAAAGGATGAAACATTTGCTCATGTTTTCACTCTATTACATACTTGTTGTATTTGCTATGGGTGGAATATACTTCCCCATCCCTTTGATGTTGGGCTTGGCCAAAAACCTTGCTTTGGTCAATGGAATGTGCGTAGAAGTGTCAATCTTCCCCTTAGGTGCAAAGTCTGTAAGAGGCCTTATGTGTTTCACTTTATCCCACTTGAGTTTCTGACCCCTTCCATGAGAAGAGTGTGCCCACGTCCCAGAGTGAAAACATGGAGGGCAAACCTCCAACTCATCGAAGTCTGCAGTCCAGCTGAGCCCAGTCATGGCCACCTAGAAGCAGCAGCATCTCAGCCAATACACAAACCCATGAGTGTGAAATAAAATATTGTTCTGTGAGCTACTGGGAATTAGGGAATGTTTGTTACAGAACACTGTCACCACAACAGCTGACTAATATATTAAGTGTGTGTTGTTACTCCCATGTCATATATGGTTAGACTGGAGATGTTAATGGCCTACCTCTGTTCACCCACTGCTAGGACACTTAGGTTAACTTGGCCCCTTCAAACTTTTGTGCCCTCTTCCTTCAACAACTGTGCTTCCTCCCCTCTCCCATATGAAGAGAGTAAGAAATTTTATCATTTGGTCTGTTTTGCTGTTGGTGGTGTTATTTCTTATAAGGTT
This sequence comes from Kogia breviceps, assembly GCF_026419965.1. Lineage (NCBI taxonomy): Eukaryota > Metazoa > Chordata > Mammalia > Artiodactyla > Physeteridae > Kogia > Kogia breviceps. Next base: position 116,510,780 of record NC_081312.1, on the reverse strand, counting down.
TTTTTTTTTTTTCTCATAAGATCACACTGTGGCACAAAGTAAAGGAAATGTTATGTGTACATGTTGATATAAAAGATTACCTACAACTTTTATGTGTCATTTCTACACTCAATCATACTGTGAGTCAGGAGTGAAAAATGACTTCTCTATTTTTTGGAAATATTGAATTGAGCCTTTAAAAATTAGCACAGTATCTATGCATGATGTGACAAAAAATCATCCAGAGAGGTGAATATTATTCTCCTCAGTTCAAGGGATAAATTAAAACAGGTGGGCAATTCATTTATTTTCGCTTCATACAAGGTAATATATTGATTTTCCCCCTCTTTCCCTTTAAATCTAAAGAAAAATCTCAAATAAAAACTACCTACATCACTTTGATTCTGAACTATTATGGAAATTACAGAGCTATCAATATTAAGTACACTTTACACCAATTTGGAAATCTATTCTGCCCAGACATATGACCAATGCCACTCTGATATTGAGCTCTAAATTGTGGTGTAATGTGGATTTTCTTATTAACTTATGCTAAATTAGTTGAGATTTTTAAATGTGAAATGGAAATTGGGCTAATATTTAAAGGTAAAATTATCCACATAAGATAATGGAAAGAAAGTTAAAAGGAAGGCAGTTCACCCAATTAAACCAACTCAGAGCAGGTTGATTTTCAGAAAAATGTGGTTGCCTGCATGGTGGGAATTACTAGGCAGTTACAACTGTCTATTTGCACAGATGTGATCCTAACCCCCACAACCCCCCAATTTTTTTTTAACATCTTTATTGGAGTGTAATTGCTTTACAATGGTGTGTTAGTTTCTGCTGTATAACAAAGTGAATCAGCTATACATATACATATATCCCCATATCTCCTCCCTCTTGTGTCTCCCTCCCACCCTCCCTATCCCCCTCTAGGTGGACACAAAGCACCGAGCTGATCTCCCTGTGCTATGCGGCAACCCCACAATTTTTACATTCCGTTTCAGAGGACCTCCAGGTGAAATCACTTCATAATAGTCAATTCATAAATGAGCAGGGGAAATGCTAATCAGTTACAGCAGTGACAGTAATATAGATCGTTCCTCACTGGAGATTAGGTCTGCACTGGGCACAGAAGCCTCAGGCCCCAGTTCCCCCATTTGACCCCTGTTCCAATGCCTTGGGAGAGACATGTAAAAGGGAGAGTGAAGGTTGACCAATTTCTGTAAAGAAATCTTGCATTTGGCAGTTCTGATGCAGAGCTCTCATCTCAGGGAAAATCAGGGTGGGGAAATCATCACGGCTGCAAAGAAGAAGCAAAAGGCTGGACCCTCACGGTCTGCTGACTTCTAATCCTGGCTCATTAAGAGACATTAGGCAAATCCTCCATTAGCTCCTGCTCATAAAGAGGAGGAGGCGCTGAGAGACAGGAGGCTGACATGCACAGCCCTGGCTTTGAAAAGGGGGAGAAGGGATTTTGCAAACTATGGACCTGTGAGTTTAATGTCAATCCTGACTGAAATTCTAGAATGGATTATAAAGAGGATGGTTTGTGAGCCCTTGACAAAAAGAAGTGTTGGTCTTAGAAACTAGATGGATTTGCTGAGAATAAATCATGCCAGATTAATAACTTCATTTCCTTTTTGGATACAGTTACAAGTCAGGAAGATGAAGTGTGTAAGGACTTCAGAAAGACAACGGATGCAGTCTCTCACCAAAGCCTTATAAAATAAAATGGAGAAATGCAAATCAGATCGTTGTAAAATTGAAGGCTGAAGGATTGATTGCTTTTTAGAGTGTTGCATGAAGAAGTATCACTATTCACCTTGAAGTGGTCTTTAATAGTGTGACACAAGCCTCTTTTCAATCCATTGTGGTAGGATACAGATCAGGCCTGGTTAGTTTCTATTGGTGAGAATGGTTAAACTGGCCATTTGATCTAAAATTAAACCTCCTGCTGAGATGAAATCTGGTACTGGCAAGCAGATCCACTCACAGGGGCTGGAGGAGGAGTAGGTCAGCTGGCAAAGGCTATGGCAACTAAGGCTCAGGACAGGCAGGTGTTAAACTCTGCTCTAGGAGGCTAGTTTACACAAAGGTAAGTGATGGTTATTGGATAGTCAATGTCTGTGGCTGCCAGAACCTATTCACTCATTTTATGAAACAGCCAAAGTTTTCATTTGAAGATCCACCTTATTCCTATTTTATGTGAATATGACTCCTGCAGAATCCCAAATCTAGCTCCAGGAAATATCACGTGACCCAGTCTGCCCAATTAAAGCAGCCCATCTCATGAGAGACAGTGGTTGGTTCAAGAACATGCACCTGTTTGGGCTGGTTAATCAGAAACTAGGAGATATATACTCAGCAATTTTGACTGATCTGTGTAGGAATTGGGCTCACATACTCCCTCTGCTCCAGAACATGCTTTGATGTGATAATGTGAGCCTGTGTCCTCAGTGCCTAACATGTGGAGCCTGAGAATGAAGCTAATATGGGAATAGACAGAGCCTAAGAAATGGAGAGTAGACAATGAGATGGATGAGTAGTCCTGATGACATCATCTGAGCTGTGAATTCAGAACCAAATCTACATCTGCACTACGTTGTTACATGAGATAGTAAATTCCCTTTCTTGCTTAAATATCTGTGTGTGGAATTTTCTGTTATTTGTGACAGGAGTCCTGACTGATGCATGGAATCTTCTGAGCATGTCAGTGAGAAATCAAAGAGGAGGTGATGATAAGAACTATGGCAGAGTAATAAGCTATAATGGAAAAGAATCTGAAAAAATCTGTCTCTCCATATATATATATGTGTATATATACATATATATATATATATATATATATATACACACATATATAACCAAATCACTTTGCTGTACACCTGAAACATTGTAAAGCAACTATATTTCAATAAAACATTTGTTTAAAAGAACTATGGTAAGCAGAAAGCATCAGAAAAGTACAGTTCTAATCACCATGTTTGGTTTGGGGAGGAATTATTCCCAGAAGAAAAGATGAAAGGGGGAATGTAAGACAACAGTTGCAGCAGAAACAATACTCTGTACCCATCAAGTCTGGTGTCATTTTTTTCTTCAAGGCACACAAAAGTTTTCTAAAAGCATCACCCTGTTGTTAGGTGGGGGCCTTTTTCCAAGTTCTGACCACTGATCTCATGGGAAATGGCTTGTGTATCTTCTGGGAGGCAGCACCCAAGAGCAAGTGTAGGCTTCCTGTGTTCTTTCTCTTGCCACAGTGACTGTGGTGGCTACATGTTGAAATGGTAACACTGTAAGACAGAATTAGCCTGGAAATAAACTCTCCAACTTTGCATGAGTGTGAAACAAATTTGCGAGTGTTATTGATAGCTTTAGGAATTTGTTTGTTCCTCCACATAGCTAGTTTAATTGAACTTACATGGCCCTCATGCAACTAAAGTACTAAATGAATTACCAACCCAGGAAACAGACTTCCGAGGAGATCAGAACTGGATGAAACAGAGTGACTTGATCCTCAGATCCTGAGTATGAAGCTCCTTAACAATCTCTTTTCAAGGATCAGGATTAATTCTAGATGAGGGGACAAGAAACATCAGCTGATGCGGAGTCAAGAGGATTTCATTCTGTAGGAAAAGAGGGCTTAAAAGGAAAACCAGCCATGAAAGGTCTTTCTTCCATGGTAGAAGTAAGGTCACGGATGTCTGGCTTCACAAATTCAAGCATAAAACAAAAGGCAGAAAGGGTAATGGCTCTTTTCCATGATTGACTGCAGGATCCTAAAACATCCTAGCAGGCTAGACCATGGACATAACATAAGCTTTACTAGGGATAAAGTCCTGCCCTTAGATCTGAGAGCTACTGTTCTAGCACAACATGGGTTATGAACAACCCATACAAAAATATCTAGAGCTTTGTTTCTCCTAATTTTGGCATGAGTCAGCAGTGTAACCAGGCACTCAAAATGCTAACATCACCCTATGCTGCATTAAGAGTAATGTAGCAGGGCTTCCCTGGTGGCGCAGTGGTTGAGAATCCGCCTGCTGATGCAGGGGACACACGTTCGTGCCCCGGCCTGGGAAGATCTCACATGCCGTGGAGTGGCTGGGCCCGTGAGCCATGGTTGCTGAGCCTGCGCATCCAGAACCTGTGCTCTGCAATGGGAGAGGCCACAACAGTGAGAGGCCCGCGTACCACACACACACACACACACATACACACACACACACACACACACACACACACACACACACAAAGAGTAATGTAGCATTTCCCAGAAGGAATGTGCTAGTCTTATGCAAATTAAAAGCCATATCACACATGCAGATTCCATTTCATTTTGGCTCCACACTCCATGAAGAACTATGAAAAGTTCCCACAGTTTTAAAGACAAACCTTCAAATTGTTTAATATCTCTCAAAAACCTACTATTGAAGATTGTATTGATAACCTACTATACCGTTTAGCTTTTATAGAGAGCTCACTTTGGGCCAGACACAGTGATAGGTTTTGAGGATATGAGATAAGTAAGAAATGGCTCCTGCTTTAGATTGTTTATTTGAGATTTTTCTTGTTTCTTGAGGTAGGATTGTATTGCTATAAACTTCCCTCTTAGAACTGCTTTTGCTGCATCCCATAGGTTTTAGATTGTTGCATTTTCATTGTCATTTGTTTCTAGGTATTTTTTAAATTTCCTCTTTGATTTCTTCAGTGATCTCTTGGTTATTTAGTAGCATATTGTTTAGCCTCCATGTGTTTGTGTTTTTTACAGTTTTTTTCCTGTAATTTATTTCTAATCTCATAACGTTGTGGTCAGAAAAGATGCTTGATGTGCTTCCAATATTCTTAAATTTACAGAGACTTGATTTGTGACCCAAGATGTAATCTATTCTGGAGAAAGTTCCGTGTGCACTTGAGAAGAAAGTGTATTCTGCTGCTTTCAGATGGAATGTCCTGTAAGTATCAATTAAGTCTATCTGGTCTAAAGTGTCATTTAAGGCTTGTGTTTCCTTATTAATTTTCTGTCTGGATAATCTATCCATTGGTGAAAGTGGGATGTTGAAGTCCCCCACTATTATTGTGTTACTGGTGATTTCCCCTTTTATGGCTGTTAGCATTTGCCTTATGTATTGAGGTGCTCCTATGTTGGGTGCATACATATTTACAATTGCTATATCTTCTTCTTAGATTGATCATTAGGCAGTCTCCTTCCCTGTTTCTTGTAATAGTCTTTATTTTAAAGTCTATTTTATCTGATATGAGTATTGCTACTCCAGCTTTCTTTTGATTTCCATTTGCATGGAATATCTTTTTCCATTCCCTCACTTTCGCCAGTCCATATATGTCCTTAGGTCTGAAGTGGGTCTCTTGTAGATGGCATATATATGGGTCTTGTTTTTGTATCCATTCAAGCAGTCTGTGTCTTTTGGTTGGAGCATTTAATCCATTTAGATTTAAGGTAATTATTGATATGTATGTTCCTATCACCATTTTCTTAATTGTTTCGGGTTTGTTTTTGTAGGTCTTTTTCTTCTCTTGTGTTTCCCGCCTAGAAAAGTTCCTTTAGCATTTGTTGTAAAGCTGGTTTGGTGGTGCTGAATTCTCTTAGCTTTTCCTTGTCTGTAAATCTTGTGATTTCTCTGTCAAATCTAAATTAGATCCTTGCTGGGTAGAGTAATCTTGGTTATAGGTTTTTTCCTTTCATCACTTTAAATATGTCCTGCCACTCACTCTGACCTACAGAGTTTCTGCTGAAAAATCAGCTGGTAACCTTATGGGGATTCTCTTGTATGTTATTTGTTGCTTTTCCCTTGTTGCTTTTAATATTTTTTCTTTGTATTTAATTTTTGTTAGTTTGATTAATATGTGTTTCAGCTTGTTTCTCATTGGGTTTATCCTGTATGGGACTCTCTCTGCTTCTTGGACTTGATTGACAATTTCCTTTCCCATGTTAAGAAAGTTTTCAGCTACAATCTCTTTAACTGTTTTCTCAGGCCTTTTCCCTTTCTCTTCTTCTTCTGGGACCCCTATAATTCGAATGTTGGTGCATTTAATGTTGTCCCAGAGGTATCTGAGACTGTCCTCAATTCTTTTCATTCTTTTTTCTTTATTCTGCTCCATGCAGTTATTTCCACTATTCTCTCTTTGAGCTCACTTATCTGTTCTTTTGCCTCAGTTATCCTGCTATTGATTCCTTCTGTTGTGTTTTCAGTTATCATGTCATTCATCACTGATTATTTGTTCTTTAGTTCTTCTGGGTCCTTGTTAAACATTTCTTGTGTCTTGATCTGTGCCACCATTCTATTTCCAAGATCTTGGATCATCTTTACTATCATTACTCTGCATTCTTTTTCAGGTAGATTGCCTATTTCCTCTTCATTTATTTGGTCTTGTGGGTTTTTACCTTGCTCCTTCATCTGCAGCATATTTCTCTGATATCTCATTTTGTCTAACTTACTGTGTTTGTGGTCTTCTCGCAGGCTACAGAGTTGTAGTTCCTCTTGCTTCTTTTGTCTGTCCCCTGGTGAGTGAGTTTGGTCCAGGGGCTTGTGTAGGTTTCCTGGTGAGAGAGACTGGTACTGTGCTCTGGTGGGTGGAGCTGAGTCTTTTCTCTCTGATGGGTAGGGCTGCATCAGGTGGTGTGTTTTGGGGTGTCTGTGAGCTTAGTATGACTTCTGGCAGCCTGTCTGCTGATGGGTAGGGCTGTCTTGTTGGTTGTTTGACATGAAGTGTCCAGCACTGGAACCTGCAGGCTGTTGGGTGGAGTCAGGACTTGGTGTCAAGATGGATACCTCCCAGAGAGCGCATGCCGATTAATATTCACTGGGCCCAGGAATTCTCTGGCGGTCCAGCATCCTGGATCCCGTGCTCCCACTCTGGAGGCCAAGGCCTGACCCCTGGCCAGGGAACCAATAGTCCGCAAGCCATGCTGCATGGCCAGAGAAAAAAGAAGGAAAATAGAAAGAAAAAAAAAAAAAAGTATAAGAAAACAAAGAGACAAACAAAACCCAGGACAAATAGCAAAAACAAAAACAAAAAATCAGCAACAACAACACACACACACACAAAGAAGAAAGAAAACAAACAAACAGTCATTCCAAATCCAAGTCAAATGTTAACAACAAAACCAAACTCTTGGTAGGTCTCTGGACCTGCTGTGGGCACTGTGGGGACAGCTCAGAGTCTGACCTGGCCCAACTCCCACAAGTACCTGATCCAAAGTCCACTGCTGCTAAGGCTAGACCGGGAACAGTTGTGGGAACACTCATTGTCTATTCAGGTACTCCACAGACTCAGGATTTACCAAGCTGATCATGGGGATTTAATCTGTGGCTTGTGCACTTCCATGAAAGACTTCCTCTTCCTTAGTCGCACTGCCCCTGGGGCTCAGCTTTGGTTTGGGCCCCACCTCTGTGTGTGCACCACCCTCAGGCATCTGTTCCCCACAGAGGAGAGGGAGTGAAAGCAGGAACTGATTGGGGCACACTTACTCCCTCAGGCTGGGGAAGGGTATGGCAGTTATAATTGTGTTTGTGAATTGCCTGTGGTGGTGGGTACTGACAGGCAGTTGCAACATCCTGGGGCATACTCACTCTGGTGGGAGTCCCTCCCAGTGCCCATGGAGGCCAAAGAAGCCAGTGGATGGGGAAAGGGGTTGTATTGGCGGCCCTGCCCCTTGAATGCCACTCAACAATGATGCCTTGCTTCTATTGTGTCCTGGGCTTTTTCCTGCAAACTTTCCCAGTTGTGGAGCTCCTTATTCCTGTCCCTTCAGGCTGTCTTTTCACAGCCAAAAGCTGTCCCCTCCCTGGGTCCACACTCCAAACCCCATTTTCCAGCACCCCAGCCCCTCCACAACAGGAGACTCATGATTCAGGCTGGGATGCTCAGGGTTGCAGCGCATAACATGCACACAGTTCATACTTTGTGCTGCCTTCCAAAGGTCATCCACTATGTTCTCCTTTGATGTCCCCGAAGGTCCCTTTCTATCCCAGATGATTTCCCCATCATGAGGGAGCTTTTCTGAATGTGCGGACCTTTCTTCACCTTCAGCTTCCTGCCAGGGTTGCTGGTCCCTGTTTTGATTCCTCTTTTCTTTTTTCTTTCTTTTGTCTTACCCAGTTGACAGGGGATTTTTCTTGTCCTTTTTGCTGTCCAAAACCTTCCGCTAATGTTCAGCAGGTGCTCTGAGAGAATTATTCCATTCTTGATGTACTTGTGAGGAGCGATGAATTCCACGTTCTCTTATTCCACCATCTTGACTCCTCCTCAGCTCTTGCTTTAGAAAAGCTTGGGTTTTGAGGCCAGAATCTCACATCATTAGTTACAAGAAGTGTTAAAGAAGGCAGGGGCGGGGGAGGGGGGGATATAGTTGGAAGGAAAGAAGACTCAAATAGAGGGGCATAATTACTGTCTCCCCAAGGTTTCAGGTGTTCCATATGAAAGACAGATTAGACCTATTCTTCAGGACCTCAGCAGGCAGAATTTCAATTGAAGGGCAGAATTTCAGCTTATTTCATGGAGGTACAAAAGGAACTGTTTTAAAATAGAAATGACTGCTTTGGGCAGTACTGAGCTCCTTGTTCTTAATAGTATTCAAGTTGACATTGGGTGACCCATTGGGGAAACAATAGAATAATCAGCATTCAAATCCCAGCTCCTCTTGATTTGGCAAGTTATTTAATTTCTCAGTTTCTTCATGTGTGAAATGGGCTAATAATAAACAAGTCACAGAATTGATGGGCAGATGAGTGGAATAATGCTTAAGGAGGGCTGAGCATAGTGGCCATTCAATTAACGCTCTAATAGTGGCCCTGATGCTGAAATTGGTGATTCTGAAGTTGAAGGGGATGTGATAGTGAAGATCTGAGCATCCAAAGAAGCAGGAAATTGGACAATACAACCTCTAAGATTCTTTCCAATCCTGAACTTCTATGAGTTTATGATTCTGAAATTTATTTATCTGCAGTGAGAAAAGAACTCTTGTCAAGTACTGAAAACGAAGGTAACTTCCCTGTTGCCTGGGTCCCACAAACATGTCTCATCCAGGATCCACATCCCCCAGGCAATATCCTCCAGATGTGAGTATCCCTCTACAATTTGCTCTGCCTTGCCAGATTGAGCCTCTATCTGAGGGCTGACAGTTGCCCTCAGACCTGAACTTACATTGAGGTTTTGTCTTCTCTATAATCCCTTTTAAGTCTTTGTGGAAGACTTAAAACTCCAACTAGCTTATCACAGCCCCTACTGCTTTGGCCAGAGGGAATCTCTCTTTTGGTCTAAACTTTATAACAGCTGCCCAGAGATAAGTACAAGGGCCCCTGGTTAGAATCTGAGCTCTGTCAAAGTAACTCTGTACATCGAGGGCAGACGCTTAAGATGGGGTATTTCCAATTTGGCTTTTTAGGAGCTGATTAAGAAAAAGGCACAGGATCTTTTAACTCCTGTTGCTGGTTTTCTACATTTGGAATTCTCTGCTTCAGGGACAAATAAGGACATTTCCAGTGATGTTTAAGCTTGACATCAGTGGCAGGAGATTTTAGGGTGCCCAAATTAGCAGTACCAGTGGAAATGGAAGGCTGATTAGAGGCTCTTTCTCATCATGTACCACGATCCTGTAAATGTAACTCAGTCAAGCAAACTGGCATTTGATATTTGATTGCACAATCCTAAATATCAACACACCCTGAGGTTCCCTTCCTCCCCCACAATCATCTTCCTTCAGTGAAAAATTTAAGCTATCAATGCCAATGGAGGCATTTCCAGAACTCGCTGCAAGAGACAGTTGAATCAAAAGGTCTAAGATGAGAAAAGTTCTTTTCCCATGTGTTGAGGTTTTCTTTACTCCAGGGAGTGAAAATTCCTTCAAAGTTGGAACAAGTTTATACATTCTGAATTATTTGGCCAATAAACATTGTGCAGATTGTGCAACCAACCTGCTCCCTAAGTAGGAAATGTCAGGAAATGGTCCCAAGTGCCACTGGCACCTAGAATTATTTACAATAGATTTCTTAACGCCAAAAGCCTCTTTTTCGGTAGAGAATAAACATATATCATATTGTACAGATTTTTTTTTCTTTTTTTGCTTCTATGAGTTACAGTTATGGAATATTTGCAGGCGCAGAGATGAACAATTCTCTTTTCACTCTGCTTTATTATTCTCCAAAGGTGGTTATTAATAGGTGTCAGAACAAGGGTAACTTTTTAACCTCACAGTCCCTGCAGCAATGCCTCATGGCCCTTGATTGTCTAGGTCCACTAATGTAACCACACTGGGAAAATGTTTTAAAGGCACTAACATTTCTAGATGCCATTTTCTCATCAAAATATTTTCCCTTATTTGGTCCACCAAGCTAATGCATTTACGTGACATCCACATTAACACTGCAGTCACTTCGTACCTTGACCCCTTCCTTCTAGTCAGAGCATAGTCTGATGTTGTAGAGTAGAGGTCTCTGGGAAAGAGGGAGGCAATTAGGTAAAAAGTAATACCTGGGTTTGATGGTCTTCGTTGATTAAGTAATCACTAAAGCAGTTCCTGAATTGTGTGATGTATTAGGCAACAAGCAAGAATATAAATGTTTGGGATCTGTATCTATATTTACATCTATATCTATATCTATCTATATCTATATCTATAATGGTACTCTGTGTTCATCATTTCAGTCCTGCGGGTAAGAGAAATCCGTGGGACCTACTGTTTAGCATCCTAATCTCATATGAACTCATGGGTACTGAACTTCATATCCATAATCTTCACCTTGTAATTCCAGTAACCTTCCTGAGCCAGGAAAATAAAAAAACAAAAACATGTTTAGAATTGAAATATGATCAGATAGCAGATGTAATGGGAAATATAAGCCCTTCTCTTTTTCACTTACTTTGTGTTTGGTTTTGATGCAAATATATGTGGGTGTGGGGTGCTGAGATACCCTGAGTTTGTTTGCTATAAGCAAAATGACAATATTGTGGGAAGGAAAATGGAGATGTAGAGAAACAGCTGGAAGTGGCAAGGAGAGGAAGAGAGTGGTGCTTGCAAACTCATCCTCCTCCTGTTCTCCGTAGTTTAATATCTACTGTAACCCAGGCAGTTGGAAAAACAAAGAAAAATAAGACCTAGACTCAGAGATCATAGTCTTAAGTATAAGAAAATGATTCGAGCAGGGCAGAGGAGATTAGGGGCGAGAGTTTGGGTGGCATGGATAAAAAGGAAGATTGTGGAATGCTGTGTCACATTTTTGGTTGTAATCTAGAAGGCGGGCATCATATGATTGCATTGATGAATCCTGTGGTGTGATTAGGGACAGAAAGTCCTAGCCTGAACTGTGGGCAAGCTGTCAGGAGTTCAGGAGAGGAATATTTCCTAAAGAAGTTGGTGTTGGAGCAATATTGGATCCTAGAAGCATTGACTGATTTTGAACACGAAGAGAAACCCCTCTAGGTAGAGAAAATTCAGAGTTGGGAAAACATTGGGTTTCTATGAAGAATGCACATTTCTACTTTAAATCTCAACATCATGAACAAAATTAGTGTATGTTTATTGAAAGTCTATGTTGTAAGTACAAAAGGTCAAGTGAAATCTTTTCTTTCCCACATACTCTGCCAGGAACTTAAAATAAAAGGAAATAAGATTGTTTTCAGAGTATTAAACTGTTAAAAAATTCATGAACAATGGACATGATGAACCATCTGTGAGAGTACACCAAGGCATTGTCTGTAAAGTGAACAGGAAAGTTGGAGAATAGCTAACTGTCCAATCCAGGTGACCCTGTAATTCTTAACAGGAGGCAGAACTGGAGGTAGGAATGTGATTGCTATTTGATGAGTAAAGACCCATTTTCTTATATTGTGTTTGGAGAGAGAATTTCTCAACAGAAGGGGCATAAGAAGCTGAGAGGCAAGTTCCCAATATATGGGAAAGGGGTCTGATGACAATTGTTTTCTTAACTACTGACTATCACCCTATGAGACACCAGTGTGCTTTTGGGGTGTTAAAAATGAGTTTTCATATCTAAAAGGTTGTATACCACCAGCATAGGGACTGATAAAAGGACACACAAAGATCTAGAAATTAGCAGGGTTTCTCCAGTATTATTCAGGGAAGAAAGATAGTATGAAACTTCTGGTCCCCATAAAGGTACCATCTTTGTACAATAAGTCTTCAAACCTCACCGTGAGTAACATTGCCAATAGCTGTTACTAATAGAGAGTGCATTATATGCTTGGGACTTTGTACACACTGTTTCAGAAGCTCTTACGAATTCCACCCATTTCTAAAAACTAGGAAACCAAGAAGGAAGTTTTCCCACACCTGATGGTGGACCTGGATTTGATTTATGTCTTGCTGGGTTTCCAAGCTCATGTGTGGAGTGCAAACACAAAAATATTGCAGAAGAAATTGACTTTGGGAAGGAAGAGTGGTCTGGGTATAAAGTGGCATTATTAGCACTTAGCCTGATGCTTCCTGAAGTAGGTTTGAAATAAAAATTACATAAATAAGGGACTTCCCTGGTGGTCCAGTGGTTAAGACTTTGCCTTCCAATGCAGGGGGTGCAGGTTCTATCCCTGGTCAGGGAGCTAAGATCCCACATGCCTCAGGGCCAAAAAACCAAAACAGAAGTGATATTATAACAAATTCAATAAAGACTTCAAAAATGGTCCACATTAAAAAGAAAATTTTAAAAAATAATTACATAAATAAGAAACCTACTGAGACCCAGGGTAAGGTAAGTCAGAAAGAGAGTGGGTGTGTTTCTAGAGGATGCATTGTTGAGTACTCACTCAAGGGAGATAAGGAGAATAAGAGTAACAAGTTCTTAAACCAGCTTAATCAAAATCTTACTTTTGTTGCCTGCTTTCTTTCCTTAAATAGTTGACAGTTTAGGCTGTGATAGTGTGTAAGCTTAATTTTATTATATTGATGAAATATGACAGGCTGACATGTATCTAAGCTGTGTAGGAGGTTAGAGAAGCTATGAGTCAATAGTACCAGCTTTGAAATAAGACAGATGTGGTTTCTGATCCCAGGTCTATAGCTTACTAGCTCTGTGGGCCTGTCTCTCACCTGAAAATGTGAATAAACATCTTTAGCTCACTGGATTGTGTAAGGATTAAATGAGAAGTCGTCTAGTGTTCAACAGAGGTAGTTGCTATATTTTTTATACATTATTTTTCTTTTCTCTCTTCTTTTTCACTCTAACACTTTCCACTCTATATTCGCACCCTTTATTTCCCTATAAAACCTGGATACCTGGAATAGTGTCTTGGTGATACCATTCATCGCAGCTTTCAGGATATCTGAGATATCCCAATTGTGGTCTGTGGTCCAGGCAAATCTGGAAGGAATGGGGATTTGTAGAGTCTCCCTGGAGACTGGATCTTTCCAAGATAGCTGTGGATCTCTTTTAACTGATGCTTTATTCACCTGCTTGTGATACTCTCTTTGTATTACAACCTAACAAGAGGGGAGACGACCAAGGCAAACTTTCAAAAATAAAACTTACACTTCTAGCTTTTGTCATTCTTTTTGTTTGAAGTTTGAGTTTATTATTTTTTTACATGATAACCTGTGGTAACTGAGGAGGAAGAACAGCTAGTTGGAGAAAGTAAAACACTTTCTCAGCCATTTCTTCAGATAAATGTTTTTTGTTTTGTTTGTTTTTTAGAAAACCAAAATAATAATGCCATATGTAGAATTATACCAAGATGTGAGACAGTCTTTCCTTTTTCAGTTGGGGAGAATGAAAGAACATGGGCAGGCAGGAGGTTGTTTAACCCCGAACCCCAGAGCAGACAAAAGAGTTTTCCAAGTACAGATTTTGAGACAGGAAGTGGATTTTCTAGAGGTAAATTTGGAGATGAGCAGACCAAGCAAAAAACAGTAAGTTTTTGTAAAAGCCAATATTCCTTGAAATTCAAATTAGGGAAAGTAGAAACTTCAGGAGAAAATTCAACAACAACAAAAGTAATATACCAAATTATATCATTCCCAATAATTTCCTTTAATATAAACTTTCACTTACATTATCTCCTTTGCACTTCCTAAATCTCCTTTGAGATCAGTATTGTCTCTATTTTACAAATGAGAAAAATGAAGCTCTTAGAGGTCAACAGACTTGCCTAAAGCCACACAGTTTGAAGACAGTGGAAGTTGGAGCCAATATCAGTTATTCTTATCTGATTGTTTGACTGGTGGCTTTTGTTGGTGAACGCTCCTCTTTTCAACCCCAGCAGGTACATATATGCACTATTATCCACTGCATATATTTCTTCAGTCATTTCTCATGGGTAGAAAAACTGGTCACTTACATTCTAGGACCCATTGTCTCAAAGAATTCACTTGTTTGCTTGCCTTGAGCTGAAATGCTGTTCCATGTAGTTCCAAATTATGGAGAAATCAAGGTCTTATCTCTTGAATACTAAATAACAACTCACATTTATTATGTGTTTACCTGTATGAGTCACTATCTGTGTTTTATGTGTATTAACTCATTTAATCCTCCAATAACCCTAAGCGATAGGTGTTATTAGCATCTCCATCTTATAGAGGATGCAAATCAAGCACAAAAAGGTTAACTATGCTGTCTAAGGACTCACAGATGGAGGTGGAGCTGTTGGTATTTAACACCAGGCAGTCTCGTTCAGAGCTTGTGTCCTTTACTTACCTACCCGTTTCCCACCAGATCAGTAAATTTGTCAGCCCGGCTGGTTGGCATCCTGATCCTGAGAGGAAAAGACTAGAAGATGAAGTGGGATGAGCAGAATCGGGGTAGGACAGACCAAGAGAAACAGAGGGTGACATGAGTATGCTGGCCACAGAGGTTGGCTAAGATGCCAGGGGAGAGAAGGGCTGAGAGTTTTCAGGGAAGTGGCTTGGGTCACCAAAGTTTAAATCCACACTTTTAATTTTTTTTTTTTCTAGGACCAGAATTAATACATACTCAATTTATTTTGTTTGTTTCCCTTGATACACTGGAGTTTTAGAATTTAGATGGAGGAGCGTCTTAGGACAGCAGTCTACTTAGAAGAAGGATTAAGGGAATTCACTGGAAACTGTGATTGCAAGTACACTATATTTTCTTTAAACACTTTTTAGGGTGGCTTTGGGGGGACTGTAGAGATTATCAGAGGGAAAGGCCAAAGCTCCTTCCATCCATCTTTGTACCAACATGATATCTACTTATCAGTTCAGTTCCCATTTTTTTTTCCTTTCCATGAAATATTCCTGGCATTGTTGGAAGACAGTAGTTATGCACTGCATATTTTCAATAAAAAAAGATTTACTTCCATTACCTATGAGTTTGTAGAAGCATTCTACGACCTTGCACAATCTTCAGCAGCATGGAATCAAGTCCTTTGTATTATCTATTTAAGTCTTTAAATTTGGTATTTAGGTTAAATACAGAATATGGTTCTTAGCATTATTCCAAGGTCACTATTCACGATGGAAAAAATGTTAAAAGCATAGAAGTAACGCGTGAGAAATCCATTATTAAGAACGGCGCCCCCTTATCTACAACAGCAGTTACTTTAACATGATTTCCTTGCATTGTAGTGACATGCTATTGCCATCATTGCTAAAGCCCTGTTAATGTTTCCACTATACATCACTATTCAGCATTCCACCAGTTTATAATTCCATGTATTCTTGGGCTAAACCTTGGTTTATGGAAATCTCAGTTTTAAAATTTCCCCAAAGAAATTAAAAGCATATGAACGAAAATGTGTAGGCCATCCTAGTTCTTGTGCACAGGGGAGCAAAACACCTTCTTGTTTGGGGGATTTGAGTGGGAAATTGATTTTTGTCTTTTAATCAGTTGTGACCAGGATTATAATGCTATTAATGTAATAGCATGCTGAACTAATTAAGACCCAGAGAACTGGAAAGGATCCTCGAAGGTCTCCAATAGGCAAGGTTATACCAAAACCTTCTAGACAAATGGGATGCAATGTCCAAAGAACCCTGGGAAACCCATTCCACAGTTGTTACAGATAACTTGTTCCATTGTTTAACAGCCTCTACTGTCAGGAATTTTTTCCTTATGTCTAACTCAGATCCTTACAGTTTAAGCCAATTTCCCGCTGCTTTCAGGGGAAATGGCGAACAGCTGTTTGACGTCACGGGGATAATAACTTCTTTTATTTGATATATACCACTATTGGAGCCCTCATAAGCTCAGTCCCCCAGTAGAACATCACCTTCCTAGTTCCAGTTTTTTGTTTTTTTTTTTTGTGGTATGCGGGCCTCTCACTGTTGTGGCCTCTCCCGTTGCGGAGCACAGGCTCCGGACGCGCAGGCTCAGCGGCCATGGCTCACGGGCCCAGCCGCTCCGCGGCATGTGGGATCTTCCCGGACCGGGGCACGAACCCGTATCCCCTGCATCGGCAGGCGGATTCTCAACCACTGCGCCACCAGGGAAGCCCCTAGTTCCAGTTTTAAAACTCTGAATCATTGTCACTACCTTCTTAACTGTTGGAACCCCTTACTGCGCCCTAGTCTAACAACCTCCTAGTATTTATCTGTCCTGCCCATAAATGCAGAAATATCTTATGATTTTCATATGGTCAATGAAAAGTATCCAGTTATTTTCTTGTTTTGGAAAATAAAATGTATCTTGTGATTTTATGTGAAGTTTCACATGAATCCAGATCATTTGTAAGAAGCTACCTGGCTCCACAAAGTACAGATTTGAATGCAGAGATATAATTTGAACTTAGGTCTCTCTCATTTCAAAGCACTTTCTGCTGACCAGTGGTGGATCCCAACTTCTACGTAAGAGGGATTTAGGGTCAGAATCTGGCTGGCAAGAAAAACATGGAGACATTGTAAAAACGCACTTGCTTCATAAATTCCTGTATTTTATGTAGATTAAACATTTGCCTAGATGGGATTGGCAAAATAATTGAAGTTACAGGGCAGAGGATTGGAGAAGCTATTCTTTTCAAGACATTCTGATATACAATATATTATGTATTCTATTAATTTTATATTTTCTACTGGTGTTGCCTCATCTGGCTTAGATCTGCTTTGTCAGCTCTGGGTGCCATCTCCACCTAGGGCTCAGGTGCTATTCTGTCAGCATTAATTGTGATTCCTGAGCTTCTTTCTGTTCTTCTCTTGTGTTGGAGCTTGTTTTCTCTCTCCTGAACCTTCTTCCTCCTTGGTTTATTCCCTTGTTTTGGTGGTACACATCCTTTAGTAGTTTCCTGAGACAGAGTATAGGAGGGAAAATGTTTTTTGTGACCCAGCATGCTGAAGATGTTTATATTCAATTTTATGTTTGTTAGTTTTGCTAGAAATAGAATTTTAAGATGACATGTTTTTTTTTCTTCCTTACTCCATTGTTCAAGACATTATTCTATTGGCTTCTAGCTTCTAGTCTTACTATTAGGAATTTCAAAGCCCTCTGATTCCCGATTCTTCCTATATGACCCATTGTCTTCCATCTCTAGATGGTAGGACCTTATCTTTGTCACCAGAATTCTGAGGGGACATTATTTGATCTTTTCTGTCCTCCAAGTTGCTTTTTTTGTTTTTGTGTTCTCATCCCTGTCTTTCATGTGATAGGCTTTCCTGGTGTCATAATTTTCCTTTGTCTTCTTGTGTTTAAAAGAAAGGAATTTAAAAAGCTGATTGAGCTTGCCACCTGGGAGCTGAACTGTTGTGTGGTGTAACTTGGCCATTTAGTTGGGGAATCTCCAATGTTAGAATCTTTCAGTCTTTCCTTTGGGGAGAAGGTAGTAACCTGGGTGAAAATGTCTTTGAATCTCTTGCCTGGAAGTCAAGCTGCCAGCATTCTGGAGGCAAGAGGAATGAAGAGCAGCCAGTGTTGTAATCACCCTGGTTTGCATATGATACCCACCCTCAGATATGTCTGGTGCTCCCCCAGTCCAAAGACTGTTTTTTGCTTTCTTCAAAGATTAGAGTTCTCATCTTTTACCATGGTGAAGAAGAAACAGTTTACTCTGGTGTGCAGAAATAATGACTTGGGAGTCTGAGGGTTTTTTTTTTTAAACACACTTTTATTTGAACCTCTTTTTGTTAGCACCTCTTATTCATGCCTCTTTCCAGAGTTATGTGATAACACCAATTCTTGAGCCTTTTGGGGATGCCTGATGTGAATTTGGTCCATTGTCTGCTTTTCCCATGCTTGGTTAGGATTCTGTTTTCTTGTGTCAGCTATTTTTCCCTCTGCCTTACACTTTTGAAAATGTTGATGTTAGTGTGACAACTTCTGTTTTTCCTGTCCTTGTATTTTTTCCTTTAAAAAATTCCCTTTATTGTCCATTAATGGAAATGGATGTTTCCAATAAATCTGTCATCTTTACCTTGAAGTACATTGTAGTGTTTATTGAGTTTCCTTGGTTAGCGAGGCCAGAAGTTGGGAGAGGAGAGAGAGAGAGAGAGAGAGAGAGAGAGAGAGAGAGAGAGAGAGAGAGAGAGAGAGAGAGAGAGAGGAATCACTCCTAACCACTGGTAGCTCATCATCTAAGGAATTGAAGTTATGTGTAAAGGAAGAATTTGAGGGAGCCATCATTGCCCATTGTTCTTCAAGTTGGGGAAAACACCATGGTCATCTATTTCCCACTAGAAGTCTTCTCTAGAAGGTCTAGAGACCTTCCCGTGTACAGAAAAGCCCGCTGGTTTTAAGAAAGAACATATTGGTGTTGTGTAGCAGACTGCTGGGTTCATAATCCTGGATCTGTCAGCTATTAGATGTGTGTTCTCGGCAGCTTATTCGCTTCTCTTTGCTTTAGTTTCCTCCTCCTCCTTTGGAAATAATAAGAGTACCTACCTAATAATGTTCATGTGAAGTTAAGGTAAATGAAGATGCTGAAAAAGGAGACTGGCTTGCGGTAAACATCATATAACTGTGTCCAATTCTTATTTTGTTGTCCATCTATTGGCTGCTTTCCTTATAACTCCTGTATGAATGAGGGAAATGCAGTAGTTAGAGCACAGAGTGAGAGGTTGTCCTGATTTTGGACCAAATGTCTGCTGGATGGGAGAGGGGAGTGTCAGGTTGCTCTTCTTTCTGGGAATACAGCAGTGAACAAAATAGCAATGATCTCTGTCCTCTTAGACCCTATGTCTAGAGGTTCTATAGTCATGTGGAGACCTCTGTAACTCCTCCGTCCTTCTAGAAAAATCTTATGGCAATAACACTCATCAAACCCCATTCCTGGCTGCCAAATGGAGCTTGAACCAAGCCACAGGGAACCCTAGAGTGCAGCTGCAGACAGCAGCCCCCGTCTCTGGTGTTTCCTTAGGTTAAACTTTCTATGTCCTCACAGACTCATCTCTTCACACTTCGCTTCCAGGATATCTCATGTGGGTAAGAGAGTCTCCCACCATAGAGCCGGTGCCGCCTTATTCATCCTGGTTGGGGAAGGGGAGTTGGCTACACATAGCTTGTTGTCAGTCGGGAAGGGAAGTGCCCCATCTGGACCATTCTCCAGGATAATGCCCTTCAGCGCCTTTCTCACAGGGGCTTACTGACTCACTGACTTGCCACCATGCCCTGCAAGATGATTGTCATAAAGAAAACCCTTTTGAAAAGAAGCACATACTCTTCTAAGGAAGACATGGTCCATGCATTTGGGCTGGCAACTCGCAAAAGAAGTAACACCACTTCCATATGTCTCCTGCAAAGCTCCAGGAAGCTTGTGCTGCTTACATCAGAACTCTGGATGGTATATGCTTTCCTGCTCCGTGGGAGGATGTTTAAAATTCCTGAAGGAAAGTACTTGGCATCAATAATCTCAAGTGTGTGCTGCAAGGTGGGATGGAGAGTAAAGAGCTGTTTTGCTCAGGGCTCTTGCTCTGCATAGTATGCTCTGTGAGGCTCTGCAGCTGTTATCCTGCATTTCCCACAATGCTGTAGAACAAGAGACCCAGGGTGAGGAGAAGAAAGCGGGAAGCCAGGGCACTACGTACACCCAACATAATACAATTTGCTCTCAAATGTCTTCACAGCTTGCTCCGTGATTGAACAACACATGTGAAGCCATGATCAGTATTTATCCATTTTGTTGAGTGACCTATAGCTGGCTTCCGGGCTTGGGTTTTTCTTTTTTTTTTTTGTGGTACGTGGGCCTCTCACCACTGTGACCCCTCCCGTTGCGGAGCACAGGCTCCGGACTGCAGGCCCAGCGGCCATGGCCCACGGGCCCAGCTGCTCCGCGGCATGTGGGATCTTCCCGGACCGGGGCACGAACCCGTGTCCCCTGCATCGGCAGGCGGACTCTCAACCACTGCGCCATCAGGGAAGCCCTTGGGTCTTTCCTTATATGGAAGGACAGGTTGTGTCTGTGCCTACTTTCCCGTGTCTCTGCTTAGATGCTAAAAGCGTGTTCATCTCTTGTCTGGATCATTTAGGAATTCTTAGTACCCCATGTGGAACAGTCGAAGATTTCCAGGCACAATATCTGGTGGAGGAGGGGGCAGAAACTGAAAAATGAGAAATGATAACTTACACAAGCCTTATCTTTTGCCTATTCAGGACCCCGCCAGCACTGCACACAGCTAGGTACTCCACTGCAATTTCTAGTTATTTCTCTGTCACCCCAAAAGGCTGCAAGTTCTTTGAGAACTGGAATTGCAATAGGTTCAGTGTCATATCTCTTGAGAGTGTCTGGCTCTGAGTGGGCTAAATGAATGGCTTATTAGCAAGAATCAGAATGACAACAAGATTTTTTATGTTGTGGAAAGAGCACTGAACAAAGATCTCAGCCACATGGGTTCTGGTCTCAACCTTACCAGTCACAAGCTGCTAATTTGGGCAAGTTACTTCTCCTTTAGGCCTCAGTTTCCTCTCCTGAAGAAATAAAAGAGGGTTCCCTCTGGTTTTCTTCAGCTCTAATATTCAGCAGATCAGGAGACCAGGAACCTAGTTTCCTGCAGGTCCTGGTGTGAATTTGTAAATATCTTAGGCTCGCACAGTTCTTAGACTGTAAAACCAGAAAGAAGTGAAGAGTGTGGATGCTTTAAATTCACACTGCAGACCCAAAAGGCAGGTACGTGTCACACTGTTGTTCCACAAAGTCTGTAGTTGGTCAAGGTAACGATGGTCCTTAGCTAAGGACTGCAGGTCCCACCGCAGGGCCCAAGCTCCCTGCCAACTCCCAGCACAGGGTTGATGGTGGGTTCTAACTTCCTCGCTAGTTGGATTGGCTTGTTGCTTAAGTGTGACTGAGGACTGTCTTCAAAATGAATTGGAACATTACTTTCTCATTCATTGGAGCATTACTTTCTCATTCCTCTGTCCCAGAAACAGAGTCAGCTGAGGTCAGACATTCACAATATGCTTGTTGAATAATATGTGAGCCTGCTCCAACAGAGAGGGTTGCTCTGCCTGGGCAGAGAAACAGACTCTTTCTTCCAATATCATTTCTCTCTCTTTCCCCTTTTAACCCAAATGCCTCCTGACACTGGTGCCGGGATTCAAGCAGGAGAAAACCACCTGGGTTTCTAACAACACACCCACACCACCACACTCCATTCTCCGGCCTCGGTCCTGCTGAGCTCATCCTTTCGGTCATGAAGATGACTTTGCAAGTCTCACTTGTATCAACTAAAGCACAGCAATGTGAGAGAGACCACTTTTTATTTCTCAGGTGTCTTTATTGGCTGAAATATGAACTTCTCTGCGACTCTTGGCCTTCTTCTTGGTCCTTGCTGCATCCTTCTGGTATATTTGTGCATGTTTCTGTTATGGCGTGCTTCCATCGGTATTTGAGCGATATGTCCCTTTGTCCACTCTCTTTCCCATGGGACAGTGAATTCCTTATGAACAGGGAGGGAGCCTCATCTGTGTGTGTGTGCATCTCCCAGGCCTGCCACAGTTCAGTAAATGTTTATTAAACTCAGCTAATCCTCCACCCCGCCCCTACAATCACCTTCCAGACTGCATGGGGATTTGGGTATCTTCTATAATCACCCTAGTTTGCCTATAACTCCCAATAATTTATGTTTCTGTGTTAAAAAAGAAATACAGAAAAGGAAACACCAGTGCAACAAGCACTCTTAGCTGTCAGAGAGCCCTACTTTGGTTTCACTGAGCATTTTTAGAGTGTCATCAGATGTTCCTACGTTTGGAATTTTTTTTAAGATTAGATTTCCTCTCGCTTGATCTTCAGTTCTAAATAATTTTTAGAGTGCTTTTCAATTTTTAAAGGACTTCATCAATTTCACAGATTATAGGTCCAATGTACGCAGGATAATCCTTTGTTATTTTATAAACATGGGCTTTTAGTATGAACTTTGAAAAAGTCAAAATCCATGTCACTTTTATTTTAAAGATGTTACCTCCTTTCTCTTACTCAAATGAAGAAGGGGAAAATGCATTAGACTGGTGAGATCTGATGTAGTCACAACCCTTCGGTCTCAATAATGTGTTGGCAAGTCTATGTACTCCATGTTATTTGAATCCTTTTGGAGGGTTCTGATAAATGCATGGTATAAAGGGACACTACCCATTTGAATTTAGAAGGATGGAAAGAGTTAAGTGACCATCACCAATTACAGCCTCGGAGGGGGTGATTAAGATCAAAATTGCAGGGAGGTTTTTAATTTAGCTGCCTAGAGAAGCAGCCTCCACTGAGCCAAGCTCATCAGATCACACACATGCTCCATCTCTTCACCCTGCACTGCCACTCAGAGCAATTGTATCAGAAAGGGCACCAAATGGATTGTGTGGCCCAATACCCTTTGCTTGTGTGTCTACCAGAGCCCCTTTACCATTTTACCAGAGAAAGTGAGAAGGAGAAAATCAAATTTAAGTTCGGCAAACCAGGAACCTTTAGGGAAGAAGTTTAAAGTATGACTGTGCAGTTGGTTCAATTTGTGCACGTCCTTCCTGTTGCCAACGTGCATAAATATAGCTGTGGATCACGTTAAGACACTGGCTTTGGTTTGTTACTGTGTACTTTCTGCTACAGAATCATCTGCCAAGTCTTTTTCATATATTTTATCAGAAGTACATTCAGCCTGCACCAATTTCTTCCTTACACTGTGTGTAACCCTAAATGGCAGTGCATATTATACTGATAAAATGTGTGATGTATGTGAGGAGTTACTTTGAAGAAGTGTGTAATTGAGTGAACGTCCTTTTGGGCTGTAATGACAGAGCGGTGCTCTTATGAAGAGGGACCCTCTAGTAATATTGCAAATAACTCCTTCTGCACTGCTTACTATGTGTCTGGCATTGTGCTAAGGATGTGACTGCGTCACCTCTGATGCTGAAAACACCTGGGATGTGGTTCTCTTGTCCCCTGCCATGTAACGATTGTGGATGTAGATGAAAATAATGCAAAAAAATGCTTGTCTATAAACATGCTTGGGATGTTATGCACTACTCCTGAGGTACACTTATTGATAGGGCCGCACATCCATTATTTATATAGATAAGGCCAATATAATTGAACTTCATATTAACATAAAGCCAGAATAAATATTTATGAATTAACATTTAATTAACATATTGGTTTAAGCAGGTTTCTATTGGTAATACATAGCCAATCACTTTGTAAAATTTCAGAACATAGAATGAGTGTTCATAAAGCTAAGAAGCCTATTTTTCATTTGAAAATAAAAATGCAGGTTGAAATCAGCACCCAGTGCACCATTTCTTATGGTATTGTTGATAATATATTCTTGAATATGAATGTGGACCCATATTAAGTGTTGAAAGCCTCTTAATTAAATTAGGAATAATGAAATATTTTCAGTATTCCCATTAAGAATATTTACTGATGAATACAGTTTATTCTTTGCAGACTAGAGCTTGACTTAATTCAATGTTCTGATTACATTGCCCTATCATAGTAGGGTGGCCTCATCAAAATAATGATAATCCTCAATTCAGTACTTTGAAAACAGCTAACTTTTCTACTTGTTTAATAGGCTCCAAATCAGTAAACTAAATTAATCAAAAAAGTCTTCGTCTCAAGTAATGTGTTTTCAATTCAAATTTTTACTTTATAAATCTATCTATTCATCATGTGTTCCAAAGGAAGGTACAATGACAATGACTTCATTTAACTCCATCTCAACAAAATGTCTAAAAAGATTTATTTCATCCAACCTTACTTACTTTGTTGAATGTAAAATATTTTCACACTTTAAAAGCTAAACATTTTAACTGTTCCTATTGCAAACATATAATATTAAATACATAATATATTATAAAAATATAATATATACACATACATATATGTATCCATAAAATATGTGATACACACAGATATAAAATCACTGAGCATTTTAAAAAACATGTCATAAATGCTTAAAAAACCAACTACTGTATATAATAACCCAAGGAGCTTATATCCTTTATTATCTCAGAAACCTCCCTCTACATTTATTTTTATTTATTTATTTATTTTTTTTTTTTCCTCCCTCTACATTTAATTGCCTCTTTTTGTTTCTGGAAGATTCTGTCCTATTTTTCATTCTAGAATCTTCTCATTCATTACTATACAATCTGTTCCTGACCAAGTCACTCAGACCACTTTATACTAAAAACTTTCTAATGTGAGAAAAAGTTAAAGTTAAGAAAGGTATTTTTATTTTTGAAATTTTATTCAACTGGAATCTGTGTAAATAAATGAGGCAATAATTTATGGTTAAAATTTATTCTGTTACCTTTTGACAAATGTAAAAATGTTCATGAAGCATAATTCATATGTGTGATAATTCTTCATAGAATGTAGACTATGGTACAAAAAGCTATCTAGTGATTTCAAACTGCAGTGATATATACTCATATGGAAAAAAACATTAAAATAAAACCAACATGAATTACAGTTAAAAAATTAGATTTTTGACATACTCTTCTTTCAGTTACCACAAATAAAACACCAGCCAATACTTTCACCTATAATTGGTGCTGCTTATAGTTTGTATACATTTCAAAAGGTTTATAAATAAATAGTAATGTAACATAGACCACCAAAACAAGAAAAAATAGTTTCAAATTTTAATACTGTAGAGTATTATTTAAATATTGAGTTATATTTCTTTAAAGATTGAGCTTTTCATGTGACAATATAATTTGCATCCAAATAATTAAAAAATAGCAAGACTATTTATATCTATATTTTTCTTTAAATTATAATATGCTGTCTGTGCCTTAGGACTTCTTTAAATATGAAGAGGTTCATCTCAGTTTGCATTTGAACACATAGCCTAAGTAAGTATTTTTCACAGTTTAATACCAAAGAATATTAATTTATGAAAAAAATTACTATGGTTTTTTTTTGTTTCTCAATTTAAAATTAAAATGAGTATTGCAATACTTCGATATGAACAATGAATCCTTTATTTTTATAATTTAAATTTTAAGAAGTAATAGAAATTCTTTTGTTTTTGTCCTCTAGCATTACAATTTGTCAAGTAATTTTTCATTAAACCAAATGCTAAGTTAAATTATCACGCTAATATTTATTTAAATGTACTTTTAAGAAATAGCTTTTCTTTAAGTTGCATACCTAAATGAAGTAGAATGCAAACATTGTCTTTAATATTTTAAAAAATCTAAGTTTTGTGGATCATTTAATTTTATGGAAAGTTTTGTATCAAAGCAATCAACTAGACATTTAAGATTTATTTAAATAGTATTAAGTTAAGAAAATTAGAGTTTAAGAACAACATTGTTTATTTACTTTAATATAGTAGAATTTTATTTTTCCCTGTCAGTGTTGTCAGTATTTTGATATTTAAAGAAGATTAATTTTAGATACATCCAACTATGTTTCTATCTGTGGACTAAAATACAGTACAAATAAAACTAAGCTCATGCAGATTTCACAATTTTTACATGGACTATCAAAATTAGAGATATTTTTAAGTGATAATACACTTTTTACATTCTATTATTATTTATGAAGAAATCTTCTTAATTATAATTCCAAGTAATAAAATTCAACTGCAAAATATATTCCAAGGGCAAGAAGAATAGGGAGGTAACTCATAATGTATTAGAAATGTTTTTGCTTTAATATATTTTATATATTATAGCAGTCACCTTAAAAGACAATATCAGAAATTGCAGAGAAGGTAAAGATTTATGGGTTTGATTTCAATTTTATAATTTATGATTTTAAGCCATTTATGATATTAAAATGTTCTATTATAGAAAATTATAATAAAATTTACTATGCCAGTTTCTAAAGACCATAATAAATAACAAAATGAAGCAAAGCAACTCAAGTATATGTGGAGCCATTCTGTTGGACTTATTTCTCTATTCTAGATCATTTGTACAGACCACACAGCAGTTTTAGTTAATAAAGATGGAAAGTATTTCAAAGGTATAATTCTATTAAAATTCTAAGTTACTATCATGATTAAGAAATAAGTCAGTGGAAAGTTTGGCATCTTAATCTTGGCTATCCTTAAAAAACAATACTATGGCAGAGAGTTTTACTTGAAAGGGAAAACATTCTGAGCAGAATGAAAGTAAATTTTCTATTTCTCATCGATTTGTGTCAATATTGGAACAAGTATAACTCTGTTTGCCTTCTATTTATTTCTATTGGTAAAATTGTTTCATAGAAGTCTGCAGGATTCAATTCACTTTATTTGCTTTGTGAATTTGAAGACTTACGTATTCTTAGATACAGAAAAAATAAGAGTTTTTAAAAACAGGTAGTAAAAATTCAGCAAAGAATGATAATTTTTCTTCCTTCAATTTATACAATTTTTGGTATATCTTGTTATATTAAAATACTTTTATAAAAGGGAAAATTTCCAAAGGTAGATTGCATTTTTTGCTATTTACTCTTCTCTGTTCTTTAATTTTAATTTCTTGGCATATAAGAATCAGCTTTCTTCATAAAAAATTATTTAATCACTTTTATTTTCTTTAAGTGCCAATATTTACAAATCCCCAAGCCAAAACACTGCAGCATGTAAATATCTGGTCTCTTTGCATACATTATTTTGATAGTTTAATGTTTAGAAGCATTGATAAATGCTAAACTAATATTCCAGAACAGATACCTGAATATTTTTCATGTAAAGTGAACATTCTATGCTGAAAAATAAAAATTAGTGACACACTAAGACAATTTTAATTATTTCAGTATCAAATCTATCACTAAATTATGACTTAAGCTTAGGTTGCTCACAGTGTAAAATTTTTCACTAAGGTAATTAGTATAATTAATTAATTATTCCATAATTGAAATGCAGGTTAACAAACTTCTATATATAAAAGTTTTAAAAAATGTCCTTCATTCAAACTGTGAACTCTAAGCCTATAAAACTCTTCAAAGAACTCCAAGATATCAAGCAATCTTTTATTTAGCTAACCTACCCCCCACATTCACTCTTATTCATACTTAAATACTCAGTATGCTCACAGCTTGGAAAAAAGCTAAAAGCCTTAATGGATCACTGATTTTAATTAAAGATGTAGGTGCATATCCCTTATAAATGAATTCAAAACAATTTTTGTTTTAGCATTAATAGTTTTCATCAAATGCAAACAAGCTTCTTAGTGTCGGAGAGGAAAGTCTTGAATGGGGCACTTATTAACATTCCTTTTATTTTAAACTCAAGGACAAACATTCTAAAACAATATCTATTACATTGGAACCATGGTGCGTTTTTTTCCACATTTTCTAATATTCCAGCAGTGCACTTCTTTTGACCAAAGGGTAGCATAACCAAAGTACAAAGTGAAGGATTCAGTAAAAACAGCAGGAATACGTAAAATCAATTTAAGGAAAACAATACTTAATATTGTCATAGTCGAAAGCTAATGGGGTGAGTGTGTTTTAGACCTTCATTTTTCATGAGGTGTATATTCTCAGTTTAGGTGCTTTGCCATTGAAAGTGTATTTACGATTAAAGACAATGAGGTGGAGATTTGAATTTTCAACTGGCCAGTATAGAGGTAGCTTGTTTTAAAGATACCTATACATTCTAGGTAATGTTATTATAATCAACAGCAAGGATAACTTCCAATGTCAAGGTAAGCTTTCTCAAGATTAAAAAATGTAAAAATCTGGTAGTGCTTTATTTTTTTGTTCCTTAAATACCTGCATAATCTCTTTTAGAAGACATACACATTGTTAAATGTATGCCTCTTTTTCTCTGAGTGACACTGAGTGTCAAACATTTCTTTTAGATAATTGTTTTTCTAGGCTTGGAAAATGGATGACAGTTTGGAAACTATGATAAAGTAAATTTATGTATTTTGACAAAAACAGTGAGAAGGGCAATTTCCATTTTTAGCTAATGGAGGAATTTCAACAGAATTAAATCAGGGATGATAAAAATCACTCTAAAATATTCCACTGTTCCTCTTTTTTCTCCTCCCTAAATAGGGTACTAAAAATTGTTAATATTGGAAACACAAAACCAGTCATAAAACAGGGATATAATCATCTGTGTAATGTTGATCTTGTAATTACCGCTTTGAGGACAAAAATGTAATTTTTAATGTGTGATTGTGAGAGGTTATCAAAAGAAAATGTTTGCAACAAGTGTCACAATTCTTTAAAAAGTGTTTTCATATTAACTATGTAAGATTAATTGCCGAATTGTGACAAACCTTTTTTTTTTCACAAAAAACTGCAACTTTTGCTTTCTTTTTTTCAAATGGAGTTTTAAAACCACTGTTATTGATTGTACTATTTAAAAGAATTCTTCTCATGTCTTCTCTGCACTCTTTGTGTTCATTACCTAGTCACCTTTTAGCACTTTGATCTGGGAGTTTTCCCGAAGTGCCCTCCCTAGCTTTTTGACACATCGTTCCAAGGTATTGTCAAGTCCAACCCAAGTAGTAATCACACATCCAGGAAGACAGTAGCAGTTTCTTTTTTTAACCTTCTCAGTGAAAGCAGGTAAGGGCATGAACAAGTATATTATGACCCCAGTGCGTTTGTGGCTTTCGAGTCTGACACCTGTCAGATAAAAACAAGCTAGAGATGCTCTTATCAATTACAGGAGATCACGGATAGCACCAGGATGTTGGAATGATGAGGAAGGCTTACTTTTTTTTTTTTTTTTTTAAAGGACGCCATCTGTAGCTATTAGAAGGGGCTGAGAAAAAGACTTTTAAGTGCTTATAGGAAAAAAAAAAGTCTAAGAAAAATAGTGTTGAAAGCATCTAGTTTCCCTTTCTGTGACAAATAGAGCTTTAGGGGCCAAAAGCTTCCTTTAACATCTAAGGCTATAGTTAGATAACAGAAAATAGCATAACATAGCAAAATGAAGTGCCAATGCCAATAAGTCTTAAAGAGCTCAACTATCCCAGTTAACTAATTAAATATCAACAGTTGGAATATTAAGGAACATACTGAATCAAATAGAATTTATTTTCATGTTATTTTTCTAGAATCAAATTTTATTCCCTAACCTTGTTACCGAAAGCTGGTAAGGTGGATACTTTTCTTTAGGTCTATAAGGCACATACAGTTCTTATGGAAAGGAAGCTCTTCTGCCAGTGAAAAAGAGAAAATTGTGTAGTCTGTCCTATCTAATTTACATGATTTCTTTTAAATAAAATCATTTACTCAGTGACAATAAATGCAACCAGCAGATGTTTAGTTATTTGCTGAAGCAAGACAGTATATTAACTGATGGAAGTATCAATTGCAGTTATTAAAATAGATGTTATTTAGGAGAACTGTGGGATTCAGAAATAATTATTCATATAATTAGAAATTGGAAATGAGTCAACAGGAATTGTTTTGGCATAAAAAAGACATTTGAAATGACTTTAAGTATGGTTCTACCAAACTATTTCCAATGCATATAATACAAACATTAAATTTGCTGTTTTATTTCTAAGATCATACTGAGATCTTTGAGACAGATTGGATTTGGTGCAAATAAAAATCCTGGTAAATGACATGTATCTTATGGCAACAATTTATTTGAATATCTTCAAGGCTGGTTATACTTCAAAGTTTATTTTTTTCTTAATTAATATCTTTCATATCAATTTGGTCAAATTGTTGCACGTAATTTAGTGGAACTCATGTATAGAGAAGACATTTAGGATTTGCTTATCGTGGGCAATTATGTAATTCTCCCTCTTGCCTTTAAAATATAGCATAGGAGAGAATATCAGAATAGTCATATGCTAAAGGAACTCAGAATAAATTACTGCATTATCTGAGACTAGGAACTCCTCTGTGAACATATTCCCTCAAAATTAGCATCACCACTGAACTGTTACTTGGATTCAGCCCATCTGAAAGATTTGAAAACTACTTTGAATGACCTAACTCCATAAAACAAACAAACAACAGCAAAAAAAAAAAACCCAGAAAGAAAACCATTACCAACCTCTGAAAATTAACAACAATTTTGTTAATCAAGGATTTCATCTCCACATGAAACCAAGACCAAATTAGGGAGGCTATGATGTTGAGGCACACAAAAACATTTGTTAAGCAAAGTCAAAATTAACGACAAACAAAACCAAGTTTCCTTTGTGGCTGATTTTCAGGCAGCTGCATCTAAATATAAAAGAGCCATCAAAGAAAGATATCCATTAATTATTAACTCAGAACAACTTCAGAAAGCAGAGCCCTTAAACCTCCATTGACATCATTCTGCCAGTCCCCTAATCTCTGCAAGTTGTTGGTAAGAGTTGCATTAAACACAGCATGCCACCAATCCCGCCTTTAACAACTGCAGCTCCAGAGCTGTGCACGGCAGCCTGGAAGACCACACGAGAGAAGCTGTACTCTCTGTGAAGACATCTTTAAGAAACATTTACAATCTCACATTCTGAAGAATCTCCTGGGTTGCTTTACCTCTCTCAACCACACAATAGGGTGTCAGTAGTCTAATGGCAACATGCACGATGAAGAAACTCATCCTTTTTTTTTTTTTTTTTTTCCTGTGGAAGTACAGAGCTAACTGTCATGATTAAAAAGCTGTGCCACCCTGTAGCTTAATGCAGTTCAATCTATAGATCTTTCCCTGGCTTTCATTACAGAATAGAAGAAAAACTCTAGTACAAGTGATGCTGATAAAATGTGGAATAATATAAGGTTGTTATGTAAGCTGGTGAAATAATTTAGATTATTAAGTATTATTATTAGTTTTCATAGTTTGTCAGAGAAGTTAAATACTTTTCAATCTGTAAGATGTTTTGGCTTTATTGCAAATAGCAAATGAAATTTAATTTCTACGAAAATAGCCTTTTAATCTATGCTAATGTTTATGATTGCAAGTTTACATTTCTACTCTGGACTTATAAAATTCTGCGGCCAAATACAGAGAGACAAGCTTTTTCATTCATTTTGAATTTTTGTAATTTAGCCTCATCAAAATTGACTAATTTACTATTGTGCATTAGTCCAAAGTACAGAGAAACAAAACTGTCATACAGCATGTTTCCAACCTATTAACCTGGGATGAGAGGATTTTTTTCAAAAATATGTTAAAATGGAATTAAAAATGAACATATATGTATATAAAAAATCTAAAATTTTGAACTTTGATGTTACTTTGCAGATATATCTCCATAGAAAGTAAAGAGCTGCAATGTGGCAGAAAGGGATATTATTTTCAGGCCCTTTGGGCAAGCTGTGCTTTGCCCTTATCCTAGTCTCATCTCTCTTTTTCTCATTCTCTCTGTCTTCTAAAAACTTATCAGAGTACAGACGAGCATCATCTAACCAAAGTAAATGTTTAACAATCATTATACTTCATGCAAAATAACACCACAATTGAATAAAAATATAAAAATAATAAAAAATTCTGAGAACAGAAAACATTTATTAGATCAACTCAATTTGCCATAAACTCTTCAACCTTTTTAGTTATAATCTATCCCACTACCTGAAAATTCTTCAGATCATCTTTTTCTATCACAGAACTCAAACTATTAAAAATCAAAATGTTAACTTTTCAAGCCAATATAAAAAGAACAGGATGAGGAAAAGTGTGTATCTGTGTGATGATTCGTATTTAAAGGTTTTATCTCTTTACTCTATTTGATTAAAGGCCTTGTATTGAGTTAAACAGCAAATCCTGGAGAATAATTAGTGGCTGTTGGTTTTGTTCCCCCCCTCCCTTTTTAAATGAAAGCTTAAATGGGGAAAATGGAATGTCAGTCAGAAACTGGTTCATACAAATCATAATAATTATAATCTATTAGAATTAAGCCATAATCATTAGAATTTCTTCTTTTCTCCTACCTTTGATGGCCTGTTTCATCTGTTTCATTAAAGCTGTAATTTTTACAGATGCTCTTGATGTTCCTATGTTTGCATCAGTGTCTAAGACAGCCTAAAGGGAAGAAATAGCTGTTTGCCTATAGAAGTACATGTTAATACATTAGTTACTTGAAGCAAGCAACTTTTGCAATATGTATGTCTGGGTGTCTATAGTTGTCTTTATTTGGGCCTGTCCAGCATTTTGTTGTGTTCTACTCTTGCCTGGCAGCTGGACCCTGACCTTCAAGTTCTTTTTTTTTTTTTTTTTTTTTAAGAAAAAGAAAAAAAAGAATTCTTTTCAGATTCCAAGTTCCCCCCTTCTTACCCTCCCACTGACACCATCCTATTCAGAACTGGAGATAACTTTATTCATCTACACATCATTGTATCAAATTCAATAGGCAAACTGCTTCAACATGCCTCAGAGCTGGACAGGACAGTTATGTCTTCATTCCCCACCCCCCTACCCCCCAGCCCCCAATGCAATGAGATTTTTACCACCGCCTTTTCAGGCATGAAATGAACACAGTTCCAAAAAGTAATTTCAAACAAGTGTTTTACTACTCTGTTGCGTCACCATAGATAAATTTCCCTGCAAATTCCTCAATTGGATGGAATACATTACTTCCAGACTGTGTTACTTAGAATCATCTCTAGATAATACATGCTGGAAAGGAAGAAGGGGATCCATTTATTCATTAAGTCCCATAAAGTGGTAATATAGATTTTGATGAAAAATGTGCTTGCATCCCAAGTGTTTGCTTTAGTCTAAAATTAAGAGCATCAAATCTGATACAGTGATACCATTGCACAGATGACACAAAGAACTGAGAGGGAGAATTCTGCTATCCCAGCAACCAAAAGCAAATATACT
Organism: Kogia breviceps; assembly: GCF_026419965.1. Taxonomy (NCBI): domain Eukaryota; kingdom Metazoa; phylum Chordata; class Mammalia; order Artiodactyla; family Physeteridae; genus Kogia; species Kogia breviceps. The sequence continues at coordinate 116,477,743 of NC_081312.1, read as the reverse complement.
GTTCTCAGAGAACAAAATATTATGTATGTCTTCTGACTGATGTCGGAAGAGAGAGGAATTAAAGCTTTATCCCCCCCTAGGCTCTACAACACTTCGATTTCACTTTCGGGAGTTTGGAACTGTTAAAGAGAAAAATAGAACTTGCTTAGTGTCAGGAACATCAAATAACGGTTTGATGTTGGACGCTCTTGCTACAAAATCATTCTACTGTCTTTAGTCAGGAAGACTGGGTATCAGATTAGTGTGTGAGGTGGGAACTGACTCTCATATGTGGATTCTCAATGAGGAAGCAGCTGGCTGTTATAGACAAAATAGTTTCTTCCAAAGTTGGGTTTCTTTCTGAAAACTTCCTAAAGAGTCCTTCTAAAACAACACCTTCTTGGATTCTGATATTTAAAAAGCAACAACAAAAATCTTGGTCAAAACAGTTCTGAGCTCAACCGTGCTTCCTTATTTATTCCTGGGACCCCCCCCCCCCACCCACCATATCAGAATGCAGACGGTGAAAGAAAGTTGAATGGTTAAAATGAAATAGAGCATCTAAAGTCCTTAGCTGGCCATTATAAAGCATTCTAGACCCTGCAGATAGAAAAGGAGAAAGATCTTTTTTAAAAAGCAGACTTGCACCCTTGACTAGGTGTTTTCTACTCTAGCTCCTATATGTTTATATAAAGGGTGTTACAGACATTTGGAAGGATTTGGAAGTTTCAAAAGAGAGAAGTTTATACATTAGTGCTGCAAGTTGCAAAACACTGTTGATATTCAAATGTTTATTGTGCAAAATCTGGGATAAGCTTCAGCATGAGGGCCCCTTTAAGTGCCTACAACTCTTGCTAATTCCCCTCAGCATTGAGGCTCGCACAAAGGCCTTAATCCAATTCCACTTTTTTCAGAAAGCCTATGCTATTTTCTCTCGCATAAACTAACAACACTGCCTCATCACACTGCAGAGTGGGTCAAAGAAAAAGCACTCTCTGTTTATACTTTACTAACACTTTGTGCTTCTTGGGCAAGCATGGCAAGGAACTTTAAGTGGCTCCCTAGGCCCTACGACATCTTTAGGGGAAAAAATAACCTTCAGACTTGGAGGGGGTGTTTTTTAAGGATGAAAAATGTACTGGGGTGTTAGGTATTCTCCACCTGTTTTCTGTGAAAAGAAATTGATCACCAGAACCTCATTCTTGCAGTTCTGATGTAGATGAGAGAAGTCAGGCTGGCTTTGATTAGGTGGTATGTACATTTTGATGAGGTGGTATTATTTTTGTCTAAGACTGTTGGTTCTGCCTCTCTTCCTCCTTCTCTCTCTCTGTAGCTACCTTTCTATCCACCCCCAGAACAATGGCCTTTCACTATTTCCTGGAGATTTCCGGAGGTCATATAGACAATTCTCATTATTCATGTTCTCTTGGCTATCAGTTCCCTTCAGCCAAATGAGACATTGATTCAGCCCCAATTTCCAGCATCTTATTTTTTACACCTGTAATTCTGGTGGTCATTTCTAGTTTCAGGTAGATATTCTGCTAACGAATAATTATACCTGCTGTTGGCAGTGGAAATCCGGCATTTGTCTCTGATTGTGAGTACACAAGCGACCAATTACTCTAGTAATTAAGCAACTGTGGGGTATAATTAGAAATGACCATGATTTTGCCCCAGAAGTGAATGAGAGAGGTGGAATAGGAAGCCAAAATGAGAATGGATATCTGTCGATTTCAGAGCTGTACTTCAGCAGTTGGTGTCACCAAAAATCAAACCACACAGAACTCTTGTGTCTCAATTAGAGAAAACGATGCCTTATTTCTATTGATTTTTATTCATGATGTCAAACGGAGGAAGCTCACATTGGCTACCTTTGAATGTTTCTCTATTTCCATAAACCCTATGAGAAGCAATTTTGGTGGACAGATTTGAAGTTCATGTGTTTGGAACTGAGGCAGCAGATCTTAACGTATTTGTTTGGAAAGATGACTGTTCAGTAAGCTTCCAGAATAGAAAACAAGATACATTTGATGCAGGAATTCATGCATCTTAAAGAAACTAATCTTTGCAAGAAGGGAACGTTGCCACACAGTGCAAGATTACCCTAGGGCAGTATTTGGTAATTTGTCTAATGAATCATGCCAAACATGTGAAATGGTGTCTCTCTTTAACTAGATCACAAGAGCTTGCATCAGCTGTCTACAAGGCTCTCCAAACTAAACCCCAAGCTGTTGGAAGAAGGCATTTTCTACGATGAGTTTGTGTAAGAAGAACATAGTCAAGTCAATGGACTCTCACAGCCTAAATCAATCACATGTGAAAGCCACTACAATAAATCCTCTGACTTCTGAGATTGTATATCTATCTAAGCATAAGAACCACGGTATACTTTCTACCTTTAAGATTCTCTGATAATTCTTATCTTTGCAATAATTTTCAAATGCTTCCAGCTAGTAAAAAGAAAACAAAACCAAAAAAGTCTGCCGTGAAACAGTGAAATGGTGAACAATTTGGACAGCAAATAATCCTGTTTGAATCTGGTCTGTGATCTAATGGTCAGTTATTACACTACCAAAATTAAATCACTTATGTAATTAGCATGGTTTTCATCCTTGCAGACCTTCTCAGCAGACAGGCCAAAGACCTGAATGAACAGAGAAATGGATTTCCCTTTTTGTGTCATGAGGACAGTACCGGAGGCACAGCTGTGTTGCACACGACTTCTAAAAATGGTGGTGATGTAACTCAGAAACAGAGACTGTGAAATGATACTCTTTTAGCATAACAGAGAAGATTTTTGGTTTGTGACAAACTGTAATATGTAGCCTAATGGTGAATAAGTCAGACATGAGTGAAAAATACAAATACCATTTGAATCTGGCCTGCAGTGGTTAGTGACTTGGGTAGTTAGCAAGAGTATAGTTTTTTGAGATTTTTCATTAGTTGGGCCAAAGACCTGAATGAAGCATTCCTTTCTTCAGGAAAGAAAAGAAAGGAAAGGAGGAAGAAAGGAAAGAAAGAAAAACACATTTGAAAACAAAATTAAAGTCAAGCATTTACTCACCAAAATCTACTAGAGATAATAACCGAAAGACTAATAGTGGTTTTGATCTACTTTGTTTCAAAAGACCATTTTTCTTTCAAGTGAACATCACCAGGTCCATGTACAATACCTAATGAGATGGAGTGGAGATGGAGTTAATTACAGGGAGTCGGGATATCCCATAGCATTGAAATTTTAGCCTCTACATCATAATCTGAAATTCAAATGCCTTCATGATAGGCATGTTACAAAAGAATACGGAGCTTTAGTTGGGCCCAGAAACTAGAGAATTTGTGTCTTACCTAAAGTATAACTGTATTATTTTAATTTGTTTTTCTAGTCAAATAAAATAAAGCCACTGCTCATTTGGGCCAGAGGGCAGCAGTTGTAGGCAGAGAGGACACCTAAAATGCCTAGTATTGAGGTTTTCATGTATAAAGCAGTCTTCAGCACACACACTTAACATAGTGACATAACAACATTCTCCCACTGAAATGTAGCACTTATTTTCTTTAATTTAGCATAAAATGTATCATATTAAAAAGACAGTGATGGAGTGAGCTACAATTTATTGTCGACAAACTGCAGAAAATAATCCTCATATCTTTTATTTTCTTTTCTCTAATTTAGTCCAAGCCCAGTAGCCACCCTGTTGAGCTGGTGGTCAGGCGATCTCAGCCATTATGGTCTTTTTCACCACCTTCCCCATGCCAGGGTTGCCCGAGGTGTGGGTTGTGTCACCCAGGCATTGGGAATGCCCTTTCAGCCACCCACCACTGGTCATCGGGTCACACTTGAATGCGGACATACCCACTGGCCTCCTCATGATCACTTCAGTCTAATGGCTCTGTGGCTTTTCTATCAGGTTTGGGACACAGGTGAATCATGGATGAGGCACGAGGCCCTTGGTCAGGCCCCCTTTGAGCTCAAGCTACCATCAGGCCAGGCACAGTCTCCCCCAGCAGACACAGTGCCCCCAACCTTTGGTCTTTTTCAGCCTCAGGAAAATCTCTTCCTCATCTTTCCCTTAAAGCCCAATCCCCTCTTCCTGTTCTCTCCAAGGATACACAGGATGATGTTTTCATGAGCTTCCAAGGATGCGACTCAAATTCCTTCAGGAGCAAGCAGGTAAGAGTAAATAAGAGGGGCTTCCCTGGTGGCGCAGTGGTTGAGAATCCGCCTGCCGATGCAGGGGACACGGGTTCGTGCCCTGGTCTGGGAAGATCCCACATGCCGCGGAGCGGCTGGGCCCGTGAGCCATGGCCGCTGAGCCTGAGCGTCCGGAGCCTGTGCTCCGCAACGGGAGAGGCCACAACAGTGAGGCCCGCATACCACAAAAAAAAAAAAAAAAAAAAGAGTAAATAAGAGAAGTGAGTTAGCGTGAAACAAAGGACGGATGGGGATTTTAGTGAATTAGAGAGTAATTGAATGTCTAAAGCCTCTCAAATTCAATTAAACACACACACACACACACACACACACACACACCCGTGTGAGAAACCCAGTTTGCAATCTTTTGTTTAATCTTTTACAAAATATAGTATGAGCTCTTGAACATCTACTTTCAATTCTGCAAAACTCCTTGAGGTAGAGAAATGCAAGGATAACTGAAGGGTTGGGATATCTACTCTGCCTGAGGTCACAGTGTTGGAAAAATTCAAGGGGAAATGCACAAAATATTATTTCAATAAATATTGGGCAACAAAAACAGTAATGGCTACTTTTGGGTGTAATTTTTTTCTTACCAACTATGGTGTGTTAACATAACTAGAAATTTTATTCAATACACCTTTGGGTGCCTACTATTTACCTTGGTCTGGTGAGCAGTGAGGACTATACAAGTATATATGATTCCCAGCGAGCCCTTATTATGAACTGGGAACAGTCAGGGCTAATAAATCTTTGCAGTGAGAGAGTGGCATGGACATATATATACTACCAAATAGAGGGTGGATAGCTAGTGGAAAGCAGCCGCATAGCACAGGAATATCAGTTCAGTGCTTTGTGACCACCTAGAGGGGTGGGATAGGGAGGGTGGGAGGGAGGGAGATGCAAGAGGGAAGAGATAAGGGAACATATGTATATGTATAACTGATTTACTTTGTTGTAAAGCAGAAACTAACACACAATTGTAAAGCGATTATACTCCAATAAAGATGTTAAAAAAAAAGAAATCTTTGCAAAACAAGTAATTTGCATGCAACACTTAATCCTCAAAACAACTGAGGAAGGTATGATTATCATGCCCATTTTATAGATGAGAAAACTGAGGCACAAATAAGCTTAGTAAGTAATTTGCTCAAGGTCACAGAGCTGACAAGGGGCAGAGATGGGAGTAGATTGTTGGCTGGTCTGACCTCATTTACTGGGAATTTTCACTATCACTCTGACTCTAATGTAATTATCTAGATCGAAATATTTTTACAGGGTTAAATTCTGTTTTTCAAAAATGAGAGTGACACTAGCATCAGAGTCTGGAAAAGAGTTACTTGCTCAAAACTATGCAGGTGTGAAGGCGGGAATCCATCTGCCCGGACTCTGAGATGGCCTCAATCCGGAACCTTAGGTGGCTGCCAAGTCAGCCCCCCAAAGATGCTCCCCGGAGTGCTCTCAGTTCCCCCAGCCACTCCTCCTTTCTAATTGCAACACACCAGTTCTATTCACAGGTAGATCGACCAGCAAAGGCTCATTTAAACCCTCTCTACCACTTTCTCCCACCTTCTAAACTCGAAAGGGGGCAGAAAGGGACTCACAAAAGCCTCTTCTTCCCAAAGCCCTTGTAATAGGCTCATTAAGCACCCGCCTGGGCTTGTTATAAAATACTTTGGAAGCAGCCCATAAGTAGTTGACTGTTTGTAACAGATAATATCAAATTGGAGAAACATGTAAAAGCACATACAAAAACAGTAAAATGAGATGTACTCTAATGATACCAGCCAAACAAGCAGGGAAGTAATTAGTCACTCCATGTACATAATTTGGGATGTGTAGCAGAGCTAATTTTATGTAAGGCCATGTCAGCCTCTAACTTTGGTGTTTTGTGTATGGGGTAAATAAAAGATGTTCTATGGAGAATTCTGTAGCATAGGAAACTGAACAACACTGCTATCTCATTACGGTAGTCACACATAGTATTTATTAAACATTGTTCTTAAGCCTCCCTTAAGGGATGCTGTAGAGTGTTTTGGTTATTGTTTTTCCTCTCATCAGATATGAATTTATGTTATGTAAACTGGTCTAGTTCTAAATAAAAATTATTTATTTATAATACATAGAGTGATACTATTTCAATTTTGTGACAATGCTAAAAATAGTTTTTTGATTTAGAATTAATACTCAAAGTATGTTATCTTTTATGGAGGACATTGAGATCAGTGATATACAAGCAACTGATGACTGTTGATTACTTTTTGGAAGACTACATTCTAAAGGGAGTTATATTTTGAGGAAGAATTTTTTAATTTGGGGAGATAATTTGGTTTTTGATTGTTATCTGTAAAATAATCCTCAGCTTATTTTGCAGTGTTACTATATTCATTTCAATGACTTTTGCTAAGAAAAAGAAACTTTTATTCCTCAGAAAACTACAGGTATAACCCCTGTGGAAATGAAACATTTTCTATGCCTAAAAATATAAAAGAGACAAAAATGGTTTTTTATATACCTCATCAGAGAAGAACCATTAGTGTTGATATTATTGATATAACTTTTGATATCTTAAAAGCTTGCTGTTAAGCATAATTTATATAGGATCTTATTTATTTCATCAATTTGTCAGATAAATACAAAAACTGCACTTTCCCATTTTGCTACCCCTCCCTCCCCATTACAAGCTGTTTAAAATTACTCTTATATGAGTTTAAACTTTGCTCCTTGGCCTCTGATTTGGGCCTCAGGGGGTTCCAAGATTGGGGAAGAGGCAGTCTCGTCCTGACCCTGAATGAGGACCCTGGATAATTCTAGGCCTTCCTCTGCCACATATATCCATGGACATATCACCGTGCCTCCATTGCATCCTTGTAGGTCAAATGAGAGGGTTGGGAAAATAATTCCTATGTTAACTTTCAGCCCTCTAATTCTATTTTTATATGTGATCAGGGCAAAGTGTACACACACATGACCTATCATAGTTATCCAGGCTGAGCAAATGTATTTAATTAATTAGTTCTATAACTTTGGAGGAGAGGGTGACTCAGTAAAAATAATTGTGAACAATTAAAAAATTATAGGACATTTTGTATCAGGTGATGCTGGATGGTGAACAGATTCCTCCCTTTGAAAATTGTGATATAACAGCATACCTTTATACTTTTTGTATGTGATATACTTTTTATTGGACAAGATATATTCACATCTGAAGATCTTCTTTCGGACAATTGGACAAAGAATGGACATATCCTTTGACCCAATAAATCCACTTGCAGTCATTTTTCCTACAGATACAAACATACATTTGTGCAAAGATGTCTAAGTGTAGACATTGAAACATTGTGACAGCAAAAGATTGGAAACAATCCTATATGAAATAGATAAACAACAAGTGCCTACTATATAGCACAGGGTACTATATTCAATATCTTGTAATAACTGATAATGGAAAAGAATATGAAAAAGAACGTATATATTTATATAAAATATATATAATTGAATCACTTTGCTGTACACCTGAAACTAACACAACACTGTAAATCAACTATATTTCAATTAAATAAAAGATTGGAAACAATCCACATGTGTGTGCATCAGTAGAGATCTGTTTAATAAATCATGATACTTAAATTTAATGAAATATCTTATATTGATACTGAAACAAGCAGGGCATCTCTATAAGGACAGATAAGGAACTATCTTCAGGATGGATTATTAGGTGAGAAAGGCAAGATGCAAAAAATGGTATGCAGAATACACTACCATTAATTTTTTTAAAAAAGTATAGACATATCACATATGTTACATGTTTATAATGTCTCTAAGAGCTTACCTAAAAACATGGTAACCATGGTTGCCTTGGGAAGAGAACTGGGGGTCCAGAGATAGTGACAGAGGCCAACTTACTTCTTACTGTGTGCTGATTTATACCTTTTAAAACTTGCACCATGTGCATCCAATATTTATATTTTAAAAGCAATAATAAAATCAAATATTATGTTTAGTATGTACCAGGTATTGTTCTAAGGCCTACATGTATTAATTCAGTGACTCTTAACAATAAAGATTCTTATGAGATTTTATGAGAACTGTTACTATGATCCCATTCAGCAGGTAAGAAAACTGAGACAGGAGCAAGGTTATCCAAGCTCACAGAGAAAATGAGTGGCTTATAAGACACTGGGGCCCCCTTCCTAAAGCTCTCTCTCTAAAGTTTTAGAAACACCTCCACAAATGCACTCTCTCTCTCTCTATATATATATAATATATATATATAATATATATATAATATATATATATAATATATATATATAATATATATATAATATATATATATAATATATATATATAATATATATATACCCTCAACAAGCCTGTATCTTATATATACAGGCTTATTGAAGTCTCCTGACTTTGATAGGACCATCCTTTCCCACCATAAATGTTGCCTAGTCAAATAAAATTATATGTGGTTTTGCCCAGCATCAAGGATTAGTGGTGGTCCTTTGGCCCATCCAAGAATAACCGAATCGGGCTTCCCTGGTGGCGCAGTGGTTGAGAATCCGCCTGCCAATGCAGGGGACACGGGTTCGTGCCCCGGTACGGGAAGATCCCACATGCCGCGGAGCGGCTGGGCCCGTGAGCCATGGCCACTGGGCCTGCGCGTCCGGAGCCTGTGCTCCGCAATGGGAGAGGCCACAACAGTGAGAGGCCCGCATACCACAAAAAAAAAAAAAAAAAAGAATAACCGAATCCTCATGGAGATGCCTCTGTCCCTGGTCCAATTCTTCTGTGCTTTGATTCTCAGTGTCCCCTCATTTACTCAAAAGTTCAACTTTTACTGCCTGTTCATTAGTATAATGCACATGGTTTTTTCAAATGCTGCAAGTTCCTGCCTCACAAATTTGCACATCTTTTTAAAAAGTCAAACACATCTTTTTCTAAAATATTATCCCAAATGTATGTTAGTCTGAGCACCCAGGTAATTCTGTAGACTACCTGCTTTCTCAGAAACAAATACACCTTTAATTTGGTCATAAATACAATTCTAATTATAAGCCAACCCCCTCCCACACCTGAATCAGTGACCATCATTAAAGAGAATATCTCGTTATTTACAGATACACTACTCACAGCCTTAATAGAAATAAAAAAAAATCAATTCTCTTAATTGATGGATACAGAACTCTGTGCCTTTAACAGTGATGAGCAAACCAGTCAGAGTGGAGGAAGGAACAGATAAATTGTTTAACAATTAGGAAAGGCCATTTATCTTTTGTCCCTCACAATCTCTTATTTAGGAACTGACTTAACAATGTGAGACTGCTTCTAGGTTATTTAATTACTCGCCAGCCATTGCTTCAGCTTTGAGTTTTCTCTGCCAGTCAGCTTCTAAGTTCAGAGATTTACTTCATGCTGCTTCCCTCCTCAACACGCAAGAACACTTTCACTCTTAGATTTCTCACCTTTGGTGACCTGTAGCTCAGTTTGTCATTAAGAACAAAACCAAAAAGTACAACAAAACAGTCCAGAAAGTCAACATCATTCAGGTATGAGTTTGGGACCTCTCAGGGGGTGGCAATGAGATTTCAGCTGTGTCTTGAGGCTGAGAGAATGAAAAGGAGAAAGTTCATAGTCCTGAAGTTTGCCTCTCTTTCCAGAACTTAACTTTAAGTCTTTTGACACATCACATTCAGTTGTTGGAACAAATCTGTCTGAGAATGTTTTGGAGGGTAGACCAGAAGTTTATTTGTTTTAATAAGTCTTAATATATTTTTTTTTTGGCGAAACCTGGAAACTTCTGTTACTTCAGCACCATTTAAAGTATTTCTTGAAATGTAGAGCTCTTGAAAGGATTTATTCTTTTACAGGGCTTGGTGTTTGGAAGTTCCTGCTATGAGCAGTGAGGTTTTGAATCTCATATCAAAGGGTTTAAAGTTAATGATTTTAAATATGGTTGGATCTTATTGCTCCTCTGGTGGGCTAAAAACTTCAGCCACGCTTTGACCTCTGATCAGTCAATTCAATTCCATCTAATGCTCTGTGACTAATATGGTGGATATTTAATCTACTTTGCTGCTGAAATTACTTTTAGAGTCACTTTTTTTCCCCTTGGAAAACTTCCTCCTGAGAGAAATTGCTTATCATAAGCTCTAAATATGTTGCATATTACAGAATACATTTTTAAAAGCTTTTCTTCCAGAGACAATTAAACCTTATCACTTATTTTGCTATCACATTACAAATGAGACAGGAAAAGTGATATTATTCTAGAAATAAAAGTAGAATCAAAAGGAAGAATGACCTGAAACCACCTTGATCCTGGTATTAATATAGATATCATACACAGTCATGTCTAAGCCAAATATTTCCTGCAATGTAATTAAATTGGAAGAGAAAAATTGATGAATCACAGGGTTATGCATCCAAGTGTGTTCCTTTCATATATTTCCTTGTTCAAAACACGTGTGGTTGCTTTTCAAGGCTCATTTGGAGGTGAATGTGGCCTATGTATTCAAAAGGCAAGCCGGTGACTGCCTCAGGTGCTTGGGAAGTTGTGGTTCAAATAAGGGCTGAATGGATAGAGACCGATATTGCTCCCACGGTGCAAAAAACTCCATCTAATCTTTCCCTGGTCCCTAATTACTGGTTTGACCCCCTGGGCCAGCCTTTTTTCTTTTTTAAAATTATTATTATTATTTTTAAACATCTTTATTGGAGTATAATTGCTTTACAATGGTGTGTTAGCTTCTGCTTTACAACAAAGTGAATCGGTTATACATATACATATGTCCCCATATCCCCTCCCTCTTGCATCTCCCTCCTACCCTCTCTATCCCATCCCTCTAGGTGGTCACAAAGCACCGAGCTGATCTCCCTGTGCTACACAGCGGCTTCCCACTAGCTATCTATTTCACATTTGGTAGTGTATATATGTCAATGCTTCTCTCTTCGTCCCAGCTTACCCTTGCCCCTCCCTGTGTCCTCACGTCCATTCTCTATGTCTGTGTCTTTATTCCTGTCCTGCCCCTAGGTTCATCAGAACTTTTTTTTTTTAATTCCATGTATATGTGTTAGCATATGGTATTTGTTTTTCTTTTTCTGACTTACTTCACGCTGTATGATGACAGACTCTAGGTCTCACCTCACTCTAGACTCACCTCACTACAAAGAACTCAGTTTCATTTCTTTTTATGGCTGAGTAATATTCCATTGTATATATGTGCCACGTCTTCTTTATCCATTCATCTGTCAATGGACACTTAGGCTGCTTCCATGCCCTGAATGCCACCTTAATTTTGTAAACAGACTATAAGAAGAAGCAAGTTCTACTGACCTGAAACTGAAAATTGTTGTTGCATCAGTGAATGTCCAAGGGCAGGCTCTGTGGATTGACCAAAGTACTGTTGTGAGGGGCAGTTCAACCACAAGCAAGAGCTAATTGGACCAGCTATGGACCTTCCCAGATAGTCAGACAACTGCTATGATTTTGGAAAATCCAGACCAAATAGTTAAGTGGCTTATTGCAATGACTTGCAACATAAAGACAAAAGTGAGTGGTTTGGAAAACTCAGTCTCAAGCAAAGACCAATGACAACAGTACAGTCTTACTTGGTATGTCTAGTGCTTTGACAATGGCTCTAACTCTTAGGCTTACATTTCACCAGTAAGTAAAATAAGTTCAAAATAACAGTGGCTTAAATAAAACAGAAGTTAATTTTTTCTCCTACATATAAATGTATGGAGGCAAGCAGTCCAAAGCTAGTATGCAGTTCTTCCCTATGAAGTCTTCAGGGACCTTGGTTTCTTTGCATTTATGATGCTATATGCCCTGTTCTTGTGATCCAGGATGATGGCTAGAGCTTTATCATCACAGCTGCAGTTCAAGTGGCAGATAAAGGAGGTGAGGGAGGAGAATAGATAAAGCAGATGGTCATACCAACCAACTTTTAAGAAAATGTTCCAGAACCTGCCATGCTTCTTTATATTTCCTTGGCCAGAATGTGATCAGAAGGCCATATCTAGCTGCAAGGGAGTCTGAAAAAAGTGTCTAGCTAAAAACAAGAGTAACTAATATTCTGTGCATTAGTTAGTGTTTACTGCCTAACAAGTCATCTCCAAAATTTCCAGGCTAAATAACAACCATTTTATTTAGCACACAATTCTCTGGGTCAACTGAGCTGTTCTTTTGTTCTGGCCCAGTGTGAATGACTTCAGTTTGCAGGACAGCGTCATACACGTATGTGGTGGTTGGCAGGGTATGGGCTTTGATCACCTTCACATGGGTTCTTGCACTCCAGCAGGCTACCTAGGACTCATCACATGGTGGTATCAGGGTTGCACATACAGCAAAAGGGGGCAAAACCTAATGCAAGCCTTTTCAAACCCCTGCTTGAGTCATAGTTACTAATGCTCCATCATCCAAAGTGGCTAAGCCTGATTCAGAGGATGGAGAAAGACACTCTACCTCTTGATGAGAAGAGAAGAATTTGTGGCTATTTATTGTGATCTACTGCACAATAGAATAGGAGGACAATGGAAAACATGGGACATTTTACCATCAAAAATACTATACTATCCCCACAAATGTCTATTGTTGCAGGCTGATTATCACTAACTGCCTGCATTCCATCTTCACCAGGGTGAGTCCTGAGACATCTAAAATGTAAAACATTCAAAACATAACTTATAATCTATCTCCCACATGTAACAAAACTAAACAAAGCTTGTCTTCCTACATCATATGATACCACAACCCTTCTAGTTAGTTACTCAATATAAATAGCTGGAAGTCATCCTTGACAACTCCCTCTCTCTTACTTTCTGGTATTCAAACTATAACCAAGTTTTGTTGATTGCATCTCTTATATATCTCTGGAATCCACCCACATGTCTTCATCTCCATTGCCACTGCCTTAGTCCAAGAGACCAGGCATTCTTGACTCCTCCAGTCTAATTTTCATATGACAGCTAAAGTGATGAACAAGCAAATTTCATCATGTCACTCTCTGGTTTAAAAGCTTTCTCTGGTGTCCTCTTACTCTTGGTATGGAGATAAGCACTTGACATATGGCCTGCACGATTCTGGATGATCTGGCCCCTACTTCTCTCTCTCTCTCTCTCCTCACTGCAACACATGGATTCAGAGTGAGGCACAAAAATGTAGTTTTAAAACAATAATTTCAATAATTCATGACCTAAGACTTGACCACCTTCCCCTTAGGCCACCAACACCATCAGTCTCAAAGGTTTCAGTCCATGTGCTATAAGCTCATCGTAGGCCCTCTCTTATGGGCAACTGGAATGATGTTTCTTAGTCTTTTAGATGTTCTTCTTCATCCTCTGGGCAGGAAAGTAAGGGAGACTTCCTTTGGCGGGTTATGGTAATGTTAGAAGGTACTTCCAGGGTCCCTATGTGTGAATGTAAGTAATAGCTAATAAAAAGGCTGATATTTATTGAACATATATTTTATATTCACAGTTTAATTGAAGCCACAGAACAATGCTATGTGGTTGGAATCTCACCATTCCCATTTTACAGATAACAAATTGAGAGGTAGATATATTAGCAATCTGACCAAGGACACAGGTAACTACTATCAGATTCAGATTTCAAATCGGAGAGATTTCAAATCAGAGTCTAACTCCAAGCCAGAATTTTTAACAGCACGCTCTACTGCCTCCCTTGACTTTTATTATAGTGCCAGGGAGCTGGTTCAGTGTAAAGGGGGCCAGCTACATGGGTCTGAGGTTAAATGGAGGCATTGAAAGGTAGAGGGTGTTCTACCTGGGAGGTTCAGCATGGGATCACCTAGGTAGGCTCATCTGAGCTGAAGCTGAAGTGAGGGAAACAACAATTTGTCCCAGAGATAGGGCAGGGGTGGAAGATAAGGGAATGAACCAAAGCTAGGCCAAAACAGAGGAGAATGGGGAGGATCCAGGTGGGTAACTTGGTTAAAGGACAGATTGTGTAGCTAGTAAGGGACTTTTCTTGTGCTACCAGACTACTTTGGGGGTTTCCTTCCTTGATGGCTTGTTGGTTGGATATTTTGGAAACTAATATTAAATGAGGTCAGGTATCTTTTCCCAGTTCTCGTCTACTCCACCTTGCCTGGGACAGTCTATAAGGCCTAACAGTGGGTCTAAGCAGCAACTCTGTTTCCTCAGGTATTAGCTGGCACAGCCACCACAAGCATGTCCCTTATTTGAGCAGGATTCCAGGACAATGGGATGGATTCGTAAATGAAAGTACTACTCTTCTAATACTTCTCTACCCAAAGGTGCTAGAACCTGAACAAGAGACCCAATCCCATTTAATAGCAAATTTGACAATATCTTGGATGAAATGATTGGAAAATCATAAAACTACAGTAACAGTAGATGGTAAAATAAGGAGGAACTAAAGGCAGCTGAGTTTGTACCATGGACTGAAATTCTGAGGCTGAAATGTGGCAAGGATGGTACCTTGTTGAAATCAAATACACAGGAACACAGGACTTCCCTGGTGGCACAGTGGTTAAGAATCTGCCTGCCAATGCAGGGGACACGGGTTTGATCCCTGGTCTGGGAAGATCTCACATGCTGCGGAGCAACTAAGCCCGTGAGCCATAACTACTGAGCCTGCACTCTAGATCTTGCAAGCACAGCTACTGAGCCTTCGTGCCACAACTACTGAAGCCCGCGTGCCTAGAGCCCATTCTCTGCAACAGGAGAAGCCACCATAATGAGAAGCACACACACTGCCATGAAGAGTAGCCCGTGCTCACCACAACTAGAGAATGCCCAGGTGCAGCAATGAACACCCAATGCAGCCAAACATAAATAAATAAAATAAATACATTTAATAAAAACAAAAGTGTGAGCTCTGCAGTCTCTCAATTTACAGAAATCTCACTATCGGGCAGCATTGCAATGCTCTCGCCAAAAGAGCAGAGTATGTTACCAGGCATGCATCCTCCAAATTGAGGAACATGGGACGCTTTTTCCATCTTAAAGGAGTCTGAAAATGGAAAACCTCTGGGCTTTATTTTTTTAAGGAGTTTGATCTAGCATTCCTGATTGCAGGGGAAGGGAGGAGATAAAATTGTGTTGTTAATTCATATGTCTACTTTGAGGAGCAAAGGGTCTCTGCAAGTAGGACAATTAAAACTATATGATTGGGCTTCCCTGGTGGCGCAGTGGTTGAGAATCCGCCTACCGATGCAGGGGACATGGGTTCGTGCCCTGGTCCAGGAAGATCCCACATGCTGCAGAGCGTCTGGGCCCGTGAGCCATGGCCGCTGAGCCTGCGCGTCCGGAGCCTGTGCTCCACAACGGGAGAGGCCACAACGGTGAGAGGCCCAAATACCGCAAAAAAACAAACAAACAAAAAAAACAAACAAAAAAAACTATATGATTCACCAAAGTGGGGAGAGAGGGGAGGAGGCAAAAATTAGGAGTATTGGTTTAACAAAGTACTATACCTAAAATAGGTAAGCAACAAGGGCTCACAGTATAGCACAGGGGACTATACTTAATATCTACAATGGAATATAATCTGAAAAAAGGAGAATCACTTTGCTGTACACCTGAAATTAACACAATATTGCAAACCAACTATACTTCAATTAAAAGAAAACCTATATGATTCAAAGGATCTAGGCCTATCCTTTATGTGCCATTTTCCTTTACCCACTGGACTTGTGAAGAGCAAAAGACCACTATTTTCTTCAGTTCCCAACTTGTGAATTTTTACCTCCTTTTTTGTCGAATCCCTGTCCTGTCAGTGATATTCACAGGACATTTGACCATGTCATGCCTGCACTATTTTTCTGTTACCGTTACTCTCCCTGTAACTTTGCTCCCTTTTCTCATATGCCCCCAGCAGGGCAACGGCCAGACAAAGAAAGAGCTCAGACAACAAATGATGCATCATGTGGAGGTCTAGGTTGCAAAGGAAATAAACCACCTCTGAGTAACTTCAGCAGGAAGGGAATGCATTGGATGGTATCAGGCAGTTCACAAACTAATGTGAAGCTCGGAGAGCCAGGCCTGGGAGACTGAGGCAGGAGCAATGTGCTCTTTGTCCCTCCTGCCTGGACCCTGGACACTGATGGCCCTGAGGGTCAACTCCAACTACATTCCTGCTGCTCCTGTGTAAATACAGTGCCCTAAGCTCCTGAATCCCAGGTAAGAGCATCAGCTTGGTCAAGTCTTGTTGGGTTCTTACTCTCCAGTTGCCAGCAGATAGGGAGAGGGTATATCAGTCCTGTTTGCCTTTAGAGAGGGTGGCTGAATATGCTTCCTGCCAACCAGACATACACAGTGGGGACTGATTCTGAATTGGGAGGGGGCACTGGCTTCTGACAGACAGATCTGCCTTTTCTTTGCATTGATTTTGTTTCTTTGTGTCTCACCTCAGGTCTTGTTGATAATTGGAATTTGTCTTTAGATGGCTTAGGGATCAAAGTTACCCCAGAGTCTGAGATAGGACTATACTATAGGTAACTGTTAAGTGGGTCTAACCACAAAGGATAGTAGGATTCCAGGGTATATCACTCCAGGCCCTTCTGAGAAAATTGTTTTGCTTTGTCCAACAAAATCTCATTGTATTCCTTTGCCATTCTCTATTACTGGGGCTACAAAAATTGGACTTCAGCTCACTTTCTCTCTTACTGGTGGGATGGAGTGCTGGAAACCCATAATGTCATGCTCCCACAAAGTCTAGATACCATAAACTGTATTTGTAAGTCATCTGATAGTTAAGGTCTCATTGACAGTTGTATATCCCTAAGGAAGCTTTCTTCGGATTTATTATTGTTGCCATCATGCCTAATTTATTGTATATACTTATTGTAGACTAACCCAATCCTCTGTAAACATGTGGAATGATAACTAAATGAGTATAGTAACAACCAACTAGTGGCTTATTAGCAGTCTAGCTTGCCAAATAATCGCATAAATAAATGAATGAAAAGACCCAAATATATCTAAAAATGTATGTTCCAGCTTATCACAAAGCAAGTCTGACCATATCCAGCTAAGATCTTGTCCTTTTTCTAACAATAATTGGCCAGTTGTAAATGACCAGTCATTCTTGCCTTCTCTTTCTCTGAGATTCAGGTAGATGGTCTGACTGCCATCACCCTGTCCCACCCTCAAGTCTTGCCATGACTAGGTGTGACTTCCCAGTTTAGAGGAAAACAGTGTTCTATTATCTATACAGCCAGGCTCTGTGGTAGGAAGAATGGCCCCCCCAAGATTCCATGGTTTAGTCCCTGGAGCCTATGAATATGTTCTACTACATGGCAAATGATACTTTGCAGATGTAGTTAAGGTTACAGACTTTATTATTTTATTTATTTATTTTTTATTGAAGTACAGTTGACTTACAGTATTGCATTAGCTTCAGGTATAAGTCATTTAGTATTTTTATAGATTATACTCCACTTAAAGTTATTATAAAATAATGACTATATTTTCCTGTGCTTTTACAGACTTTAAAGTGGGGAGACTACCCTGGATTTTCTGGATGGGCCCAATCTCTTCACATGAGCCCTGAAAAGCAGAGAACTTTCTCCAACTGCAGACAGAGAGATGCTGCAGAATGAAAAGTCAGAGAGTCCAAGTGTGAGGTCATTGCTGACTCTGAGAAAGAGGGGCTGAGGGGCATGGACTAGACAGAGAGCTCAGCCCCCAGCTGAGAGCCAGCAAGGAAATGAAGACCTCAGTCCTACAACTGCAGGGAGCTGGGTTCTTCCAACAACTTGAATGAGCTTAGAAGATGATTTTCAGAGCCTCCTGATAAGAGCTCAGCCAGTGACACCTTGATTTTGGCCTGTGAAACCCAGAGCAAAGAAACCAGCCAAATTCATGTGGAGTATGAGATAAAAAATTTGCATTCTTTTAAGTCTCTGAATTTGTGGTAATTTGTTACAGCCCCAATAAAAAACAAATACAGACCTTTTCCTTGGACCCTCTTTTCCACATGGTTTAGAAAACCCACCAGGCCTTCAGGGATAGAAGTTTCTAAGCATACCCTTCCCTGCTAAAATCGAGTTGAAATGATTTCTCAGAGTCTTCTTGGGTAGAGTCTGTCAGGCAGCAGACAAAGGGAGTCTGAGGTGACCCTAAGCCAGCTGGAACACCCTCGTTTTATTTGTCACCATCAGCTGGACCGTGTCAAGCTTTCAGTATTTCACCAGGAGGATAGCAGATATATGTTAGCTGTTGGACAATGTGCAAAGGTGTCGCTCAGGTAGGGAGTAAATGCCAGTCCTTGGAGAAGTGTGGAAGGAAATCTTCCTCATGAATAAAAATCTGTGTAGACAGCATTCCCAAGGTAATGAAAGGTTTTCTCCAAAATTAAGAGAGACAAGTTTAAAGGTGGGACACATTTTAAAAAGATAAAAGTGTGAATAGTGATAGTGACCATGCTGGTTGCTAAAAAGGTTAAGACATTTTTTCACCTGAGTCTCAGCAGCAGTTACATTACATTACATTAAGGCATTAAGGCAGCTCCCACATTCAAGTATGAACTTCCTGCCTTAAAAGCAGTAACCTAGACTATCACCTTTATGAAGCACCTGGATTAAAATTACTTGGAAGTCGCAGAGTTACTCTTTACAAAGCATCAAATGGATTTCCCTTAATTTTTAAGAAGGATAATCTGTGGACTGCATAGTAGCCATTTCCATTAAATAATCAGCTTAAGAAAAAAATTAAAAAAGAAAGTAAACGCTTTGAAAACTTTACTTGCAA
The DNA here is from genome assembly GCF_026419965.1 of Kogia breviceps. Classification (NCBI taxonomy): domain Eukaryota; kingdom Metazoa; phylum Chordata; class Mammalia; order Artiodactyla; family Physeteridae; genus Kogia; species Kogia breviceps. The sequence continues at coordinate 116,458,833 of NC_081312.1, read as the reverse complement.
TAACTTTTCATTCTTTCTTTGATGTATTTGGAGTAGGGGAATACATTAGTGCCTTTTAGTTTAGCAGCCAACTGTCTCAAATACAAGTAAATGGAAAAGAACTGACTAGAGTGTTTACTTCATTTTCAGAATTCTAATGTCAAGGATGTTTCCTCAAAAGGCAAAAAAATAAAAACGGTGCTGAAACTTTAAACAATGCCTTTACTTCTTATCAATAGTCAACTTCAATTAATTGGATGCTGTCATGCAGGAGATTGTCTTAGGAAGTTGTCAGTCCTTGGACCATATGACCCATGGACAAGGTGGTGGCTACACTGGTACCTGGCAGCCCTGAGGAATATGAGATTCAGAGAAAAATGATCAAAAAGAGTTTTAACTCTACAGCAAAGACCACGTAGACATTCAGAGCCTGTCCCTCAACCTGGCAGACTAGTATGTACCCATCTCTGGCCTCTCTCCTCTTCTCTACCAGATATAGAGTTTTTGCTGGCACATGACCTCCCACTTGATCACTTGAGATGGGATCTCTCAGTCTCTCTGAAGGTTGGATGTAGTCAACAGGATGTAAGTAAAAGTCATGTGTGCCACTTCTGAGTCTGGACCTTAAAACATGGAAATGGGCTCCTCCTCTCTCTCTCTCTCTCCTCTCCCTCAGGGTAAGATACAGACCGTGTTCCTAGCAGTGACCCAGGTCCTTCCACCCAGAGGAAGGTGACACCTGGAGAGACAAGTGGTACAACCAATAGAAGCCACCTGAGGCCACAAATGGTTTTTGAGGCAGAGGGCTGCTCCACCCTGTCAACTTCCAACCTACAGAGTTATGCAATAGGGAAATAAATTTCCATGTTATTTAAGTCACTACGTTTTAGCATCTCTCTGTTTCACAGCTCAGCTATTACCCAGCCCCCGACCCCTTCCCTTGTACCCAGAGCCTTTGGTTGCTTCAATGCCCAACACTGAAGTGCCCTTACCTAGATCTATGTGCTTTTGTGAAGCCATTAATTTAAAAATGATGAAACTTCTGTTACGTACCAGGTACCATATTCTGCTCTGGGAATAGTCATGCCAAGCCCTGCTGGATGCTCCTGTGTTCTATGAGTCGTTCTCTTAGGACCTCCAAATCAGATCTTCTGATGATCCCCTGCTTGTGTGCACCTGCCTCTTGTGGGCAACTGGTGGATCCTAACATTGACCTTCCAGACACCATCTTCACTTTCAATAGCAACTCTTATGGTGGGGGGTTCAGGACAGGTGGAGAAAAGCATGGGTTCCAATGGGCCCTTATGGCATCTCTCAGCATGCTGTGTCCAAAGCTGTTGTTTCCTATACCTCCATGATTGGAATATTACTCTCCCTTCCACTCCCAGTGTTTTTTAAAAAGGACATATAGATTTTGAGTAAATCTTAAAATTTTGATGGTCTTCATCTTTATTAATTGTAAGCAAGATTTCACTTTTTATTAAACAACTAAGATTTGACTTAAAAGTAATTTTTAAAAAAGAAGTAATTTCACAGATACAGGGAATAGATTTGTGGTTGCCAGAGGCAGGAGGTGAGAGGGTAAAATGGGTGAAGGTCTAAAGGTAGACTCCAGTTATAAAATAAATGTCATAATGTACAGCATAATGACTATATTTAATAATACTGTATTGTATATTTGAGAGTTGCCTAGAGAATAAATCTTAAAAGTTCTTATTACAAGGAAAATAATTCTGTAACTATATGTGGTGATGGATGTTAACTAGACTTATTGTGGTGATCATTTCACAATATACACAAATATCAGATCACTATGTTGTACTCCTGAAACTAATAAAATGTTGTATGTCGAGTATACCTTAATATAAAAGTAATTATTAAAGTTAACAAAAATGTGAGTGAATGCTTTCCTCAGTCTCCTCAAGCCCAGCAAAGTTTAGAAATATAATGCAGGGTTCAGAATAGATACAAATTCTTAGGTTACATGATGCCTAACTCTCAATAAAGCTGTTTCATGATTTTAAAGTGGTGTTATATGGCAGGATGTATAAATAATGCTCATTTATGATAAAAATAAATGTTTTAAAATCTAGTTATGCAAATGTTTTAAACCTTTAAGAATTTGTTATATTAAAAAATTCAGTGTTAGAAGCAAAGGTGGCTATTATTAACATTCCAAAAACATTCAGCACAAGGTTTCTTTTATAGGGAACTTATGTTGTGTTTCAGTATCACTTGCTTTATAAAACTTAACTTATTGACAACTTCTGGGAACAGACACAGAATGTCCCCTAGAATCGAGGGTGAAAAATCTTCCCTCTATAAATAACTGCTTAACATCTTACAGGGACACACACCCACACACAATTTTATAGATATGCAATTTGTTCACACAAAATTCTACAGGTTAGTGGAAGCATTTTCTATCAAGCTGGTGTAAACAGTGGCCAAACAGGAGGAAAGGTAGACATTGTTACACTGTCTACTTACCTAGTAGAATGAGAATTCATGTACTTATTAGAAGTTCTTGCATATTAATTTAAATTACTTTAAAGATTATATACTTAAAATACATAAAATATTAGTCAATCAATCAACAAATATTTAACTGTGTGCTACTAAATGCTAGGTGCTATTCTAGACAATGGACCTTCAGAAGCAAACCTGACTTACCTTGGGCCCAAATCTGTAGGATTTTATTTGCTTGTAAGTCAGTTGTAGGCCTCAACAAATGCCAACAATGACGAAAAGGAGTTGACCAGTATTGTTTGTGCACAGAAAATATAGTTTCAAGACAGCTGGTTGTGTGTACTTTTCCATTCTAATTACTGAATATACCCACACCTTCCATCTCTTTTCATCAACCAATTCCTGTTATTTCTCTTCTGGTTCACCCTTCTTTCCTTTCTCTCTCTCTCTCTCTCTCTCTCTCTCTCTCTCTCTCTCTCTCTCTCTCTCTCCATTGCAGTAGTAATTCAAAACAGAAGACAAAGGTTAGTACCAATAGTTAGATGAACAACTGGGATACTGGATTTCAGTTCTTTGCTCTTCATTTTGAAGAGTCTCCTTTTGGCACACGGTGGAACATATGGATATTCATCTGAGCTTGGAGGAGGAGGGAGTCTTACAGAGCATGAGCTGACTGGGAGGGTCACTCTGGCCTGGTAGATGTGTGGTGGTCTTGGGGTCAGTTGTGAGGGGCCTGAAAAGTGCAAGCGACTCATTTCCTACTTGGGCATCTTTGATTTCAAACCCATTCATCCAGACAATTGAAGAAAAAGAGAGCCAGAAGCCCAGTCTTTTCAGAAAACACCCCAGGGAGGCAAAGGTAGAGGAGCAGAATTCTCTTTATGAAGGTCATATATACAGTAGGAGGGAGGGAAGCCACAGACCTCCAAAGTGCGGTGAGTCACCATCCTCTGCTCCCAATTACACATGGTCAACACCATACCTGGTGCTAAAGTCTTCTACTTATGTGAATGGGCTTTAACCCAACCTACACTGTGATTTTAAAACAGCCTACTTATTAGACTATGGATGTTTCTTACATTGAATCTGTAAAAAGCTGCTAAAACAAAACTAATATCAGATGAGCTATTATCTTGGGAATTACAACATGTCGGCAGGTGAGGTTTTATGGATGGGAGTTTCTAGGAAACAGCAGGTAATGTGGAGAAAAAACAGCTGCTACAGGCACAGTCTGTGATATATCTTTGCATTGACCAGGAGAGAGGGTGTTTCTAATTCTACACAATTGGTATTTCTTTTGAAGATGGAGGCTGAGGGCAAGGTTAGCACTACATCACGCTAAGGCAAGAAGTCTTTCTCCTTGGCTGGGATGTTAGGAAGCATATGGGATAAGATAGTACCTCTTCTTGTTTTGTTGCTGCTGCTGAAATTGTGGGGTGGTTGTGATTTTGTTTATGCTGCTTATCTCACTAGGTGGAGAGAGAGAAGGGTGAGAGACAGAGAGAGATAGAGAGACAGAGATAGGAAGAGAGGTCCCTGACCGCTCTCTGACCATATCTCAGAGGAAGTCCCTGCTCATATTCAAAGTGAGGTAAATCTGCTTAGAAAGCAGGCTGAAGGTTGGTTGGAGGAATAGAAATACCTATTGTCCTCCTCTATGGCAGAAGCTGGCAGCTTTATTTCCATCCAGTAGCCCATCAGGCTCTGGCACATCAGATGTGGTTATCACACATATTATGTATCCCGGAACTTGGTGAGCATGAATTCCACTCAATTTAACTGTGTTACCGTGGAACACAGTTTCTCCTGACCTAGAGTGAAAAGTGTATTCATGAATCTGTTGATTTGAATCTTTCACAGGAACAACATAAACAAAATATTCCTCATGTTAAGTCAAGAATTTAATGAAACCCATAACCACTCCAATGGGAAAGAGTCCAAGTCAACCCATGTGGTTTTCTTTCTAAGCTGATTCTTATCTTTATTACTATGGTGGAGAGAAAGTAGTGTACACACACACATACATATATACATAAATGTGCCTGTCATTAGGCAAATGTGAAAAAATTACATCTTATTCTATTCTGTATTCCCCATAGCGGTCAATATTTATCATTCTCTATTGCTGCATCACAACCTATCGCAAAACATAGGGGCTTAAAACAATGGCAATTATTATTTCTTGTGATTTGGTGAGTTGACCAGGCCTTTCTCCTTCTGTGCATGGTTTCATTCAGGTGGTCAGATAGCTGAAAGGTCCAAAATGGCCTCATCCACATGGCTGGCTGTTAGTTAGTGCTAGCTGGGGTCTTACCTGGGGCTGTTGTCTGGGACCCCATCCCTCCTCCAGGCATATAAATAGGCTTCTTGGGCTTCCTCACAGCATGGTAGTCTGAGGGTATTCAACTTCTAACCTGGCAGCTGGCTTCTAAGAGTGCAAAATATGCTTATAGGACTTACCAAGGCTTTGGTATAAAACACCACTTCAGGCAGCATCACTTCTGTCATAGTTTATTGGTTAAAGTAGATCACAGGGCCAGCCCAGGCTTAAAATAAGGCATGGATATTGGGAAGTGGGGTCTCCTGTGGAGCCTCTGAAACAAATATATACATACATCTCCACCTCTATCTATCTTTGTATCTATCTCTGTATCTATCTATCATCTATCTGTCTGCCTGTCTGTCTGTCTATATATATCTCCAAACACTTCACATGTTTAAATGTAGTCTTTATTTTTAAAGACAAGCCTATTCAGTGTACTCGATGTCTGATCTGAGAGTGAAGGATTGAAGTGTCCACAGATAGCATTTCAGAGGAAGAAAAGAACTTAGAGATCATCTAGTTAAACTTCTTTCTTTTCAGATGGAAGAACTAACTTATTATTCAACGCTCTCTTCACTAGACTAAATGTCATTGATCCTGTTTTTATTACAATACTGGGCAACCATTTCACACTGATTCAGTTGTTTTGACATCAAAGGTATTGAACAGTAAATGATTGTAATGCCCAATCACATAGCACTTTCACAATCTGATCATTACTCTGGAATTTTACTAATGATCTAGCATCTAAATTGGAGTCATTACAAATGAAAATTCTGATTCTAGAGGCAAATAATCAGGATAAACTTGATTTCCTGGGAGAATGGAAGGCAGCATATGTTAAAGAGATCTCAATTATATGTAGGAGAGAGAATTCTTCCTGGAAATATGACTTTGCTTAACTGAACAAGAACAAAAATAGTGTATTTTGAAAATCCCCAACAAACTTTAATTGACTTAGAAATTTTGTTTCCATTTACGAGTTGGATGTGAATATAAATGTTGTCTTTAGGTAAGTTGGTATTTAAACTACTTATTTAATTTACATTAGCCCATTTCAACCTGTGTTCTGTTCAGTGATCCCCAATAAATTAGATAGTTGGGCTTCCCTGGTGGCGCAGTGGTTGGGAGCCCTCCTGCCGATGCAGGGGACACAGGTTCGTGCCCCGGTCTGGGAGGATCCCACATGCCGCGGAGCGGCTGGGCCCGTGAGCCATGGATGCTGAGCCTGCGCGTCCACAGCCTGTGCTCCGCAACGGGAGAGGCCACAACGATGTGAGGCCCGCATACCGCAAAAAACAAACAAACAAACAAACAAAAAAAACAACTTAGATAGTTTACAGAGACAAAGAAAAAAGATATTAATGTTCAACCATAGGCAATTAGTTAAATTAATTATGATACATCCACAGGGTTTACAATTATTATAACAAGTTATAAAAGAATATTTTTAAGAGCTTTATTGAAATGTAATTGATATATAGAAAATTGTGCGTCTTTTATGTATACAATTTGATGAATTTTTTTTAAGATGTTGGGGGTAGGAGTTTATTAATTAATTTATGTATTTTTGCTGTGTTGGGTCTTCATTTCTGTGGGAGGGCTTTCTCCAGTTGTGGTGAGCGGGGACCACTCTTCATCGCGGTGCACGGGCCTCTCACTATCGCGGCCTGTCTTGTTGCGGAGCACATGCTCCAGATGCGCAGGCTGAGTAATTGTGGCTCACGGGTCTAGTTGCTCCGCAGCATGTGGGATCCTCCCAGACCAGGGCTCAAACCCGTGTCTCCTGCATTAGCAGGCAGATTCTCAACCACTGTGCCACCAGGGAAGCCCCAATTTGATGAATTTTGATATATGCATATACTCGTGAAGCCATTACACAATCAAGGTAATTAACATCTATAGAAAAATATTTAATATAGAGAGAAATGTTCAGGATAAGTATCAAAGTGAAAAAGAGTGTTAAAGGCAGTATGATGACGACAAATGCCTAGCATAGTCCAATGTTTTGAAAAACAGTCTTTGTGCATAGCAAAGAATCAAACACTGTTAATGGATTATTTCTGGTTCCTAGGCCTGAGATAATTTTTTCCTGTATTTTTCAAATTTTCCACAGTCATCAGATATTATATGTTTGTCAATATAAGAAGGAAATAAAAATTATTTAAAATTACAGAAGGCTATTTATTATCTATCTATCTATCTATACCTTGGTTTCTTGTCTGTTTATCTATTTATTTTTCCACCTTTAATTTTTCTCTACAATGTTCCAAAGGGCAGAAGTAGTCCTATAAAAATTTTAAGTTCCCAAAGAAATATATAATAATCCTTGAAAATTCTAGAACCACCATGCATTTCATTAAAATCATCCTGAAGCACAAAAGCTGATGTATCTGAGTCCACTGGCAGCTTTGCCACAATGAGAGTAGGGGCCATATGCAGGACACCTAATCCTGACCCTTGCCTGTTGCACTTGAATATCATCATAGCATAATGCCATTTGATCCCAACACATCTTTGATCAATGTTTAATGATCAGAGTTTATGTAGCAATCAAAGACATTATGAAACAGCAGATATTCATAGCTTATGGTCAATGGAGGCTCTGCAAAAACAGCTTTTCTGTGGTGCGATACAGTTCAGTTGATGCCATTGGCATTCCACAGCACACAGAAACATATCAAAGAAATTTGTTATGCTTTGAGCATGAAAGTGAAGTAAAACACAGATAATTTGAGAAGCTAGAAAACTTATCAGGGATGGGATCCACAGGCTGTCTGTCAGTTGGCAGACACAGTGCCACTGAGCGCTTGGCAGGACAGTCCATGCATGCAAATGCGGGCCCTGCAAGGCAACAGCAGGTTTTCCTCCAACTGGAGGATGTTGCTATTCAAGGGGGCTGACGAATGGAACCAGAATTGCATCAACCACAGTGGAAAGGCGGACAGGAGCAGGAGACAGCTGCGCGGGTGACCGCTTTACAAGTAGAAGCTATCAATCAGAGGCATGAAAGGCCCAAATCCAGGGAAACCAGGATCCCACCCCCTTGATACCAACCCTAATAGAGTGCCAGTCACTGATGCAAATATGTGGCCGAAGAGCATGATGATAGCCCCTGCCTTCCCTGTAGAATGATCTCGGCCAAAGTTGGCCCTTGTCCTCATTTAGGGACAATGCCACATTGCAGCTGAGAGTATTTTTATATGCCAGAGATTGTTCCTGTCCTCCCCTGGAGTTGTTTAGGCCTGTTTGGAACCTTTCTACAGGTCCTAGAGTATAGATGGCTCTAGTCATCTCCCATCAGCCACTGAGCTCAGGGTATCCACAAGGAAGAGGCCAAACTTCAGAGACTCAGAAGCTCGTTTCTAAGGGAATGTGGCACAGGGGCTAAGAATACAGCTTCTAAAGCCAAGATGCTGGCTGAATTCAGGTCCCCAATACGATCTCTGTGAACTCAACTTTCTCATCTGGAAAATGGGTTGATGACAAGTTACAAAGATTGAACTCAAGAGCAGGGCTACCCAATAAAAATTTTATGTGGGCCATGTATATAATTTCCTTGCACCCGAATTTAAAAAGTAAAGAAAAAGGTGTGACATGTAAATAATATTTTATTTAGCCCAATCTGTCCAAAATATTGTCAAATTTTCATTTAAACATCTAATCAATACAAAGATATTACTAATGAGATCTGGGTTTTTTGGACTAAGCCTTCAAAACCCAGGGAGTATTTTACCTTTATGGCACATCTCAATTCAGACCAGCCTCATTTCAAGCTCTTAGTTAGCCACATTTGGATAGGGGCTACCGTGTTGAATAGTAGAGCTTTAAACCATGAGATACATTATATTTATGGTCAGCCTAGAATTGGGGGGAAACAAAACTATTTTAAAATGTTCCATAAATTTAACAGACAATCTCCTTGAGATCTAGGGCTGAGAGGGTGATGGCTTATAATTCCCTCTGCCAGTAAAAGCAACATTCTCTTTTTAAAAAAGTCTAAAAATAAGTGCTCTGACATTTATAATTTTGATAATTCTATCCATCTCAATCTAAACTATCTGTGTGAGGTAATAGGGCAATTATTTTTAGAGCTCTTTAAAATAATTTAGTAGACATAAATATACATGTGGATACACAACTGGGATACACAAAAAGTTGGCTCCAGCCACAGATAAATTATTAATCAATATGGAATGTTAAATTCCAGGGACCAAGTGGAATCATCAGAACAAACCACCTCCTTACTTCATAATGACTCTCATATTCATCACCATTAGTAGCATTAATAACATTCAAAAATAAATACATGGATCCTAGAACATTAATAATGGTAATCTTGTCATCTTTGAAAATTACGAGATGCAGTTACTCTGCACAGTGGGATGCAGATATTATGAAGAAAAATAATTAAAATATTACTTACACATTGGATAGAGCATTGTCTATCATTATTATGTTATCATTGTTGTTGTTATGTTGCCAAATATTGCTTTATGAAGATTTTGCTTTATAAAGCCTCTATGAGACATAAAACCTTTTATGATTTTCCTATTTACTCTGTTAGCAACTTAAGCTCCCGGGACATTAATGCATGATATATCAGATGGAGACGATCAGATTCAGCAACCAGGAAATATATTAACCTGGCTGTGCTGTGGGCCTATGCTCATTAATCTGAAATGTTGAGCATATAATGTGTGTCCTTGAGTCAGATGGATGCCGGGATGGAAAAATAAGTGGAACATCCATTTTAGGCATGCACTTTGTTGGGTTAATCATCGGTAAACATTTACACAAAGATGGAAAGTTCTGTAGACCCAGGTTTCACATGTCTCTGGTACTCACTTCTAGGGCCTCACTTATTTGTGCCATTATAAATTCCTCTGTGTTTGAGACTGTAATGACCAAAGGGAAAATTGTAGTGGACAGTATTATGGGCAATATGGGTTAGTTCAATAAAGATCATACCATGAGGCTTAGTTCTCCACTTCCCATGTAGTAAAACGCAACATCGGCTTGTTGTTATGACTTCAAGATTAGACACCAGGAAGCAGAGTGGCAGTGAGAAAGAAAAGCTGAGTCTGTCACTGTTACCAGCATCTCCTGTCCAGGGAAGGGCAAGATCTTTCCCTTGATCTGCCATTTCCTGGCTCCTCCCAGCCTTGAGGTTCACTTGTTTACAATAGGGGGTGGTGGTGGTGATCACACCTACTAAACAATTTTGTGGAAGGACCAGAGTCCAATGCCCTTCAATGTATATGTACATTATACGTACAGCAGAAGTATCCAATATTATTCTTCTGTGAATATTTAGCTGCATAAAACGTGTCCACATTCATTTCAATCTCTCTTTTAATAAACATTTCATAGGGGTCCATTTATACGATGGACATCAGAGCTGGTTAAATTAGGAGGAGGATAAAGTCCTTTCTCCAGGGCTGTCAGTCTGAGGGGGAGACAGACATATAAGCAAACCGAGCTCAGGCCATGGCAGAAGAGCTGGGCAGTGGTGACTATGCATGGCTGGCATTCTACCAGCCTCCTACTGGGTGAAGAACCCTGCTTTTTAATTTTCTTGTGTAGAATACAGACAACAACAGGATTAGAAATCCTAAGGATAGTGATTTAGTCCCAGTCACTAGATCCAACTACCTTTAGCTGTATGCATTGGAACTGTATGTAGGTATATATCGAATACACAGGCCAAGCCGTGATGGTTAATTTGTTTTTGTGTAGTATTAATATTTCTTTTTGAAGATCTCTACTTTAATGGCTTCTTCAACTGACTATTAATTTCTTAGGTGCACATGGAGAGGGAATTGGCACTGGTGATTTATTTCCTTCAGGTCTTGGCTTAAATGGTCTTCAAACAAAGAGTACCCGAACACCCACCAGAAATAGCCCTTCCTCCACACCCGTTGGCTTTAGACTTGTGTTCTGCTCAATTTTTCTTCATAGCTGCTATTGTTACCTGAGAATTAATATGTTGTTTGCTTCTCCCACTAGAAAATAAACTCAGGCAGGGTGGGACTTTGTTTTATTTGATGGTGTATTCTTAGAGCCTAATATAATGCCTGCTATATAGATGGCTCCTGATAAATATTTTTTGAATGAATGAATACATGAAGAAATAAAACAATCCTTGAGGAAAGAATCACACATGTGTATGGAAAAGCACTTAGACTTCAGAAAGAGATGCTCATGTTTTAATCCTGACCCTCTGGTTTTCTAAATGTGCAGCAATGGGCATATTACTTCTTTTTGAACCTCAGTATTATTATCTATACAATGGGAGTCTTAATTGTCATATAAGATAGTAAGAGCTCTTTCAACATTTCACTATTTGTAGCTAATTATCTCATATGGAAAGTCAAGTCATTTAGTTATCTGAATGGATATTACATAATTGGTTAATTTGGGAAGCTGTGAGAACTGAGATAATATAAGCAAGACCACGGAGCAAGGTAAATGTTTCTTCAACATTAGTTTTAATTCCTAAGTGTTATATTTAAAGGGATTTATTTCATTTATATAATTTTTATGTTTTCTAAATCATCTTTAATCAATATAAGCTAATCAAATAAACATTAATTTCAATCAAGGAAAATTGGAAATATCTTTCCAAACAAGACACCTAGGGAAAATTTTATGCATTTAAAGAATTTTTTCAGGATCACATTGACAGCACTTGATCTTCAAAAAATATTTTCTCTATGTTTAGTCATCATTTTTCATTTGTTTTTCTGTTTACCTAGAACCTATACCTCTAATGTCTTCTTTCTCAGTATTTGGCTATTGTGGAACTTAATATAAGTTGCAAAAGAAAAACATAACAGGAAAGGAATTAGAATTCAAAGTAAATTCCACTCATTTTTAGGTCAGATATAATGTTCATGGAGCACAATAGTTAGACACATTTGTAATAATATCTAGGTTTAAATTTTGTGTGCTTTTGTCTGAATTTCAGATACTAGACAATTTTCAACAAATCCCCAAATGGTGTCATCTAAATTCTAAAGGTATGGAGCCTTCTACAAAGCAATCAGTCCATTTCAGCAATTTAGACAACTGCTCATTCATTGGGAATATAGTCCCATGTATATCAAATCTTTGACTTGATAGGTCTGTCAAATGAATCTCTTTCTGTAATGACTGTTTTACAAATGGGAGAGAAAGTCAGGGCTTTCCCATTCAGCATCAGTCTTGGTTAGGATGGACAAAGGCACAACCTGAGTCTGTCTGAAATCCCTGAGAATAAAGCCAGGGAGTTAGGAGAGCTGGTTCTGATTAGCCTATACAGAGAGTCCAATGTAAATGCTATTAAAAACTTATTGAATGGTATAGGAACTGATTACTTACCCAGGGAGTTCTAAGTAAATCAAAGCAAATTGCCTGAGATTTAATTTAACAAACATTTACCAAGCTTCTGCTCTGCTCCCAGTGCTGTGCTCAGAGCTATGGGAGATGCAAAGATGAAATAGAGGCAGGCTACCCTCCAGGAGCTCACGCTCTCGTTCTGTCTGACCCAGCTCCCCAGTTGTAGCTGGAGAACATTTTACTCACTGATCAAAATTTGAGGCAAATTGTTAAGGGTTCAGAGCATACAGCTAGAGAACCGCTGACCTGCATAGGCGACTGTAATCAATGGCAGAGTATGTTAAATGCTAGAAGGAACATAGAAGAGAGAATGAGTTCCAATTCTGAGTGGGAGTACCAAAGGGGGTTTTTTGGAGACATGGGTCTTAAATGAATACTGGGTCTTCGACAGGCATACACCAGAAGGAAGAATTTTCCATGTAAGGGAAGAGTGGCTGAGTAATACTAAAAAATAGCTATAATGAAGTGCTTCCATGGTGCCAGGCATTGTTCTAAGCCCTTTTCATGTACTAACCCACTTATTTGTCACATCAACTCCAGGAGTAGGTACAGATACAATCCTTAGTTTACAGATGAGGAAAGTGAGGCACAGAGAGGTTAACTAACTTGCCCATGGTAACTCAGCTAGGAAGTAAGGGAGTGAAATGCTAATGTTCTTTATAATGTTTCTGTGCTGCTTTTCAAAGCTTCGAGGTTGGGAAATTTGGGTGTATTCAAGTTTCTGTGCATATATATGCAGGGTTGGAAGATAGCTTCATGCAGGTTTATAAGAGATGTGGTTTGAAAAGTAGGTGGGGAACAAATGTGAAGATATTCTATAGGAAATGCAAGCCATAAAAGGTTATGGAGAAAGTCTCTCTTTTAGGAAGAAAATATTGTCAGTTTAATATTGAATGTAATACAGGAGAAAGATATTAAAATAAGAGAGGCCAGTGATTAGTCTCTTGCACTAATACAGGTGACATATGGGTAATGAGGGACGTAGACCTGTGGTGATGGGGACAGAAAAGAGGGGACGAAGAAAAGAGACATTAGGAAGACAGAGTTACAGTATCACAGCAACCTTCTCTTGCTGCACAGAGTGTTCTTGTGCTTCCTGCCTAGATAGGGCAAAGCTACTGTTGACCAAAGTTGTGTGGACTTGACAGCTCCATGACTGAGGTCTCAGACAAAATGCTTGGTTTAAGACTCAGCCCTTTGTAGCAGAGTCTAAAAGGACTTCTCGTACATTTTTGTAAACTGAACATAACCCTGTTAATGCCGTGGTCCCAGGACACAAGCTGACTATTGAGAGTCCAGCCATTTTGGGGTATTTCTGAGTTCTGGGCTTATGAGCAAAAATAAAAGAGAGGAATAAGAAATTACTTTAGTCACTTAAAATTCTGGATTTCATGATCTCTAAAGCTCTTTTTAATTCTAAGATTCCAAACTTTTTTCAAATCTTGTGTTTACATTGGTATCAAATGAGTTAAAATCTTAAACACATTTTCTTATACTATATTTTATTCAAAATGTTTTGCCTTAAATGTAAAATGGATTGTCAGATGAGAGCACATTCTCTCTTGATGTCATTTTCTCTACTAAAAATGGCAAATACACTTAAAAAAATGAAACATGAGAAGGTGTTTTAACTTCTACCCAGTAGTTAGGATGTTTTAGGTCTGAGTGATGCTGCTGGGTTAAGGAGTAGTTCTGCTACAAGTACTTAAAATGGGAACTTATTTGGATAATTTCTGATATTGTTCTGACTCCAACAAGACATTAGAACAATAGTTTTGAAGCAATGGCTGTTTGAAACCACCATTGGGAGAATAATAAAAAGGCCATGGAAAGATAACTAGCCTTATAAATTCTAGAATCCCAAAGTTGCCCAAATAATTTCATAAGGGCAAAACTGCCTTTACAGATCCTGAATTATTCAGACATGTACTTTGGAGGAACACGGCTTTAGTATGCTAAAGAGGTTGTTTAAGGCGTCTGGGGTCACTGCAGATATTAAAAATTGGTACCAAGACTCTAGACTACTAATCAGACAATGGCAGAAGGCCTCAGACACACTGTGGAATTCCTAATAATTCGAACAGGATCTGGTCAATTGTTTTTTTAAGTACAGAAGCAACACATCCACGTATAATTAGTGATACATTTGTGCGAAAATTTGTGCATCCATTTCAACATTCTATAAGCCATGAGGAAACAGAGCTTTGGTGTGTAAGAAAAAGCATTCTAATGGCTAGCCTGATGGTAAAGTAACCCCTATGGTGAAGTTATAATTACAATTTTGTCAAGAGAGAAATGAAGTCAAAGTTTCACAGGGAAGAAAACCTATTTACGAAAAAAATATTATGCTTTTCATTTGATAGAAAAGTAATTATTGCAAAGGAACTCCTGGAAGATCATGGAGACTGTCACCCCCTCTTTAATAAGTCCTTGTGGCAGTTAAGTGGGGATCAGGAGTATTCTTTATCAGGTTTGCATTCAAGTAGCACTAAATCTATGCAGGTAGGAATTAAATAGTATCTGAGTTTAATTAAAATTATAAAAAAGGAGAAGAATGGTTGGTAGACTGCTCGACTGCATTTTAACCAGTAACCTCAGACCCTAATTAGAAATGCTTTTCATATCTTCTCTGTGCAAGGGCTTAATCTGACGTGAGTCTGTGAGCGAGGGCTTGGGGACCGGTGTTAATTCTGCATTCGATCTTGGTTTGTATGGAGGCGGGCGGCGCTGATTGACCGCACCGAAGCACAGATCCCATGACCTTGCGGGGATTTTCATGTGAGGTGTTAATTGAGAGGGTGGGTTAATCTTTGAGCATCATTGTCCCCAAGCTCTGGGCAAAGTTTGTGCTTCGTTTCCTTACTCAACAGTACATTTGATCTCTACCTTGTCCCTCTATGACAGTTTCATAAGCCCACCACAAACTCTCTCTTGATAAATTTGTTGGGGGAAGATAAGCTCTTGCCCTCTTGTTTGATTTCATGAGCTTGTTTTCGTGCCCAGCTCAAAAGAGAGAGGAGTGTCTCCCTGAATTATATTCAAGTCCTACTTAGAGGCAGATAAATGAACACACAGTAAAGATCTCGGCTTCTCCTTCCTGCCCCTCTGCCTGCCTCTCCCCCTCCCCTTCCTTGGTTGCTTCAGTCTCTCAGGAAAGAAAAGAAAAGACTCATCCATTGGGAGATGAACAGCATCAAACACGAGAAGTAAGCAGGAGTCAAATTCGAAGGAGAGGTTTCAATGGTATTCCATCCGAGTGCTGTGACAATGTTATTATTATTATTTTTTTTCCTCTGGTGCAGAAATCCCAGAATAATTAGAAAATCAGGGAGACATAATAGGGGATAGTACTTTCGTAACAATACACACAAACATACACACACGAGTTGTCATCTAGCACTTGTGTAATGTACAAAAAGACAGCCCATCATTTTTGCTTTTTTAAAAATAAATAATGAATGACTTTTTTCATGTGTTATTGTACAGCCTTGTCATTTCTATCGTGAGGAGTACATTTTTACTCGAGGCAGGATTAATGTATACTGGCTGACCTTAAAAATGACTCCCAAGTGAGCAGGATGGGCGTTAAAAGAAGCAGAAGTAATGTTGTTCACATAGGAAATACAGGGTAATAATGATTTTTTAAAAAAGAATTATAAAAAAGCACAAACGTTAGCTGTCCTTGACATGCAATGCCTTTCTCTTATTTGTTTCATTCCACCAGCTGTAGATGAGTTTAATTACACTGCTTCAAGACGCTTTCTAGCGCCATTACTGAAATGCTGACAGAACTCAGAGGAGCAGTGCTTGGCGATGGGCAAACACAGACTCCACCCCAGGGGCTGAAGGGAAGAGCGGGGCTGTCGCCATATCTGATCATACAGCGGGTCACTGGGCCTTGCCGGTGACAGGCTTCTGCCTTCTCCTTTTCTGACACCGCGAAGCAAGGGTGAAGAGAGAGGAGGAGGGAGTTCGAGGTGACTGGTCCGTAAGAGTTGTCACTTTCTCTGGCCATCACCAGAATAAGCTGTAGCCACTGCTCCAGTCAGGATGACTGGCTTCCCCCCAACAATCCCCCCTCTCCAGCCCCTGCCTGTACCTTACTCCCTTTTTTCCAGACTGGCTTTCAATGATTTTGAATGGTATAGTTAATTAACATAAGAAAAAAAACCTCTGTTATTTGAATTGAGTTCATTTCAAAGAATATGGATAAAGTAATATTCATCCTCATCCTCGTAATAATAAGTTAATGACTTTAACATTTAAAAGTGTTTTTTGGTTCTGATAATAAAACTAACCTTTGGCCGACACAGTTCCAGAATCCTTTCCCCCACACTAACGGATTTAATACACTGAAATCGAATCGTTTCCTTAACAAATTCCTGGATATTCAGATTCCTCCAAACCACACAGCTATCGTGGCTGGAGAAATAGAAACTGTTATTACTTGCCAAACACGTTATCAACTTTTCTGCAGCCTTGTGTTCTTGAGGGATGAATCCTTTTCCCTACCTCTTGGTTCTTCAAAGACATTATCCTTCCCCTTTATTAGACTTTTGACTCCTTTGCAAACTCAGGACCTAGATTCAATGTGCGGAGATGCAGGTTTCACTCTAGCCAGGTTGAAAATGCAGCAGACCTGTCTAAGGGCACGTCCATTTTAGCCATTTGTCCTGCACTTGCCTTAAATGGAACCCAAAGCCTACAGTCTCATCAGCATTGCAATCAGCTCCCTTACCTCCAGGCCTAGAGTCTGTGTGAGTTAGGGCAGTGCCACAGGGAAAATCAATCTTACAACAACCTGTTCCATCACTAACTCCAAGTTCAGGAAGGCAGCTGTGGAAGGCAGTCTACCCTCCAATATCCTGTCGCTGCTGATGCTGAATCTTGAGCCCCGCTTTCAAACTAAAGTTTTACTTTGGCTTCTTGAAGGAAAAGATTTCAGAAACCGGGTAAATGGCCTGGGCCTCCATGAAAGGAATCAAGACAGAGAGCCAAGAGTGGAGGGAAATTGAGGATATGACAGAGGTCACAGTGAGTTCAAACAAAATTTGGCCCGCAGAAGGCAAGAAAAATCCTCCGGTGACAGGTGCCATCTTGTGGGTCATTCTGCCACTTCTTATAACAAGAATAGATAAAGGAGGAATAGATTCTTGGAGGCTTAGAATTGGAAAAGTAATTTAAAGAGATGTGAGTGGAGTTGGCTCTGTGTTTTCCATGATACCATAAGCATCAATATTTTGCTCCTCAGCTTGCAGTATTATTAAGAAATTGAAAGGAGTGTATAGAAGGAGAAAGCAATACTTGTATAAGGCAAAATTACTAATTTAAGTACAAGAAGTTCAGGACATAGAATTTCTTTTTTTCTTTCAGTTTTATTGAGATGTATTCGACATACAGCACTGTATAAGTTTAAGGTGTGTGGCATAATGACTTGACTTACATGCATGGTGAAATGATGACCACGATAAGCTTAGTGAACATCCATACAGATACAAAATGAAAGAAATAGAACATGTATTTTTTCCTTGTGATGACAACTCTTAGGATTTACTCTTTTAACAACTTTCATATATATTGTACAACAGTGTTAATTATATTTATCACATTGAACATTACATCCCTAGTACTTATTTATCTTGTAACTGGGAATTTTTAAGGAAATAATCATTTTAAAAAATCTTGAAATGTTTACTGCTTTAAAGACATAGGCAAAATAAGTTCTTGCTCAGGCAAGACCCAGACCCCAAAACTACGTCAGTTAAAATGTGTCAATTCCAAGGAACACATTACTAACATCTTTACGCACATTTAGTTTATGCAGATACTCTGTTCGGCAAATTTCTTTGAGATAATTACTTTTGAATTGGCTCCCTTGTAATACACAGGTCCACAAAAATAAGATCTCATCCCTTTATCTTGAATTGGAGTGTCTAATGGTAAAGAAACAAGCTACCTTAAATAGCTAAGAGGTTAGCATTAACAATTGAGGTTATAATTCATTTTTTTTTTTTCCCATTCATGAATTTCCTGTTTGGGTTTTTAGCTCTTTTAGAGGCTCTCATACTCTAGAAACAGGCAGTAAGAAATGTATTTTGTCTGGGCGGGGGCGGGGGGAGTGTGGTTGAATAAGCATCCCAGAGCTAGCCCCAATGTCTGTGCTACAATACGCAAAAAAATGAACTCTTCTGCTTTTTAGAACAAAGTGATAAAATGACTTAAGAAATAGGAGCCCCAGTCTCTACGTTGTATCAGTCAATACAATTTTATTACATGCAATGCAACTTTATCTTTACACATTTATAGATAAAATATCTCATTAGTTTGTAGACAATTGCGTTTGGACTGTAAATTTCATTGTCCTGTACTTAAGTCTTCAGATAGGGTCTATGTTTCTTGTTTCTTGTGTTTCAAAGGACAATTAACTTAATAGTGAGCTGCTGTGAGCCTTTCTATTAGCTTAGCTCAGAGGGAAATTGCGAAGTATCTAGTCTTCCCTTTGGTTATTTCCAGACCTTCAGGGGTACACTCCTGACAATGGGATTATACGGAATAATTGTAGGATTCCTCAGCAAAATATTTGGGTACTTTTCTGGGACCCCCAAATCTTCTGCTGGTATGTTATTTTCAAAATAGAACATGGATCTTATTTTCAAATTCTTCATGGGAAATTCTGACATTTTAATAAGGGACCATGACAACTTTATGCAAGGGTCATAAAAACAGGCTGATTTTAAATATGGCCCTTCCTTTGCATCTGGTTTTTCTGGCTCCATCCCCCCACCTTTGGGAGGAATATCTAACGGAGCAAGAGATACTGTATTCCATTATGAATCAGCTTTGTGATCCCAGCCCAAGGTTTTATCCGAGCATGAACCATCTGGCTTTTCTCGGGGTGAAAGTATGTCAGCTCTCCCCCAGAATTTCAGCATCAGGCAAAGGGGCGCGGGCTGGGGGCCTTCGCTAGAGAGCTAGCCTCTGCCCTTTGAACTTCTCCACCTTCCCACCAGTTCCCCCAAAACAACGCTGCAAGAGACAGGAGTCAGCCCCTGAAAAGCATACCAGACATTTTTAAACACAACCCTGACATTTCCTCAGAATTTCCATAGCTAAGACTCTTCCCGCGCACAATCTCCCCTCCATCCCCCCTTCAATCAAATAAGGCACCCGCTCTCTCCTGCTACTGCAAAGAAGGAAGGAAAAAAAAAAGTTGGCAATTTAATTCAAACAAAAGAAGCTTGAAATCTATAAGCACAGCAACTCCGAGGCTTCTGGCAAATAGAATTCTAATTAGTATGCTGCTATTTTTCTTTTAGACAGATGAGCGATGCCCCCTATTGACTCTAGCAGGCAGGCTGGTAAGGGGAAAAAAAAAAGGAGGGGGGCAGGTGGGGGCTAGCCAGCAAACACTGCAGATTGCAAATTATATTGCAAACCTTGCCAAGTCCCGGCTCTTGGCATCAGATTTTTAATGACACCCTGGAAAAGGGAAAAAGAAGCCCTCAGCTAAGGGATAAAAATGAAGGGTTTTACACTGTGATAAGTCTTCACTTAAAACCCAAATGGCCAAGTGCACATTAGGGTTTTAAAATATTCATAGATAGAAGTGAAAATGAGGATACGAGGAGGAAGTACATTTGTTGCTTGGTCAATTGACAACTCATTCTGCATATTAATACAGAGTGATGATCTAATTTTAAAGGGATAGCCTATCCTTCCTTTCTTTCTTTCTTTTTTTTTTTTTTAATATGACTTTTGATTACTCTGAGACTAAGGGCAAAACATCACAGAAAAGTCTAGCAATGACACAGAATGACGCTTTCTTTTGATGTAGACCTGGGACTAACTACTTCTTTGGTCAAGAATTCTGGGCGCTCGAAAACTAGGCTTCCCTTCTTGTGTAATCTCTCTGATGTGTCTCGACTGAGCACTTTGATTTTTTTTTCCCTTTTTTCCCCCCCTCTTTTCCCTTTTGCAGTACATGAGGCCTTTCACAGTTGTAGGATTTTATACACAAATAGACAGATCATCACAGGCAGGAAGTCCATTCTTTTAATAATTAGGCCACCCTCTGTTCCAAGGAACCACTTTTGGCGTATATGCTCCTGTGTTGAAGGTCTGAGCGCTAAGGAAAAGCAAAAAAAATGTGAAAGAGGAAAACATTAGCCTTTATGCAGGTCCAGATACCATCATGAGTGGAACAATCAGGGCCTCATGAATTGCTTTTAATTGAAAATCCTAAAATATATATTCTAATATATCCATCCACAGAGTATACGTGGGGGTGATGACGAATCTATTCTGATTATTTCTTTGAACAAATTTAAATTGGATTTTATCTTTGCAGAACATCAGAGGTGCAGAAAAAGCACTTTCAAAGTTCTAAGAACCATTTTGACTTTTCTAGCTGAATATCATGTTTTTCATGACTTATTTCCATGTTTTTGTCCTAAGTGGGCAAAAGGACATACGTCGATGCTGTGAAGCAAGGGAATTTTCCAATGCAAAGGAGTGTGAAGCCTTCAAAAAACAAAGTGATGGGTATAGAAGCAAAGTGCTAAGCTATGTGGTCATACTAGCCTAGAAGTGGAGATGGGGTGCCTAGAAAGTCAGGTACCAGCTACCTAAGGAAACAAAGTTACATTCAGTTCCCCCAAGAATGAATGGGATAGTTGAAAAAGATATTTTTCAAAAACGATTTCAAAAACGATTCCAGATTTTCCAGGATGCTTTTGCCATTGTTAGGAGAAGGCGACATATTTTTGTTGGGCCCTCAATGATGTTCTTAGAATCAAAATTTTTTGTGGAAAAATCAGAAAGAATGGCACTGGGTCCTACAAGGCAATTGGAACTTGACTTAGACAAAATAAACCCATAAGCTATTTAGTTTAAAATGTGGAGTTTTCTTTATATGTAAACTTACTTAAAACATTTTATTTAAAGCAACCCCTTCTCAGGTCACTTAGGAACAGCTCAGAAAGGCACACACACACATTTTTGTTTTTGTATTTTTCAGAGGTTACCTGCAACTCTTGTTGCATGAGATTGTTTTGGGTCATAGGAAGTTCACAATCACCATTGTTGGAAGCTGCTGGGAAACACAGGACTGTTTAAGTTTTAAAGAATTACCTTTACATGCCATCCTGAAAAGTCACCTTATCTGATCCCTTAGTGAGGAAGTCAGTATTTTAAGGAGAGTGTTTCATATATCTGAATAGGGAGAGAAAAGACTGGTCAAGTCTTTAGCATATGAGACCAGACACAAAATTCAGGGGCTTTTCATAAGGATGGTGATGCGGAGAGTCAAGTGTTGCTTTTGAGAGGGATACGGCCATTGACAAAAGGGGCAGTTTCCTATCAATTATCAAAACTTGCAATTACTCCTGACAGAGCTGCATTTCTGTGAAAAACTTTCTCCCTTCCCCTCCTCCCCCTTCAACCTTACATACTGGTTGAATTCTGTTTCAGGTGAAGGGAGGTGACAAGCAATTTTAGCACCCGATGGCTTAAAGGAGTTCAAATGACCACTGAAGTCATATTAACTTGTCAAATTGACCAGTATTTTCTGTCATTGAAACATTAGAATGAATAGCTCCAGACAATAAAATTGTTTCAATTATACTGCATTAGGCCTGGGCACAAGTAAGTAAAGATGCAGAAGGCAAAATAGGGAGCAGCGGTCCAGCAGTTCTAGAATACTGACAGTAGAATTCCACTGGAAACCATTTAAATTCATACTTGTTAGGGGGACATAGGCAGTAGTGGGGTATGAATTGCCATTAGGAGAAGTGGGCAAATAATTCCACACCAGTCCAAAAAAGAATGTAACTGTTCATTGCTGTAATATTGGCTATGGATATGAAATAGATTAAATGAAGTTACCCAGAGTAGTAAATTGGTGTTAATTATACTGAGTATTAATTGAGATTTCTTTTATAAATAGCAAAGGAAGAGAGGTAAAAAGGAGCAATTTTCATAGTCCAAAATGAATACGGTTCTGTTCACCCTTCTGTTTGCACCAGAAGAGATATTGATCCTTTTCAGTCTCCCCTGCTTTGTTTCTCTGAAGATGGAAGCTGCCTGCAGGAGAGAAGATGGGAAGCTGATGTGGATTCGTGCACTGTTGCAGGCTGCTGCAGAGGGGGACGGCCAATTCAAAGTTTCCCAGTGGGATGGAGTGTTCGTGTGTATGTGTGTGTGTGTGTGCGTGCGTGTGTGTGTGTGTGTGTGTGTGTGTGTGTGGCATTGCCCAGACTTCAGCTCTCTGACTACCAGACCACTCAGCCCTACTCATATTATGCCAGAACTCTGGCTCTCCTACTCAAGCAATGCTTAAGATGATGTGTTATTCCCCATCCAAGAATCTTAGGATTGGGTGGCAGGGCAAATGGCAGACAGCGTAATTGAACAATGTGGGTGAGGGGCAAGATGTGGGGAGTAGATTGACATCATCTCTTCTTTTTATATCAAAGATCCATCATGTGTTCGAGAGATGTATATATTTTTATATACCTTTATAATGACACTTTCTTCTACATCAAGGAAGAAGAGGGCCATTGAATGAAAATTATTATTATAAGGAAATACATTCTTACTATATACTTAATTTTATTCCTCTAGAGTTGGAGTTACTGTAGTTTTTTTTTTTTTTTTTTTTTTTTTTTAATCCAGGCAACCTAGATTCTAGCCTATTCTGGTGTGGCCAAAGTTCATAATCCTTAATATTGTAAGTAAAGATGTTTTTGTAATTCTGTTCCATCTAGCTTAGCCATTGAATCTGACAATGTTTATTGAACAGCTATTATGTTTATTGCACTGTTCTGAGAACTGCAGGGGATGGAAAGACAAAGAAGATGACATAGCCTTGACTCCAGGGAGTTCACAGTTGCCTGTGTGTGTGCACATTTGTGTGGGTGTCCAGGTGTGAACCTGGACAAGTGTGCATTTAATCTTAAGAGAGGGTAGGTTATGATTTGCCCCTGTTGCTTACCATACCATTTAGAAATCTCCTGTTAATAGTGGCCTTTCCTTGTTTTTCTTTTACTTAGGTGTAGTGACAGGCATTCTAACTGCCATGAAATTCTTCCCTTTGGAAGTTAAACCAGGAAGTCACATTGGGCAGCTGCTCACCTCGGTGGTTGTATCTCTATTTTGCAGTAATCATGATCTGAGGTAAATGACATTTATGTGTGCTTTACAGTAACCTGTTTAAAAACCCATTTAAAATTTCACACTGAAAGTCATAGAAATGTCTTAAAATATATCGGTTTCTTTGTGACTCCAGTCATTTCTTAGTTCTTTTCCGAACATGTCCTGTGTATATACATTATGCATGATGTAAAGAAAGCCACACATATAATGATTTACTGCATTTTTTATTTTTTTATTTTTATTTTTTTTGCGGTACGCGGGTCTCTCACTGTTGTGGCCTCTCCCGTTGCGGAGCACAGGCTCCGGACGCGCATGCTCAGCATCCATGGCTCACGGGCCCAGCCGCTCCGCGGCATGTGGGATCTTCCCGGACCGGGGCACGAACCCGTGTGCCCTGCATCAGCAGGCGGACTCTCAATCACTGCACCATCAGGGAAGCCCAATTTACTGCATATTTATGCTACAGTCATATCCCAAGGTAATTCTGTAGTCAGGACAGAGCACATCTTACTCTTCTGTAACTACTGGATTGATACAGTACATTCAAAAGAGAGCATTGGGGGTGAGAAGTTGCAGCTGAAAGGGAAAATCAAGAAATAGCAGTAGCATTGCTTTTGTCTTCAGCCTGCTCTTCAAGATGAGATTCTCCAGTGGGTGGGAGACCTACGTTCCACCTCCCAATTCTGGTGATAGCCCTGCTGGTTACACTTTGCAATTACCTTTTTAAAATGCCAATTAACCCATTCAGTGCTGTTTGGCATCCTGTGAGCAGTCAGTAACGACAATTTTGCACACACTAGCTGGAGAGTAAGAGATTCACGTGCAGGCACACACATGCAGGCACACACATGCACACACACCCCTGTGCACACACACACACACACACACACACACAGAAGTGAAGGGCAGGAGGGAGGAGGATGACCCCAGAGTCTGGGGATGCTGCAGCAGCCCTGGTAGGTATTATCGCGGTACTTCGTGTTATGTGGGAGTTTAATATTTGTTTTCCATTGATAAAAATCAAAAATAAGCAGATGCAATGGGATTCCTATGCCACTGAGATGTCTCACAAAGACCTGAATGTACAGATATTATTCACAAGAAAGAAAGCGGTAAATGAGATTTGGCAATATCTCCCCGCTTGTAATTCTCTCTCCCCAGCTTGAAAAGCAACTGCAAGTTAATTTTAACCATATCGCTTTGGCTGTTATATTTAGTGTTTACTCTGAAGAAAGTAGCGTAGATTTAAACTCCGCATTTTCTATTTCGAGGCAATTAATAAAATTACTGTTTACTTCCATGGCATCTTCTGCCTCCAGCTTCAAATCACTTCTCCAGCACTTTCTCATTTCTTCTGCCTAAGGGGTACACTGAGCAGGAGATGGGTGTGTTTATTTTATTTTGTGAGTGAAGAAACAGAAGCACAGAGTCCTCCCTGCCTGGGTCCATAGGACACTTGGGGGTGGAGCCTTCCTAGGAGACCTTCTTGTCAAGGTGAAGTGTGCGTAATGCTGGCTTGGAGTTCATGGTGTGGTTGTCTGGAATTCTGGCCTTCGGATGGAACACAGTCAAAACTCACAGGGATTTTGACTGACTTGCCAATGAGAGATGGAATGGAGAGATGAAAATACTACTCTCGTGGTAAGAGGCACTTTCACAAGCAGTAGGTGTTCCTCCTTCCCCAGGTGTGCACAGCTATATTCCCCAGATGTGCCTTGATGAACTCATTGCCGAAGATGGTTTCCCAAACCCAGAGCTTGTTCCTATGGAATAAAATGACTTAGGCCAACAGTATGAATGAAATGGCAACATGCATCCCGGTTTCTCTGGCCCCAAAGCTGACCTGGAGTTCCAACTCGATGGGGTATAACCAGACGACTGTTAGGGAGGAGAAGACAAGTAATTTCAATCCTCTGATCAAATATAAACACCAAGGAGCAAGTGGATTTGTCACACTCAAGCTTTTATCTATTAAAGGTTGTTTTTTATGCTAGTCTGTATTTGAGAAGTTTTAAGCAACTGTCCATTAAAATATTGATTTGAAAAAATATATATATTGATTTGAAGAATTACCCAAGCTGAACACAAATAGAGTTGTACATTTTACACAGTTAATTCATGCGCATTTTGTTTTCTGGACTGCTATAATTTTACACCAGTAAATGGCAATGTTTCTCTGCATTTGACATGTTTTCAAAGCTTCAGAAGTGAATTTCCAGGTGGTAGACAATGACTTTTCTCAACAAGTAGAATAAGTTGAGTTGCTGACACACTGTTGCACTTTTCTGTACACATAAATACAGATGTGATTGGTCTGTGTTTCAAGTAAACTGTTTTTTTCTTTAGCTTTTGTCAGAGTGTAATTTTTCCATCTTTTGTGCTGCCAGAAATAAGAATTAAAACGGACACTCTAATTTTCCTCAATACTGAAAAGGGGTAACAACCCAAGAGTGGAATTAGATAGGCTGTGAATTACAGCCAGCCAGGCATTGCTAGTCACGTTTGCCTAGTTAGCTCTTAAACTTGGACATTTATCCCTAAAATGAAGAAAAACAGTTTATAAACAGGGTCTAATAAGGCATATTAAGTCTTAGAGGGGACCGAGGTGTATGGACGTTCTAAGTCTTTCTTTGAGCCACAAGAAATAGAACAACTGAAATCTAGTACACACTTTCCCACAGAATCCTGATACTTCGTATTTTAAAAATGCCATGAAACAATAAAGTCTTAGGCAATGTTAGTGGCTTCTGCAGTTTTAGAAAGAACAATATCTATTGTTCCAGACAGTTTAGAATGCTCTACAGTGTTTAATTTTAAAGTTCTCCCCAAGCCTCAGGGTGTGTGTGTATGTGTGTGTGTGTGTGTGTGCATGTGTGAGAGTATAGTTAATATGTGATTTAATCTGAATCAAGACAAAAGGGGATACATTTTGCGTATGTTGGAAAAAAATGTAAAAAATGAAGGCATCTAGTACTCATAGAGGAAAAAAAGCAGAAAGGAGAAATAATTAATTATAAGGACATAGTCAATCCAGTCTATGGTCTAAATCAATCAGATCCAAAATGGAGATTTACAACTGAGACCACCCTGGGTTTGGAATTTATTGTAAAATTTCCATATATTATACAAAGAATGGTCAAGTAAAGGAAGCTGTAACTCATGATTCTTTCTCTCTCTTTCCCATTTTCTTTCTCCCTCCTTTATATGGTGGATCACAATTGAATTTTAAGGCTAGTTCACTGTTTTCTAGTAGTACATACACAGAGAATATAATACATCATGGAAACAACTGGAGAAATTGTATTTTAATATTATTGGTATTTTCCCCAAATAGTCCTTTCAACACATACAAAAACAACCAGGCTGGGTGTGGAGGTATTGTTTTATATGCAATGGTCTGTTGCATTCTATCAACTGGGAAAAAAAGATTACAACTAATGTCTGGACCCTGGAGCACCAGGAGTTATAACAGATGTTCTTTGGACAGTTAAAGTACAGGCAGTTGACATATTTAGGGTGATGTGTTGTAGAGTGGAAGCAGACAATGTGAATTGGAGGCTCTTATGTTTTAAGTAATATGAATATGATTATAGAGTTGTCAGTGTTGCAGGGATACTGTAACATATTTTAAATATTGCTTGTTAGCTCTTTATGAAGGTTAAATAATAAAACAAGGGTTAACTGGGGTTCAGCTTGTTACAAAGCAATAAAGTCAACTTTATTATATCTATATTTATGGATAAAGAATGTATCTGTGTATCTACGTATGTATGTATCTATCTGTCCATCCATCTATCTTTCTTACTATCTTTCTAAATGAACTGAGAACACGAAACATCCTCTAGATAAACATGAGACGGCGTAAAAAAATTCATTGCGGAACTTCTGGGGAAATTGCCTTTTCATGTGAATTAACACAATTATTCTAGCATATACTAAGAAATAAAGTTTAGTGGGCAATCACATGAATGCTTTCCTTCTGGAAGTTTTCTCAATTATTTTCCCCCAAAGAGAAGACAGTTGTTGAATAGTGTATGGCACTCAATATAAATATCTCAAAAACATGAACACTGCTGAAAGAACAGAATGAAAATAATAATTTGTATGATGCTCTCCAGAGGATATATCTACAACATGCCTGCTTTCTGATCAAAAAGTAGAGAGTAACAATGCTATTTTCTTCATTTTATGGCAAAAGGTGCACATGAGGTTTTTGAAAGACAATTTCACTGACACACGAAAAATAAAAAAATATCATGTTAATGGAAATTTCTCTCTTCTCGATCAACCCAGCGCACATTAGAAATGTATGTGTAACACTGTAGGTGCAAACTACACTAGGTGGATGGATATTTACCCAAGGAAATTTGAGCCACGGCCTTTCATTTTCAGAGAGCTGCTACCTAATCTCAGTGTGGCATCCAGACAAAGGACACCTCATTCCTCTTGTGTCTGAACTGCGAACCAACGCTTTGTGAACCACCTAAGCGATTAGAATAATGGGCTGGGGAAAAAAAAAAAGATAAAATACAAATTTCACTCAGATCTGCGTTGGATTACTTCCTCGTGCCCCTGCCTTTATTGAGCGATTTGGAGTTTCATTAGAATTCAGAATTCCTGTAGAAAGAGAAACCACGGTGGCAGGGACATCTCTTTCAAGGGGATTGCAGGCTGACCCATCAAAATGAAAAGGCTCAATGTTGTGGTGACAGGTCCCCAAGCAGCCCTGAGTGACAGCTTCATTTCAGGAGTTCTCCGATGAGGTTTGAAGTGAGGGGGGAGAGGTAGTGCTGGGGACACTTTGTTCCCTAAAAGTGTCAGAGTCAACTCCGCGGTTTACAGACCAGGGGTGGAGGCATCAAAGCAAGCAAAAACGAGCCTTTGCTTACCCATCTCCAAATCTATTATTAATGTCTCACCAATGTCCACTCCACGCAAGGTTTCACTTAAGACTTAAGAGTTCTTACCAAGAGATTCCTTTTTATTACAGATGTGGTAAGAAATAAAAAAGAGATAAGGAAGAAAGCTCTGTGAAGAGATTACAGCCAAAAGGTACAATGCTCTGCCTGGACACTTTTTCCAAAGGAATCATGATTTAAGTAGGGCATTCTCCCACAGATACTCCAGTGGAAATATTATGAAACTATGAACGGAAGTCTAGCTTCGAAAAGTGTAAGCTATTTCTGTTTGATATGATCTAATTTGAACCACAGTAATAATGAAAAATAATAATGCATAATGGTTGCTCATAATTGTGCATTTGCTATCCTGGGATACATTTTGTACACCTTCTCTAGAAATAGGACACCTGATAATGTGAAGTGGCTATCTACAACTCTGTGGATGGAAAGTGATCAGATTTTTGTATTTCTGAGGCAGTAAATATTCACTGAGTCACTTTTCCCACCTTCCAGTGTCCCAGTCACTAACGAAAGGCAGTTTAGAAGAAGCACACAATAGACAAATTTCAGCTGCCCCATACAGCATTTTTCTCATCACGCTACCCCATTTGTATCTTTCATCTCAAGAACAATAGTCTCATGGATAAGGGAAAATTACAAATGTATGCATACTTTCTTAAAATAATAGTCATAATTTTGAAAAGTCTTTTTTAAAAAGTATAATAAATAATTTATATGGAATGCAGATACAAAGAACTCTCTTTTCCCAACTACATCAAAATTCATGCATCATATTTCTTATTATATTCCAAGAAAAGTATTTCCCTTGTCTCTGAGTGTCGCATAATAAAACCACAGCACAGCACTGTTCTTAAGATGCATATATTGTTATTATTTATCATTATAATTGTTTTTAATGGAGCAAAAGAGCCTAGAGTGGCATAAATCTATTGAATTGCCAGAGGGTGAGCTGGGGATAATCTTAGAAAACTTTATCCTACATATTTTTGTTTTACCCATTTTCTTATGTTTTACATTTTCCTTCAATAAATGTGTATATGCTATACATTAGAACTGTCTTCAAAAAATCTTTACATCTGATCCTATCTTTCCAACAATTTACCATATACTGTGTCCTACAAAATTAAGAGAACAAAGAAATTTATCTTTTCTATGGGAAAAAGGAGACCTTTTAAAAACCACATACATTTTTAATCAATCAGAATATTAGGCTTCCTTTGATTTCAAGGAACTTCATTTGTGTACAATGTGTGCCAAAAAAATGCAAACTATTTTTCAAGCATTAATAATGTTGGACTTTTTATTCCATGTTTCTAGTGAGAGTAGATTCCTATTAATTTTCTTTGGATTCTTTTATTTTGGGGTCTTAAAATTTTGTGGTCTCTGAGGAAGTACCAAATATCCATGTGAAATAGTGAACAAAGAAATTATTTAAGTAAATCCAGCAAAACACAAATTATTTGTAAAATATATTTGCTTCAAATATCTAGGCATATCTGTGTAAATAGTTGAGTAAAAGTATGCTGACTTATTCAGAAACACAGATAAGGTTTCTCCCTCACTTTGCCAGTGAGAGGTAACTACTAGTTTAATTTGTAAAGGTTACCTGTATCTCTATGGTAGGTCAGCAGGAAGAAAGTAATGTAAGCTGGGAAGTTTCCTGCTTGACTCTGATGTTTTTATTTTCATCCCATCCATTACACAACTATTTATTCAGCACTTACTATAACCATAATGGAAGCCTGAGAGTAAATAGGCTTTGATACTCAGTAAGATGAAGGTAGAATCCAACTTTCATGAAAGGTCACTGTTCTTTGGACTTATCTCCTTTCTCTTCACACAGGAAGCCCTCCCTTAGGAAATAAACATTTCTTATTTTTCCTTATTCCTCAGTTAATATCAGGAACTCTAGCAGGAAAGTACCAAGTTAGATTTTAGATCCTTATGGTATTATTTTATCCTTTCTAGATGAACTCCTAATATATTAAGTTCTATTAAAATGACAATTTAGGTAATGTAGGTATATCAGAAATGGAGGCAACTGCAGATTAGATATGAGGTGTGGGAAGAGGGCAGGAAAGTAACTAATGGTTCTAGGAAAAAAAAAAAAAACACCAGAAAATTAAACTGCAATGCTGGGAACATATCAATATATGTTGTCCTAAAAAAATAAAATGCTGCTTACTGAAAGTCTACTCATGACTGTATCTTTTCCCTGAAAATTGTGCTCGTAGTGAACTAGAACATCACATAGAAATTCACACCCAACTCACTGCAGTATCATTCCTAATAGGTTGTGGAAGACCTTTTTATTGTGTGAATAGAAAAATATATTCTATATATGTTTGCATAAATAGAATAATATATTACATATATGTATGCATGTATTGATAGATGGATAGATAGATATTCATGGAAAACAGATCTATATCAACTTTTTTTATGGTTGCATGATATTCCACCATAGGGGTGTTGTATGACTTATTTAATGTGTATTTAGCTTGTTTCAAAAATTGGGGCAAATAGCATGCAAAAACACCCTTGTATATGTTCATTTATTTCTTCTCTGATTTTTTCATTGAAATAAACGTTAGAAGTGGAATTCTTGGGTCAAATATCAGGGCTGTTTAAAATTTCACTGCACATTGCCAGCTGTCCTCTGGAAAAGGAGTAACAATCCACATGTTGATGGGCTATATGTTAAAGAGCTTGTTACTACATATCCTTGCCAAAATGATGTTATCACTATCTAATTTTTACATTCTAATATGTGAAAACTTAGATCGCATGTTTTCTAAAACTTGCATTTCTTTCCTTATTGGTGAGGGTTAGCATTTTTCATATATGTATTGGCCCTTTAATGTCTTTTTTTATGAATTGCTGTTCATGTCTCTTATCTCCTCTTTGTGAGTTTGTTATATAACTTGTAACTTTATTCATGACCTAGTTTTTATAATTTTGCAAAGGAATTTGACTTTTTGTCCTGTATAATCAATGCTTTGGCTTTAATTTCATCATTGCTTTCCAAAGTGACTCCTTTACTTTTTAATTTTGTCGTTTTAGCAAATTTAATGTAATTCACTTGTGGATGTTTGACTAAAAACTCAGATACAGAATTAATCTAGATAAACTATTTCAAGATGTTATTGTAATTACTATCCACTCGGAAGCATAGAAGCAGACACTTGGCTGTGTGATTTGTGATTAGTTGTATCTATTTGACGATCCTGGCCCCAAATTGCCTATATGATCACTATTTATTCAGTAAATGTTGAATAAAAATGGAGTGCCAACTGCCTTTTAAAAGATTCTTAGAGAAAGAAATAGGTCACAATTTTAGTGCTCTGAATAATAGTTTTAAAGCTAGGACAATTTAGAAGAAATGAAGTTCAGATTCGATACTCCTTCTATAAAGTAAAGGTCTATAATGGCACAAACTCTAAGAAAAGGCTGAAAAAAACCCTACAGCCTAATTGGTGACTTAAAATATTGCTTGAAAAGGAATTTGTTAAAAATTTTATCTTAGATTCTGTGCAACATGTAAGAATAAAATTAAAATATCTTAATAATTAGAATTAAAGTCAAGAGAAAAAATGATGACAATAAATCACTGAAATGATTTCCAACCATGTTTTGACCTCTTACACTAGACACTAATTTTTGAAGACCTTTTGAAAACCGAAACAGAGTATGATTTAAACCATCCACATTCCTCCTGACTTGAGCTTTCACAGACCTGAATGCTGATTGGAAAATCCTGTCATGGTTTCTCCAAAGAAAAAGGGTAATAATGATTATATTAATATGACATTTCAACATGCAACACAGATGCAAAACAGGGTTTAAAAAAAAAGAAAAGAAAAAGAAGAAAAAGAAGCAGAAAACTACCCCCAAACACCAACTGCTCTGGATGCAATTTTAGCCTAGTGTGGATTTTATTTGCACCCCATTACTCATAAACACCCAAATGTAACTCTTTCACTAGAACTCCTTTTGAGTTCAATGTGATAATGAATGTGAAGGGTCTATGCGGGAGGGGGGGGAGTCGAGGAGGGGGGGAACTTTGTGATTTTGCAGGTTCACACCAGATAGGCATTTTTTATAGCCTGAAAGGGGATGTTTTCTTTTGTTAATGGCTTACAATCCGATGAAAGGACTCATCACTCTATTTTAGTGCTCCACCACATGGCGCGTATCTTTTATAAATTACAGGCTGGCGTTGTGTGCACTTGGGGAGAGAAAGGTTGGTTTTTCTCGCTGTGAGCCATCCTGCCTAATTGTCGTATGCAAATAAAAGCAATTATAAGGCTTTTAGGGTGAAGGGATGACAGCTGAGTTTGGCAGTTGAGAAGGCCTCACCCACCTTGTTGGCATAGCAACAGGGAGGAAAAGGACAAAATGGTGTGTATACACAGGAAATACATATGTTTTGGTTCAAGAATTTTAAAATATATATCAATGTTGAAATGTAAATGTCAATATGTGTAATGAATGCCTTTGTTTGAAATATTAAATTAAACTCTATTTCTCGGCCCTTTGAATGATCCTTGTCATCTAACTACCATTTATCGGCTATCATTTGTGATTTTAGTTGCTACTTCTAAAGTTCTGTGCAGATCATAACAACACATTCAATAATTAGGAGATTATAAGTTATTGATTTTAACAACCTTTGGAAATACCACTGGGTGGAAGTTTTGTGAAAGGAAATCCCAGTAAAGGAGATGATGTAAAGTGGGAAAATGGTGCAAAGTATCCAGCTATCAGTGCATAAAGTTCAATATTAAAAAAAAAAAAATGTTTGTGCTAAAATGTTAAACAAGTAGAATAAATAGCATGCTACTAGCATACAAAATTAAAATGAGTCACAAATGGATATCTTCTATGGCAATTTATTTCACAATTACTCTTGTGGAAGCTTTCATGAATTAAATATGAGTTCTGTCTTGAAATTAGGTGTTATAAGGCTAAATTACAAGAGGCAGGCAGTAATTGAGGTGGCAGCAACACGGGGTCTGGTGAACTAATCTCTTGCCATGTCACGTGGCTCGCCTTCAGCCAATGAGAAGCCTCCCGTCACAAAAACAGAGGCAGCTGAGAAAAATTGATTTCTCATCTGAGCCATATTTGATAGCTTTTGAAATCGAAAATTGAAATTAACTAACCTAAGCCCCGTTGTAACAAAAGAGCAAATTAAATATGCAACATCATTTCCTATTGGCAGTAAGAGGGCCTGCCAAGGTAAATTTGTAAATAGAGTTTAAGATGCAATTCTGTTCTCTCTCTTTCAGTGTAAAAGTATAAGTGCATAGTGGCTTTATAAATTATTTATAAAAAAAAATCATCAGCTGCAAATGGCCACTGTGGTTAAAGACTTCCATGGAGAAAATCATTGTATTAGGAGAGCTCATTGAATGAATCAAAATTAAAAATCATCCTCAATGATTCACAGCCATTACTTAAAATGAAAAGTAGCAATATTTTAAACTTCTTTTTCCAAACTTTTTTCCCTCTTCCCCCAAACTCAAAGAACAAATTATCATGATTTACTGAAAAACAAAACAAAACAAAACAAAAAACTGTGCTATAAATTTAACCAACCAATTGTTTTGTAAATAACAATAAGAATTAATTTTGGCTTGAAAACTGCTTAAAGCAAACTGATGGCCCCATCATGTTATATGGGATGCTTTCAAGTACAGCTCTTTTAAAATAATTTCCCAAATGAATCCGGGTGATTCAGCAGGTATGGCTATTAACTTTTAATTTATAAATTTACTAGATCAGATGAAGGAAATAGATGTCTCAGAGGCTGTATCCTAGATTATCCAGGAATGACAGTTTTTAATTTATTTCACTCCTGCCCGTGCAATAGGCTTCCTGCAATAGTATTTGTTTTACCACAGCGAGGGTGTTTTTTGCTTCCACTTTTCATTGAATTTGTAAGTAGGCAAATTAATTTTATATGTTTAAGAGATAGATGATTGAATTTAAAAATCGTGAAATCATAGTAAGTTCTGTCGTCCTTGTTCAGAGCTGAACCATATAGAATTCAATGACAAGTGTAATGGAGGATATTACACTTAGCCTGCCTGTCAGCCCACAGACCCCGTAAAATCATTTTCTGTTCTAATTTATTATTTTTAGTGTCAATCAGGCTCCAACAAGATGAGTAACATCATTAGGTACCAGGATCAACTACTCAGCACTTTTTAAATGCAGTTTAAGTAGTTGTCATTATCTGTAGTAGAAGATGTAGTCAAGGTTCAGAAATTTTTTTCTTGTTTCTTTTGGCCATGCCACGCGGCTTGCAGATCTTATTTCTCCGATGAGGGATCGAACCCGGACCTTGGCAGGGAAAGGTCTGAGTCCTAACCACTGGACCGCCAGGGAGTTCCCACAAAAGTTTTTCTGTTGCATAGAAATCTTGTTGGAAAAAAAGCCTTAGGAAGATAAAACCTAGAAGCTTTTAAAAAAATCATTTCCTTTGTAAGAATCAAATGGCAATGAGGCACCAGGATGCCGCACATCGTTTCCAAACTGTAAGTAATATACAGGTCTCATTTCCCCAGTGAACCTCTACAGAACTCCTATCACATAGCCATGAAGACAGTGGGCTCTGCTCTTATTTTGTTAACTTCCCTCCCTCTCTGTTGAAGTTGCCTCGGGAGAGGAATGCACCCTGGGTGAGCCAGTCGCACTGGAAGGAGAAGAAACCAAAGAAGAACTCAATCTAGATGCAGGACATTAACTGCTTGAGCATTTTTCCTTCATCCCCATACTCAAATATCTAAGAAATGCTTTTATAAATAACACTTCTATTTGTAATAGACTCCACTCTGGAAAACCATTTGTTCCAGATTGATAAATTACATTATCCAGTGGTGATAAAAATCCTTTTACCCAAATTATCTGATTGAGTTTCAGAACTAGTGCTAACTAGATAGGAGGACATGGTATTGTCTCCATTTGGTGGATGATGAATAAAAACAGTCTAGATAAATTTATGGATTTCAAGGTAAATTATGAAATTTAATTCTTTATCTCCTGGAGTTGGGAATTTAAATTTCTAACTTCAGATCATGTGACATGGATTTGAATCTTTTTTATTTCCTGAAATAAGAAATTTAAAATTTTAAATGTTTAAGTTCCCATCAAATTTTATGCTCAGAAGGAACTATGTATACAGCTATTCTTTTATGGAACTGGTGTGATATTCAAAATATTTAATAATTAATGCCTTGCATATTGATCAATAAGGAAGGATCCAAGCTGTTGATAAATGGCATACCTCTGACATTGTGGTAGATTATCAGTTCTGGATTCAACCAGTTTTCTTTCTTTTTTTTTAATTGGAGTGTAGGTGATTTACATCAGATTAGTTTCAACATGGTGACTCAATATTTTTATACATTATACTCCATTTAAAGTCACCACAAAATAATGCCAAATTTCCCTGTGCTGTACGATACATCCCTGTAGCCCACCCATTTTATACATAGTAATTTGTACCTCTCAATCCCCTACCCCAATCTGCCTCTGCTACTCCCTCTCCCCGCTGATAAACACCAGTCTCTTCTCTATACCTGTAAAGACTCAACCCATTTTCTTTTTTCTTTTTTAAAAATTATTTTAAAAATTATTTCTTATTGAAGTATAGTTGATGTACAATATTATATGTTACAGATGTACAAGATAGTTCAACCAGTTTTCTTAAGCACCTACTGTGTGCTGGGATCTATGCTTTCTGTTCATTGTCTTTGTCATAGTCTCTTTCCTGTTTATGTCCTTAACTTTGCAAAATGCTTTGCAGATATCTAGACATAAACCACATTCCCCACTTTTCCCATGTCCTTCAAAATAGTAGCTTTATCAGAAAGGTGAAGCACTTCACAAACCTTTCCTAGTGGTGAGATTTCGGTGCTCTTAGTGCTTACAAAACATTCACCTGAATTTTGGTCTATCATCCATTTCACAGCATCTCCTCTCATCTCCTTGCACCAGACTCTCCACCTCTGTAAATGGGGAGTCTAATACATATGACCTTGTGGGTTTGTTTTAATGCCCCAAAGCACTGGTAGTGTTTTATCCCTAATAAGTTCTCAATAAACGGTTGCAGTTATCATTTCAGAAATGCAGATTCCAGCTCAAGATGAGGATCCAAGCAGACAATGGATGATAGGAGTGTTTTTAGAGGGATTCTTATATCAGAAGGAATGAATGGTTATATTTATTCAGGGCCTAGTGTGTGCAATCTTTAAGGGCATTTCACATTGATTTCATGTCTTACTTAATCCTCACAGTAACCTTGAGGCACAGGTACTAGTCTTAAAATGCCCATTTTACAGATTGTTAGGTTAAACTCTAGGAGGATAAGTAACCAGGATTCTAACCAACATCTGTCCAAGTCACATTTTCTTTATGCTGAAAAACTATGTTACCTAACAGATTGTGCTAGCATCAAGCTATTCTAAACATATTCATCAAATGATTAGGAGTTCTGTATACAGAGAGTAGAGAATAATTCTTATTTTTACAAGTTATCTTTTTAAGACTATGTGACTCTTTAATACTATATATATTCATGTTATCATTAATGTTTGGTTGTGTAGACAAACAGTATAGGAGAAACAGAAGCTTCAGTTAAGTTCTGAAAAAGAAAAGATATTTAAGGAAAAACACTTTATATGCATATTCTAATATGACTTCTTTGGTTTCCTTTCTGAGCAAGGTCAGATTCCTTCATGTTAAGCTACCTTGAGATTTGATAAGCATGTAATCCAGAGAGTCCTGTATAGTTAGGATCTGACCCTCACCACTCAGATTGTTTTTTATTTTTTGAAGGGGGTGGGTAAGATCTTGAGTTTGCACAATAAGTGTCTTTTTGAAAGGTTTTCTGTATGTTGATTTTTTTTTTTTTTCCTAAGTGGATTGAACTTGGAGCAAGTTATCCTGAGATCTATCTTCTTAGTTTGGACTGCTGATAATGGAATCTCTTTCTATGTTATCAGTCACCACTTCTCTAAGCCAAGCATCCCCTTAGGTGCTGAGGTTACCTCTGAAAAGAGGACTGATGTGGTCCCTGTTCTCTCTGTGCTTCTCTCTATTGGTAGATACAGACAAAGAGACAGCTATTAGGGTATAATGTAACATGTGCAACAGTGGAAATAAACAAAAGGTGTCATGGGAGCCTCAAGAAGAAATAACTCACCTGGAACTAGGCAATTAGAAAAAGTGGTACATTCTTATCTGAGACCTGAAGACGGAGAGGGAATTATTAAAGTGAGATTGGTGGTGGTGATGGGGCAGCCTTAATGCAAGGGTTCCAAGCAGAAAACAGCATATGCAATGGCCAAGAGGTAGGCAGAGAGCAGGACCCACTACAAGAACCAAAAGTTGGCAAGTACAGCTGGAGCATAGGGTGTGTGAATTAGAGGAGAGAAACTAAAATGGGACTGAAGAGAAAAGCAAAGGCC
This sequence comes from Kogia breviceps, assembly GCF_026419965.1. NCBI lineage: Eukaryota > Metazoa > Chordata > Mammalia > Artiodactyla > Physeteridae > Kogia > Kogia breviceps. The sequence continues at coordinate 116,421,133 of NC_081312.1, read as the reverse complement.
ATATTATAAATGTCCTTCAGGTCATAAGAAAGAAGAGAACTTTAAGGTTCTTTGAATGGAAGAATAGTGTCTTGGGAATGTTCCTTAGTTGCCATATAGGTTAGAGACTGAAAGACCCAAGGCAAGGAAAATGATTAAGCAGTAATTCAGAGAAGACATGGCAAATCTCCACTGGGATGGTGCTGGCTTTGGAGATGGTGAAAAGTGGAGAGATTTCTTAGATATTTAGCACTTGGTGATAAATTGACACATGGGGGACAGGCTGAAAGATAAACACTAACTCCTACACTCCAATAATAGGAAGCAACCAAAATGAAAAAATGGGAAAGAAAAATGAATTAAGAATCTCAGATGAGTGGAAACACAAGAGGCTAATAAACATATGAAAACACACTCAACCTCACTTTCAACCAGAGAAATCTCACACAAAAGTGAGATTCCATTTTATACCCATCATATTGGCAAACACTGGAAGATGTGACAATACAATGTACTGTCAAAAGGAAGAGGGAATATTACATTATTTCAAGAAGTCTTTGATATCACTTTGGAGACCAATTTGGCATCATCTAGTCAAGTTGAAAATGTGCATGTGCTTTATCCAGAAAGCCTACTTCTAGGTGTGTATCCTGGAGAAAATCTTGTATGAAAAGAAAAGTATAAAAATATGCTCATTCTAGTATTTGTATTTATTTGTATAGTTTGTAAGAATGAGAAATGGTGAAACTAATAGATGTTGCTGCAGTGGGGTCCAAGGAGCCTGGTCCTTTATGTGTCAGGGCAGAAAGAATTCAGCGAGAGGCAAAGTGATAGATAAGAAGTGATTTATTAGAATAGTACGCTTGTGAGGCTTACAAGCGGGCAGGCAAGCATTGCCCGGGTACTTAGTGGGTTACATTTTTATACTCAAAGGAATAGAGGGGAAGGGTAAAAGACCTTCTTTGTCTTTCTTGAGTAGGTGTCATGCTTTCATCACCAGTTCCTCCTCCAGGTTGGGTTTTTTGTCCCTACATGGTCAGGCCAGGTCTGTCATGGCACTTTGGAAAGATTATTTCAGGTCTCAGTACAATGAGGGTCTTTCACTCCGAAATGTCACCTTTTCATATATGATTGTTTTTTTTGTGGGCACAGAGCATGTGCTGGGGGTCATGAACTTGATGACACCACTAGGCAGGTTGTGGGTCTTATTCTCCACTATTGTTTTATTGTTTTTAGGGCATTGTGAAAAGAGCATATCCTAGGGGTCAAAGAGCGTGTTTGGGGAGTCATTAACTTACCTAGCTCACTGCGCAAGATGTAGGTCTCATGCCACCATTGTTTTACTGTTTGGGGGCACGTCTCTTGCTTCTGTTGCATGATTTTGTTGCTAATCAAGTTAGCTTGATTTTATTGTTAAGCAAGCCAATTTGGCTTTGATGCTAAGCAACTCGTTCTACTTTATGAGTCAAGCAAGCCCACATTGTTTCAGGATTTTCCGTTACTTTCTTGAGTGACCATTAATCTTACTGTGGTCTCCCAAAGCCCCCTAAATTTCCCTCTCTATCTACAATTCCCTCATGGGGTTTCTAAGCTAATTATTTGATTATCCTACTCAATCCCTATCAATGGTAAATAGCTTAAGTGTCTATTAGTAGGGAATAGATAATTACATCAGGTATACTGATATGATGAAATACTATATAGCAATTAAAATTAAGGAATCAGTCATCTGTGTGCCATTGTGGATAGTATTCGCATAATGCTGAGTTGAACAAACATCATGTTATACTCCAGTATGACACAAGTTAGTTAATATTTTAAAAGATATAAATGGAGATGATGTATTGATTATGGTACATACCTGTGTAATAAAACTAGAGAGACGTGCTGAAAAGAGCAAACTCATGATAGTGTCTGGGTCTCTGGAGTGAAGGAGAAAGAGAGGAGAATGGTCTTGGAAAAAAGGTAGAGTGACCTATAAAGGTAACTGTACCTATAATATTTTTATTTTATTGAAGAAAGAATGACAAACCTTTGTTAATGCTTTGATATGAGGATTTATGAGCTACTATTCCAAAATTATTTTTGCATGTTTAAAAAATGCTAAGATAGTGATGAAAATAGTCTGTGAATTTGGAGGAGGATATGAGTGGTGATGTGAGATTAGTTTGCTGGCACTGTTGGGAGACAAGCCTGATTGATGAAAGTTGCAAGGTAAGGAGAAAGGAATAAGGAAAGAGGAATTTAGCACCTTTTCCAAAGATGTTCCATTACAAAGGGACAAAAGAGACACTGATATAGTATAAAGTTTTTGTTGCTCTTGTTATTTTTTAAATATTTATTTATTTATTTTCTTTGCGGTACGCAGGCCTCTCACTGTCGCGGCCTCTCCTGTTGCGGAGCACAGGCTCCGGACGCGTAGGCTCGGCGGACATGGCTCACGGGCCCAGCCACTCCGCAGCATGTGGACTCTTCCCGGACCTGGGCACGAACCCATGTCCCCTGCATCGGCAGGTGGATTCTCAACCACTGCTCCACCAGGGAAGGCCTTATTGTTGTTGTTTTTAGAATAAAGAAATGGTATATATGTAAATGCTGATGGGTTGGAGCTAGTTCTTGAAGAGGGAAGAGGGGAGGAGATCCAGAGAACATGTGGAGGGCTAAGGCTTAAGCAGGAGGAAGGGAATGTCTAATGGAAAAGGAGAGGAAGGAAGGGGTGAGGACAAAAGCGCATTTGAGGGGTGGCAAGAAGTTGTGTGAGGCCCTTCACAGTGGTGGTTGAATCTATGGCTCTGTGAAGTGAGAGGCAGCCGAGTTAAAGAATTTAGGAGAAAGCTGGGAATAGCTACTGGGGAGAATGGGAGGAAAATAGACAGAGAAGGAAATAAAGACTGGCAGGCAAAGTTGAGGGCCGGGATGCAATTGGAGATCTTCACTTTCTCATGGCCTCAATCTCTGAGTTTGGGTGACCTCCTTCAGCGTTGCTTACTCCCAAGGAATAGACATTGAGCAGGTGAACATTCAGGTGGATCCAAGGCCCAGTTTTTCTAGGCAGGTGGGACAGAAGAAGCCAAAGGACAGAGGAGTTGAAGAAATGACAAAAGTTGCCTGACATCATGGTTACTGAGTCTCAGCTTGGTAGGGAAGGAAGCAAAGACAGGAGGAGCTGACCAATTGGGGGATAGAATGAAGTCAGGAGAATGGAGGTCTCACTGAAGCTGAAAAAGTAGTGGAAAAATTGTATGGTGGTCACCTAACAGATGTCTAAACTTTTATGAGTTTCAAATTGTGATTTTTAGTGATTGCAGGTTCCAGTATGGGTAATGGGAACGGGTGACAGAGGTGGATGCAGAGTCATTGGAGGTGAGTAGACCAAAGAGCTGAGAGGCCAGCCAGGTTGTCCATGAAGATGCTGGGAGCACCTCGGTTGGTGGCATCACTTGGGAGGGGAGGAACTATGACCCAGATGTTCAGACTTTTGATTAGAGATAGAGAAGTTTATGATGAGAGCAGGAGATGATTTAGCTGAATCACCTGAGCCTCAACTTGTTGGAGGAGAAAGTGTCTATGTATGGAAGTGGTGATGAGGTTCAGCAAGTACATCTTAATTCTGAGGTCCATGGGGAATGGAAGACAGATCAGCCTCTACCTCAGTAGGTGATACAGGAACAGCAGCCTTGGGAGGAGCCAACTGTAACTGGAGGCGATATGAAGGAAGCCTCACTGAGGGGGAGGATGGCTTGCAGACCCTCGAACAGAGTCCCAGGAAGCAGAGTGAAAATATTTATCCAGAAGGTGGAGTGGGACTTTGGGCCAGGGGACAGGCAGCATGGAGCAACAGAGAGGCTGTCATTGTGAGCCGTGTGCAACGAAGGCAGGGCGGTGAGGCACAAGAATGAACGTGCCTTCAAGACTTCCATGAGAATTATTCCAAGCGGTCTTCCTGGTGGAAGGTAAAAGGAGGGCGGGACCCTCAGGACTTGAAGGAGTCAGCCAGGCCTGAATGAAAGGACTTCTGAGGAAGTCCTAGTCCACTGCTCTGGAAGAGACTCTGGAAGGAGTTGGTCTGCTGGGCCCTGGACAGACTGGGATGGCTCCAAGGAGAGGCTCATGGCTGCTGACTTGTGTGCTCTCAAAGCAGAGTGGGAGGGCCAGGCTCTGAGGCTGAGACCAGGGCATAACCAAATTCAGACTTGAAAGTCCACATTAATTATTAACCATCGCCTGCATCAGCCCCGGAAGACCCATCAGGTAAGTTTAGCTTCACATCCACCCTCATCATTTTTATGTGCAACACATACACAGACATGTACAGCAAGCAGTAAAAAAAGTTTAGATTTGAAGCATTATTCAGAAGTTTTTAATCAGAACCTAGGGATATATTTCAGCAAAAAACATGATTTTTGAAATCATTTTTTTGTTTATCAATTATATATTTGGTGCATTTGGAGGAGGATGCCATCATAATGCATTAGAGCCTCGGCCATCAGAGAGATGTACTCAGCCCAGGTAGTGGTATGGGGCAGAGCCATGCAAATCATCATCTTAGCTGATAATTTTGTGACCTTGTGTGTTTGCATATCAGATTTTCCAAAAACAAGTCCCTCTTGAAGGACATTAACAGACAACAACGGAGATGGTTCCCCAGGTTCTTTCTGAGAAAGGCAGGAAGGGTGGTGGCCACTTGAGAGACCCACCCAGTCTTCATCCATGACATCCCACGTAAATGTGGCTCTCTCCCTCGACATGAGAGCTCATTAGGTGAGCCAGCATGGATTGATTCCCAGTTGGCTCTAGTGAATTTTAGCCCTCTAGGTCAGTCTTAAGCATCATAAGCTAGTTTTCTTTTCATAAAGATTCAATCCACTGGTAGCATCTGCCTTTAGTTGGAGGGACAGAGAAAACTAGTTGCTTCTTGTTACGGTGCTGTCTCCTGCAAACAACATAATGACATGAAATAAAAATGCATGCAATGGTTAGTTCCTAAACTTTACAGACTCACTAACCCTGGCATCCAGAGCTCAAGTCTATAAAAACTACTTCAGCCTGATTGGCTCAGAGACCTCATGAGCATAGAATGCTTACCTAAGCTTCATGCTTTCATGGTCTTCCTCCAAAGGGAGAAAATAAGCAGGATACCCGTAATTCCAGGAGACTTCCAAAATGTTCACTGCCATAAAAATCAGAGTGGAGACAGATCTAGCCTGAGCAAATTTCTGTAAAACAAATTCTGAGGAGAATATTCAGCCACTGGACAAGGTTGATAATTCTGGGAAGCCTACAGAGGCATTTAATCTTAAAACTGCCAGTGCAGAGGAGAAAGTATCCTTCTGTCCATGCTTCAGATCTTTGAAACAGGTTTGGGTTTTTTTTTTCCACCTTTCTTTTCTTTTTCATTTAATTCTCCTTATAGAGATTGGAGCAAAAGAGAGTTTTAAAATAAGTGGGGCAGGCTCTCCCAAATAAAAACACGTGACTTGATTATCCGAATCTTTTCTGTGCCTACAAAGATTAGAACACTGAAAAGTTTCTTAGAAGAACGCTAGTTTTGTTGAAATGTATTTTGAGGTACATGCTTTTAAAAATGATACAGCTTTCAGCAGAAGGAACCGCTAAATGAGACTGCAAATGTCTTAAGAATTGACTTTTTCTTCAACATTTATTATTTAGACTCTGAAACCAGTGTTAGAAGAATCACATACCCGCACATTGCAATAATCACCAACCTATTCCCCATGAAAGGAAAATACAGGGAATTGTTCTCTGAAAAAGAGTAGATTGATGAAAATATAAAGGAACATGTTTATGGAGGGACTTTAAAATGTCTTTTAAGAATTTTGAGGTGTTTTAGTCCCTCTTCTTCAGCGGAGGAAAGATTTGCTCGCTTTTGAATTTTTCCCATCTCCCAAGTTTCACTCAATGACCCTTATGTCTCTAACCTCACCACCACCCTCTCACAGGATTGCAAAGACCTCACCCCAGCCCAACACCTACAGTGGAAGTTGGCTGCAGGCTATAGTTATCTAATATTATACAGAAAGATGAAGAATTACATTATTGTAGTTGCTGGAAGGCCATATTACAGCTATTTCAGAAGAGAGATTTATAGCAGTATTTAATGAATGCAACTAGTTTCGTTATCAGTAAGTAACCATCCCCATATTGTGCGTATGGTAAGATTAAATTAAGCCATTATAATAACCTTACAAAAGGTGCCTATTTGGTGGTGGCAAGTCAGGCTAAAGGAAATCGCATTAGCTTGATGAGATGGTTTTATTCATTTTGACACAGGTTTGTTGGCCTAGTCTTCCCAAAATGTGCCTTATAATTTTTAGGCATTTCCCTTATTAAGGAACATGATAAGGTCTAGCTTTAGGATGTAGGTATTATTGGAGTTATCAATCTCAGCCTGCTTAAAGATATCACAGGCTAAAACTTTGGAGCACGATTCTTTTGCAAAATTAAGATTTTTCCAACTTGGAGCGATTTTCACGCATTCACTTTTACTGGGTTTTATTTTTCAGGGATCATTATATAAAGGGTCATTATATAAATAGGTTAGAATACTGATACAGAACATGTTAGATACAGAACGTTAATTCAGATTTTTATAGTGTTGCTAAAGGAAAAAATCAGTCTGGAGCTAATGAAAAATTATCAATAGACAACCACAGGTTATTTTAAAGTCTATTTGACCCTGGCTACCTGGTAATTTATACATATATGTAATTCTGAGGGGTTTTTGTCTCACTATTACTAAATTTCAGAATTAAAATTTTCAAATTGCTATTTTCCTCTCTACTGATTATTTTTTCCTTTTTCTGCTGTTTAAACTTGAAGTAATCTAGGCTAAAGAGAAAAGGTAGTTCGTTTTATGACAATTTTTTAATGACTCTTTGGGAAGGTCAGCAGTACACTGTTAGCATTTTTATTTTGGCAACCTAATTACATAGAAAGTAATACAGTTATGTTTAAAGAAATCAAGATTCTTAGATTTTCTACAGAGAAAAAAAAATCAGAAACCATTTAAATTATATGGCAGTGTTTCCTAATCTCAAGTATGAATATTTGCTATTAGATTCTTATCTCGTGTGGATTAAAAATATAAGAATTCTCATCTTACAGCTTGATTTGGCCACCCCATATTTAGACACTTGCTCTCCCAAGAGACACGTGATCCACAGAACTGATCCTGCAGCCATCAAGATCAAAAGCTTAGCTGAGCACTTGTCAAACATTCTAGTTCTCCCTGTTGACTCATTGTATGTAGCCTGTTCATAAAAATAGTTATAAGCAATTTAGTGCAAGTTAGGAACCACCTGACTATATGGGGTATTGGCAGAGTTTGTTAATATCTCCCAATTTCATTTCCCAGGTTCAAATATCACTTCCCTGACTCACAGACTAGATAAAGTTTTTCTTATACAGTCTCATAGCCCCCCTTCTTCATGATCTTCATAAGGTTTGTAATTATATATCTGCCTGATAGTATTATAAAAGTTTCTCTCTCCCACTCTATAATAAGTTGCTCACCTCAGCATCCTCGGCACCTGCCTTAGTACTTGCCATGTATTAGATGCTCTATAAATGATTGTTTTGTGAATGAAAGGGTCCATTATACAGACATCAGACTAGGGGGTTGTTTAAGATGGAAGACAGCCTCAATGGTGAGCTAGTCTTAGTCTAACGATGTCATCTCAATTTTTTGAACATATTTTCAAAGTGTTTTTAAACTCATTTTACCTATGACATTGACCTAGGTAAAAGAAGAAGGAGGCTTCCAGAAAACCCTAAAATGTCTTGGAGCAGAATTTGTTAATCTCACTGAAATATTTCCATCAGGCAACTTTTTGAAATTTTTTTATGTACATAAAGGAACTCAGTCCAAGATCTGAGAATTATTCCTGAGCTGGACAGATAATATGGGCGAAATAAAAGGCAGAAGGCTCTTATATAAATAAAATGTCTTGTTATTCATTCCTTATTAGATATTCCTGTAAAAATCTGAATAACAAAACAGCATGCCTCACTGTAAAAAAAATTCACAGGTAAATTAACTTGAAAAACACTTAACTCTGTTGAACATTTCTCTTCTTTCCTTAAACACCAATGAAGTTCTGATTGAAAATAACCAATTTGCTTGTAAAACAAATGTTATATACCATTTAGAAAGTGACTTCCTTATAATTCCTCTGAGTTTTTCTGTATTCTGGATATTTAAATATTTACATATACATTACTAACCCCTATTAATTTTACCTTGCAATCAGTGGAGGACTTCAATTTTATTTTTAGCTAGAGATTTGCTCCTGCCTAGGATCCATTTCAAGATAAAATTAATTTTAACCTACTGATAGAAAGGTAGAATTTTAAATCATGTTCAAATTTTACATTTTAGCTAATGCTTTCTTTATATATTTTCTTCAGACTATATATTTAACACGGGGTTTTTATGTCTTTTCACTTAACAGAATCTTTTAAACCTCAGCTTAAAGTTTTAATATATTTGTCTAATCAAAACTTTATAGTTAAACATTTGTAGATTTTTATCATACTCCCACAATATTAGAGGACCCTAATTATTTCCTAAAAATCATCTAAAATTGTGGACCATATTTTCACATGGTGGTTAGTTTTCAGAAACATTTATTAGCAGCGTTGACAGTAAGCTTTGCTCTTAAGTTTCTTACATAACACACACAAAAAAATTGTATCTCTCGCTGTGATATGTGATAAAATAAATCTTTAGAATTTTTTCAAAGATTTAAGACTTAAAGAGTCAGATGTAAATAACCTAGGAATATTCTGCTTGGCCATTGTTGGAATGGTATTCCATAGGGGATATTGTTAATGTGACTGACAAGTCAATTATATCCCATGCACAAATGTTTTGATGTCTGCAATATTAATAATACTGCAGTGCCCATGAGAAGTGCTACCCTAACTCCTGGCATGGAATACTCACAATAAATGGCAGCAAACATAATTCTAACCTCTGACTCTGTGACAAACAGCATGGGTACTCTCTACCACTCTGCCTTTAATTTCAGTGGCATCAAAGGAAAACTCAAGCACTTCGGAAAATAACTCTAGCCCCATGTCTTGATAAAATAAAATGCTTACCCACAGACATAAATTACCATGGAAATAAAAAGAAGACCAAAAAATTACACAGTTTCCTAATGCTCTTAAATCAAAGTAGCAGAGTGAGGGGAGGGCTGTGAGCAGAGCACATGTATTATGCAGGCTCGCTGCTTGGTAAACAATCTTTGATGGCTTTAATCCAACAGGTTTGCTCAGTTGATGGGAGGGAGCGTTATTCATAATTCTCAAGAACAGAGTATTTTATAATAATCATTTCTGTGGATGTTCGCTTGGAAATTTTTGCTATGGGGACATTATAAATCAGAATTCAGTCAATAGATGCCATAACTGAGTTTAATACTCACAAAACTATTGACTCAGTGGGGTTCCCGGCAGCAAACCCAATGACAGGCAGCCTCCCTCCCCACCTTGTAAATGTGATTCGCTTGCCTGCCAGCTCTCCTTCCTCCTTCTTTCATTCTTTCCTAATTTCCTTCCAAACTTTTTTCTGATTTATACAAGAGGAACAATTCTCATTATAAATAAACACAAGCAGCATACATAAAATTAAAGCCCTCTCTGACACCCACTCCCTTCTCAGAGCTCACTGTTGTAAACAATGGGTTTTGGGTCTTTGTGGGTCCTTCTCTGCACAAGTGCAGGCATACACATGTAAATGTACAAAAATGTAATTGGTGTGTTTTAAATCACAAGTGGAGGCAAACTGTACCCATGATTTGCAATTTTTAGAAACTTGATATGACTTAAAGAATTGTATATGTGAGTACATAGAGATTTGCCTGATTCTTTTAGTAGGCTGCCTAATAGTCCATAGTACAGATACATCACAGTTTATTTAAATAGTCCTTCCTTGATAAAAATATAAATTGTTTACAATAGTGTGCTATTTATGATAATGATGTAATGAATATAGGTGGGTAGGACTTGGGCACCTGTAGGGCCTTCTCTAGGGTTTAAACCAGAAGTAGGATTTCTGAGACAATGAATTCATGCATTTGCAGTTTTACTGTTACCATGTAGCCCTCCAGAGGAGCTGTTCTGATTCAAGTCCCACCAGTCTCTACAGGGTTTCTTATTATATTACATCCTCTTTAGGTCTGGAGATTGTCAGATATGTTGACTTTTGCAAATCTGGTGGATATGAAATGTTATCTCGTGATTTTAATTGTATTTCCCTGATTACCAATAAAGTTGAGTATATCTTCATGTGTGTATTGACCTTCTGTGGATTTTCTGTTCAATCTTTACCCTTTAATAAAATAGAAGCTTATTTGAGATATAACTCACAAACTTTAAAATTCACCCAATTCAGTGGTTTTTGTGTATTTACAAAGTTGTACATTGATCATCCCCCAAAGGAATTTCATACCCATTTGCAGTTACTACCTATTACCTTTCCCTGGCAACCACCAATCTTCTGTCTGTCTCTAAGGATTTGCCTATTCTGAACCTTGCATATAGATGAAATTGTTCAATATGTGACATTTTGTGTCTGGCTGTTTTCACTTAGTGTAATGTATGCAAAATTCCCTCCATGTTGTAGCATATATCGGTACTTCATTCCTTTTTGTGACTGAATACTACTTCGTTGTATTGCTATGCCATTTTATCTATCCATTCATTGACTGATGGACTTTGGGTTGTTCACACATTTTGGCTATTATGAATAATGCTGCTCTGAATATTCATTAACAAGCTTTTGTTTGAATATATGTTTTCAATTTTCTTAGGTATACTCGCTGGGTCATATAAGAATTATGTTTGGTATTTTGAGGAACAACCAGATTGTTTTCCAAAGTGTCTTTGCCATTTTATGTTCACACCAGCAATGTAGGGGGGCTCCAAATTCTCTACATCGTTGCTAATACTTGTTATTATCTGCCTTTTGATAATAGTCTTCCTAGTGGGTGTGAAATAGTATCATATTGTGGTTTTGATTTGCATTTCCCTAATGAATAGTGATGTTGACCATATTATCATGTGCTTACTGGCCACTTAAATATCTTCATTGGAGAAATGCTTATTCAAATCCTTTGCCCAGTTTTTGAAATGGGTTATTTGTCTTTTTAGTTGTTCAGTTGTCAGAGTTGTTGCTGTTGTTTTTTTCTGAATACAAGACCCTTATCAGACATATGATTTGCAGATATTGTCTCCCATCCTGTGGGTTGTCTTTTCATTTTCTTGATGGTGTCCCTTGAAGCACCGAAGTTTTAAATTTTGATGAGGTTCAATTTACCTAATTTTTCTTTTGTGACTTTTGCTTTATTGTCACTGTGACACCAAAATCCAAAGTCACAAAGATTTTCTCCTCTGTTTTCTTCTAAAGGCTTATAGTTTTAACTCATATTAAAGGTCTTTAATTAATTTAGAGGTGTTTTTTTTTTTTGTATGATGTGAGGTAGAGTTCAATTGAGCATAAATGTATGCTTTGTTTTTCCCTGAAGCCTCCATTGTATTGTTTATATGTCTATGTTTATGTTAGGCCCATATTGTCTTGATTATTGTAGCTTTGTAGTAAGTTTTAAAGTCATGAAATGTTAGTTCTTCAATATTCTTCTTCTTTTTCAAAATTGTTTTAGTTAATTTGGTATCAATTTTTCTATTGGATAAATTTTCTTCATCTTATTGGCCTATAAGTGTTCTTTTATATTCTAAATAATAGTTTTTTGCTTGCAATAGTGAATATTCCTCTAAGCCTATCACTTGGCTTTGAATTCCATCTATTATATTTCCCCTACATTGCACATTTAATGAAGCCCAATTTATTGATCTTTTCTTTTTGGTATTTATAATAGGTATCTTAATAAAAATATTTTTTATGAAAATAAATTCCTTCAAGAATTTCTGTTAATAATTTGGTTCTTTCTTCAGTTTTTAAATTCATCTGGAATTTATTTTGGGTATTCTCCATAGTGATGTAGTTTTTGTTTTTTGTTTTTTTCTCGATTGAATAGACAGTGTTCTCAATAACGTTTATTGGATATTCTGCCACTTCTCCATTATTTCAGAATCCCTCCATTGTCACATATTAAATTCCTATACATACATTTATATCTATACCTACATATATATATTATATATATATATAATATATATATAATCTATTTATCTACCTATATGTATATGTTTGGTTTGGGGTTTTCTATTGTCTCTATTGATTTATTTATTGAAGGCAATACCAATAGATATGTTTAACTATTACGGATTTATAATATATTCTGCTATTCATATGGTAGTCTCTGCCCCATTATAATTCTTTGTCTTTTTTTAAACTTCCTTGGCTATTCTTGTGTACTATTGTTCTTTGGGATAAATATTAGAAATTATCTGTTGAGTTCCAAAAAATGTTGCTATTGTGTTTTGGTTTTGATTAAATTTATAAATCAGTTTGCTAGAGTACTGCCATAATTATAGTCTTCAGCACTGCTGTCTAGGAGCACAGGATGTCTCTTTATTTACTTGAATCTTATTTTATGGCCCTGTATCAACTTTTATAGTTTCCTTCTCATCAGTCTTGCAAGTTTTCTATTAGTGAGACTTGCTTCAAATGTACACTTGATTGCTGATTTTGGGGAACTAGAACGCATTTTCCATAAAAATGATGTAATAGATGGCGGTAGGTCTCCAGACAGTCATATGGGTCATGAGTCATAACAGAGGCAAGAAATGGAGCTTAGTCTGGGCCCCAAAGTTAGATCATCTGGGAACCTCCTCCTGGCTGTGTGACTTTGAGCACATTATCCTCTCTTCCTGTGCTCATATCTTGGCAAGGAAAGTGGTGATAATAGTACCTCACACATGGACTTGTTGTGGGGTTTATGTCAGATACACAGGAAGTCTATTGTTATTAATTTCTATGAGGATCTGATCTGAGGTCCAATGTAGGCCATCACACCTAGCTTCCTCCTTGTCTTTCAGCTTTGTGACTGAAGCAAATGTATAAGGAATGGATTTGGTCTGGTACATGGGATTGGGACTCTTGGAGACTTCCAGGTAGGGGTGGGAGAGGAAAGGAGAATGAAATTTAGCACCTGCCAATTTAGACATGAGGAACAATTTGACTGCTTCTCTCATGTGCTCTGCAGAGAATCCCTCCTCCAGAGGCTGCCACAGTAGCCTAACAGCCTCTCTGCTTCAGGTCTCCCTACTACTGGTGTCCCTCTGCAGCCACTGAGATCTCCCTAAAATGTAGATCTCATCATACCATTGCCCTTCCTTAAGCCATTAATGGTTCCACAATGCCCTCAAAACAAGGTCTAGGCACCTGAACGTAGTTTTAGAATCTGGTCCCTTATTACTTCTCTTGTCTCATATCTTTACTCTCTAGTAATCTATAATTTCTTTCAGTCTCTTCCTCCCCTTCCACACTCTTTTCTCTAATCCTTTAGGTTTAAAGCAGAGACCATTTCCTTCTGAGGATCTCTTTGAACTCTGGTCCCTCTCTCTGCTGGGTAAAACTTTATTGTTTTGTTGTTTAAATTATTTTCTAGAATCTGATTGTCTTAAAATAGCTTCTAAAAGTGTCCTTGCATCTGGCAACTGCTCATACTATGTCTTGTGAAATATAGTTTGAAGACAAATGTGTTAAATAGATGCACAGTTATGCTTCTTACTCCCAATTTCATGACCCTTAACTTACCACATAGAAGCAGCCAAATTGCTCCACATGTGTAAATTGGCAGTTGCTAAATTTCATTTTCCTTTCCTCTCCCACCCTTACCTGGAAGTCTCCAAGGGTCCCAGTCCCATGTACCCGACCAAATCCATTCCTTATACATTTGTGGTGGAGAAAAATACTGTAAAATGCCTATAGATTGTCTATTGACTTTCTAGTTAATTTATACCATGCTAGAGTACCTAAAATACTGCATACAATTTTCCTCCCAAAACACACGTTTTAGGCTCTCACAGAACTTAATAAAAGCTTCGGTATTGACCAGAAGGTAAGTGGTTAACCCTAAGATTGCCAGTAGGGTATGGATGCTAAGATGAATAAGAAGATGAACTTAAGCTTCCTAACTCTTTCTGTTAAAGTACAGAAGTATGATCCTGACTGCTGCCAGTCAGTATTGACTGATCCCAATTCTGATTCCAGTTCTGGTACAAATGGGCCTTTGACCCAGAGTGGGTATGGAAACATTTCCAGGCCTTGCTCAGTTACCTACCTGTGAACAAACCGGAGGCTCTTCCAAAGTTCTCCAAGGTTTCATCTAACTAAAAAATATGGTCATTTTGTACCTCTATCCTTGACAGGTCAGAGATATATGCTGTATTTTGAATTGTTTAGCCCTTGGTGAAAGAAGCTGGACACAAATGAAACAAAATATCTGACCACTACCTTTTTAGAATTTGCAATATATTATAGAATTAAATGATACAATTTACTTTATTTATACAAATAAATACATGATAAACCATTTACTTTAATTTCATGTTTTGGTGTCTCGAGTTTGGATAATGAACCTGCTTACGCAAATCCAATTATCTATTCTATTTTCTCATCCTCAACTACATATGTGAGCACATTTATTCCTGTGTCCCCAAGCCACTCCCCAGTACCACAAGATACATAAAGAGAGCTTTGTAAAAGAGGTGGGATTCGAAGCAAGGGCAGGGACAGACTTGAAAGGGAGGGTATTATTCCAGGTCTCAGGACCTGTGTGGAGGAAGTGTAAAATCAGGAGTGGGAAAATCAAACACTGAGAAGTTTAGTTTGGGGAGAACAGAGGGAACCTTGAGTGTGAGGAACTTCAGAAGGGGTGGGGTGGAGAGGGAGGAGTGGAGATATTTTTCAAAACAAGATTGAATGGCAGCTATCAAAGAAGAGAGACAAAGACCAGAATTAAATCTTCAAAAAGAGCAAACTAAGACACAACTTAATAAAGATATTAAAATGACTCAAACACTTCCTTTGTTTTCATCAATTAAGGATAAAACTGGATGAGGTCCCAATATCTACCTGTGAAGTGGCCCTGAACGGAGACATTCTGTATCTGTCCCATTATATCTGTATAGCCGTCAGCTGGGCATCTGTTCTCTCATCAAAGCAATGTGACATTTAAGACACAGAGTCAAACAGATGGCTGTATTTTGCTGAACTGGACTTTAGTGAAAAAGTCCAGATTCTTTTGTTACAGAGGAAAGGGATTATTGCCTTAAAGGGTGTTCATCATGGGGGGAAAAGGATAATGCTACATCAAAGAACTGAGATGGGGAAGGGAATATTGAGGTAATTTCACTTCTCACGAGAGAGAAGAAAAGGAAATATAGATAATGTGAAATATTCCAAATTCATAAAAGAGAAAGCTAAAACCAGGATCCATTTAAAATCCCAGGTACCGTAGTTAAAGTGAAAGATGCTTCAATTGACCTAGTTCAATGAAAAAAATACTGAATGAGGTAGGTATTCATTCTACTAAAAACAGGGCAAATGCAAAGAGGTAGGATTAATACCAAATTATCACTAGAGGGAAGATTGCAACAATTAAAATTTTCCAAAAAACCTTAGCCTTTTGAACTAAACAATCCTCAAATGACAGCGATGGTCCAACTTTTAGCAGGCTGTGTGATCTCCTCCTCTTCCTAAAGAATTTGTTAAATGCTCTTTAATCTATGTTGCACCTTTATGGGTTTGCCAAAAGAAAGTTATCCCATCAGCTATGTCTCGTGGTACCTTGTCAGAGATCATCACTTGACTTTGGGTACATACCTGTCACAAAAACAACTTCTTACACTTGGTGGTTTTTGGTTTTTGGCTTTTGCTATTTAAATGGTTTTGAAACTTCTGACTTTGGAGTTGCTATTTCCCAAATAACTATCTTTGTAACATTTTAAAAGGAAAAGAGTAGAGGAGGGTTATGGATGTAGTTCTTTTTCAAAGCTCATTAACTGAATGCAAATAAATTGAAAACTCATTACAACACAGGGTTCTTTAATTAAAAATGGGTACCTGTGATATAATAAAAATAATAAGAAAGTGAACTTCAATTTGATAACCTTTTATAGAAATAGTTCTTAATCAGTAGCAGAAGGGGGCACAAGAACATTTGAGTAGTTTTTGTAAATGTAGACAATTTTTCAGTATTTGTCTTTATAAATAGAGTCATGCAAAGGAAGATTCCCTTGCTAAGGCTTAAAATTCATTGACTGTATGTCAAAGTCAGGGGCTGCAGTGTATCATTCTAGCAGAGTACTACTCAGGATTCTAAGAACCCAGTGTCTCCAAAGAGTCTTTCATTAGTTCACTCAGCACCAAGACAGTATCTCAAGACACAGGTAATTTCATATCAGGGGTGTCAAGTGCATCTTCTAATAACTACAGGCAAAGGAGAAATCAGTTTGCTTTCCTCTAACTCATGAAAATAGCCCTGATTGTCAGATAAACATAAAAGGAAGCTATCGGTAAACTTGACTTTGACAAATACAGAAGGTTCTTAAGCAGCATATGTGAGAATGATTACATATCACCTTGGACCTGTCTACTTCAACGGAACATTTTCCCCACTTGATATTTGAGTCCATTTAGTTATAAAACATAAAAAGGCAATTCTCCATGCTATTTTCAGCAAGATAAATAGAAAATCAGTGGAGTTCTTTTTTAAAAACTCTTTTATTATAGACTTTATTACTGTTAACAGTCCATGCATATCCTTCTGGTTCTTTCTGTGTGGATGTATCTTTTTCAGTAAAATGAGATAATACTATACACAATGCTTTGCAATCTGCATTTTCCAGTCAATGAGCCACATGTTTCCATTTCAGTAAATTCATGTACTGATACTCAGGCTGTGATTAGATTACACAATTGACCCCAAATACCCTTTATAGAGTGCACTGCAGGACCACACATTGAACTTGGCTATTATGCCTAAGTCCCTTGCAATTCAGCACATTCCCTTTCCCATAACCATGACTTGTTAGAGAGAATGGGCCAGTTCATCTGCAGAATGTCCCACCTTTTGGATTTGTCCGCTTGCTTCCAATTCTGTTGTTTTTGATTCATCATAACAAAATTCATTTGCTTGAATATCTGTTTTTATTTTTTGTCCAGAAAATAGTTGTTTAGAGAATAATCTAAATTTCACTATTGTTAGCAATAGCTAACAAAACGGTCAGAAAGCTGAGTTAAAGTTTTGACAGCACTGCTGCATCATTCCCTTGGTACCCCTTCTTGCAGAATCATAAACATGCATCCCCACTTGGATGCATGGATTAAAAAGCAGCCTTATTTCAACATTTCCTTCCCCAGTCTCTTGCTTTCAGTACTATAGGGATGAACACAAATTATTTTATAACACACTTTAAAAAAAATAGAGGAGGACCTTCAAGATGGCGGAAGAGTAGGATGTGGAGATCACCTTCCTCCCCACAAATACATCAGAAATACATCTACATGTGGAACAACTACAGAACACCTACTGAACGCTGGCAGAAGAACTCAGGCCTCCCCAAAGGCAAGAAACTCCCCACATACCTAGGTAGGGCAAAAGAAAAAACAGAGACAAAAGAATAGGGACGGGACATGCACCAGTGGGAGGGAGCTGTGAAGGAGGAAAGGTTCCCACACACTAGAAGCCCCTTCATGGGCAGAGACTGCGGGTGGCGGAGGGGGGGAGCTTTGGAGCCACGGAGGAGAGCACAGCAACAGGGGTGCGGAGGGCAAAGCAGAGAGATTCGCGCACAGAGGATCGGTGCTGACCAGCACTCACCAGCCCAAGAGGCTTGTCTGCTCACCCGCTGGGGGCAGGGGGGCTGGGGGCTGGGAGCTGAGGCTCGGCCTTTGCTCAGGTTGGCGGCACGAACACAGCCTGAAGGGGGCTAGTGCGCCCCAGCTATCCTGGAGGGAGACCGGGAAAAGGTCTCCCGGAAAAGAGCTGCCTAAGAGGCAAGAGACTTTTTCTTGCCTCTTTGTTTAGTGGTGCGCGAGGAGAGGGGATTAAGAGCACTGCTTAAAGGAGCTCCAGAGACGGGTGCGAGCTGTGGCTATCAGTGAGGACACAAGAGACAGGCATGAGACGCTAAGGCTGCTGCTACACCACCAAGAAGCCTGTGTGCAAGCACAGGTCACTGTCCACACCTCCCCTACCGGGAGCCTGTGCAGCCCACCACTGCCAGGGTCCTGTGATCCAGGGACAACTTCCCCTGGAGAATGCGCGGTGCGCCTCAGGCTGGTGCAACGTCATGCAGGCCTCTGCCGCCACAGGCTCACCCCGCATCCGTACCACCCCCCCCCCCCCCCCCCCCCCCCCCCGGCCTGAGTGAGCCAGAGGCCCTAATCAGCTGCTCCTTTAACCCCGTCCTGTCTGAGCGAAAATCAGATGCCCTCAGGCGACCTACAAACAGAGGCGGGGCCAAATCCAAAGCTGAACCCGGGAGCTGTGCGAACAAAGAAGAGAAAATGAAATTTCTCCCAGCAGCCTCAGGAGCAATGGATTAAATCTCCACAATCAACTTGATGTACGCTGCCTCTGTGGAATACCTGAATAGACAACAAATCATCCCAAATTGAGGAGGTGGACTTTGGGAACAATGATGTATGTATATTTTTCCTTTTTCTCTTTTAGCAAGTGTGTATGTGTATGCTTCTGTGTGTGATTTTGTCTGTATAGCTTTGCTTTTACCATTTGTCCTAGGTGTCTGTCTATCCATTTTTGTTTTTATTTTTAGTATAGATTTTAGGACTTGTTATCATTGGTGGATTTGCTTTATGGTTTGATTGCTCTCTTCTTTCTTTCTTTTTAAAATTATTTTTAAATTATTTTTTATTTTTAATAATTATTTTTTTTTATTTTTTACTTTAATAACTTTATTTTATTTTCTCTTCTTTTTTTTTTTTTTTTTTTTCCCTTTTATTCTGAGCCATGTGGATGAGAGAGTCTTGGGTCTCCGGCAGGGCAACAGGCCTATGCCTCTGAGGTGGGAGAGCCAAGTTCAGGATATTGGTCCACCAGAGACCTCACAGGTACACATAATATCAAACGGCAAAAATCTCCCAGAGATCTCCATCCCAACGTGAAGACCCATCTCCACTCAACGAACAGCAAGCTACAGTGCTGGACACCCTATGCCCAACAACTAGCAAGACAGGAACACAGCCCCATCCATTAGCAGAGAGGCTGCCTAAAGTCGTAATAAGGTCACAGATACCCCAAAACACACCACCAGACATGGATCTGCCCACCAGAAAGACATCCACCAGAACACAGGCACTAGTCCCCTCCACCAGAAAGCCTACACAACCCACTGGACAAACCTTAGCCACTAGGGGCAGAAACCAAAAACAATGGGAACTACGAACCTGCAGCCTGCGAAAAGGAGACCCCAAACACAGTAAGTTAAGCAATATGAGAAGACAGAGAAACACACAGCAGATGAAAGAGCAAGGTAAAAACCCACCAGACCAAACAAATGAAGAGAAAATAGGCAGTCTACCTGAAAAAGAAATCAGAGTAATGATAGTAAAGTTGATCCCATCTTGGAACCAGAATGGAGAAAATAAAAGAAACGTTTAACAAAGGCCTAGAAGAACTAAAGAGCAAACAAATAATGCTGAACAACACAATAAATGAAATTAAAAATTCTCTAGACAGAATCAATAGCAGAATAACTGAGGCTGAAGAATGGATAAGTGACCTGGAAGATAAAATAGTGGAAATAATTACCACAGAGCAGAATAAAGAAAAAAGAATGAAAAGACTTGAGGACAATCTGAGACACCTCTGGGACAAAATTAAACACACCAACATTTGAATTATAGGAGTCCCAGAAGAAGAAGAGAAAAAGAAAGGACTGAGAAAATATTTGAAGAGATTACAGTTGAAAATTTCCCTAACATGGAAAAAGAAATAGTTAATCAAGTCCAGGAAGTGCAGACAGTCCTATACAGGATAAATCCAAGGCAAAACATGGCAAGACACATATTAATCAAACTATTAAAAATTAATACAAAGAAAAAAATATTAAAAGCAGCAAGGGAGAAATAACAAATAACATACAAGGGAATCCCCTAAGGTTAACAGCTGATCTTTCAGCAGAAACTCTGCAAGCCAGAAGGGAGTGGCAGGACATATTTAAAGTGATGAACGGGAAAAACCTACAACCAAGATGACTCTACCCAGCAAGCATCTCATTCAGATTCGACAGAGAAATTAAAACCTTTACAGACAAGCAAAAGCTAAGAGAATTCAGCACACAAAACCAGGTTTACAACAAATGCTAAAGGGACTTCTCTAGGCAAGAAACACAAGAAAAGGAAAAGACCTACAATAACAAACCCAAAACAACTAAGAAAATGGGAATAGGAGCATACATATCAATAATTACCTTAAATATAAGTGGATTAAATGCTCCCACCAAAAGATATAGACAGGCTGAATGGATACAAAAACAAGACCTGTATATATGCTGTCTACAAGAGACCACTTCAGACCTAGGGACACATACAGACTGAAAGTGAGGGGATGGAAAAAGATATTCCATGCAAATGAAATCAAAAGAAAGCTGGAGTACCAATTCTCATATCAAACAAAATAGACTTTAAAACAAAGACTATTGCAACAGACAAAGAAGGTCACTACATAATGATCAAGGGATCAATCCAAGAAGAAGATATAACAATAGTAAATATTTATGCACCTAACATAGGAGCACGTCAATACATAAGACAAATGCTAATAGCCATAAAAAGGGAAACTAACAGTAACACAATAATAGTAGAGGACTTGAACACCCCACTTTCACCAACAGACAGATCATCCAAAATGAAAATAAATAAGGAAACACAAGATGGTTATTAATGATATATTAAATGATATATTACATGATATATTAAACAAGATGGACTTAATTGATATTTATAGGACATTCCATACAAAAAAACCAGAATACTCTTTCTTCTCAAGTGCTCATGGAACATACTCCAAGACAGATTATATCCTGGGTCACGAATGAAGCCTCAGTAAATTTAAGAAAATTGAAATCATATCAAGTACCTTTTCTGACCACAATGCTATGAGACTAGATATCAATTACAGGAAAAAAATCTATAAAAAGTACAACCAAATGGAGGCTAAACAATACACTACTAAATAACCAAGAGGTCACTGAGAAAATCAAAGAGGAAAGCAAAAAATACCTAGAAACAAATGACAATGAAAACAAAATGACCCCAAACTTATGATATACAGCAAAAACAGTTCTAAGAGGGAAGTTTATAGCAATACAATCCTACTGTAATAAACAAGAAACATCTCAAATAAACAAGCTAACCTCACAACTAAAGCCTTTACGGAAAGAAGAACAATGACAAAAAACCCAAAGTTAGCAAAAAGAAAGAAATCATAAAGATCAGATCAGAAATAAATGAAAAAGAAATAAAAGAAAACAATACCAAAGATCAGTAAAACTAAAAGCTTGTTCTTTGAGAAGATAAACAAAATTGATAAACCATTAGCCAGACTCATCAAGAAAAAAAGGGAGAAGACTCAAATTAACAGAAGTAGAAATGAAAAAAGAGAAGTAACAACTGACACTGCAGAAATACAAATGGTCATGAGAGATTCCTAAAAGCAACTATATGCTAATAAAATGGACAACCTGGTAGAAATGGAAAAATTCTTAGAAAAACACCACCTTCCGAGACTGAACCAGGAAGCAATAGAAAATATAAAGAATAAAATCACAAACACTAAAATAGAAACTGTGATTGAAAATCTTCCAACAAACAAAAGTCCAGGACCTGATGGCTTCACAGGTGAATTCTAGCAAACATTTAGAGAAGAGCTAACATCTATCCTTCTCAAACTCTACCAAAATATAGCAGAGGGAGGAACACTCCCAAACTCATTCTACCAGGCCACCATCACCCTGAAACCAAAACCAGACAAAGATGTCACAAAGAAAAAAAAACTACAGGCCAATATCACTGATGAACACAGATGCAAAAATCCTCAACAAAATACTAGCAAACAGAATCCAACAGCTCGTTAAAAGGATCATACACCATGATCAAATGGGGTATATCCCAGGAATGCAAGAATTCCTCAATATATGCAAATCAATCAATGTGATACAACATATTAACAAAGTGAAGAATAAAACCTGTATGATCATCTCAACAGATGCAGAAAAAGCCTTTGACAAAATCCAACACCCATTTATGATAAAAACTCTCCAGAAAGTAAGCACAGAGGGAAGTTACCTCAACATAACAAAGGCCATATATGAAAAACCCAAAGCCAACATCATCCTCAATGGTGAAAAACTGAAACCATTTCCACTAAGATCAATAAAAAGACAAGGTTGCCCACTCTCACCACTGTTATTCAACATTGTTTTGGAAGTTTTAGCCACAGCGATCAGAGAAGGAAAAAAATAATAAAAGGAATCCGAATCAGAAAAGAAGAAGTAAAGCTGTCACTGTTTTCAGATGACATGATACTATACATAGAGAATCCTAAAGATGCCACCAGAAAACTAATAGAGCTAATCAATGAATTTGGTAAAGTAGCAGGATACAAAATTAATGCCCAGAAATCTCTTGCATTCCTATACACTAATGATGAAAAATCTGAAAGTGGAATTAAGGAAGCACTCCCATTTATTATTGCAACTAAAAGAATAAAATATTTAGGAATAAACCTACCTAAGGAGACAAAGACCTATATGCAGAAATCTATAAGACACTGATGAAAGAATTTAAAGATGATACAAACAGATGGAGAGGTATACCATGTTCTTGGATTGGGAGAATCAACATTGTGAAAATGACTTTACTACACAAAGCAATCTACAGATTCAGTGCAATCCCTATCAAACTACCAATGGCATTTTTCAATGAACTAGAACCAAAACTTTCACAATTTGTATGGAAACACAAAAGACCCCCAAATAGCCAAAGCAATATTTGGAAAGAAAAGCAGAGCTGGAGGAATCAGGCTCCCTGACTCCAGACTATACTACAAAGCTTCAATAATCAAGACAGTATGTTACTGGCATAAAAACAGAAATATAGATCAATGGAACAGGATAGAAAGCCGAGAGATAAACCCATGAACATATAGTCACCTTATCTTTGATAAAGGAGGCAAGAATATACAATGGAAAAAAGACAGCCTCTTCAATAAGTGGTGCTGGGAAAACTGGACAGCTACATATAAAAAAATGAAATTAGAACACTCCCTAACACTGTACACAAAAATAAACTCAAAATGGGTTAAAGACCTAAATGTAAGGCCAGACACTATCCAACTCTTAGAGGAAAACATAGGCAGAACACTCTATGACATACATCACAGCAAGATCCTTTTTGACCCACCTCCTAGAGAAATGGAAATAAAAACAAAAATAAACAAATGGCACCCAATGTAACTTAAAAGCTTTTGCACAGCAAAGGAAACCATAAACAAGATGAAAAGACAACTTGCAGAATGGGAGAAAATATTTGCAAATGAAGCACCTAACAAAAGATTAATCTCCAAATTTACAAGCAGCTCATGTACGTCAATATCAAAAAAACAAACAACCGAATCCAAAAATGGGCAGAAGGTCTAAATAGACATTTCCCCAAAGTAGATATACAGGTTGCCAACAAACCCATGAAAGAATGCTCAGCATCATTAATCATTAGAGAAATTCAAACCAAAACTACAATGAGATATCATCTCATAGCAGTCAGAATGGCCATCATCAAAAAATCTACAAACAATAAATGCTGGAGAGGGTGTGGAGAAAACGCAACCCTCTTGCACTGTTGGTAGGAATGTAAATTGATACAGCCACTATGGAGAACAGTATGGAGGTTCCTTAAGAAACTAAAAATGGAACTACTATATGACCCAGGAATCCCACTACTGGGCATATACCCTGAAAAAAACATAATTAAAAAAGAGTCATGTACCACAATGCTCACTGCAGCTCTTTTTACAATAGCCAGGACATAGAAGCAACCTAAGTGTCCATTGACAGATGAATGTATAAATAAGATGTGGAACATATATAAATGGAATATTACTCAGCCATAAAAGGAAATGAAATTGAGTTATTTGTAGTGAGGTGGATGGACCTAGAGACTGTCATACAGAATGAAGTAAGTCAGAAAGAGAAAAACAAATACCGTATGGTAACACATGTATATGGAATCTAAAAAAAAAAAAGGAACAAAGATGCAGATCTACTAGAGAATGGACTTGAGGATATGGGGATGAGGGACCGTAAGCTGGGACAAAGTGAGAGAGTGGCATGGACGTTTATACACTACGAAATGTAGGGTGGATAGTTAGTGGGAAGCAGCTGCATGGCACAGGGAGATCAGCTAGGTGGTTTGTGACCACCTAGAGGGGTGGGATAGGGAGGGTGGGAGGGAGGGAGACACAAGAGGGAGGAGATATGGGGATATATGTATATGTATAGCTGATTCACTTTGTTATAAAGCAGAAACTAACACACCATTGTTAAGCAATTATACTCCAATAAAAATGTTAAAAAAAAAAGAGAGAGATTGACAATCCAGTTCTTGGTGATTTGCTTTGTTTACAAATACTGCTACTGATAAGTGGGCATCATGAATCTATGCTAATATATCATAATAATTTGAGATCATTTTCACCATCTTCCTTCCTGTAGAAAGTTATAAGTTGCTCTTCTATAATATACTTCTGATAACTGTTCTAAAATGATGATAAAATGGATTAGTAATCCAAGTGTCAATCATTTTTTTAATCTCTAAAAAGGAGGGTTTTTTTTTCTGGGGTAGAATTTAATAAGCCTTTTTATCAATATTAACTACATAACTGCAATTATAATTAGATAAGAGCTTTAAGTCTTTCAAATTTATGTATTCCTTTAAAAATCTTTAGAAAGCAACAAATTTATATCAATGTAATTGTTTATTGTGTATTTATCAAACAAATATATTATTTCTCTCTGGTATTAGATTTATTATAACAAACTAGTAACATTTAAAAATAGAAAAATTTTATTGAGTGCTTACTATGGGTCAGTCACTTGAATAAGTACTTTGCAAGGATTGTTTTATTTGAACTTCACAAATTTTTGAGGTATAGATATTGTTATTATCCATTTCACACCAGATACAAAACAGCAGAAAAGTTAAAATGTGTTTTTATTGGGAGGACAAATTTTAAAATGTACATTTGTTAAAGAAACAAAGTAGAAATATACTTAATGATCTGTACATTTCACGCATGTGTATTTTAGAATAGTCTTCTGGAGAAGTTGTCTACGATAGTTTTCTGGGGGGAAAATACTTACCTAAGGCAGTTAACATTATATTCCCCAAATAGGAGGAGCCAGGAGATCAATGTCATGTGAGTACCATGAACTTAGCCTCGGTGAGCATGAGGATGGTACTGTTCCATCTATTACCAAATTGTTCGACTGGACCAGCTCCAGTGTCCTAGATCTAGATAGAAATGGGGTTCTGTTTTTTGACTGGATTCTTGCAGCCAATAATGAAACCGATGCTGAGAGTGGAAACGCACAGGCTTCATTCAATGGCCAAACAATGGAGAAGTGGGAACCTAGTTTGCAAATCATCTTCTCAACCCAATTCAAGTGGAGACACCAAATATATAGGAGGTGCAAGGTAAAAAGGAGGGATTTGGGAAGAGTGGGAGGAATATTCATGAGCTGTTGGAGAACAGGGTTGTGGTTTGAACCTAGGACTGATGCAACTCTCCTTTTCAGTCCTTCTATGGGCTTCTCTGGTTGTTGTCATGGCGATTGTCAACTGTCATGGCACTGGTGGTTGTGTCACTTAGCATGCTAATATATTGCAATGAGTGTATAATGAGGCTCAAGCTCTACTGGAAGTCAAATCATCTGCCATGTTGGGCCTAGTTGGTTCTAATAGGTTCTTATTTTTTTTCTCTTTGCAACTTCCTCCTGAAACTTAGGTAAGAGTAATTGGTTTCTATTCGAGGGAGGGGCAGGGCTATGATTCTGGGGCGACAGCCTTGGTAACACATCCTGTCACTGAGGATATTGTATACGAGGCAGTTTTGATTATACAGCCTTTGGAGAGTCATCATAATAGATAGCAGTCCAAAGAACCCTCCACCCCCTCAAAAACCCAACTTTGCTTGTATTCATTCTCTATTAGGTTTTTTCATTTACTTTACATATCTGCTGATACTAATACTGATGGACTGATTCATACGATAGGAGCATTTGTTTGAAAGCAGACAGGAAAAAGAGCATGTAAATAATACTCATTAAAAATTTTAGTTTGATGGTCTGTTTCCTTTTGGAATAAAAAATAATAATAATTTGTTCCTACATAAATATCTTATGGCAAGTTTAATTATCAGGTATCCAGAAACGAATAACCTGACTAGAAGAATGAATCTTAATTGTATAGTTTTAGCCATTACTATGCTGCTTCAAACATTTTAGGGTCAAATGAAATCAATAACTAAAATATATGAATGTTAAAAAAAAGAGAGTGTTCAGAAAATAAACATTCTACTTAATTCCTAGACTAAAATATTCTTGGACTGTACTAATTGCCATAGTGTGTCAGGACTCAGATAACTGACTAGTTATAGTCCTAGATGGATACTGAGAGTATTCTGGACAAGAAAAAAAGAGTGCCTTTATTTCCAGAGCTTGGATTTGAGAATGTTTTAAAAAGATATCCAAAGTCAAGAACATCCATTAAAACTCAATTATGTAAAACAATATTGATGTGTTATATTATAGGGATTACAATAATAGTTACTATTAATTGGACATTCATTTTATGTTAATTACTTTACTTAAATTAATTTAATACTCACAATAATTAGTATTATTCCCTGTTTGCAGATGAGAAAACCCAGGCTTCGAGAGATGGTTTCACAACCAGGACTGGTTATTTACTGGATTTTGAAGCAAGTCTCTTCTTAAGTCCAAGCTTCTGACTCCTGCATTATAATGTCTTCCACACTTTATTAATTTCAACTCAATTTAATACCAAACTTTTGATAAACTATATTAAATTGTTGAAAACAGTCATGGAGCTTCTACTAAGCATCATCAATTGCGATAGAAATTGGGTCTAGATGTTATAAACACTGTGTTCCACTCTCTGGAAGCTTCCAGACAAGTATGGAGAGGGTAAGACAATTATTAAGACCAGTAAACTGTCTGTATTTATTACAAGTGTGAATTTCTGATTTTAGTTTCTTTTCATGGCAAAAGGGTGACAGTGGGAAGGTGCAGAAGTCACCATTTCTCCAAGTATGAAGGCAACAAATGCTTCTTATGGGCAAAATGTGTCCTTGTCATGTGTAGAACAAAATCAGCAGAGCTAAATAAAGAAGGACAGTGCATAATGTTCATTGCACTTCATTCTTTCTTGAGTTTTCATTGCAACTGAGTTACTGAATTTGTAATATTTGTTTTTCTGCAAGTTTCCTAGGTTTTATTTCCTTATGCAGCCACTAAGTGGAGTATACTTTGTCATACATTGAAATATACATTTACTGCTCCAGCATGATGATATGCAATTGTACATTCATCAAAATCCAGAGAAAAGTATGCTAAATGTTATCATTAACATTTAAAACAGGAAAAATTGTCATCAAATTTTATAGCATCATGACTAATCATGAGAAGCACTTAATATGTTAGTATCTGAAGTTATTGCTCAGATTATATAGAAATGCAGTTTTTTTTACTCTATTATCCATCTCACCAGTTCACTTCCATTTTAAAAGTATTGGCAACTGTATTTTTTCCAGGAAGATATTTTCTGCATAAATAGAAATGAAGGTCCCCACAACCTCTGTTTCTACATAAATTCCTCCTTTCCTCCGACATCAAAATAAGTCTCTCTTTTTTTTTTTTTTTTTGGTTTTTTTTTTTGGTTTTGTTTTTGTTTTTGCGGTATGCGGGCCTCTCACTGTTGTGGCCTCTCCCGTTGCGGAGCACAGGCTCCGGACGCGCAGGCCCAGCGGCCATGGCTCACGGGCTTAGTTGCTCCGCGGCATGTGGGATCTTCCCGGACCAGGGCACGAACCCGTGTCTCCTGCATTGGCAGGCGGATTCTCAACCACTGCGCCACCAGGGAAGCCCCAAAATAAGTCTCTTAATGGCACCCAGGAAACTGAGTGATTATTTACCCATCAGCCTAAAATGTGAATATTGGGTAAATGTGAATATCTAGGTAGGTTTCATTATGAGAAAACTGCCTGCTTCATACCAGTTTCTTAGTAGCTACATAATTTAAGTCCTCTGCCAATAAACACCATGGACCCAAAGAGAGTTAGCCAGTAAATCCCAGCACCCAGCATGGCACCTAACACATAATAAGTCCTCACCAAATAGATGTTTTGTTTTTAATAAAAGAATGAATAATTGACATTAAAAAATACTGATGTATACGTATATCATCACATGCATAATGAGTCACATATATTACTTTAAAAACTTTCTTATTTAGGGATGACTTAGTACATCAAAAGAGCAAGAGGGACTGCAAAAACCAGAACTGCTTTAATTATTCAACTTTCATTTTGTGCTTAATGTTGTTCCAGACACTGCAAGTTCATAGATGAATGACTATAGAGCCTAACACAGTGACCTTCCAGTCCTAGGACATAAATGGAGTCTCAGTTGGGCTTTGCACTGGTAACCTTTTAAATGGTTAGACAGCAGGATTGCATAGTATAGATTTGTGTGGCTAAAAATGCTTTCAGACACTCTGAACCCAAAATGTAAGCAGCTATTTAACCTGGAAAGAATTTCACTAAGCCAGTTCACAAAGGGGTGGTTCAGCTTTCCAACTGGCCAGTATGTAGACTTTGATGGCTGAAGGTGAATTTCTTTTGGGTTTCCTACATAACCAGCAAAGAAAACACATGAAAAGAGCACAAATACGTGAGTGGACACACTTCCCTGTACCTCCCTGGTTTCTCATGATGTAGGCTGAAGTTTGGTCGTTTAGTCACCAAACAATGAGTAGCCTTCCAGGTTAGAGGAACCAAGAAAGCAAAGACTCAGCCACTGCAGGGGCCAGGGCCAGATAAGTACTGAAGACTCTACCCACACCAGACATGGGATTTCTTGCCTCAGACCTTGTTCTGTCCTGTTTCCTCTTTTTCCTCTGTCACTGAGCCTGAGCCTGGCTTTCTCCCAGGTTTCCATTACCTCCATGATTCATTGTAGTGACAAGGACAAGATAATTGGCAAAGAACCTGTATTTCTAATAAACAAATGAACAAACAAACAAACAAAAAAAACCTTTTGCCATAGGACAGTAGGGGGTAACCAATTTTCTGTATCTGAGATTTTTATCTGTAAAATGGGGCTAAAAATATTTCCTTCCTCTTAAGACTGTTGTAAGAGTAAGAGAACATAATACCTGTAAAAGGAGCCACCAGGCATTGGTAATCAGATATCATTCTTCCTATTATTGTACTCAGTCATCTATAGTAACATGAATTTTTCTTCTCACTTCAACTGTTGGCTGAGCTTCCATGGATGGAAGGGCACCTGAGGACGCACCCTGTAATAGGGAAGAAACTTTGTATTCTATTACACGTTAATCACTAAAGGGATCTTGCCTATAAGCTTGAATTATACATAATGACCCATCTCTGGAAACCCTGCCTCCCAGGTAATGAGCATTAAGTTCAAATACCTTCATTTAGCTCACAGAAAACATTGTCACCAGGCCCACCTGTGAACAACTGCAGGGGGTAAGAAATTAACAGATCCCCTCTGGAGGCTGACCAGAACCAGGAAATGTTTGACTTTTCTCCCTCCCTTTATAGTATAAAAGAAGCCTGAATTCTAACTCAAGCAAGATTGTTCTTTGGGGCATGAGTCCACCATCTTCTCGGTGTGCTGGCTTTCCAAATAAAGTTGCTATTCCCTGCCCCAGCAACTCATCTCTTGATTTATTGGCCTGTTGTGTGGTGAGCAGTGTGAGCTTGGACTCAGATACAACCCAGAATAGCAATCCACATGGTAGCCTCAGCATTCCATTTTTGTCCAGTAGCAGTTGCTAACTATAGCCTACGTTTTTAAGATATTAATTTCCTCTCCTTCATTGTTGGGTTCTTTTCTCTTCCTTTGGCTTTTATTAAAAATGATGACAAAAATGAACAGTATTGTATACTGTACAAGGCAGCTTTACATACAATATCTCTTTTCGCCTGTCCAACAAACTGCGATATCATTATTCTCATTTCATAGATGGAAAACTGAAGCTGAATGATAACAGGAAAATTGCTCCACATAATTCAGATGATAGCGTTGCACTATTTGGTTTCCATCACACCACCAGCATGCCATTGCTCTCTGTCTTTTACAGTTTTTGAGGTTGGCTGGTTTTACATGAGAGCATAAATGAGTATGGTATCATTGACATAAAGTGAGTAAGATTTGAGTGTGGAAAAAGCAGAATGTGCACAGAGATTTGGGATCTACAGAAATACTCTCTAAAACCTAAAGGACTGACTTGGCCTTGAAGTTCACGGGGGTGTAATGCCCACCCCCCACCATTTGAATCTGTAACCTATGACTCTAGAATCCAAGTTTACCAATTTTCACCCCCCTTGATGCATTTCAACTTTTTAACTAAAGAGAGCTTCCTTTGAAAATCAACCAGGGGTCAACACATAGGAAAACATGTGCCCAACATAATCCATGGAGAGGGGTGAACTGGGGTCCAAATTACTGTCCCTTTTTTCCATTGACTTTCTTCAAGTGATTACACTGGACTAGAAGACATTTTAAATCTCCTGGCTGGGTAAAATACTTGAAGGGTTAATGCATAATGACCAATTCTTTCATTGTAAAACCAAGAACCATTGAAAAGAGTAGAGGGCCATTTATCTGTTGCTTTTTAACAATTTTAAATGAGTACTATATCTGAATCCTCACACATATCGCAAAAGCGCTGAAATCAAACAACTATGGTTCATTCCTGGCCTTTGATTTTTATATCCATGCATGTTAAAAAATAAAAGAAAGAGGGAAAACCAAACATGTGTGCTGCCTTTTAATAAAGATCATATTAAAAATTCAATAAATAGCAATATCTCTGATCTCTTAACAAAAGCTTCTGGTGTACAGGAAATTAAATGAAAAAAAAAAAACCTTGTTAATCCTTTTTGATTTCTGTACATTGTAGCTAGAAGCAGAATTCTTTAACTCACAGATTTCTCCTTTTTTTTTTTCTTTTTATTATTTTAAAAACCTTTTATTGCACAAACGTTGTCTGGGCAACACTACAAATGCAGCTTGATTGTTGGAAAGGTTTAAAATTAAAGGCGGGGGATGTGGTAGGGAGCAAGCAGTTGTGTCATTGACTCATCCCGGTGGCCTTGCAAGGAGGAACCTACCTCGAACCAGGTGATAACCCGATAGACTTTATCTTGTCTTCTCCCGTCCTCCCTGAAGCCTGCCAACACTTCGGCTGGCTGTTAGGCATTTTAAATATCCCCCCTGAGCCCTAACCTCACCCCCTTTCTCTTCTTGTCAGCTGGAATGTCTCCGAGCTGTCAGAAGCTTGTTGCTTATTGATGTTTCCGTGTGTTTTATGTCTTTTCTGAGATATGACAGGCCCTGACACAGCGCTGATTTCAATCAGGCTGCTTCTGGAGAGGCCTAAGATTTTTAGCTGCACAATCCACATCTCCAGCCTACTTCAGAGGCCTCTGTCTAATGAAAATGTTTCAGGAGGCCGAAATAAAGGCCCTGTGCTCAACAAACAGCAGCTGAGGAATTCACGAGCCTTGAAAAAACACGTGTGTGTGCACTCATGCACACACACACACAGGCAAACACACACGCACCATGGTCCCCTCACCTCCTTTTGTTATAAGAAAAGAAAGAACAGAAAGCGACCTCGGGAGCCAAAGGTTCTGACACTGAATCAAATCCCTTTAGACCTGAACTGACAGGCTAGGCCTGGCTTTAGATTACGTTATCACATCTTAGAACAGGCCTGTATGTACCTCAGGATTCCCTACATGTAAAGAGCTGGCTGTTTTACCCCTGCTGCCTATTAAGTCAAGTTCTGATGTCTTGTAAAGAATGAAAGCCTATCACACAGAGAGTGGGGGTAAAGGGCGGTGGGCGGGGAACAACCACCAGAAATGGAAATAAAATGTGTAGCTGGTGGTGAGCTCATTTCTGTTATTTACAGCGCTGGTCACGAGGAGATTAAAAATATTAGAAAATTATTCTTGGTAAATCACATGTGGTTTCCTGAAGCTTATACAAACAGCTCATTTTATACCATGTTGGTCATATTTAAGCTAGACAAATAAGGGGCTTGGGAAACCAAAGGCATTTTGTTTGGCCCAAATCAGCACACCTATTTGAAGGCCACCGTCAAACACATTCCCAGATACCTGAGTGAGAGCGTAGGACTCCTAGCTTTGTGTATGTGTCCGGCAAATTGGACAAACCTGAGCTAGTCAAATGACCTCTTTGTGTCTGTTTCTCCAATTTAAAACGCTGAAGCCTTATACCTCAGAAGAAGGCAATCTTTTCATTATTGGGCTTTTCGACTTTAAAAGTCAAGGTATTTGTTAATCTCAACCTCCTAGTTTATCCCTTCCTCCCACCTTTCCCCTTTGGTAACCATATGTTTGTTTTCTAAGTCTGTGAGTCTGTTTCTGTTTTGTAAATAAGTTCATTTGTATCACTGAATCACTTTGCCTTACACCTGAAACTAACGCAACATTGTAAATCAACTATACCCCAATGTAAAATAAATTAAATTTAAAAAGTCAAGCTACTGATAAACAACAAGGTCCTTCCATACAGCACAGGGAACTATATTCAATATCCTATAATAAAACATAATGGAAAAGAATATGAAAAAGAAAATATGTATGTGTATATATATATATATATATATATAACTGAATCAATTTGCTGTATACCAGAAACTAACACAACATTGCAAATCAACTATATTTCAATTAAAAAATAGAAGTCAAGCTATTGGCACAGCTTCTAATAAGGCAATAAGTCTCCAATGACGAAGACCAAATTTAAAAATTCTCAGGGACTAGTGTTCTGTTCTTCTCCATGACAAGGTACCCCTTACTGGTCTGCAATTAGTATTTTTGATAGAATTAAGACTTTCCAGAGGAGAAAAACACTTAAATTATAATATTATGCCAACAGCTTCTAGAATGAAAATATTTCTTGAAGGATAAATATCCAAAGTGAAACAGATATTAATAAAGAATCTCAAAAATGTTTTTGGTTTTCTTTGTCTGGAAACATGTGGAGTAGGGCCGAAAACACAGGCTTGAGAGCACAGGCTCCCAGATGTCAGTCTGATTCATTTGTGCTAATGTTTAAAGAGTGAGATTTTATTTTAGAATATGGATTTGGGGCTTCTTGGAAAAAAAATCAACCAGTCTGGAAATGGCAACCATAGCTGGCTCTGAGTCACACCAGACTCATTAGACCGGCCCTGCATTCTCCAGGGGCCACAGCGGACCAACTCTTTTTTTTCGCTCTATATTTAGGGTCTGGCCTCTGCACCAACTGATTTACAAACCCTAATTTGAAGTCAGGCAGCGTCGTGTTTGGATGTCAGCTCTTCTGCCTACTAGCTGTGTCGCTTCAGACAACTTACTTAACTGTCCTTGGTTTTCTTAGTTCCAAAATGTGAAGAATAAGTCCTACCTCAAATGGTGTTTTGATGATTGACATCACAAATGTAAAATGCATGGCTCATAAAAAAAAAAAAAAAAAAAAAAAAAACTTCAAAAAATATGTTCCATCTTCCCATTTTCTCTTTGTAGAGGATAGAAATGTGATCACCCTTGTGCTTGCTCTGTTTCCAAGTGAGATTCTTTGCTGTGCTTAGAGATTTAGCGGTTTTAACTTAAAAAAAAATCTTCTGCCTCTCAGCTACATTGAGTAAAACTTACTGCTAAAAAAAGTGTTCCTCCACCTCCATTCCATTTTTTTAAATGTTATGGTATTTTTAACAATATTAATATAATAACAGTAGCATGTGTTTATTGGGTTAGTCTGTATTTTATGACTTAGTATTGAATTTATGGCTTGTTTCTACCAGTACTGTCACTATTAATTGTTGTTCCCATTTTTTTTCATCAGCTGGAACATTGTCATAGGACTATTGCCTGCCTGTGATAAGCAGTCTCTACTATTATTATTTCAGGTCTGCTTATCAACAGTCAACACCAAATTATTATTTTTTTAGAACAAGTATGTTATCAATTTAACTCTTTGGTCACCAAAGGGCCCCTTCCTTGCAGCCACTGATGAGAATTATGGCATGGTAGGCTCTGGAGTCAGAGAATTAGGGGAGTGGTTGGAAAGAGATCTGTCACCACAAGAATACCACGGTGGGTAGAGAATGTTTTCACAGTATGACTTTAAGATAGAAATGTATATTGGTCCTGACTCTTGACCCAGCCCAGGCAAACTGCAGCCCAGGAGCCAGGGCTGCTACTGACCCTTGGAGGGCTGGTTGAGAGAGAAGCACCGTCTGGGAACTCCCAGAGATCACAGGCCTGCCAGGCTATCTGAAAATGACTGCCAATTTGGCCTAGTCTCAGATGACTGCATGCCCAGGAGGGAGGGGATGGCAGTAATAAAGCAGTTTAGTGGAGAAAGATATTGCTTCAAGCTCCCAAGGCTTCTAGTCTATTTTATGACAACATTATTCACTCACACATCCACACACGTGCACACACATGCACAGACACGCAAACGCTCATATGATAATCAGGATATATACAATCTTTGGGGCAGAGAATGATTTATGGCCAAATTGGAAAAGTTATAGTTCAAAGCTAAGATTCAGATGATTCCAGGAGTGGTAGAACTCATTTAGAGTTTTTCTTCTATAATGAAATAATGGGGAAAAGCTGGTAGTATCACCCCAACAGGCTACATTTGGACTGAAGCCTGGGGTTCTGTTGTCAGCCCACCCACGACTGATTATTCTCGGCAGTTCTCCCAGGATCTCGCGCTTTAACCGGGAGAAACATTTGACTCCTGACGATGAGGGTTCCAGTTCTAAGAATCCTTTGTAACTTTTCAGAGACTGTTGCCACTCACATAATACAAGTTCATATTTATATATACAATGTTATAATATATAATATATGTATGTACAACATCATGTCAGGATTTTAACTAATTTTAAAATTATAGTCTACTAAAATTTGCCACTTTAAAATATGCATGCGTTTTTTTTAAAAAAAGAAAATACTACAATTCTGAAAATTCATAAGAAAGAAAACAAGTAACGGCTCTGGAGAATTTTATGTTTTTTACAGTAGCTCCATTTGAGGAGCAAATATCAAAACCACATTTCAGCATTATAGTGAGAAAGATGCTATGCTTTACAATGCACAGGGAGAACTGAATTTTACTTGATGCAGTAAGATCAAGAAATATTTATCAGATGCTCAGACTGTTCATGCATTTGTTTGTGAAATCCTCACAACCACCTGGAGAGGTAGAGAAATCAGTGTTCCCACCTTAAATGGAGAATACTGAGGTTAGTGAGGTTAAACAGCATGCCCAAAGCCACACAGTTGGCATATAAGAGAGCTAAAGTTGTAATGCAGACTTTCAAGTGTTCTGCCTCTAATTTTATTAAGATGCATGAGTCCACTGTTTAACTTTCTAAATGTTGGGCCCTTTCTAGCAGGATTTTTTATGTAAGCACCTGGAGATATTTTCAATATTTTATACACATTTCAAGTAGGAGTACAATTTTTTTCAAAATAAAAATAATGATACCTGTTAACAATACTCAAAAAAAAAAAAAAAAGATTTTTTCGCGAAGATGTCCCTGCAACATCTGACTGTTACGGATTCTCTAAGACACAGGTAGGAAAGTAAAACCATTTCTAATCCATTTAACCAGAGGAATCACTTCTCTTTACATTTTCTAGAAATTGAGATTCAAATTTAAAGGTTTGATGGACAAATTTTTAAGGGAGATAATCCAGTCTTTCCTCTTTTGTTAAAGTAACAGCATCTACAATTGACTAATTACAGGGAGAATTGGGCATTCCATGAAGATTAAGGGTAAGCAGCTAATTACACCCACAAGTGGCTAACAGCAGCTACAATTAGCTGTTTATAGGAGCAATTACTGGTGTAGCCAATTTTGTACCCCAAAATAATTACAGGTGCAAAATCTCACATGCCTTTAGAAATATTCTCTTTCAGAATGCTGGCCCTGGAGATGTAGCTTTCTCCATTCATTCGCTTGGATTGAAAAATAACCAGACATTTAAAATTTAAGGTGCTAAAATGTTATCAACTTTAAAACTGTGTTTAATAAATTTATTTTTATGCTTGAAAAATTGTAATTAATTTACTTCATATTCTGTTAATACTTTAAGCATTAGAGAAATATAGCAGTAAAGAAAGCTTAAAGGGGTAAGTTTTATTTCTACTTTCTGAGGATAATTTACAAATTAGTTGTTAAAATATTTTAAAACATGTTCTGCAGTAAGATCAAGCCACAACATATACTAAAACTGTTGTTCCAATTTCTGTGTTTATTCTTTGACCTTGAGTCAGCATTCATTCATGTACTAAATTAATATGTGTTTATGGAATTCCTAATATATTTCAGTATTTTCTGGATGTGCAGACTCGAAAGGAAAGGTACCCATGGGTAAGTCTTAACTTTCTCAACTTCCTGAAATTTATTTCCTGCTCTGGAACGTCTAGAAATATAGCTATGATCAGAGTTTAGTTTTCAGCTCAGACTTGAAGCTAATGACACAGTTATCTTCATATCCCTCCCCAAATAAACAAATGTACATTGCCATCCCCAAACAAAAAACAAACTATAGACAAACAATAAACAATTATCGTTGGATTTTAGAAGTTTCCTATTTGGCTTCTGAATTATATAATAATAAAATTTAGAAAACCCCAGTGGCTATATTTTAGTCTTTTTATATATTAGGAGTTTCTTACTTAAAACGAAAACAAAAACATAAAAACTATTATTCTGGTTATGAAGTTGTTCCATTGTGGATTACTTCAATCATTATTTCCTTGAAGCCACAGTGCAGACATTAAACAATCTATTCTGAGTCAATCATGAGGCATTATTTTAAAACTGTAATGCCCTCTGGTTTTGTTTGAAAATTCAAGCTTGGAAACATGCGATTTAATGAGATTTTGATTTATTTTTTCATGACTGTGTATTTCCACAAATGAATCAAATTCATGAAAAATTCCAAATCTTCTTGTTTGAGTCACCTAAAGAAACTATTGCTTCATCAGTAAATGGGGTTGTTTACAGTAAACAAGGGAATTTAAGGTAGAGGAATGAATGCTTGGTCTGGGGTAGAAGCACAGAACCATGACCATGCCAGAGCTTTTTTTTTTTTTTTTTTTTTAACATCTTTATTGGAGTATAATTGCTTTACAATGGTGTGTTAGTTTCTGCTTTACAACAAAGTGAATCAGTTATACATATACATATGTTCCCATATCTCTTCCCTCTTGCATCTCCCTCCCTACCCCCATCCCTATCCCACCCCTCTAGGTGGTCACAAACCACCTAGCTGATCTCCCTGTGCCATGCGGCTGCTTCCCACTAGCTATCCACACTACGAGTCCTGATGGCTCCTCTCATTTATCTCTCTGACTGCCAGGAGCAGCAAGGTCTCTTTCTGGAGGGACCGGAGAGACCTGGGTTTGAGTCCCAGCTCCACCATTTACTAGCTCTATGGCCCCTTGAAAGTTCCTCAGCCTCTTGGAGACTCGTTTTTCTCATCGATAAAACCCATAAAATAGGGATAGTAATTCCTTCCTCATGGGATTGCTCTTAGAAGTGAAGTGATGTATGACACCCAGTGGGGACCTCAACTTGTGCTTCCATTAAATAAGAGGGATAAACTTTGTTATCTCTAACCTTAAGAAAATGAAAACAATAAAAACCATAAAGTCCTCCTAGACTCATTTTGTCTCTTTACAAAATGTTATTCATTACAGTTAGCCCTACCTGGATCATGAGAAAGAACTGCAAATTAGTTCATTCATTCCTTCTTTGAATTCATTCATTAATTTAGTAGGAAAAAAACTTATACTTAAAGCACTTATTGTGTGCTAGGTACTCTTCTAAAGCTCCTACGTATACGTATGTTAATATTTACGACTACACTTGTGTGATAGATACTTTTATGAGGCCCATTTTACAGATGTGGAAACTGAGTCACAGAGAAGTTAAGGAACTTGGATAAGGTCACACAGCTAGAAAGTGGCAGAGGCAGGGTCTGAACCCAGTAGTCTAATGCCATATTATCTCCTATGTCTAGAGTGTTCAGGGGTGGGTCTAGACACACAAAATCCAAACAATTAGAAGAGCTGTTTCAGAATCTTCCTCTTTGTTAGAGAGAGGGCATAGCGGGTCTGCCCAATGAGGAGATGTCCTATTATGAGAGGTACGTTTCCAAATGTGACACTCATTGCACACTCAATGCACCTCCTTGTCGTTAGAACTCGTGTCTGACGTCTTTCCAGGTAGAGTTCCTTGAGTTCCCTGAGGCTCCTTCTCTGCCTGTTGGTCACTGCACACCGGTCCCAGCGCTCAATAAACACGTGAGGAGTGATAGAAACCACATCAAGATGAAACGCCCCTTATTCTGCTACAGAGGCTGAAAAAGTCCCTTGTTCTCTAGCACGGTGAAACGAGCCAGCTCCACCGGAGATACGCGCGCTATTTACACAGGAACAAGAAGTTTGTAAAATGCAGCACACCGCCTTGTTCACTCTAGAACTAAACCAACTAAATGTTTAATTTAAAGTAGTGTTCCATTTTCGGAGGAGCTCTGTGTCTGTATCGTAAAGAGTGTTTCAGAAGTGAAGAAAAAGTTCACTGGATTCTTTTCCATAGCAAAACTGTGAATGCAAATTGTAGCATCTGTTTCACATGCATGTTAAAACAGGCAGTATGTTAATAGAGAGAATGACTGGGGAGAAGCCAGGATATCGGACAGGACTCCCTTCTTTTTTTTTTTTTTTTTTTTTTTTTTTTTGCGGTACGCGGGCCTCTCACTGTTGTGGCCTCTCCCAATGCGGAGCGCAGGCTCTGGACGCACAGGCTCAGCGGCCATGGCTCACGGGCCCAGCCGCTCTGCGGCACGTGGGATCTTCCCAGACCGGGGCACGAACCCGTGTCCCCTGCATCGGCAGGCGGACTCTCAACCACTGCGCCACCAGGGAAGCCCCAGGACTCCCTTCTTAACTGGAGCTCCCAGCATGGAATTTGCTATGGCTAGGTCAGGCTCAGCACATGTTTCTCACTCCTGCTTTCATGGAGAGCATCATGTAATTTGGAACAAGTTTGGGTTATATGTGTCTGGCTTCCCCATATTAAATGAGCCCCACATTAAATATCAGAAACAGATCAGTTTTGAAATCTTTTCTGCGAAAGTAAAGCTAAGTGACTTTCAGCATCAGATTTGGGACTCTAGCCAGAAAACACTGGGCTGAAGAATCAGAAGGATTAAACCATCCAAACAGAATCCACTTGCCGGAAATTCAGCAAGCATTCCACTGCCTTCAAAACAGTGGGATGGGCATCCCTGGTGGCGCAGTGGTTGAGAGTCCGCCTGCCGATGCAGGAGACACGGGTCCGTGCCCCGGTCCGGGAAGATCCCACATGCCGCGGAGCAACTAAGCCCGTGAGCCATGGCCGCTGGGCCTGCGCGTCCGGAGCCTGCGCTCCGCGACGGGAGAGGCCACAGCAGTGAGAGGCCCGCGTACCGCAAAAAAAAAAAAAAAAAAAAAAAAAAAAAAAACCACAGTGGGATCGTCATATGAAGCTGGAAACACTTTAAAATTCTAACTTAGGTAGTGATGGCCCCAAATACGTATCTGACCTAAGGAGAGAAAGACAGTGAACTTGTTTACACTGTGGAGATCTTTAGACAGCCATCTAACTATTACCTACCTGAAAACTGGTATGTTCATTTGCATAATAAAACCAATGGAGGACCATAGAACTCTGAAGATACTTGTGACTTGAAAACTAAATTTCATATTTATCAGTAACATAAAATTAGTGCTAATGTATCCACTTAAAAATAATAGTTTTAAAAATTAGAAAGACATAGCTACCAATTTGATCTGAGTTACTATTAAGGATTGGAGACTGAAAGTTTTTTCCTTCCTGACAAGTATCTTTTCCAAGAAATGTGGCTTGTGCTTGTTCCCCATGATGTGCAGGACCTTTATGTACAATTACTCCTTCTTCCCTGGTACAGCCAACCTCCAAGCCTCTTACACCCCTTCTCTTTCAGCTCTGGGATCTTGAGAATCTGGGAAACCATGAACCTGAGGCCCTGGGCCACTGTTCGGGGCTCTTCCACACCCTGAGTCCAGGCCAGTCCTCCTTTTGTGCTAATATATGGTTTTGATCTTAAAGAGCGAGGTTCTTCCTCCTACACTATTGGTGGGGATGTAAATTGTTGCAGTCACTATGGAAAACAATGTGGAGGTTCCTTGAAAAACTAAAAATAGAGTTACCATATGATCTAGCAATCCCACTCCTAGGTGTTTTTTTCCTGGAGAAAACCCTTATTCAAAAAGATACAAGCACCCCAATGTTCATAGCAGCACTATGTCCAATAGCCAAGATGTGGGAGCAACCTAAGTATCTATCAACAGATGAATGAATAAAGATGTGGTATATATATATATATATATATATATATATATATATATACATATATACACACACACACACAATGCAATACTAGTCAGCTATAAGAAAGAATGTAATAATGCCATTTGTAGCGACATGAATGGACCTAGAGATTATCATACCAAGTGAAGTAAGTCAGACAGAGAAAATAAATATCGTATGATATCACGTACATGTGGAATCTAAAATATGATACAAATGAAGCTATTTACAAAACAGAAACAGACTCACAGACATAGAGAACAAATTTATGGTTACCAAAGGGGAAGGGTGGAAGGGATAAATTAGGAGTATGGAATTAACAGATACACAATACTATATATAAAATAGATAAACAATAAGGACCTACTGTACAGCACAGGGAAGTATATTCAATATCTTATAATAAACCATAATGGAAAAGAATATGAAAAATATATGTATATATAACCAAATCAGTTTGCTGTACACCAGAAACTAACACGACATTGTAACAACTATATTTTGATTTTAAAAAAAAAAGAGTGAGTTCCTTTATTAGTGACCATGGACCCCATTTCCAAGGAATTCCACAAAATCATGTGTATTCATACCAACTTTTATTCTATAGTCAAAGGTATTCATGACTCATAAAATATGAAGACCCCCTATTTTAAGAGGCTTATCTAAGGATAGACACTAACTGCACCCTCAAGAGTGAAATACAAACCTGAATGTAGATTTCAGGATTGTGATGATTTGTGAGATGAACTGGACAATTTCATGATAGAATGTGTTTCATACAATCACATGCTGCTCCTATTCACGTGCACCTTGCCACTCTCCAACCACTTTGTTCATTTAGTGACTGAGTTCAGCTGAATCTCAGTTTAGGGTGTTATTTTTCTGTTGCTATGTCATGCTCCTGGCTCACCTCCCCCACTGCTGGCAGCTGTTGGCCTACAGAATGCCAACAAGTATCACTATTAGCCTGAACCAGAGCAATCGGGAAAATTATCCCCCAAAATATATGGAAGGCTTTCTAACCCTTAACAAAATTACATCTACAGTTTTTGGTGGCACATGTTTTCATACTCTGGGAGCAGAGAATTCTCATCTAGGATGAGACATTTTCCAACTCTTCCTGTAGAAAAACAGAAATACAGATTCCCTGCGTGGACGGGAGCCTTGTCACAGAAGTTTCCCAGCCGAGTATCACTTAGAGTTTCTTGTGTGGGTAGGAATCTCTCTGCAGGAGTTGGTCAGAGCAGGTCTACAACTTCTTTCTCCAGGAGATAATTAAGAATTCAGCGAATCCTATGAGAGATACAATCATGTTACCCCCTTGGCTGGTGCTTAAAAAAATGTCTTTGTTACACACTGCCCACAAATTCCATAATATGAAATCCAAGGTTGTTTATAATTGTGCTTCTACCTGGTGTCAGCATGTACTATCCCTGAGCCGTTTCAGCTCCTGTCCTTATCTCCACTAGACTACCTACTTTTCAATATGCAAATTGTATGCCTGACATTTTCTGTATTTGCTCATGTTGTTACCACTTACATTGGTAACGACATACTGTAATCATTATGTTTTTACGTTGTTAGGAGGTAAAACTTTACCTCCTATATCTGCTTGGCAAATATCTACTCACTCTGCTTGACCCATTTTTTTTTTTTATACTGAGATATAATTTACCTATAACATTGTGTAAGTTGAAGGTGTACAACCTGTTGATTTGATAAATTTATATAATGCAGTATAATTACCTCCTTAACTTTAGCTAACATCTCTATCAAGTCATATAATTATAATTTCTTTTTTGTGGTGAGAACATAAGATCTAGTCTCTTAGCAATTTTGAAGCATATAATATAGTATTGTTGACTATAAACACTATACTATGCTGTGCATTAGATCTCTGCTTGACCCACTTTGAATATCAACCCTTTGCTCTATATTCTCCAACCTGTCCCTTTCCCCTCTTCTCTCTGAGGGATAAAGAGATGCACTAATTTGTCCACACTGGTCTTGCTGCTTGGGAGTCAGGTGTGGATCTCAGTGTTACCGCTATGGTAGATAGCTGACCGCCCCAGTCCATCCACCCTCCTTTTCCATAGCAATAGAGTTGTAGCTGGGCATGCTGGGCATGCAGTTATTCAGGGAAGAATTGTACTTCTCAGCCACCTTGTGACAAGGGGAGCAGAGTGACCAGGTTCTGGCCTGTGGCATGTGGGTGTGAGTGCTGTGGTGCCACATGTGGACAGGACTGGAAACCTATCTCATGCCCCTTTCCCTCCCTGAACTTTAGCCTAGCCGATGAGAGCAGGGGATGGCAGAGAGACTGGGTGGGAAGACCCGGGGGTAAGAACGAAGCAGCAACCCACCTCTCTCCTGAAACTACCACCCAAGGGAAAAATAAACCTCATTTTTAAGCTGTTATTTTGTTAGATTGCTCTCTCCACCCTTTCTCTCTCTCTCTTTTTCCTTTCCTCCCTCCCTCTATGATTTTTTTTTTTTTTTTTTATGACCACTTAACCTTTTACCTACCTATCACCATTTATTGGTTTTGTGACTTTGGACAATTGACTTAAACCTCAGTTTCTGAATCTGCAAAATGGAGATAACTTCAGATGGTTTGGGGGGATTAAATGAGTTGATCCATGGAAAGGACTTGGCTTTACAATAAATATGAGATGTGATGATGATGTTCATTGTTATAAACATCTCCCCCAAAATGTTTTTGTTTATAAACTGGTCTCCCTGCCTCAGACTTGGCAGGTGCCATGTGATAATTATTTTTGTCATCCCAATGTATGGGCTATAGTAGAGTCTCCAAAAATTAGTGTTGCATTCATGCTTGTTGAGTGACTAAAAAAGGTCTGGGGTATCTCCTCTCCAACTTCTTCATTTCCTTTGGGCTGCTGTCCAGACTCATGCAGGCCCCCAATTCTCCAGACTCTCCCCACACCAGAGCCCATCAGATGGTCTGGGAAACTCACCATCCACTGTCTGCCTGGTCTGGTTACCTCAACCACCCATGCTTTGTTTATCACTTCATTCCTTCAGTGGGTACTTACTGAGTGGCTATTATACCTGGCACAGTGCTGGGGCTGAGGATAAGGCAGTGAACAGAGCATGTGAGGTCCCTCTTTTAGTTACTCTGTCATTCTTTGGACAAATGATAAATCAATAAATAAGCCAGAAAATGGAAGGTGGAGAGGAATGCCATGTGGAGTAAAAGGGTAATATTCTAGAAATC
This sequence comes from Kogia breviceps, assembly GCF_026419965.1. Taxonomy (NCBI): domain Eukaryota; kingdom Metazoa; phylum Chordata; class Mammalia; order Artiodactyla; family Physeteridae; genus Kogia; species Kogia breviceps. The sequence goes on along the minus strand of NC_081312.1, from coordinate 116,377,139 downwards.
CTGGGAGGGGCTGGTCTGGGAGATGATGTCTGAGTTGCTAGCCGAAACCTGCCTGGGGATGAGCCAGGAGGAGAGTGTTACACTCCATTAACTTGGGTCACCTCCTGTAGCAGCCCCGTGCAGCCCCTTTGTGGCTGGTCACCCTTGCTGGAACAGGAACCCGCCTCCCACTGGAGTCCCAAACTACCAGACCACTTGTGGGAACGAGTTGCCAGCATTCACTGCCTACACAGATCTTTGAAGAAATTAGAATACCGGAGCTGGAAGAGTGAGCTTGGGTTCTGGAGAGGCACAAACAATTCAATCACTTCTTTGACTTTTAGTTTACAAACATCTGGAGACTTTCAGAGAGCTTACAATTTATTCTGTTCGGAATATAAGACTAAACAAAATGAAAAATCTTGAGAACTTCTGAACAAAATTTGTCATAATTCTACCTCGGAGGGAGGGGAATGTGATCCCCTGTTAGGATGAGATTACGTTGGGAACTGACGTAGGCTTTTACTTGGAGTTGAAGGGAGGATTGATTTTTCTTTGTAGCCTGAGTTCTCCACAGGAGGTACATTAACTGATATGCCAGGACAACTTATTAGGTAGCATTTTTGTTTCTTGTTTTGTTTCCATCATCACCCCATCCAAATTTTACCTATATCTGCATGGAAAGAGAGGAGGGGTATCCACTAGCCTTTGTTGAGCACTTTGCCCAAGTGCCCAGCTAGCACAAATACACCTGGCTCCTTTGGTTCCAGTTTGGTCCTCTTTTCCTTGGTAAAACCACTCTTCCAACCTGATGCTTAGCAATTAATACAGACAACTAGCTGCAAGTGCTCATATAGAGAATGAAGGAGGAGCGCTTTCTAAGTGACCAGCCTTGTTGTATATAACTGATGCCATTGCTTACTCCATCCTGCCTTCCAAGATAATGGTGGGTAGATGGGGGTGGTGGAAGGGGTCACTGTTTAGAGAGAAGGAAGATAGAGCATTTGTTGAACTCAACTGAGACTCTGCTTAGATCCCCCTTCCTGCTCCCAAATTCAAACTAAACCTGTGGATCCTTATATTTCAAAATGATTCCTAGAATTAACATACCTTAAATAAAAGTACCCTCGTTTGCTCAGAATGACCTCTTCCTGTCTACTCTTTTGTTAATGGAACCTCACTCAGACACTTCAGAATTTGTTGCTGTGAGCCTGGTTCAGGTTTTTAGGTATTGAGGTTCCTACCAGAAGCGCATCTTCTCAAAGGGTCTCACCTGAGAGGCCACCCCTCGGCCTGACTTCTGATGTATAGGGTTGCTAGGACTAGCTGCCCTAGGCTCACCTGGGAGAGGTTTAAATTATCTGGTCAGCCCCAGGGAATTTGTTTTCATTGTCTGGGGTGAGGCTGAACTATTAACATTTTAAAAAAGCTTTCTAGATTATCCCAGTATGCCTTAGGTTGAGATTCTCTGCATGAAGACTTTTAAAAAACAGAAAGCATTAACAAGAATTTTCCCCTTACTCTCCAATTTCAGTGCCTGAAAATGGCATTTTTCTATCAGTCCCTGCAGATGAGGAACAGAAAAGGGCCTGTTATCTAATAAATTATTGCATCAGGCAAGTAATGGGTAAACATTCAGAAGAGCCCGGTAAAAACAATACCTTCCAGATAGAGTAAATTGTTAATCTTAGTTGCCTCAAATACTTTCCTTTCCGTAAATAAGCCTAGTCTCTCATTTTAGCAGGATTTTAGGGTCTTTAGCTCTGTAGCCTTGCAGATGAGCAGATGAAGGGTTATCCTTTGCAGTACATGCACCAAAGGGTTTCTGAGATGGTAAACAGTTTCCCTAGAGTTGTTGCAAAGAACACTGTATTTGACTGTCAGGTACATAAAAAAATCCCTCAGAGATTTGCACTTCTTCATTTGCACTAACAGCTGAACCCCTAGTAGGTATGTCTGTGGTTGTTTATCTAAAGTAACAAATAAAGGACAGCATGTGTTTTAATCACTTATCTACGAAGACTTGGGATTAAATTCAAATCTTCCTTTAAATACTGCATCACTATTTTTATTGTAAGGCCTGGTGAGTCTTGTTCCATTCTTCGGAAAATGAATTTAGGTGTGTGAAAAGAGATAAGCAACAGTGTGTGAACTTCTCTGCTTAATCACTGTGCAGACATACTATGGATAATTGGCTATTGCAGGGTAAATTTTCCCATCACAATATTCTGTAAAAGTGTTCGGAGTTCCATGGAAGAAAGAACAGAAGGCATGAAATCCAGTTGTTATGGAAATCCATCCCTGGTCTCTCAATTAAGAGGAGACAACTGGGTCCATCTAAGTAAAAACTTTCAGTTTTACATAGTTGGTGTTTTGGTGACTCTTAGATGAACTGCCAAGCATCATTTATTACTACTGAAGTAGAACCTCCAGCTTAGAAGGGATGCCCAACCCACCCCCCACAACCACTGCTCAGCAATTCCCCAAATATATTACTTTTCTTCCCTGAGGATGGTGTGCTTGAAGTTTCCTCTTCAGTTCACCTCATCTGGGGCACTTTTAAAAGGAGACTTTTTTGTAAATGTATTGGATGGGACTTTCTGGATTGAGACCTAGGGGTCTGTATGCTTCACAGGCCCCTCAGGTGAATCTTACCAGTCTGAAGGGAAGTCAGCACCACCTTAGGCCCGGTTCATAAAGTCAGTGTCAGACCACAGGGGTTGATGGGGCAGGTGTCTCTCCCCCTCCGTCGAGAGTTGCTAAGACCCTTTCCAACTTGAGTGGCCTGGGCATTTTCTTCAATAAACATAAATGAAGAGATATGGAAACACCTCTGCCTGTAGAAATTACTAAATAATAAGTGGACGATGGTTGCTTGTTCTGTCCTCCTTTAGGAAGTTGGTCTGATTAGAATGGTGTGATTATTCTCTGAGGATCCTGTGTGTGGTACAACCTGTGTCCCGGTCCTGAAGAAGCTCTGTCAATCACTGATCCCAGAGGGACTGTGTGCCTTTGAGAGCTCTCAGCAGACGTTCTAAAAATAAATACACACATACACACACATATCCTATTAGTTTGTTTCTCTGGAGAACCCTGACTGATACAAGTATCTACTTCAATATTTGTTCCGGGGGGTCCACATGATCAGAAAACATTCTAGATGCACTATGCGGTCAGTCATCTCAGCATCATGATTCCATTATGTAGCCACCCAATAGCTTCCTGTGGTCTGTCCTGGGATACCAACACAGCCCTCATAGGAGCAATATTATGAATTATAAACAATTTTAAAACCACCATTTGGAAATAATCTGTCCATGAACTGAGGAATGCCTAGAAAGAATAAATGAGATAATGTTCCAATACAGAAACTGGAACCTCACCAGTGCCCCAGGGTGACCCTCAATAAGTGCCTTTCCAGGGTCATGCATTTGCTCCATCCTTCAACATGTTCTAGACAATCATGTTTTCAACACTGACTTTGGTATACCATTAGAAAGTTGGCTTTGTTATTCCTTATATGCATTTGATTTTTTTAACTTAAGATTGTTTTTGCCAAGCTTGACCATCAAATACTTATTTTCTAGTCCTGTCAGTAAATTATTCTTGTCTGATTCTGAAATGAAACCTATCTTTTATGTGATGATTTTCTGTGCCTGAGGATTTTCACTAGTAGGTATGAAAGTTGAAACCCTAAGGGGAGTTCCAAAATTCTCTAAACAATATGACTAAGCAAATTAAAACAAAATAAGTTACCACATTGTAAGCAGGCTTCTCTGGAGACTATGACTTTTTCATTTGTCATTCTATCCCCAAGCATCATCATTATATCACTTTTTAGTTTACAAAGCACTTTATCTTATTTTTGTTTAATTTTTGAATTTTATTTTATTTATATTTTATACAGCAGGTTCTTATTAGTCATCAGTTTTATACACATCAGTGTATACATGTCAATCCCAATCGCCCAATTCATCCCACCACCATCCCCACCCACGCACGGCTTTCCTCCCTTGGTGTCCAAATGTTTGTTCTCTACATGTGTGTCTCAACTTCTGCCCTGCAAACCGGTTCATCTGTACAATTTTTCTAGGTTCCACATACATGCATTAATATACTACATTTGTTTTTCTCTTTCTGACTTACTTCACTCTGTATGACAGTCTCTAGATCCATCCACATCGCAACAAATGACCCAATTTCGTTCCTTTTTATGGCTGAGTAATATTCCATTGTATATATGTATCACAACTTCTTTATCCATTTGTCTGTCGATGGGCATTTAGGTTGCTTCCATGACTTGGCTATTGTAAATAGTGTTGCAATGAACATTGGGGTGCATGTGTCTTTTTGAATTATGGTTTTCTCTGGGTATATGCCCAGTAGTGGGATTGCTGGATCATATGGTAATTCTATTTTTAGTTTTTTAAGGAACCTCCATAATGTTCTCCATAGTGGCTGTATCAACTTACATTCCCACCAACAGTCCCAGAGGGTTCCTTTTTCTCCATACCCTCTCCAGCATTTGTTGTTGGTAGATTTTCTGATGATGCCCATTCTAACTGGTGTGAGGTGATACCTCATTGAAGTTTTGATTTGCATATCTCTAATAATTAGTGATGTTAAGCAGCTTTTCATGTGCTTCTTGGCCATCAGTATGTCTTCTTTGGAGAAATGTCTATTTAGGTCTTCTGACAATTTTTGGATTGGGTTGTTTGTTTTCTTGATATTCAGGTGCAGGAGCTGCTTGTAAATTTGGAGATTTATCTTTTGTCAGTTGATTCATTTGCAAATATTTTCTCCCATTCTGATGGTTGTCTTTTCATTTTGTTTATGGTTTCCTTTGCTGTGCAAAAGCTTTGAAGTTTCATTAGGTCTCATTTGTTTATTTTTGTTTTTATTTCCATTACTCTAGGAGGTGAATCAAAAAAGATCTTGCTGGGCTTCCCTGGTGGCGCTGTGGTTGAGAGTCTGCCTGCCGATGCAGGGGACATGGGTTCGTGCCCCAGTCCGGGAAGATCCCACATGCCACGGAGCGGCTGAGCCTGTGAGCCATGGCCACTGAGCCTGCGCATCCGGAGCCTGTGCTCCGCAACGGAAGAGGCCACAACAGTGAGAGGCCTGCATAGTGGAAAAAAAAAAAAAAAAAAAAGATCTTGCTGTGATTTATGTCTAAGAGTGTTCTTCCTTTTTTTTCCTCTAAGAGTTTGATAGTGTCTGGTCTTACATTTAGGTCTCTAATCCATTTTGAGTTTATTTTTGTGTACAGTGTTAGGGAGTGTTCTAATTTCATTTTTTATATGTAGCTGTCCAGTTTTCCCAGCACCACTTATTGAAGAGACTGTCTTTTCTCCACTGTATATCCTTGCCTCCTTTGTCATAGATCAGTTGACCATAGGTGTGTGGGTTTATCTCTGAGTTTCTCTCTTGTTCCATTGATCTATGTTTCTGTTTCTGTGCCAGTACCATACTGTCTTGATTACTGTAGCCTTGTAGTATAATCTGAAGTCAGGGAGTCTGATTCCTCCAGCTCCATTGTTTTCCCTCAAGACTGCTTTAGCTATTCAAGGTCTTTTGTGTCTCCATACAAATTTTAAGATTTTTTGTTCTAGTTCCATAAAAAATGCCATTGGTACTTTGATAGGGATGGCATTGAATCTGTAGATTGCTTTGGGTAGTACAGTCATTTTCACAATATTGATTCTTCCAATCCAAGAACAGGGTATATCTCTCCATCTGTCAGTATCATCTTTAATTTCTTTCATCAGTGTCTTATACTTTTCTGCATACAGGTCTTTTGTCTCCCTAGGTAGGTTTATTCCAAGGTATTTTATTCTTTTTGTTGCAATGGTAAATGGGAGTGTTTACTTAATTTCTCTTACAAATTTTTCATCATTAGTGTATAGGAATGCAAGAGATTTCTGTTCATTAATTGTGTATCCTGCAAATTTATCAAATTCATTGATAATCCCTAGTATTTTTCTGGTGGCATTTTTAGGATTCTCTATGTATAGTATCAGGTCATCTGCTAACATTGACAGTTTTACTTCTTCTTTTCCATTTTGTATTCCTTTAATTTCTTTTTCTTCTCTGATTTCCATGGCTAGGACTTCCATAACTATGTTGAATAATAGTGGTGAAAGTGGACATCCTTGTCTTGCTCCTGATCTTAGAGGAAATGCTTTAAGTTTTTCACCATTGAGAATGAAGTTTGCTGTGGGTTTGTCATATATAGCTTTTATTAGGTTGAGGTAGGTTCCCTCTTTGCCCATTTTCTGGAGAGTTTTTATTATAAATGGGTGTTGAATTTTGTCAAAAGCTTTTTCTGCATCTATTTAGATGATTATATGGTCTTTCTTCTTCAATTTGTTAATATGGTGTGTCACATTGATTAATTTGCTTATATTGAAGAATTCTTGCATCCCTGGCATAAATCTCACTTGATCATGGTGTATGATCCTTTTAATGTGTTGCTGGATTCTGTTTGCTAGTATTTTGATGAGGATTTTTGCATCTATATTGATCAGTAATATTGGTCTGTAATTTTCTTTTTTTTTGTAATATCTTTGTCTGGTTTTGGTATCTTGTGATGGTGGCCTCATAGAATGAGTTTGGGAGTGTTCCTCCCTCTGCAATTTTTTGAAAGAGTTTGAGAAGGATGGGTGTTAGCTCTTCTCTAAATGTTTGATAGAATTCAACTATGAAGCCATCTGGTCCTGGACTTTTGTTTGTTTGAAGATTTTTAATCCCAGTTTCAATTTCATTACTTGTGATTGGTCTGTTCATATTTTCTATTTTTTTCCTGGTTCAGTCTTGGAAGGTTTTACCTTTCTAAGAATTTTTCCATTTCTTCCAGGTTGTCCATCTTATTGGCATAGAGTTGCTTGTAGTAGTCTCTTAGGATGCTTTGTATTTCTGCAATGTCTGTTGTAACTTTTCCTTTTTCATTTCTAATTTTATTGATTTGAGTCCTTTCCCACTTTTTCTTGATAAGGCTGGCTAATGGTTTATCAATTTTGTTTATCTTCTCAAAGAACCGGCTTTTAGTTTTATTGATCTTTGCTATTGTTTTCTTTGTGTCTATTTCATTTATTTCTGCTCTGACCTTTATGATTTCTTTCCTTCTGCTAACTTTGTGTTTTGTTTGTCCTTCTTTCTCTAGTTCCTTCACATGTAAGGTTATATTGTTTATTGGAGATTTTTTTTTTTGTTTCTTGAGGTAGGCTAGTATAGCTGTAAACTTCCCTCTTAGAACTGCTTTTGCTGCATCCCATAGGTTTTGGATCATCGTGTTTTCATTGTCATTTGTCTCTAGGTCTTTTTTGATTTCCTCTTTGATTTATTTGGTGATCTCTTGGCTATTTAGTAACATATTGTTTAGCCTCCATGTGTTCGTGTTTTTTTATATTTTTTCCCTGTAATTCATTTCTAATCTCATAGCATTTTGGTCAGAAAAGATGCTTGATATGATTTCAATTTTCTTAAATTTACTGAGGCTTGATTAGTGACCCAAGATGTGATCTATCCTGGAGAACGTTCCATGTGCACTTGAGAAGAAAGTGTAATCTGCTGTTTTTGGATGGAATGTCCTATAAATATCAGTTAAATCTATCTGGTCTATCATGTCATTTAAAGCTCCTGTTTCCTTATTTATTTTCATTTTGGATGACCTGTCCATTGGGGTAAGTGAGGTGTTAGACTCTCTCACTATTACTGTGTTACTGTCGATTTCCTCTTTTTAACTTGTTAGCAGTTGCCTTATGTAGTGAGGTGCTCCTATGTTGGATGCATATATATTTATAATTGTTATGTCTTCTTCTTGGATTGATCCCTTGATCATTTTGTAGTGTCCTTTCTTGTCTCTTGTAACATTCTTTATTTTAAAGTGTATTTTATCTGATATGAGTATCACTACTCCAGCTTTCTTTTTATTTCATTTTACATGGAATATCTTTTTCCATCCTCTCACTTTCAGTCTGTATGTGTCCCTACATCAGAAGTGGGTCTCTTGTACAGAGCATATATATGGGTCTTGTTTTTGTATCCATTCAGCAAACCTATGTCTTTTGGTTGGAACATTTAACCCATTCATGTTTAAGATAATTATCGATATGTATGTTCCTATGACCATTTTCTTAATTGTGTTGGGTTTGTTTTAGTAGGTCCTTTTCTTCTCTTGTGTTTCCCACTTAGAGAAGTTCCCTTAGCATTTGTTGTAGAGCTAGTTTGGTCGTGCTGAATTCCCATAGCTTTTTCTTGTCTGTAAAGCTTTTGCTTTCTCCATCAAATCTGAATGAGATCCTTACCAGGTAGAGTAATCTTGGTTGTAGGTTCTCCCCTTTCATCACTTTAAGTATATCATGCCACTCTTTTCTGGCTTGTAGAGTTTCTGCTGAGAAATCAGCTGTTAACCTTATGGGAGTTCCCTTGTATGTTATTTGTCATTTTTACCTTGCTGCTTTCAATAATTTTTCTTTGTCTTATTTTTTGCCAGTTTGATTACTATGTGTCTCAGCGTGTTTCTCCTTGGGTTTATCCTGTATGAGTCTCTCTGTGCTTCCTGGACTTAGGTGGCTATTTCCTTTCCCATGTTAGGGAAGTTTTCAACTATTTTCTCTAGTCTTTTCTCTCTCTCTTCTCCTTCTGACACCCCTATAATGCGAATGTTGTTGCATTTAATGTTGTCCCAGAAGTCTCTTAGGCTGTCTTCATTTCTTTTCATTCTTTTTTCTTTATTTTGTTCCACAGCTGTGAATTCCACCATTCTGTCTTCCAGGTCACTTATCCGTTCTTCTGTCTCAGTTATTGTGCTATTGATTCCTTCTAGTGTAGTTTTCATTTCAGTCTTTGTATTGTTCATCACTGTTTGTTTGTTCTTTAATTCTTCTAGGTCTTTGTTAAACATTTCTTGTACCTTCTCGATCTTTGCCTCTATTCTTTTTCTGAGGTCCTGGATCATCTTCACTATCATTATTCTGAATTCTTTTTCTGGAAGGTTGCCTATCTCCACTTCATTTAGTTGTTTTTCTGGGGTTTTATCTTGTTCCTTCACCTGGTACATAGACCTCTGGCTTTTCATCTTGTCTATCTTTCTCTGAGTGTGGTTTTTGTTCCAGAGGCTTCAGGATTGTAGTTCTTCTTGCTTCTGCTGTCTGCCCTCTGGTGGATGAGGCTATCTAAGAGGCTTGTGTAAGTTTCCTGTTGGGAGGGACTGGTGGTGGGTAGAACTGACTGTTGCTCTGGTGGGCAGAGTTCAGTAAAACTGTAATCTGCTTGACTGCTGATGGGTGGGGCTTGGTTCCCTCCTTGTTGTTTGCCCTGAGGTAACCCAACACTGGAGTCTACCTGGGCTCTTTGGTGGGCCTAATGACAGAGTCTGGGAGGGCTCATGCCAAGGAGTACTTCCCAGAATTTCTGCTGCCAGTGTCCTTGTCCTCTCGGTGAGCCACAGACACCCCCCGCCTCTGCGGGAGATCCTCCAATACTAGCAGGTAGGTCTGGTTCAGTCTCCCCTGGGGTCACTGCTCCTTCCCCTGGGTCCCGACGTGCACACTACTTTGTGTGTGCCCTCCAAGAGTGGAGTCTTTGTTTCCCCCAGTCCTGTCAATGTCCTGCAATCAAATCCCATTAGGCTTCAAAGTCTGATTCTGTAGGAAATCCTCCTCCCATTGCTAGACCCCCAGGTTGGGAAGCCTGACGTTGGGCTCAGAACCTTCACTCCAGTGGCTGGACCTCTGTGGTATATGTGTTCTCCAGTCTGTGAGTCACCCACCCAGCAGTTATGGGATTTGATTTTACTGTGATTGCACCCCTCTTACCATCTCATTGTGGCTTCTCCTTTGTGTTTGAATGTGGGGTATCTTTCTTGGTGAGTTCCAGTGTCTTCCTGTCGATGATTGTCCAGCAGGTAGTTGTGATTCTGGTGTTCTCAGAAGAGGGAGGGAGAACACGTCCTTCTACTCCACCATCTGGGTTCCTCCAGCAGTTTATATTTTGAAAGGGAATTTGAGTGGCCTTCATGGGCCAGGAAGTATGCAAGATGCTGGGAAATGTGCAAGGGATACAAAGATAATCTTGTGTAGGCCACTACCTTTAATAATGTCTGCTTTCCCATCCAACCATCCATCCATCCATCCATGCATCCAGTTGTCATTCAGCATATTTTTTGAATGGCTACTGTGTGTCAGAGACTTTGTTTGATGCCAGGCATACAAAAACGAACAAGACAGACATCATATCTTCTTTTCCAGATTTGATAATCTACCAGAGGGGAAAGGCAGCTAAAGAAGGCATAATAATAAAATATAAGTATGATGACAGAGGAAGAGGAGAGTGCTAAAGGAGCAGGGAATATGGGCACAGAGACAGGGCTACAGATGCTGGGAAGGTATCCTTGGAGATGAGTATATCTATGCTGAGACCTATTCATAGGGAAAATTGAGAAGAAACATGATTACCTAGCAAAATATAACAAGATATATTTTGTTATAACAAAATATAACAAATATGGCTCAAGAAGAGGTAGAAATATGATGGATCAGGCATATAAGAAATATTTGGGAAGAAATCAGTGATCTACCCTTTTAAAATAGGTGCCACAACCAGTTTTTTGGCTGAGTGTGATGTGAATTTTAAAAAGTGGAAAAACACTATGTTATTTACACTAGTTCTTTTCAAACTTTAATGTACATACTAATCACCTAGGGATCTTGTCAAACTGCAGATTTTAATTCAGTAGATCTGGGGAAGCATGTGATTTTGCCATTTTAAGTGCTCAGGCAGTGTCAATGCTACTGGTCTAAAAGTCACACTTGGAGGCACAACACTTTGAACCAATACAAACCAAAGTTTCTCAATTCAGGTTATGAAGCTGAAGAACCTTAATTTTAAAACCTGATAAGACAGTGAAATTTAGCTAAAACATGAATTTAAAAGGTATTAACAAATTAAATTTGGCAAAGTATTAAAAGAATAATATATCATGAGTAACAGAAATTTTTAAAAGATTCAAAATTTGGACTTTTACCACCGTAATGAATTATATCAACAAATATAATTTATTCAATCAATGGATGCCCAAAAGCCATTTTCTAAAATTCAGAAGCTATTATTAATAAAATCTTTATGGGAAAATGTATTCAAATATAATACAAATCTATATTTTAAAACCAACAGTAAACATTATATTAAATGTTGAAATATTGAAAAAATTAAATTCAGATACAATGCATAATTCTACTATTATCATTATTTAACATTCTTTTTGAGGTTTTAGCTAATGCAATAAAGCAAGAAAATGAAATAAGTTGAATTACTCATTGCGAAAGAAGAGATAAAATTACCTTTTAGCAGAAGATATGATTGCATCCTTGCTAAACCTAAGAGAAGCCACTGAAATCTAGTTATTAAAAATCTAGAATTAATAAGATAATATGAATAATTAGAATTAATAAAGTAATATGGATATTCACAACTTCTCAATTACAGTAATCATTAGTTGAAAGTGGAAAGATAAAAATGTATTAAAAATAATGAAACAGAAATTAAAATTCCAAGAAAAAATTTAACAAGATGTCATAGTATTTAAGTAAAGAAAATTTCAAAATCTTATTGAAGGTTAAAAATAAATTAGAAAGAGTAGTGAGGAATTTTTTTATTGTATAATATCATAGAATTTCAAACATTCTCAAGTTAATATGTAAATTCTATATAATTATAAGTAGAAATCTAACCAGTTTTTTTGCCAATGGGTAAGGAATGTGACAGAAGGAATCTGCAGTTCACATGGAAAAATAAATATTGAAACTAGCCCAGAAAATTTTCCAAAAGAGGAAGTATAAAAATAAGCTAATTAAACATTCAATGAATAGTTGAATAAACTTAGCATGGGAAAAAGCCTTCTCAAGAGACTTAAGATATCAAGAAGCTCTAAAGAAAAACAGAGATAGCCTGGGAAGATATATTTGCAACACATATGACAGACAAAGAATTAGTTTACAAAGTCCTACAAATTTATGAGAGACAAACAACTTAATATAAAAATGAGAAATGGATATGAGCATAGAGCTCAAGGAAGAGGAAATCTTGACAGAAAATAAACATAGTAAAACATGCTGAACTTATCTCACAAGTGAAGGAACTACAAATTAAAATAAGAAGATTTTTATTGTTCTATTGGCAAAATGAAAACTGCGATAAAAATAACATAAAAGCAGTAAAATATAACATTATGAAGGATGTGGGCAGATGACACTCATTTATTGCTGATGGAAGTATAGATTATTACAACCTTTTTGGGGAATGATCTGGAAATATCTATTACATTTAAAAGTGCATGTGCCTTTAGACTCAGTAGTCTCGCTTTGGGGAACCTATCCTTTTGAAATAAAGGCATCAGTATGTAAGGACCTATATACAAGAAAATTTGTAATAGCTTTATTTTCACTTGAAAAGAAAGAAAAAAAACAAGAAAAGAATAAAAGAGAAAGTCAAGAAAAGAAAAAATCCTGAATATTTTGTTATAGCAAAATACTTTGTTAAATGATAGTGTATATGCAGCGTGAGATATTTTGCAGCATTGAAAAGAATGTGTTCTATCTTTTGATCTAGATAATGCTCATGACAAGGTAAAGTGACAAGAGCTAGTTGCAGGGTAGCATGAATAATAGAATCCCGGGTCTGTAAAAAATAAAGACTTTGTATGTGTGTGTATATATGTTTGCATATGTTTGATGTGAGCATGGGGAAAGGTGGATGAATTCAGAGAAAGCTCTTTGACCCGATTATCTCAAAGAAGTAAATAATGCAGGGTTTTAGGGGGACCAGACGAGATGGTTCCTTTTCTTTAAAATAATAACAGTCATTACAACAGATCCCAATGCAAACATAAAAGAATGATTCACTGTTAGTTAAGAGGAGGAGAAAGTGGGGAAATATTCCAGGTAAGGGGGACAGCTCTGGATTCAGCCTAGAGTGAAAAGTGGAACCAATTTAGAATGGGTAGAATGTGGATTAGGAACAGCCTTGTAGAGCAGGGTGAGTTTGACTTGAGACTAAAACCAGTGATAAATAAGCAGTTGACTGTTTTTCAGTCAGGGAGAAGCCTGATCAGATTTGGCCTTTAGAAACTATTCTGACAGTGGGGCCAGGAGTGGACTGAATATAGCAGAGTGAGAAAAGGACAGTAGGAATATTGCAGGAAGGGGGACCCCTTCCAGGACCTGAGAGTGGGCTCTTGTCTAACACTCGGAAATGAATTGTCCTAGGAGACACATGTGCTGACAAAGCAAGAGACTTTATTGGGAAGGGGCACCCGGGAGAAGAGCAGCAGGGTAAGGGAAGCCAGGACAACTGCTCTGCTGCATGGCTCGAAGTCTCAGGTCTTATGGTAATGGAGTTAGTGTCCAGGTTGTCTCTGGCCAATCACTCTGACTCAGGGTCCTTTCTGGTGACAAGTGAAACTTCTCAGCCAAGATGGTTTCCAGCGAGGAGGATTCTGGGGGGTTAGTAGGATATATGGACTGGCATCTCCTCTCTCCTTTTGACCCTTCCCATATTCTTCTGGTTAGTAGTGGCTTGTTAGTTCCGTGTTCCTTACCAGGATCTCTTGTCCTAAAATAACTCATGCAAATTGTTACTGTCTTTGCCTGGCCAGGGCAGGCAGTTTCGTTCAGCGTTTCGCCTAAGAGGAAGGCTGTTACCACAGTTCATACCAGAGATCTGGGCAGGCACCTGGATGAGGCAGCAGGAAGACATGGAGGACCATTTTGGAGGCAAAACCTACAGCCTTTGTGATGAGTTGGATGTGACTGATGAGGGATAAGAGGAAGTTGAAGTTAGATTGGCCACATGGCTTGATGCATTAACAGACGTATGGAAGTAATGAGGAGGAAGGCGGGGACAAGTGGGGAGGAGAATGACTTCTGTTTGCTGAACTGGCTCTGCCATGTTTTCCCCTTTAATGTGCAGCCTCCTCTCCTTAACTGCTTTGTCTCCTCTGACTATGGCCCATTGGAGGATTTGATACTCATTTGGGAGGTTTGTCTCTGATGCGTCAGTTTACAAATCAATTGCCTTGATTTACACACTCCCAAGCCTTGAGGAAATGCCCACCGCAGTGATGAGTCCCTTGACTTTTACTTGCAACTTTCAGAAGGGCAGCACGTCCATTGTTGGATGCCCTTCCACCCCAGGGCAGATCTTCTAGCAGCTGTAGCCATTTCAGCTCAGCTAAAGCAGCCCCTCTCCCCCCAGCACACACACACTCCCCTGTTCCTTCCAGAGAGGAGCCTCAGCTTCATCCTGTTGTGCTTGGGAATCCAGGCTGAACACTCCCCATGACTCAGAGAGGAAACCTGCAAGTTATCGGTATCTGCCTAGCAACTGAAAGGTGACACGGGGGGCCTTCTTTTCAACCCATTTCCTCTTGATGAGAGGAAGGGATTCTCCTGCGAGTTATTACCTGAAATATTACCATATGGTAAAATGTAAACAACATCTGCATATTCATGTAATAATTTCATCTGTTTAATTAGTTCCAGCAAAGCAGTTTACCCTCTGAGGCCCTTGCTGTCAGCTCAGCACTCATACATCCAGGGCTGGCTGTCGGCCTTGACAGCCTTCTATTGTTCATTCTCTGCTTGCACCTCAACAGTTACTGTAAGTGAATCTTCCAAGGGGTGGGGCGTCTGTCCCCACTGATCCGATGTAGAGGTGGGGGAGCTGTCAGCTTGGCATAGGGCTACTAAAGACAGACTTGATAGATCAGGTGATGCTGGAAAGAAAAGGCAGATAAGATTATTTATTTCTTGTACTTTCCTAATTTGGATGTGAGCTTGGATGAGCTCTTGTGGTAAAGAGGTTTTAATTCTTGGCACCACGACCCTATGGAAAACATCTGAGTCAGACCAACAGCACAGCAGAGCTAAGGTCCTCATCCCATTTTGCTCCATCTCCGGGCATTTGACAGCATATTTGCTTAGGTAAACATGTGTCCTACAGCCTCAGGGCATCCATGTGGTAAAGAAGCTAAACATTGGAAAGTGAACACACACACACACAATACAGAAGTGTTGGACTGTCCTTTTATTTTATTTTTATTGCCCATTTCAAATACACTATTTTTTTCAGTTTTATTGAGATATAATTGACAAATAAAATTGTAATATATTTAGAATGTACAACATGATGATTTGATATACGTATACATTCTGAAAGGATTCCTACCATCAAGTTAATTAAGACATCCATCTGCGCTGTCCTTTTAAGTTTAAGCAGTTTGTCTTTCCCTTTTCCCCCTAGAATAGAGTTGGAATTGATCTTAAAGATTTTTTTAGATCAGAGATTCTCCCTTGGAGATCTTGTTAAAATGCAGGTCCTGATTCAATTGTTCTGATAAAGAGTCTGAGATTCTGCATTTCTAACAAGCTCTCAGGTGATGCCAGTACTGCTGGCCCATGAATCACACTATGCATAGTGAGGATTTAGACACCATACTCATTTTATAGATGAGAACAAAGAACAGAGAGTTGATGTGTCATGTCCAGAGTTAGCCAGCTCGTTAAAGATCAAGCCAAAACTAGAACACTCACTTTATTTGAAGCCCACAGGTCTTCACATATGGCTGTTATTTAAGAAAAAAAGTTTTTTTTCTCTCTCTCTTACACATGCGCAAAAAGTGCAGAGTTATTTTTCTTGAGAAGTATCTAATTAACATATATGCAGCAATAGACATCAGTCTTTTAAGGACCAATAATTTCATCCTCTAAGGGCAGCTTGACATAAAAAAGTGAGGTGGTAAAACTTGATCATTGTAGTTGCTTCACTTTCTGAGAAGTATTCCAGGATATTATCATACTTCAGGGGATGGACCGTTCTCATGTCAGAGAATCTGACATCAGCTAGAAGCCAGGAGATATCTTGAATCAGGGCTGTGAAGAATCTCAGATATTACCTCTTCTCTTTGACATCCCAATCAAATCGTTGTCCAGATTTGTTTTGACCATCTTTTGTGATAGAGAAATAACTGATTCTTGGGACACTGTGTGACAGCAAGCTAAATGTAGTGTATCTCTTTCTTACATTGACCCAAAGTAGTCCCAACATTTGGGTGTGATTCTAGTCCCTGGAACCATCAGAACTATTTGAAATGGGATGCAAAATTAGTAGAAATGTGCTTTTTTTTTTGTTTTTCCTGGAGAAATGGTGACTCCCGAAAAGATAAAACCCTAAGGCTAGAGTTGAGTGATTTGATTTACTTGCTCTGTATCCACACAGCCACCTCTAAATGTTATTTTAAAGAATATGTCTATACCATAGCTGCTTTATCATGGATCGGGTTGATTTCAACTTCAAACCCCAAAGGACCTTCATTCTTGCTTGTCAGCCAGGAGGATTGGACATATCCACCTTCAAACCAGTTAGAAGTTGTGACTTCACTGTCACCACACTGTTCATTTTCAGTGTTTTTTTCTTTTCTTTTCTTTTTTCGTATTCTAGGAAGAAATTGTACAACTAATGGAAACATTTTTCCCCCTCAAAATACAATAAAATATTCTTTTAAGTTTCTCCTTCCATTAAGTATCTCATATGTGGAGATTTTTTATGCAGCCCGAAAGTGATGCCTAAATTAGTGCTCAGAAAAGTCAATTATACTTTTAAAGCTACTGTCTATAATTGTTACGGTCTTCTTGTGCATGTATCCAAATTGTTTCTAATGTGCATTTCAGGGCATGTGGGTTAATGGTATCTTAGCCAGGCAAAAATGCTGGCCAAAGTAGGGTTAATTTATCAAAATAACTTTGCATGGCATTGTTTTCAAAGCAATTTTAGTGGTCTCCAAGTCTACTTAACTCATATCTTGTCTTTTATAGTGTTTTTAAATGGAGATATACTATTAAACTGCTTTATATTAATAAAGCTGTTTTAGATAGTTAAACTGAATCTACCCAAGTTAAAGATTTTACTTCTACTTTTGAAAATTAGAAGAATATCAAAGATGAAAACATACCTGATTAAGCTATTTTTGATCTCTTATTCTGTCAGTTCTTTGCTTCCCCCGCCACCCCTCTTGACAAGGAAAACTCCCATGTTCCGATTTGCTGGCCTCTGACTAATCCAATGGTGTTAGCCATGGCATTGGCCATGATCAATAACTAATTATTAAGCCAGCATTTCTTTCCAGGGCTCCTTGTTAAAAAATTGCTTTTGGCTGAGAGAGAAGGAAAAAGGTCATCACTTTGACATGGTCGTGAGTCTTTCAAAATCCAGTGGGCCATCCGATTGAATTACTGTCTTAAACTAATTGATATAAATTTGAACAGAAGAATGCTTGTTACTGCAGAATCCCATAATGATATCCTTGGCAAGGAAACCCTGGGAAAAATATCCCGGCACCAATTACAAAACTTCCGCACACACCACTTTAGAATAGAAATCAGAAAAACATCAAGTTGGGGTGGGGGAGCAGCTGGACACAGTCTGATGGCAGGTTCAGACTTATCATATCTACAATATTATGAACACCGAGGAAGTCTCTCTCTCCTAGTTTTATAGTCATGAAAGACAGAGAGTCTTTTGATATATTATTTAACTTCTGTGCTGATTATAACTTGCAAAGCATTTGAGTGGCAGCTGTCATTTCATTTTTACCTAAGGCTATAGGTTTGGGCCAATCCAATAAGATGTTGTTTTCTGAATGACACTACTTTGAAAACTGGGATTGTAAAAAGATCAGCACAAAAATATTTCAAGCATTTAAAAATCAACTGTTTCTTCTGGTCACCATCCATCCTCCTCCATCGAGTGGCGAATGACAAAGAGACTGAATAATGTAGCTTCCTGTGTGAAATCTTTTCTGTTTGCCTATTGTTTAAACATAACATTCAAGTAAGACATCCAACACATAGGTTTGTTTTGATGAAGAGTTTAGATTTGGAGGAATTGCTTTAATTGAGCTGTAGAGTGAGAAATACTTCTACTCCTCTACCAAATTGTGAGTAAAAACTGTTAGGCTGGTGTTTCTAACTGTGCTTCAGAAATGGACTTGTTCCATTAGATTCACGCTTCCCTACTATTAGTGATGTTATAGGACTGCCCCATCAGGCCAGGTCAGCCTCTCTTCCAGTTTTAGCCATTCTCTGTGGTGCTTACCCTACTTGAGATCGAAGTTCCCGGAAATTTCCTTCTCTTTCAGCTACTCTCTGTCTTGTCCTGATGGAGCATCTTGAAAATCCACATATACTGGATTTATTATTTCCTATCTTCTTAAGCTGCATAAAACTCATTGAATTATTACCCTCTCCCCTCCTTTTGCCCAATTCTAAAAACAAATTTTCAACTGATGCCTTTTATAGTGAAAGTAAACTTTAGCACGTAACCCATTTTACAATGTCTTAGTTGATTCTCTTGGTTCTGTGGTACTCTGCAACATGATATAATGCTGGGAGGTTTTAAATATTTTTTTAATTACATGAACTTTATTTTGAAAATCAAAATCAGTGATCCCTTAGATATCCTTTGAGTGAAGTTGGTTTAGATAGCGTGGTCGTTTGATCACTATAGAAAATTGAGGACCATGGAGTTATAATGATCATAACCATAATCATGGTCAACACTGAATCAAGAGGGAGGCTTGGCCCTTTGCTCGTATTTTTTCATTTTATCTTAAAACCACATAATAGGCGCACACTCCATTCTACTTATACAGATGAGGAAACTGAGACCTCAGAGGTCTCAAGGTCCTAGAGATCACAATAGCAAGGTGTGGATTTGAACTCTGTTCAAGCCCAGAGCCTCAGTCCATAGTGTAACCATGTGATTATAAGCTGAGGACTCAGGAGATTCAGTTACTGGGAGAGGCCAGGTGCCCATGGACAAATATTTCCTTGAGCTGGACCCCTGGGATGGGGTTAGTGGTCGCAATGTCTATCAGGAGACATGAAGGTGGCAAATGCTGGAGGGCCCTCCTTTAAGAGCAGAACAGGCATGATACCTAAGAGAAAGCATCTGTGGGACCATCTTCAGGGAGAGAAATGGGGACTGGGATGGATCTAAGGTCTTCCAGAGGAGTCTCTGAGTCACCAAGATTGCGGGTCCCAGATTTCCCTTCTTCCAGAAGAAAAGACTGCTGATTGAAACATATATCTGTCCCATACCTCTGTACATATTCCACATAATCAAAGACCTGTTACCTAGGGAGTTGAAGTGGGGACTGAAGTCGTTGACCTTTTGGAGAGAATTCACTTGTTTCATGGTCAGTTCAGAGTAAGAGTGATGTGAACGAGGAGAAGAAGGAGTGAGAAAATGAGCAGCATGTGGGAGAGGGAGTTGGAGGGGCTGGGGGTAGGGGACAGCATTGCAGCTGGAAAGGTCAGAGGAGCAGAGAAAGAAGGAAGCCTCCCCAAATGGCAAAGAGCCTCAGAGAAGGATGGGCTGGTTCCAAATATTATTTTTTCCTGATCCTAATTCTACACTATTCTTATTGCTCCTTTCTCCTGGAAGTGGTATCCAACATGGAAGAGTGGCCCGCAATTTTATCTGAGAGCCTGCAGTGGTGGGTTGAGGTGGAGAACAGTCCAAGTGAAAGGTGGGCCACATCTACTGATAGAAATAAGACCAAGCATACTAGTTATCACACTCCACTTGCAAATAGATAGTAATTTCATTTAAAAAGAGGCCTCAGATTAGATTAGAAATAAAATTCAACCATGAGCTATTTACAAGAAACATACATACCACATGGTAACAACAAAACAAAACAAAAAAAGGGAGGCAAAGATACATCTGGAAAAATACAAAAGGAAGAACAACGAAGCCTTATAATTTTAATATCAAAGTGCAACTCTTGGGGGAGGGACTGAGGGGAGAGAAGAAGGGAAGCCATGATAACAGGAAAAACCACAGTGAAGATAAAATAGTATGAACCTTCAAACCTGGATAACATTGTATTGAGACCAAATATATATATTTATAAAAGAAACAAAACTTCTGTAAATTACAGGAAGAAAGAGAATTGTACTGGGGAACTTTAACTCATGAAGTAGGCAAAAATGAACACAGTTTTGGAAGATCAGAGCAATATTTTAAGGTTATGTCAAAGCAACCGTTGCATACTAAAACCCCAATGTTCCCAAATGAAATTTTGGGAAATTTCAAATCAAAGAATTTGGTCTCACCTTCCACTTAAACCAGAGTTAATTGCTTAACCATCTCTCCTACTAGATTTCACAACTTAAAAAAATATAAAGCCAACTACATCATTTTTATTTTTGTTTCCTTGTGGCATCTAGCTCTGTGCTCTGTACAGGAAAAGGAATCAAAAAGTGTTTTTTATATAACAGAAATTTAAGCTATTACGAACTCTTTTGTCAGGAATAGCATATAAGTGGCACAACAACTTCTCACTCTCACCCCACACCCCAGTAGGTGTATTGGAATAAGGTCACACCTTTCCCCAGTGATGTGACTTCTACACCATGTCCAAATTCACTGCTAGTCTCCTTCCCACTTGCTTCATGTCAGTTAAGTTCTTGCCAATTCCCAGGATATTGACTTGTGGGCACCTCTATTTTTGGATTTTCTTGTTCTTTCCCTCCCAAAGCTATCTCCCTTTCATTCTTCAGATGTCAGTGTACACCTCACCTTTTCTGAGAAGCCTTCCCTATTGTTTTAAAATGGATCAGGGATTTGTTTTTATCAGGTATGGTAAGATATGCAGATATGGAAAAGAATGTCATGAAGGAAGAAGTTTGTGTCCACAGATGCTGAGAAGCAGGAGGTAGGCCATGCCATGCAGGGCCACAGAGGGAAGCACCAGGGTAAGCAGGAGGAAGAGGGAGTGAGGAGAAAGTGTGTCGAGGTAAGGCAGGCTAACCAGGCTTAGGATTGCCTGGTTTGAATAATTTCATTGGACTCTGGGGCACAGAGGTTTTCTCCATTTGTCTGGTACCTGGCCCAGAAGTGGTTAGGGCAAATGGATAGAGGCCTGGAGCTTGAGAGTTAGATAAAGGAGATAGTTGAAGGATATGGCTTTGGATTGCTTGGTCTTCATATGAAAGTAGGAATTGGCTATCCATGAGAGAGGCAGTCTCCAGATGTCAAGATGTTGGAAAATAAAAGGGAACAATAAATACACTAATGACAGTCCATCTCATTATTGTTTTTATTTTCTTCTTAGCATTTCTCATATGCTGTGTATTCAGATATGCTTCTATGTGCCTCTTCAAGATTTAGCTGGGCACTCTTTTTTTTTTTTTTTTTTGTACTTTTCACCCCTGCCTGCACATTAAGATCACCCAGGGAACTTTTACAAAATTCCATTGCTAGAGACCCACACATAGATATTTGATTTCTCTGGAGTAGAGAATGAGTGTTTTGTTTTTAATTAGGTGACTCTAATGTGCTGCCAGAGTTGAGAATCATTATGCAGCCAATGAATGCATAGCATCTGATAATCAGGAGAAACCAGTTACGGTAATTTATAAATGTTTATATTAACTCAGAGACAGGCAAAAACGTAGTGACTATTTACATAAATTATATGCATTTAAGAGCATTTATTTACTCAGTATTTCAAAATTAAACTTAGGGTGACATTAAAGAAATATCTATCTTGTATCTAATGCAATGCATTACTCTTTTTATGCATTTATAAGAGTTAGTTTTCTTAATTGGAGAATTTTATGCATTGCAAGCAGGTATTAACTTAGACTTTTAAAAGTTTTGAGACATCATCTAAAAATGCCTGATTCATATGAGAGAACTCAGAAAAATGAGAGATGAAATGCTAATGAAATGTTAAGAGTAGAGTTCAAACAGACTCTGAGATGGAAATGAAATTCCTAGATGAAAATGGATAGAGAATATTGAAAAAAAAAGAAAAACAATTGGAAATGAGAAGGGAAGGAAAATGCTGCTGGAATAATGAAGTGAAAGTACTGGATTCAAATAATGAACATGGTGAAATGAAATTCCTAGATGAAAATGGATAGAGAATATTGAAAAAAAAAGAAAAACAATTGGAAATGAGAAGGGAAGGAAAATGCTGCTGGAATAATGAAGTGAAAGTACTGGATTCAAATAATGAACATGGTGAAATCAACGTGGACAACTCAGACATAGGAAATATGAATTACAGCCGGGAGCACTGCAAGATATTGGGGGCAAGAGTTAAAACCATCAAATAATACACCAACTGCTATCCTGCTGGAGAGGTTTCACTCAACCCACTGTCGGAGGCCCTTCATCCATTATGATTGCTGCTCACAGCCAAATACAAGCTAAGACTCAAGAAATCTGTGGGGAAGTATAGCACAACCTAGAGATGCTCTGCAGTTCAGTGGGACTGAGATGAAGTCACCAGCCAGATCTTAAGAATATGATGACTGGTTTTATTAAATATTGTGCATAATAAAATTTTTTTAAATTGTGTATTCATTACTATTTCATTAGTTGCTTGATATCTGTTAGAACATTGCATGTTAAATCAACTGGAGCTAGTTGGTAATTATTTTGTTTGTTTACTTGGTTTTCTTTGTCTGCTTCCCGCAGCAGATGATAAGCTTTCTGAGAGCACAGAACATAGCATTATTCTTCCTTTAGTTCCTGCTGCATTATCTGGCATTTGGTGAATGCTCAGGAAATGTGGGCTATAATGTGATGTGGTGCCAATTCCATAGGATATGACTACAGGAGGGTCATAAAATTTTAATGCAAGTAGAAAAAAAGGAGTATGGAGTTGGGAAGGAGGGCATGAATGATCCCAACTGGAGGTTATGGGAAAGGTGTTTCAGGATGGTGGTAACTGAAATGAGCCCAGGAAGCTTTTGAAAAGCAGAAATTTAAGTGCAAACACTGAGTTTACCATACTAGCCCCAGTCCAGCCTTCCCCAGAACCACATAATCAGTCAGGGGTCAGTGCCCTGTCTCATCCCCTTCCTCTGGAATCATCCCATTTTCCTCTTTATGTTCCCTGAATCCAGGCCTCCTGGAGGATGCCATGGGTGCAGCTCTCTTACGTGAAGGGGGAATTATTTTATCTGTGTTCTTCCTTGCCAATTCCAGTGCATTACTTCTACTTTTCTTACCTGTCTTCCAAAATTGTAAAAGAGATTGCCCTAGAGCTTAACAGTCCCGTGAATACATCCAATGGGTTAACTGTATAATTTTTGTACTTTTTCCTCTCTATTCCATCATGTCTCAGGCACAAGGGCCTCTAGTATTCTGCTAGAAAACAGAAAATAACTTTATCCTGCATGCTTATAAGTAGTGTATGTTTCATTATTCTGGGAATTATTTAGGCTTACTTCACCTACTATTGGTCACAAGGAGGGAATCACTAAATAATGAATGAAGGCAGAAATGATAACTTAATTCATAATCTTATCTATTACCAAAGATTTTGAAAAACTATTTTTGACATACTGACTTAAATGAGAACATTCTATTTTCATAGTTATATGAATGTCCCTTATTTCCTAAAAATTTCTATTTCCAGTTTATTATAGAAATCAAAAGTGAAACAAACCAAGTAGCTCTAAGTAAGAATGAAAAAGGATAAAGCAGTCTAAGCATGCTCATTTTGGGCCCAGGATAACAACATATAAATATTGCTGTTTTGCATTTTTCCAGCAACCTAAAAATGAAGGTATGGAAAACTTATAGCTAATTAAAAAAATCTTCTTCCCCCCAACTTCCCAAATTCTTCACACTATATCTGCAGAGACAGTACGGGGAGGGGATAAAGGTCTCTTTTGGGATTTGCAATATATATTGGCTCTTAAAATTACAGCCTGGAAGTAGGGGGACCCTACCTTGGCCCTCACCGAGTGGTAATTCTTCACCAGTGAAAAATGTTGAAAGTGGAAACAAATGGGTGTAAACAGCCTCCCCACATCAAAATATAATCAGCCTTTTGCCATTTCCTCTTAAAGGGTGACCTTGTTTTGGGGGCTCTGCTTCTTGAATTTAGATCTGAAAGGTAATTCTCAGCTTCTAGTTGCCCTTTCTCAATCAATCCAAAAGAGTCATGGAAATAATTATTAGGCTGGATAATTATTTTGCAAAATAGAAGGTGCTTTCCTTATCCATTTACATTTCAGTGCTGTTCATTACTTCTCTGAATACTAATCATGGTGTTCAGCCTTGATCACTCATTTTAAGGTAAGGGGTCAACCAAAGGGACTGAAGGAGGCCTCTGAGCATTTGCAATGTAAAAGAAACCTTCCACAGGAGAGTGAAGTAATAAATGCAATCCTGGGGTGATGGGACCTTGCATTTCGGCCAAACATGACTAGGAGAACCATAGATGCATTACTACAGGTTGTTTACTTCTAGAACTGCTACATTAATAGCAAGTCACCAGAGTTACTCTTTAAGGTGGAAATTGTTCTCTAGTTGTGATGTGAGTAAGGAGAGGACAACCTTTTATCAGGATTTGGAAGCTTCACAGGATTTCTTACCATCTTATATTTTTTCATTCTCACCCTAGCAAGTCAGGGTGCTGAAGCAAAGCTTTTTCCTTGCTGTTATGATTTCTGTCTTCACCCAAAGTAAGCTGTTTGGGAGACTTCATTTCCTTTTCTAGTTCAGTGTATCTGGCTTCTGGAAGAATTCAGCTCAAATTCTCCCAACAGGTGAGGTCATTTTTTTAATCACTGGTGACTCTTCATTTTAGAATCTCTTTTCCTGAATGGGGACATGACTCAGTGCATTAGTCAGTCTATGACCTTACCCCAAGGCCTCCCTTGCTTTTGGAAGCTAAAAAAAAATGTTCAATTGCTGCAAAAATCTGGTATGAGGTACAAGACACAAGGCAGGCCCTCACTCCATGTTTAGTTAGGCTGTGCGAGTCTAGGTTTTTCTGATTTGGAACTTCCTCTAAGTTCTGAAGCTCAGCACCATGAAACATTGACAGTTGCAAAGGTGAGATGATTTTGAACTTAACATTTGCCTTCTTGGTTGTGACTTGAGGCAAAGTATGGAAGAGAGGGAATTAGCATGCTTAAAAAACTGCCATGTGTTTTCACAGGGCTCCTCTTATTTCATCCTCACAACAACTTTGTTATATAGGTATTCTTATAATACTCAGTTTACAAGTTGTGGAAACAGAGGCCTGGTGGCAAGTTGAGCCTATGACCCCTTGACTCCAATCTCTGTATCTTTGCTCTACATCACACTGTTTCTCCCATATTCTGCACAAGGCCCTACAAGCATCATGGGCCTCCTCCCCTTCTCATACTCCTCAAAGGACCCTTTAATTAATTTTTCTATTTTAAAGTTATGGCATATGTTATTGGTTGTCTACAGATAATCTCTCCCTTGCAGAATTCCCCAATTTTGTTCAAGGTAGCAACATACCCACTTACGAAAATGAATTTCTCATTCTCCTTTGCAGCCAGGAGAGGCCATGTCTATTTTGTACAAGAAGAAATTAGCTGAAGTCTATTGGTGATGTTTCCATGAAAGTTATTATTTCCCAGATATTAAGGGACAGATGCTGTCAGCCTTTAACCTTTGATCCTTCCCCTTTATTTCTGCCTTGATAGAGATTGTTCCTCAACTCATATGGTACATCAGCCATCTTATCAACACAAAGATAAAAGTGACACATTAAGAGTTACTGAGTGGAAAGAAAAATGGTGCCTGAATCTTATGGCGTTATAGAGCTACAATACCATCCTTGGAATCACCTACTTTTGGATTTCTTAATACAAAGGACAATAATTTCAGTTGAGTTTCTGTTACATGCAGCCAAATACAATTCTGAGCTATCTTTGTAATTAAATTAAATGTACTCTGTAATAAGTTATTGCTGAGAGTCAGTAAACAAGAGACTGCTAGGGCTGAAACAATAGGAATCTTAAATACTATGAGAAAATATTGTGACATCAGAGGTCCAGTTATCAACTGCTGTGTAACAAATCATCCTGAACTGTGTGGCATAAAAATACAATCCACTCAGTCATTCAACGGAATTTACCAAACACACCAGGGAATGCTAACCTCTCTTTAGGTTGCTTTGGAAGAGAACAGAAAGAAAAAGCATAAAAAATAGCAAACACAATAGTTATCTTTTTAGTTCCTTTCAGTTTTATATGTTTGTGAAAAAGAGTTAAGATACTAATGAATAACAGCTTCCATTTATTGAGATGTTCCTCTGGGCCAGGCACGATATTCAGCTCTTTACATGCATTGCCGCTTTTAACCTTCACAGTACCTATGAGGTAAGAATTACTATTCCCAGCTTACAGATGAGGATCAAAACGATTGAATAACTTTCGTTGTCTCTAGAAGAGCTGCATTGTTATTCAAATTCAAGTCTGCCAGTGTCTGATGCACTTTCTACTACTTTCCATTCATGTAAACTAGAAACTGCATGTCCCTTTAGCTGGAGATGCTCATGACTGACTCCTTCATCCCAACTCATGGACTCATTCTTCCAGCTGTGCCCCTGGCTTTTTATAGCCTGCAGGTTGGCCCCTTCATTTTGGACCTTATGCCTTGGGATTTCCAGCTCTGACCGTTCCCCATTATTCCGTATCCTCATTTGCCTCATGTGGGAAAGTCCTACTCAGCTATCCCAACTGGTAGGTCTCTGCCTTGCCCTTTCTCCCTCCTCCTTTTTGGGGAGGAATTTAGACAGAGGTAATTGACTGATAAAGGGAACCTTCTTTGAAAATTGGCAGCTTGTATTTTCCTGTTCACTTATAAAGAAGTCAAATGTCTTCCATGCAGTGGTATGGTTTTAGTGCCAAGCAGTGGGAACAGGCTTAAGAAGCAACTGGATGTATAGGTTTAAAATTGTGGGAAAAATCATTTAAGGGAGTGCTTCTCAAACTTTTAAATGCATATGAATCACCTGAAGATTGTGTTAAAATACAGATTGGAGTGCACACATTAGATTTGCAAGGAGTCTGAAATTCTGCATTTCTAACCAGCCAGGTCCTTGGCCCACACACATTGTTGCCAGGCTCTAGGGCAGCAATTCTCAGCCTTGGCTGCATATTGCACTTGCAGAGCTTTAAAAAAGACTGACACCTGCTCATAACCCCAGCAATTCTGATCTAACTGAACTGAATGTGGCCTGGGCATTAGGATTTTGAAAACTTCTCCAGGTAATTCTAATGTGTCACTGAAGTTGAAAACCACTCTTCTAGAGGGCTGTATTCATTTACTCATGGAACAATTTAATGTGTACCTATTGTGTTCCCGCCTCAGTAGTGAGGTTCTAGGGAGAAAAACAAATGTAAATGAAAGACTCAGACTCTAGAAGGAAAAACAAACAATAAATAGGAAAACAAACTCCTAATAAGAGGTCTTAATTCAGTTTAAAGAAACAATGTGATTTCATGTACAAAGCACAATCTCAATCGAAAGAAAACCAGTTCTGAAAGTATTAATGGTAGGTTCCTATATATTTTTGATGAACTTATAAAGTATACTAATACTTTAAGAGTTATAAGATTGTCCATATCCTTGGATGCAATAGCTTCCCTATTAAGAACTTTTGCGGAGAGGAAAGAGAAGACAGAAGGGTGAAACTATTCATTGACACATAATTGAAAACAACTTAATAGGGAAATAGAAAATTAGTTATGACTCAAAAACTCATTGAAGTTTTGTGCACCTATCAGACTGTATGCTCCATGTGACCAAAGGCCACGTCTAATTTTTCACTTGCTACAGAGCCAGAATCGAGCCCAGGGCTTGACACATGACAGGGCCTCAGGGAATAGGTGCTGAATGAATTAATTAAAAGCAGTGATTCAATAGAGTATGAAGATGTGCACAGATATTTGTGCTGTGATATTTTAGTTACAATTGGAATTCTCATGGTTTTGCTGGTGTTAAGACTTTTGCTGGGGTTTATGTTATCATAACTGTTCTAGAGAGGAACTGTAAAGCTAGTTAAAAATTTAATAAAACTTTATGTCATTTAGAAAATTTTGTTTTAAGATTCTATCTGTGATTTTTTCCAACGTCTTTCTAATATTGATCTCTATCATCAAATCATCATAGAATTCAGAGCCAAGGATGTATTTGCCTGCAGACTGCAAGTGTCTTACAGGCCATACTGGACAGTCCTCTTCATATCCATGGCACTCAACTCAGTGTGGAGTGTATGGAGAGCATGCAATAATCTCTTTAAACAAGCAGCTGGTAAAATGGAGGGACTTAACATGTTTCTTTTCATCAGAAGTGAGAATTGTGCAACCTAAGATTCCTTTTCACTTCATACCTGCTGGGAAGCTGTCTGAGGCCACTTTCACACTCTACCAGAGTACTCGAGTCACCTTAGGTGCTTGGGGTATGTCTGTTTTCTTTAAATATTTTTGTTCTGTTCTAAAATTATCCAGTTTTTTTGTTTGTTTTGTTTTATTTTTAAGCACTCTCACATCCTTCTTTAATCATTCGTAAATGGGGATGTTGAGAAACCTGGAAAACCCACTGGGTACGTGGAAAGCAACAAGAGAAACTGAGTATTATTGGAATGCATACAGTCATGTTTATTGTTATTTACTCTTGTTTCCTTACTCCATGTACTCCATAATGATTATTAAATGCTTATAGAAGGTAAATAAATTTATTCTATTCATCCATTTTCCTTTTTCTAGGTAAGGCCATATGCAATTATTTAATGTTGACCACTCTGTTTTTATATCCAAGAAAGAGGTTTTCAATTTGATGACACAAAGCTGTGATCAAAGCATTTTCATTTCTAATTTAACATAGTATTTTTCATGTGTCCTGACTCCAGGAACAGGAGGATTTTTCTCTAGGAAGTTCAGTGAAATCTGTCCCTCTTCAATTCTTAAAGAATGGAATTGTTTAGCTAAATAATAATGAGTTAATCCTTATAGAGCCCCTACTATGTGCCCTCATTCTCATTAAAGCACTTTTCATCCATTAATTCATTGAATCTTCATGGCAACCCTATGAAATAA
Source organism: Kogia breviceps (assembly GCF_026419965.1). Lineage (NCBI taxonomy): Eukaryota > Metazoa > Chordata > Mammalia > Artiodactyla > Physeteridae > Kogia > Kogia breviceps. The sequence continues at coordinate 116,348,217 of NC_081312.1, read as the reverse complement.
GTGCTATTAATGTGCCCATTTTATAGTTAAGGAAGCAAGCATGGAAAGATTAAGTATCTTACCTAGTTTATATCACTTGATGGTAAAGCAGGTTTTGAACCAAGGCAATCTGACTTCAGAGTTCATGGTCTTAATCACAGCAAAATGCTGCCTAATAGAACTACTAAAAGTCTTAGACAAATATGGGTAGACTCAAATAGACATAAATATTTGCAGCGAGAACAAGACCAATGCATTCATAATAGGATGACTTTGATCAAATTTATCCTATTAATTATGAGATAAACCATAAAGAAAAAAAAAACAGTAAATGATATTCTTTTCACTTGATGAAATGAGAGAGCTGAGGCTCAGAGACATTTAGGACCTGCTTCAGGTCACACAGCTACTTAGCAGGAGACTCAAGACTAGAGCCCTACGACCTGGTGCTTGGTCTCAGCTCATTGGAGAAACATGTAAATTAAGAGCCACAGTGAAAGAGACCAGTTAATGTCTTGATTCTTAATCCTGAGCTCTTTCTGTTCCTTTCACACTTTCCTGCTTTGCATACAAAAGATCACCTGCCTGAGCCAACTGAATGTTTCTTCTGAAAAAAAAAGTGAAATTTGTGTTTCTTTATACATAAGACCTATGTATTTCCCTTACAAAGGAGTACATGCCTGGTGGTAAAGAGTTAAAAAAAAAAAAGCATGAATTAAAAAAAAAAAAACATCCGACCATCCCTATAAGGCCTTCTCATTGCTATAATGATATCAGTTGCAACAAGTCCAAGGCCCGACCTCATTACAAGGGTTTAATTGCATTGTTACACAGTCTCACTTCTCCTTTCTGGCCTCTTTCTCTTTATGACAGCTTTGGAAAGAAATTTCAGCTCAAGGTCAAGGGAAATTAATTACTGCTTTCTTAATCTGTGCTCATCTACATTTAGAAAACTTTGGGCTTTCTACCAATATATTCTTGTCTCCTATTTGTATGGACTAAAACTTATAAAAGTAACACCTCAGACCTTTGTAAAAAAACAGTGCACAAAAGCACTCAAACAGCACATATTTAATAAGTGCGGATCACATCCCAAGAAAGTGCCAGGTGTAGAAGAGGAATTCCTGCCATTTAGCAAAGATTGCAATGCTTTAAAAGTTGAGAATTATCTTACATAGAAAATTGCATCGAATAATTACACTAAAGGCTGTTAAACTGGAGTGTTAATAATGGTAATCTAGTAATACTAGTAAAAAAGAATGATCTAAGATAAAAGAACCATGAGTGGGTATATTGATTGGAAAAAGAATGAGGTAGCTACAGATTTAAACATGGCTTTCTGTGGAGCATATCCACCTGTAGTTGGTTTAAGAATTAGGAGGAATTCATCATTTTCATCATTGCACTAAAATTCTAAAATGTCCCTTCTTTTCCTTTCTTATTTCTTCATTGACCAGAGAGATGCCTAATCAATGGATGTAAGTAGATGAATGTAAAGATTAAAGAATTGGAAGCCTGTGTTCTATAGGTAATCAAAAATATAAATGTTAAATCAGGGAGAGATGATGCCAGAGACCTCTACCTGCATGTGTCTCTTGCCTTTCAAGGGTACCTTTTAAGACCTGGTAATGGCAGGACATTAGGAGATCTACATTCTGTGGCAATTCTGGGGCTAGCCAGCCATAGGGTTGCGTGGGTCATTTACCTATTTGAAGAACCTTTACTTCCCTTTTTCCACATGAAACAGTGGGGCTAGATAATCTCTAAAGCACCTTCAAACTTTAAGATCCTCTGTGCTCATTAGTTTCAGATAATTACAGCAGTTAAAATAGGAAGTAGTATTTATAGTGCTGGGACCGAGCATGGCCACTGGGGTCAGTCGGTCTGGGTTCTCATATCTCTGGTTCATCACTTACAGATTGGATGGCTTTGGGCAAGTTTCTCAGTCTCCCTTTGTCTCATTTTCCTCCTATGTCCTTGTAAACCACACAGCAGAGTTGTTGCAAAAATCACAATGTCACAATTTCTCATCATTTATTGAGCACCTGGCTAGCTAGGGTTTATCGGTCTCCAGCTAGATAAGTCCATGCCATGGCATAGATACATGATGATAATTTGTGGATGGTGCACTAGAGTAAAGGATGAGGCACCTTCTGTCAGAGGCAGACCCTCTGCGGGCTCCCAATTCCTGATCTTCAAAGCCGGAGCATTGTGGGGGATGAATAACTCCAGTACATCTGTAGCAGACTCACCACTAACTGGTGCCTCCTATGCACCAGGCATACCAAAGTGAAAGAAACAGAAAATTTCCTACATCCTAATAGAAGCAGACAATAGGCAAAAGAACAAATGTATATGATAATGCCAGATAGTGATAGAAGACACTAGGTAGACAAATAAAGCACAATAAAGGAAAGAGAGCAGTGGTGGGCTCTCTGGGAATGTGACATTCTAATGATAGTCTGAGTGAAGGGATGGAATAAGCTAAAGTTCTGGAAGAAGAGTATTGTAGTTAGAGGGAATAGGGTTTAAACTGCTGAAGGAACCACAAGAAAAAACATGAAGCTGTACATGAGTGAAGCAGAGAATGGTAAGGGATGAAGTTGTAGTTGTTCAATGCACATGTAGCCAGAACATGTAGGGTTTGGCAGCTTCTGGTAAGAAGTTTATTTTAAATGCAATGGAAAGACAGTAGAGAGTTTTGAGCAGTAGAATGATGTGGGCTGAGTTATTTTTTCTTTTTTTTTTTTGTGGTACGCGGGCCTCTCAAAGCTGTGACCTCTCCCGTTGCGGAGCACAGGCTCCGGACCCACAGGCTCAGCAGCCATGGCTCACAGGCCCAGCCGCTCCACGGCATATGGGATTTTCCCAGACCAGGGCACGAACCCGTGTCCCCTGCATCGGCAGGCGAACTCTCAACCACTGCGCCACCAGGAAAGCCCCTGAGTTATGTTTTTAAAAGAGCACTTGAGTGCTGTTTGGAGAATAGACTGCAATAGTCAAGAGAGGAAGCAGAGACAGCTTTCAAAGTTGATGCCCATTGTCCAGGTCTGTGTAGGCTGTTAGTAGTGGGTGTGGAAAGAAGTGGCTGGATTTAGGAAATGCTTTGAAAGGAATGGAGAAGAAGTGGAATTGGAATATGAGAAGGGAGAAGTCTGAGTGATTTTTACATTTTTGGCCTAAAACTAGATGAGTACTAACTGATATGTGGAGGTCTGAGGGCAGAGTAGGTTTGGGGTAAGGTCTGAGATATCTATTAGACTTCCAAATGGAAATATTAAGTCAGCAGTTGGATATATAAATCTGGAGACAGAAGAAGACAGAAATGGGTACATGAATTTGGGAATCTATTTTCATAGTATTTAAACCAGAGAACAGAATGAAAGACACTAATGGAAAGTGAAGATAAAAAAGAAAAGAAGGGGTAAAGAGACTAATATTTGTTTCATTTCTGCCAATTGTTAAGCATTATGCTTATATAGATGCTTTTACTTATATCATGAGGTAGACGCAACTAGCCCCATTTAGATTGAGGACATGGAGACTCAAAGATATTAAGTAGCTCAGAATCATGCAGAAAGTAAATAGATTAACTGGAATTCAATCCCCTATCTTCTTGAGTTCTAATTCATGTAACAACTTAGTCCACAGGTAAAATAGCTTTGAACCAGTAGTGATGGTGGTGTGCATAGGACAAGGCACATTGTGGAAGCAGTTAAGGACAACACAGATTTGAAGCTTGAGCAACCAACAAAATGGTGAAAACTCAAACTGGAGAAGTCAATGCTTTGCCTAAAATCAAAGAAGAGAACTTCATGTTTATCCTTAAATCACCTTGCCAAGATACAAACTGATACAGTCATGGCAAGATGGAAAGGAATACTGTGTATGAAATGTGCACATGGTGATGATGTGTCCTGCAGATGAATTAGGACTTGCTGATAACTGATGCTTGGCTTCACTGATGCTCATCCTATATAGAATCCTTGGAATTGTCCATTCTGAAGGCAGAGGCTAAATTCCTGCAGCAAAGAGTGCCCCATGGCTCAGTGATAACTTCTTATGATTCATAAGGAGATCCAAAACTTTGAAGAAAAGTCCATCTAGCTTGGCTTCAGAGGACATTTCCAATACTTCAGAGTAATCCTGGTAAAACCTGGATAAAATTACTTGTTTACTGGTATGCTACACTTTCTGTGTTAGCATAAGGTTGTTCAATGCACAAACACACTGTGATTCTGTGATTTCTGGTTTCTATTCATCAGCTGAATTCCTATTGCTTACATTTGATTTAGTCCCCTGGTGGCACCTATGTTTAATGCTGTTCCATCCTACTAATGGTGTCTCCCCAGCTGACATTGCAAGCTGATATCTTTATATTACTTGCTTGATTATTTAAAGCTGTGCTGTCCAGTATGGTAGCTCCTAGCCATATGTGGCTATTTAAATATAAATTAATTAAAGTTAAATATAATCTAAAATTCTATCCCTTGGTCGCACAACCCCCATTTCAAATACTCAGTAGCAACATGTGACTAGTGCCTACTGTTCTGGATGGAGCATATATGGAATATTTCCATTGTCCCAGAAAGTTCTGTTGGACAGCACTGTTTCAAGCTCAGTGTTCTGCTTATCTACAGATCCTCTGTTTTGTAAATATATCAACGCTACAAAAACTTAGTTCTTTGTGGCAGTTCATCCAAAGACCTCCTCCTAATCCTCTAACACACTCATCTGCCCCAATGATCAAAGCTCAGTTGGTAATGTCATTCAGAATAACCAGGAATAAGAAAGAAGCAGTCAATGGTAGTCAACTTTAAGAGTTGATGAAGACTGAGCAAGGAGAAAGTGATTCTCCAGTGGAGCTAAATGAGCATGTGAAGGCAGAGTGATTGCATAGATAGGAGGAGAATCTATAATAGTCATGACACGATCATTACATTGGTATAAGCAGGAGAATCTTATTCGATTTTTAACTGACAACCTTGAACTAGATGGAAAAAATGTGGTGTTGGCCCAAGGGAGCGCAAAGGAATCATTTAAATCTTGGAAATATAGGAGTGGTTAATATGGGTCAATGAATTTTAAGGCTGATGTGACTGGAATGGAGACTCATGCTCTAGAGCAACTCCCCTCTTCCCCACTCCATCCCTTACTTTTCTACCCAGGTCAAAGCTGTCTTAACAAACATCTGGATGCCAGCCCCTCTGAAACCTACTCTTTCTCATACTCTAAGCACAGTCATTTGCATAATAATGTTAAGCTGATGTATTGGCTGAAATTTCCAGCCCATCTTCAATTCTCACAAATTTGAGATCAATTATAAACCACCCTAAACTACCAGCCTAAACTTAATATTTTAAGATTCTCATCTGCGGGAGAACCAAAATATGAAACAAGATTGATTGATTTAGAAGTTGAGTTTCATGTTGATAAATGGAGAATTCTTACATAATTTTATTTTTTTTCCAAAAAATCAATCTACAATGAAATTAATAGATTCTGAAATAGGGGATGCTTTTAAAAATGTAAATTAAATTTTGGTTGAAAACTTTTTTGAGGCAATTCTTTTTAGCTGGGCTTATCCCATTGCATATGATGTGGAATCATTTTATCTCAGCCATTATTATTATTGTTGTTGTTAGCACTTATTGTCACTGATTCTGCACTAGTGAGGCACCTAAGGCCAGGAGAAGTCACTACTCCAAGTTTACATCCCCAGTAAGCAGCAGAGCTGAGATTTGATAAGGGAGCTCACAATCTCTCTGTTAGAATAATTTGCCTCATTTTGTAGAAAGTTAAAATCAGGATAAAGGGTAGAGTGACCTGAAGAACACTCAGAGAAATTCACATTTTTGAACAAATATGTTGATGTGTTAGAATGAAATCATTAGAGAAATACAGTTGTAAAGCAAGCTAGTGTTTCCTTACCTGTCAGAAAGCAAAGCACACTCATCAAAAATATATTAAACATATTTGAATAGAAAGTACCAGTTTTTCAGCACTGGGTACTTAGGTGGATATCCTTGCAACTTATTTTTTAGTGCTCTAAAGAAGTAATTTTTTAAATTTCGTATAGGTTACGTTGAGCAGTTGTCTACTGTTAACGCCAAGAACAGGAAATACTCAGAATAGGAGAGAGAGGAATAAGTAGTTCAAATTTAGAAAAGTATTAGTTCCTTTCATTGCATTTTCCCTAACACTACTCTTTCTGCCCCCCACTGTCACCCACACTACCCTCCATGGATCCATTGCTAATAGCTGTTTCCTAGTCCCCTGGGTTCTCTTCTCTAGAAGCACCACTTATCTGTGAACTCCTCCACGACACTTTTTTGTGTCCAGCATGCGCTATCCCACCAGGCTCATAGTAGAATCTCAATAATTACTTGAGGAGTAAACAGATAATTCAATATCGCTTATTATCATTAGGGATAAATAATATACCCTACTCAAAGCTGGTTTTGATCATATGAGCGGCAATAGATCAACTGATCCATCCAGGAATCATGAAAATTTCCCAGTCATGTAGGGGAGTGCCTGATATCTGGAGTCAGTGCTTTGAGGCGCTCTTCTCGCTTCTGGTACTCGCCCTGCAGGAAGCAGGTCTCTTTGCAAGGCTTAATTAATAAACACTTGGCAGGGATGCCAGAATTAAGTCATAATGGTATATAACAAAATCCTATTGCATAATGTCTCTTACCATCTCTCTCTCTTGATCTCTCTCTCACTAAACACAGATTTCTGCTTGTTTGTTTGCTTTTTGGTTTTTCTTTTCTTTTTTTCTTCCTTTTTGTTATCTGAAAGGGCCTGCAGTGCAAAATGAAAAACTATTCATCAAACTAGGGGGTCTGACCAGGTTAGACACTTGGGTTAAGCAATGTAATTCTATCTACCTGCAGTGTAATTTTCCAGTTTGCAGTGATGCAAGATATCCAGAATTTCACTAAGGCCTTTGACCTAGGAAGACACTCCAGTGCTTATATGAATTTCGGTACCAAAAGATTGTACTTAATAAGAAGCCAATAAGAAATATGTTCAGATTAGAAAATAAGAATTTGAATGACACCACCTGGCTTTAAAATAATGAAAAAAGCTAGCAAATAAATAGTAAATAAAAATCGTAGGGTGATGGAACTGGTGACTGCCTTACAAGTAACTTCACAAATGAAAGGCTGAGACTGCTTCAGAGTGAGCTTAGAATTAGAACCCAGTTCTTTGGACTTCACTTGTAGTGCATTTCCTACTGTTTATATGTAGGCTTAAGATTTTTCTCCTTTTTCAAGTCAATTTTGGGTAACTTTTGTTTATTAATATAGCCAGTTTCATCCAGAAATCTCTCTTGGATTTAAGAAACAGTGAATACAATGTCTTCTACTGATGGAAACCAATTACAGTTAGAGTTTTTCTTAAGGCTTTCTTTATTTTTGTAACAATATATGATTTGAAATCATACATTGAAATGTGTGATTTGTTGCTTTTGGGTTTCCACCTAGAGCCACATTTGAAGTTAGGTGTCCAAGAACTGGAGCCTGTGAAGGGATACCCTTTATTTGTGAAGAAAGACCCACTGACTTCAACGAAGGTTTAAAGGACTGAGCTGAACAGAGGTTAAGGTGCTGAGAATTTCTCAGTCCGCATAGGAAGACTATATAGAAAGAGGATTAACTAAGAGTTAAAACCTACACATAAAGCAACACATCAAACAGTCATGAATAACTCATAAAGAAAGAAAAGGAAAGTAGGTTTTTCAACACAAAGTTCCCTGATAATGTCAATGCTGCTAGTCTCAAGACCACACCTTAAGAAGCACTGCCCTAGAGAACTGGTCCCACATGTGCCCAGGGAGATAAACATAAGAATATTCATTGCTTTGATTGTAACAGTAAGCAATTGGGAGCAACCTTGTTGTCCACCACTGGGAGAATGAACAGATGAGTAAATTGTGAGTCACACTTAAATAGCAGTTACAACTAATCAGCTGGATCTAAACAAAATGTTGATTGGCAAATGTGTACAATATGATATAATTTTAATAAAGTTTAAATGCATGCAAAATCATACTGCATATTGTTTGTAAACGTATAGGTATATTTGAAGTACAAGTAAAAATATTATAGGAAAAATGTAAGAAGTTTCATGGTAATAGGAGACAAATTCCAGTCCAGTGTTTACCTCTGGGCAGGGAAGAGATAATAATAGAATCCAGAAGAAACACATGAGGGACATCAGCTGTACCTGTGATGTTTTATTTATTTATTTTTGTTGAAGAAAAGACCTGAAGCAAATGGAAAAATGACAAGATTTGCTGAGTACACAGATGTTTGTTATATCATTTTCTAATTATTTTTCTATTTTAAATATTTCATAATAACACTCATTTAAAAGGAGATAGAGATACTAGCTGAACTCAGAAAGCTGATAGCTGTCACAGACAGAACACTGGGTTGGATGAATTTTTCATATGACTTGATATTGAGTTTCTTTCATCCTAAAATGTCAAGCAAAAGCAAGAAAAAATAATAAAATCAGGTGTTTCAGAGAAAGACTGGGCTTCTAATCAGTTCAGAGTATATAATGATGACAATTATTTTATATTTTATATTTAATTAATATTCTATATATTTATATTCTATTTTCATATATATGTATATTTCAAATTTTTAAGCTCATTTAATGCTCTCAACAACTCAGGAACAAGCAGAAGGGAAGTTATCATCCCCATTTTACATATGAGGAAACTGAGGCTCAGGGAGGCTAAGCTATCAAATAGCTAAATTAATGCTTTAGCTAGGGGCAGCCACCTGTTCTGCTAACATCGGTCTCTGCCCTTGCTTGCAGACATCCGGGAGAGGCAGGAGCTTTATCCATAGATGTTCTAATCAATCTTATTCCAACTTAGTTAGAGATAAAATTTTTTCCTCCAAATTTTGAGTCTAACAAAAACTCAAGGGATTCCTTGTTTATTAAATTGCTTTCAGCCAGTGAGATGTTCTGTGGACATAAAGCTCTCGGGTTTTCTAGGAGAAACTCCTGGAGGCAGATGGGTAAAGCCTAGATTTTGTAGTCTGTGTGGCCTGTTTTCAAGTCCACATTCCATCACTCACTAGCTGTTTAAAGTGGGAGATTTTATCAGCATTGAGGAGCCTCAGTTTTCTTATCTGTAAAGAGGGGCCATCTCACTGGTGAAGATTGCAGGGTCTACTGTGTGTGCAGGGTGCAGCTCAGTAAGTGAGTGCTATGTGTTTAATAACTACTACTTTTATTTGTTGAGATACTGATGACTTTATGAAATTTATTCTCTTTCTCTCTCGCTTCCTCCCCTATGAGCTCTATCAAGTTCAATATCTAATGCACTGGAAAGAAAACATGGAAGTCCATGTCTCATTAGAGTCTGCCCTCTGTATCTGCCTACTGTCCCATTTTACATTAGTGACTGGAGCATCCGTGGATTTTGGTATCTGTCCTGGAACAATCCTCCTCCATAGCAAGGATGACTGTAGTTGGCTTCTGTCAATTCAGAATGGAGGAAGAAGATGGGAAGAGGAATGGGAGAGGGAGAGAGAAAGAGGATTTCATTTTTGAAATTTCTGAAAAATTTTGATTCTGCAAAATACTTGAATAATTACAAAGTAAAATTAATGGCACAATATGAATGCAGGCTGTTCATAAATATTTATTTAAAAATCTGACCTTTGTTTAGACTGTTTCTTTGAAAGAAACAATGTAATTTAAAAAAAAAAAAACTAGGCTGGTACTTTCATATAATCATCGCTGTGATTTTGGTGTAATGCAAATTACTTGTAATTTGCCACAAACACTAAGCATTTTCTGGTTTCTTAAGTACTGATATTTTATTTTTAAATGTCATATAGGTAAGAAGACTCAAGAAAGTAGAGCTTCTAGAAAGCGTCAGTAAGTGTGGCAGTTCTACCAGTTCACTGAACTTTTTGCTTATGTCTTTTCCTGGAAATAATAAATTTGGAAAAAGAAGCTGTAATAAATAATGGTTAGGTTTAATCTGAAGCATCAATAACAAATAGTATTTAATAATGACCTTTGGATAGGGCTGCTGTGAACTGAAGTAAGTATTTCACTAAGGAGGCTTTTGAAAAAGCGGGTGAATGGAGGTTGCAGTGTAACAGTTGGTGCCCTCTCCAATTTCCTGTTAGTTTTAGGAGAGGTTCTGGGCATTGATCTGCTGCATACTCATTTCTAAATGAATGAAGCCAGGCTTTCCACTTCTGGATCTTTGTTTATGCTGGTTCCTCCACCTGCCAAGCTCTCCTCCAGCCACCTCTGCTCCTTCTCCCTGGAGAATCTAACTCAACAGTTAGGGAACTAATTTAGAATTTTTTTTTTAATTGAAGTATAGTTAATTTACAATATTGTGTTAGTTTCTGGTGTACAGCAAAGTGATTCAGATTTTTTCCCATTATAGGTTATTACAAGATATTGAATATAGTTCCCTGTGCTATCCAGCAGGACCTTGTTGTTTATCTATTTTATATATAGTAGTTTGTATCTGTTAATCTCAAATTCCTAATTTATCTCTTTTGCCCTTTCCCCTTTGGTAACCATAAGTTTATTTTCTATGTCTGTGAGACTATTTTGGTTTTGTAAATAAGTTCATTTGTATCACTTTTTAGATTCCACATATAAATGATATCATATGATGTTTGTGTCTGTCTGACTTACTTCACTCAGGATGATAATCTGTAGGTCCATCCCTGTTGCTGCAAATGGCATTATTTCATTCTTTTTTATGGCTTAGTAATATTCCATTATACATATATTCACCACATCTTCTTCATCCATTCATCTGTCAATGGATATTTAGGTAGCTTCTATATCTTAGCTATTGTAAATAGTGCTGCTATGAACATTGGGGTGCATGTATTTTTTCAAATTATGGTTTTCTCTGGATATATGCCTAGGAGTGGTATTGTTGGATCATATGATAACTCTATTTTTAGTTTTTTAAGGACTCTTCATACTGTGTTTTTAGGAATTGCTTTAATAAACTCCAGCCCCCAATTAATTATTATAATACTAAAGGAGTCAGGGCATGATTTCAGATTACTTTACTCAGCTTCTATACTCATACTTATCATTCTCTCTCCAATAGAGTTTCTCCAATTATATCCAGTAAAATACTACTGTTTCCCAAGATGTCAACAGTTAAATCTGAAAAATAAAAGGGAAAAATAAGTTCTTTTTTTTGCAAATAAACTCTTAGAGATTAACAATACATAGTCATAATTTCAAGGCCCTGAGAAGTCCTATACTAAGAAAAGCTGTTTAATTTTTCTTCTTCTAGCATTTCCCCCAAAAAACCATGTCCAGATTTAAACTTTATTTTGTTCTTTCTTTCTTCCTCTTCTCCTTCTCCTTCTCTTCCCCCACTTCCATCCCCCACTTCTAACATACATGGGATAAACATGCTCAAATGCCCACATGTAGTTTTGTACTGATCGATCCATAGTGTAGTTGCTTATTTCTACATGTATTTCTTGTATTAGCCTGTGAACTTCTTGAGGGCAAAACTGTGTCTTACTCACTGTTATGCTTTTAGCTCTGTTCACTGTGACATGAAAGTTGTGGGCAGGTTTCTTGTTTGGTTAAGTTTAGGACTGTGTCTGAGATACTGCTTCATCTGAGAAGGGAGACAATTGACATACTGGACTTTGGTAATGGGTTGGTCAATTTGTGGCACTGCCAGGTCAAAAACGTGAAGTATCGCTGAGGTAGACTTGCCCAAAACCAAGATGTTGATGACTTGTGTGAGAGCTTTCCAATAAGAACACATCTAGTTCCATTTTTTGAAGATGTAAAGGAAGGTTTCTGAGATTGAGGTTTTTTTCTCCCTAAAACTGAACTTTTAAGATTAGTGAATATACAGTTCAAAAGCTCCTTGGAAATACTCCTCTGAGTCAATCATTTCATTGTACATATGAGAAAGTTGAGGCACAGAGAAAAGTAAATGGTGTCACATTATTTGTCAATGGTAGAGTTTGACTAGAATAAACTATCTCACCTGTCAGCAAAACAAAACAAAAAATTCCATAGAACTCTGGTCCTAAAGTAAATCCACAGGAATTCAATGACTTTCTTTATGAAGGAGAGCAAAAGCCAGCACAGATGCCTGGGCAAACCATAAGGGTCAGGAAAAAAACTTGGCTAAAAGAGCCATTGATTGCCTGGTCTATAGAATATCCATTTGGCAACCTAAAGGAGTAAGGCCATTTGGCAATTTATTAGCTTATGATACAGACCTGGACACAATGGGAGTGGCCCAATCAGTGACACAAGACTGGAAACCTTTTGAGACCCAGGACATCAGAAGCCTACATGACAGAATTTCCTGGAAGAAGCTTTTCCAAAATTAATCTTGTTATATGGATAGGCAGTATAGTATCCTTGGCTGAAGTAGCTTTGATTGGAGAAGATATGCCTGGGAGATTTATTATCTCTTATTCAAAGACTACAAGTAAACCTACAAATGTTTACTCTAAATTAAAATTCATACATTCTCAAATATGACATAATCATTAATATTTGTTGAGCAATTTCTATGTGTTTATATTAACTCACTAAATCTGCACAGTAACTTCATGAATTTGCTATTATTATTACCCCCATTCTACAGATGAGGAAACTGAGGTATAGAGGATTAAGTAACCGGCCCAAAGTCATATAGCTAGTAGTTAATGGAGCCAGAATGAAATAATTGCTGGTTTTGTATCTTTTATTTATTTCACATTTTTTATACTCTAATAACTTCTTATATTGTGAGCAACATTTTAGCAATTTAGAGCTGGATTTAAATAAGAAGTTTGAGATTGTCATACTGTTCTGCATGGGAGTTTGGGCAATAAAATTATGACACTCTGAAGGGTGGCCAGGAGATGTACAGCCATGGTGTTAGTTACCAAAAATGTTAGAAAACTAAACACAGATCTTGGAAGAACAGGAAGAAGAGAAAATCCACACATCTCTTTGACTTGTAAATCTTGCCTCTTGTGGAGTAAAAAAGACAATGGGATGGATATATGAGATCATGGACTCATTCTTTCATCAAGGTGTCCTCACCTCCCTGAGAGAACATCTACTATGTGCAAAGTGCATACAAGTCTTAGGCAAGGTGACTGGCATGAATTCATCCCTCAGATGGTTACTATCCAGTAGTCTGTGCACACAAATAAACACAATAGTCATAACACATGATGGAGTTCAGAGAAAGGAGATTTTAGTTCCAGAGTAGGGACCTGGGGGACTGGTTATGTAAGAATAGATCTTTTGGCTGGAATTTGAGGAGGAGGAACTTTGATTTGTGGCAAAAGATGTTCCTTGTGTACTAAGAAGAGAGAACCAAGGTCAAGCGCTGAGAAAGCAATAGCATATTTAGAGAATGAAGAGCAGCCCTGCTCAGAGACAGGGCTTGCAGAATGGATGGAGAAGTGATCTCCTAAGTGTGTACCTGAGCAGAGGGTATAGACACCCTGAGCAACATCTCTGCAAGGCAGTTTTTAAATGCCTGGCACAAAGTAGGTGCTCAATGAATATTTGTTGACAAAAGGAGTGAATTGCACATTGTAAAAAAGTAAAGTGATTTATAGCACCTCAAAATTGCCTACAAAGCAATTAGTCTGAGGTCAAATCGTAAACATAGAACATGTTAGCCCTCAATTCCTGGACCAAATTCCAAACATTAAAATGCTGAACTTCCTCTTTGAGAGTGTCCAAGGATGACCTCGGTTACTTGCAGCATGCTCCCTTATGTCCAGCCTATATCTGCTGATATGAACTATCTTTCCTTGGGCTGTGCGGGGCCTTTTCTTGTTTGAATTGAAAATGACAATGACAACTACAAACCCCAGCACCTTAGATTTATCCATATATCCATGAAAGCCTAGCAACCAAGGGTATTATATTTATTCAGAAGAAGTAGAACACTTCTAAGGTTCAGAAATATATATATAAAAATTGGGTTCTGAAATGGTCATTTTTTCCCCCCTTAGCTATGCCATTATAGTGATCAGCCAAGCTTCGGTAAGGTAAATACTTTTGGAAAATAAGTGGAAATTTGCTGCAAATCAGTCCCTTTTGTGCATGGCCGCGGGAGCATGTTGAAATGTTTGGACACTAATACCCATTCATTTTCTTGGCTCCATAAATAAAAGCTGCCAGCTCTGTGGCGGCCGTGAAATGGTATTCTTCAGGGCCCAGCAGGAACCCCCATCCTTATTACCACTGCAGGGGGCAGGACAGGCCCAAAATAGCAAGACAACTAAATCAAGACATTTTCAATGTCTAACAAAATGACTGTGTTTTAGAAAGAACCAAAAGGTTGGAAAAAATTGGATGGCTTTTGTACTTAGTGTAATACCTTTGTTAAAAGAGTTCAGATGGGAAAAAAGGAATCTTTTAAAAATGCATAAGCATATTTCTGAATATCATTTAAAATCTTCAAAGATCTTATGAAACTGTAAATTGGATACACTGATGTAAGTCATCAGAGGATTCGAGCTGAAGACAGATTACATTTGGGGACCCCAGACCATGGATTACCATGTGGGCTGGCAGAAGAATTGGGCCTGTCTTATTATGTGTGTAGGTTTCATGAGAGGGGGAACTTCCAAAGGAGGCCGGGGAAGATACTGAAGGAATCTGAGCAGCTAGTTTGGTCTGCAAATCTTTCTCAAATTAAGAATTCCTTTTTTTTAAAAAAATAAACTGTCTAGTAGCATGTTTTAGCCATTACCCTCTCATTCATCCAAGAAAAAAAATTAACAAAAGTATTTCCTAAGAGTCCTTAAAAGCATGGCAGCAAATGGGCTGGAAGGGGACCATTGGAGAAAAGAGTTTGGAAGATGTTTCTGGGTTTTCTTCCTCTCCCTGCCACCCTGACCTGCCAGTTAAGAAGTACTTTTCACCCATTTTGAATAAACAATTAATTCCTTTTGTTGTCATATTATATCCCAGAAGCAAGTATCCAGTCCAGTAACAATTAGTACTGAATTCTTTTGCATGGTTGCAGTGCTACCCAGCTGATATTATTATAATTAAGCATATAAATGTAACTCATAATTCTGACACAAACCAGTCATTTTATGTAGTATAACTCAAAGGGTTTCCTCAAAGTGTAAACACCATAAGACTCTTGCCAAATCCCTGAATGTTAACATGTCACTCAAATCTAAAGCACAGGTCTTTTGGATTTTTGAAAGTTGATAAACAAAGAGAAAACTCTCCCCCCATCTCCGCCCCTTCCAATCTCATCTTCAGTCTTTTATGACTCAGACTTTAATGAGAGCCATAAACATTACCTTGCCTAATAAAAATTCCAGTATTTCAGAGCTGGCGTAGAGAATGTGAACCACATCTGGTGACAACTGGAGCTAATTAATATCTTTATAGGTGTCTTCCATCCGCTAGAGTTTAAACAGAAATAGTCAGGGGTGCTTACATCAAAGCCTGAGGCAATCGAGGGCTGTTGCTTGCTTTCCAGTCTGAACTGATAACAAGTAGACCAATTTTTATAGGATTGTAAAAGCTAAGTGTGGAGAAGGTTCACGCAGAGAAGCACTTTGCCCCACTCTTCTTGCCGTTCTGTCCTCCTGTCCCTGGTTTTGTCTGCTTTTGGCTAGCCTGGCTATTTACTTAGACATATGGACAGGCAACAGAGAAAAAATACAAAAAAGAGGGGGGGAAGCTAACAAATAGCTATGCTTAGATTTAGACAAAGCACACACTGACCCATGCATACCAAACCTTCTTGCTAAGATCTTGAAAAATCTGCTCTGTGAAGCATTTGCTTGTGGCACAGATAAGGGTTATCTAACAAGACCAAGTGAAAATTAAAAAGCAAGATGAACTAGCACAACTGGTGCTAATATGTGTTTTGAAGCGTACCAATTGGCCGAGTGCAATGTCACAGCCCTAGGCTAAATATGCAGGTGGTCGAGGGACTTCTTTTTCAAAGGTTACCCTACAAAGAGCATGCCAGCCCTTCTCTGTCAATATGGGCCAGTACCCCGGGAGCTCCCGGACAATCAGAAAATAATGACATCAACCTGACCATGGTTAAGTACATAACATGCTGAAGGTTCACGGATGTGTAGTCTGGAACAATAAAGAAAAAATAAAGACGCTTGCTTGGCGAGCCCCACTGTTATTAGCCATGCTGTGAGATCAAGGAAAGGTATGATATGGACTGCCATTTCAATTGGGACCAGGTTAATCTCTCAATTGGAGGAGAAGAAAATCAACAACAGAAAAGCAGCTCTCAGAATGAACAGAGGGGACAAATGACAATATCTTTATTTGCATAATCTGTGTTTAACCCTTTACTAATAGAGACCACATTTCCTTCAAAAAGCTTAATTTTCTTTAGACTGGTGGGCAGAGAGCTCTAACACCTCAAAGTTCAACCAATGAGCATACTATCTAATATTCATTTAATATGTATTGCTGAGACTTAAGTCTTGGGGGGTGTGTAACTCTAACCGTGTAGATTAAAAGTGACAGGGATCTCTTAAGGGAAACACCACCGTTGGAATTTATTCTGGCCTGGCTTCCACTGCTGACTTTGTGATCTTCAGAATTTGGCTTAAATCTCTCAGTTTTAGCTTCCTTACTCAGAGAAAGGGTTAGATTTAAGTAAGAGAATTGGGAATTAAGTGAGCCTCACACACCAATGTTGTTCGGGAAATTTCTTTAAAAACACAAAGAGCTGTCTGTGTGCTCAAAAGGAAAACTGAATTGCTCATGGCTAACTCAAATGTAGAGGCAATTCTGTGTGTGTGAGTGTGTGAGAATGTGTGTGAGTGTGTGTGTGTGAGTGTGTGCACTCTAGAAGGCGAGGGGAATCATGGGAGATGATAGGTAGCAAAAAAATACGTGAACTAAAATCTTTCAAGGAAGTGGTCAGTGAAACTGGAATTTCTCATGAGGAAGGATGCAGTTTTCAGCCCTTGGTGTTTGTTTCTTTTTTTTGTATTTGTTTTATCATTTCTTGCACCATCTTTGTCCACCTATGTCTTTTACTTCTGAAATAAAAAATGAGGACAATGAATTTTGCAAATCTAATCTATAATAATTCACATTATCACTTAGAAAAAGAAACTAGAGAAAGATGTCTTAAACTTGTTTCTAGTTCAGCAAAGGAGCCTGTCTTTAGGTTTTAGTGCTACTGTTAATTTGTTTCTTTGGTCCTCATGTTATTCTGGATTTATAAAGTGGTGAGGGACTGAAGACAAGTGTACATACAGGTTGTATCATTTTGTATCATTTACTGTGGTCACATCTCTGCAAAGAAACTGCTTTGAATAATCATGTTGAAGAATTCTTTTTCCCCCAGTTATTTCTTTTTGTTTAATTATCAAATCATTACAGAGAAAAGTATATTCGAGTAGAAAATAGTTTGCATAATCTTAGCTTCCAGGTCAGGGAGAATAACTGTTTTGACACAATTGATTGTCTTCTAATTATCTTTGTATTTTTCTCTTTTATAGAGTCAAGATCATGTCATATGTAAATTGTGCTATACTTTTTTCCCCAGTCAATATTACTAGAATTTTAATAAACATATAGGGTTGGCCAAAAACTTCGTTCGGATTACAGAAAAACCCAAGCGAACTTTTTGGCCAACCCAATACTTTTTATTTGACCACCCAACATTTCATCTTCTGAACATTTTAGGTTATAGCAAATGTTTTACTGAATATTAAAATAATACTTTTTAAAAACAATAATTCAATTAAATCATTTTGTTTAAGGCCTTCCCTCATCTGAGATTTTTCTTAAGATATATTTCTGCCAGAAGGGCAGAGTCAACTCTTTAAATTTTTTAAATTTTTTTTTGTGTGTGTGTGTGTGTGGTACGCGGGCCTCTCACTGCCGTGGCCTCTCCCGCTGCGGAGCACAGGCTCCGGACGCGCAGGCCCAGCGGCCATGGCTCACGGGCCCAGCCGATCTGCAGCATGTGGGATCTTCCCGGACCAGGGCACGAACCCGCGTCCCCTGCACTGGCAGGCGGACTCTCAACCACTGCGCCGCCAAGGGAAGCCCCCAGTGTCAACTCTTTAAAAGCAACAGATTTAGTTAAAGATCTTCTTTACTAGAAATCCAAACCAGTTTTACAACAAATGCTAAAGGAACTTCTCTAGGCAGGAAAGAGACCAGCAACTTAAAACAACCTTGTACATATATAGACTCCTATATCAAAACCTCATGGGAACAGCAAACCCCAAAACTACAATAGCTACACACACTAAAAGGAAAAAGAAACCCAAACACAACAATAAAGATGGTCATCAAACCATAAGAGAAAAGAACAAAAGAGGAAGGGAAGAAAAAAGACCTACAAAAACAAACCCAAAATAATTAAGAAAATGGCAATAGGAACCTACCAATTGATAATCACCTTAAATGTAAATGGATTAAATGCTCTAACCAAAAGACATAGACTGGGGGAATGGATACAAAAACAAGACCTGTATATATAAATCCTATTTTAAGAGGCACACACACAGGTATTTTTAGCTTTAACTCCAAGAATAGAAAGGAAAATATTATAAAACTTCAAAAACACATTTAGGGGCTTACCTGGTGGCGCAGTGGTTGAGAAGCCGCCTGCCGATGCAGGGGACATGGGTTCATGCCCCAGTTCGGGAAGATCCCACATGCTGTGGAGTGGCTGGGCCCGTGAGCCATGGCCGCTGAACCTGAGCGTCCAGAGCGTGTGCTCCACAACGGGAGAGGCCACAACAGTGAGAGGCCTGCATACCACACACACACACACACACACACAAATAAAAAACCCCCACACATTTAAACAGGTCTTTCATGCCTAGTAGTAGGAATAGGCAGTATACCAAACAGATAGAAATTAGCCTGTGTGAGAATTGTTCACCTTATTATTGGAAAGAGTCTTAACCAACCTGAGAGCCTAGGCAATCTCTGGACATTTGTTTATTGGCACAATTGCCTGAATATTTAATGAAGCTTGTGGTGTAGGAATCTCTTCTACTATATTTATGGTTAGATACGTCCCAGAAAACTTCTGGGATTATGAGGGGCTTTATATTTTTTGACTTTTAACTCACAGAATCGTACTTAAGAGTATCTTTGGTTTTGATCCAGTGATCATAGCCTGAGAAAGTAATGGACAAGGCCTTCTTTTGGTATATATTGCTTCTCTCCTTCAAGTTGGCCTTCTTTTAGTATATACTGCTTCTCTTCTTCAAGTTTTACTCTGGATTAGCATCTACTGTCCTGTTAAGTTTCTAACTCTGGAATATTTTCAGTGGCTAAAAACTAACCCTCTGTTACGCAAAGAACCTATAGCAATTTAGATAACTAATAGGTAATTGTAGCCTTAAACCAAATTTTTCTTGATAAACTGATACCACATTTCATGAGAAACGTGGTGTATTTGTGAAGATTTATGCATAATACTTTTGTATTCAAAACTCGTATACTCTCATTTTTATAAATTCCTTCTTAACAAAACAAATATATTTTGTTTGGGTTTTCCAGTGTTTTGATTGACTGAGGTAGCTTTGGCTCCATGTACCAAGGCCAGTTAGATGGTAAAATTGCACACTCATGAAACATTTGGCAAGTTTATCCAAGATGAAAGCTGATTTGGGTCATCAGAGTTATGAATATTCCAAAACAAAAAGACTGAACCCCAAGAACTGTAAGATGGGAAAGTAACTCATAAAGAATATGTTTTTCTTTAAAGAAAATAATCAGGCCTTAACTGTTTGAATAGTTTCTGTTAAAGCTCCTTTTTAAAAGCATCTGATAATAGATAAAAATGTCACAGTTTAGATCAAAGAAAAGGAAGAAGGATGGCGAGAAAAACTAGAAAGTGAGGCATGAAGAGTACTATTTTGGTTTTTAGAGATAAAATGTAAACCCTTAAAAGTTATAGGTTTGTTAAAATAATAAGTTGAAGCATGGACAATTAATTTGTAGACTATTTGTCTAAGGATTCAAGAAAGAAAAACAGGTTGGAATGAAATGATAGAAACAGCTATCATTAGTCAGACTCTCAGTTCCTTTCATTAAAGAATGGAGAGGGAAGAGAAATGGGGATAAATGTACATGTATAGCTGATTCACTTTGTTATACAGCAGAAACGAACACACCATTGTAAAGCAATTATACTCCAATAAAGATGTTTTAAAAAAAGAAAAGAATGGGTGACCAGTCTTTTGCTTCTGCCCTTGGTGAAAGTCTCATGGGAAACAAAAATTTGAATTTATGAAATCTTTGGCCAATTCTCCTGTTAGAGTAAATTTTCACATTGATATAACTATGGAATCAATTCTTTGGAGGACTCTAAAGACCAATCTTCAGCACAGTTTAACTCTAATCAAGGATTAGTCATTAAATGAATTCTCATAGGACTCATATGCCCAAAACCTATGTTATTTCATATGGAACTATTATTTCACAGGACTGCCATTAAGTTATTCCATTAAAAGTGACAATCATCCCAAATTAGAAAAGGCTTTGTATTATGAAAGACATAAAATAGATCATGTAAGTTAAAATATCCTCTCTCAGCTTTCTCCTATTTCATTCTCACCAGTTTTAATTGTCAATGTGCTTTTTATTTAAATGAGAACTCAGACAAAGTTTAGTAGTTAAGCCAGCGTTTTGCTTCCCTGGCAAATAAACTTGTTTCAAAAATATATTCTGTCCTATCTTATTTCATGCAAAACATATATAACCACAATTTGGTGTTAAGTAATATAGGTAGACCACATAGTATCTCTAAAAATTGTGTGGAATTCCAGTTAGCAATCTAAAATGGCTCCAAACCATTCTGGCCTGGAGACTTCACAAATGTGTTTCATCATAAAGTCTTTAGTATTATATATATATCACAAGCATCTTCTATAATTATATGCACAATTAAATCTACCAGCTGTTTTTAAGTCTGGGTGGGATTAGTAAATAATATTTGTGATTAATATTCCCATTGAATTTGTTATTATTCCAGATGCAATCTTACAACATTGTGTGATTTTTTTTCTTGTTCATTTATTCTTTCCTCAGATATTTATTATTGAGGAGTTCTAATATCACATTCTACACTGGAAGAACAAAAGTAATTATACTACTATGTCTTCTATTATCCAAGTGGGAATTTTGCCTCATTAACTAAATGAAGAGGTGGGATTAGAGGTGAAAAAATAAAAAGAGGACCAGAAGAGGAATGAAATTTTATGGAGTATGTACATGTTTTAGAAACTTTATATTCATTGTCATATAATTCTCACAACAGCATTTACACATTGGTATTGTTGCCCTATTTTAGAGATGAAGAAACAATCAAAAAGGTGAGGTCTCTTGTTAAAGATCAGAGTTCCAGTGGCCAAGTTGGAATCCACAAATGTCTGCCTGAATTAAAAATCTTTTGTACCGTTAGCATATTATCTATTAACAAATCATAGATACTACTTGGATTTCTAGAGAATATTGAGCAAAACACATACTGTTCCTTTTCTGCTAATAAGATGATCAAGACTTGAATTTATCTTTCTAACTGGATTCACAATGACATTCAACATAGCAAATATCTACCGCCTTTCTATACTCTAAAACTTTCTTCCATTGCCACTACCTTGAGCAAGGACACCTGTGTCCCCTGCTACCCTCCGCAACATAAATAATACCGTTCCAGAAAAACATTTCTAAAGTCAGTGTGCACCAAAATCAAGGCCCAGTCGAACTTCTTAAAAACCAGAGAATTTGTCCTCATTTAAGTATCTCCTCTAGTCTCTCTGTAATAACCTGCAGATTTCTATGTATGAGAGGTTAATACAAATGATTAGGAGTTGAATCAATTTTTGTTTCATCATTCCGCTTTTCATATTGGCAGACTTCCATCTAAGCACAACTTCTGATTTTTAAAGGAAAAGATATGAAGAAAAAAATCAAAGATGATGGGTTTTATTGCTTTTCATCTTAAATCACCATTTGCAACATATTTTCTTTTCTTTTGAAAGGAAAAATTTGAGGCTGCATACCAAGTTTTAAAAGGATCTGGAAAACCTAATGAACCAAGAATGCTGAGAATAGAATAATCTGTTTGTCTGCATCTGCAAGATTCCACAGCTCCCTGGACAAGCCCCCCACAAGAGGCCACCTGTAAGAGTACAAGACCTTCAGCCTCTGGGGGCTATTTTGCCTCTATGTTTTACAGTCAAACAGCCAGTGTGCATTCTGTGCTGTGGTAAATCTGATGATGGCTTTTCTGAAGTCTACACCTGTCTATTAGGAATGGCAAAGAGATTCCCAACTCATTTTACATAGGCTACTGCACAGCAGTGGATGTTAATGACTTTGGAGTGTTTTGTCTTTGACAATAAGCTGGAATCTTGACTATGCAATTGACTGCAACTACATAAATTGCTATTTGGAATGAATCTTAATATATACACTTGTGTATATGAATACAGCAAGCTGCACTTTCCCCATATGATCATGGTTGTTAACATTCTACCCATTTTAAGTGAGCAAATTTGAATAAAATGTCTGCGTAATAGTTCTGTGTTAACATCAGCTATTTAAAAAGCCTAAGGATTAAAAGTTAATTCCATCCTTTTAATTCAAGGGACATATAAATGGCATTATGGGTAGAGCCAACTCCTCTTTTATCAGTCCTTTCATGCTGCCTCCTCACTAATTCTTAGTTGTTCAAATGCTACCTACATAATAAAAGCCTTGAGTTAATTTACTAAGATTTTACACCAGTGCAAATGAAAGAAAGGAAAGTGCTAAACAAGGCAATTAGCACTCTGTTTAGTGCACTCCCAAAATAAATGTAGGCAATTTACAATTTGGCAAATGGCACTCTATCCAGATCCAACTCATTTATGCCTAAGGGGGTGGTACAGTTCATTAGGGGGAAAAAGTGTTTATATATATTATGCTATTGAGGCCCAACCCATTTTGTACTCCAGCAACAGATGTGACTCCTCCTGAGGTTTATTAGTGTTTCTTGCAGAAAAATGCCAAACTATTATGCTTTCAAATAAATGTTCCAAAAAGAATGCCTTTTACTATGGAGTCTTAGTAGCTAGCTTTACAAGATGGGGGTATATAAGAGTGTGGAGAGGATGGTTTGCAAAACTTAGAGTCATGAGTTGGGG
The DNA here is from genome assembly GCF_026419965.1 of Kogia breviceps. Lineage (NCBI taxonomy): Eukaryota > Metazoa > Chordata > Mammalia > Artiodactyla > Physeteridae > Kogia > Kogia breviceps. Next base: position 116,325,067 of record NC_081312.1, on the reverse strand, counting down.
TCTCTTTTGTGGCTCTTGAAGCATGCATTTCCACTCTGATTCCAGTTGCTGTGAGACCTGCTGGAACTGTTCATTTGAAGTACTACTGACTGTTTCTTAATTGACAGGAAGGTTGCTCCAAGCCTTTCATGTTTATTCGTGTAAGCCTCTTATTAGTGCAAAAATAATAGATGTTGTTCATGCAGAATCACCACCAACATTAATATTTAAGATGCTAGAACGATAAAGGTTAAACATATGTTTATATTGCTTTTGAACAAAGAGCTCTACAAAATAGTTCAGAAACATAACAATGGGCCAGACTTGGAATAATCGTGCCCCAGTCCAAGTCTCTCATTCTTTGGGAGTTACTCTTTTTTTGGGGAAGGTGAAATTCCTCTATTTCCCTGTCACTTATTACTGTCATCAGGAATTTGGATTCCTGCTGGAAGGAAAATATGAAAACATTGACATCTGAGGAAGGAAGTTGCCATAAAATCCACCAGCTTTCCCTGTATTTTTGTTTATTTCTGAGTCTATATAGTTCCACTCCATGATTAAAAAAAAAAAAAAAAAAAAAAAAAAAAGACAAGGCAAGGTAAAAGCATTCTTTTGTGCCCTCTAGCTGCTGGAAGCATACATGGAAAACAAAATTCTCTGATGATTAAATTCACCTAATCTGGCTTGGGAGGGAAAAAAAAATATTATTCCTATGAGCTAAAGTTTATTTTTCTTTATAAAAAAAATCAAAAGAAATAAAAGTTTACCTTCTTGAATTAATTGCAGTTTCATTTTCACAAGACAAAACAGAGTAATAATTCAGGAGGGATTCTCAAAAAATGAAACTGGCATTTCACTTCTCTCAAGCAGCTGATTAATAAGACACAGAAATTTTGGACTATGCATAAATTTGACTATTGGTCACTGATTTTAATTCTGTTTCTAAAGGAAGTTGAGTAAGGATTGCCATCCAGAGTGACTCTGGTTTGTTTGTTTGTTTTAGGAATATTGTAGTGGCTTTTAGAACTGATGACAAAGCTAGGATGCATATGTATGTTTATGAAAATGAATGGGGTGTGTGTACTTCATTTATATGTAACCTTCTGCTTTAAGGTCACTCTGCACGGGAATGTTATCTAAATGAGTCCTTCAGAAAATGTTGAATTTGTTTGTGGATGGCAGTCCTGATAGCAGTTTGGGTTACAAGCCTTTAAATCTAGGCTACATTTCAAATATAAAAATCAGCTCCAAAGAGGACGACATTTGGAGAAGGTGGAATAAATGGCTTACTTCGGGGACGATTCCACAAAGGAAAGATCCAAATGCCCAATTTACTACACAATTCATTTGTGGAGAGGAAAGGTCTTGCAGCTTGTCACATGTATGCTGCCCAGAATTGTGGGGAAAAGAAAAAAGAAAAAAAAAAGATAGAGAGAAGTAGTAGGAAATTTGCATAATTATTTTTTAAAAAGTCTCTCCAGCTTTCCTAAGAAAATGTTTTTCTAAGTGCCCTACTTTTTTCCGTGTATCTTGGAGAGCCTGTGAGTGTGGGGGAGGGGCGGACTGAGTGGGAAGGGAGTTGAACTGTTTAATGAGTCAAGGAAATATACCAGAACATTTCCCCCCAACCCCCCTGAAGTGAATGCACAGCTCAGAGGGCTTAGCTGACAGGTCTCCCAGCCATTCCCAGTAATTCCCGTACAGCGTAGAGTTCACCATAAAGGGCTCAGTCTCAACAGATGTTCTAAGTGGCACCTCCTGAGTCGCTCTTGTGTGGTGGAGAAATGCAGAAATCAAGCTAAATCAAATTAGTCAGCAGACGAAGAAAATAAAGGTCAGGTCCACCAGCATCTGAGTAAACAGCCTATGCCAATATGGCCATCTTCAGTCAGGAACTAATTAAGGGCTGATTGTCCTCAGTGAAACCTCAAAAATGCATGGTGCTGAATTATTAAAAACAACACACACACACAAATACAAAAAAACCCCACACTCTGCAGTACGCCAGATGAAAAGACAGGGAACCATAATATCCAACCGAATTGTGTCCCTTGGATAGAGACAGTCCCTCAATCCCCAGCTTTCTTTGTTTTGATGACAATTTTTCTTCCTTTAAGGGAGCAGAAAGTATGCTCGAAGCCTGTCTTGTGTTACAGCTCCTTTACCTTTGTCTGCCTATCTCAGCTGGTATTTAATTGGTCAGCAATAGGAGGGAAGTCTCCTTTGAGGTAATGAATATTGACTGTTTATGTTGAAATGTCACTGTGAAAAGAAAGCCCAGCACCAAAGAGGGAGAACCCAGTGTGAGCGTCTCAGACACAAAAGAGACACCAGTGAAACAGAGGCATTGAAAAGCAAAGCAGCTGAAATTCAAAGAACAGATGAAACAGAAATGGCCTACATGTGTGGGAATTTTAAGCTAGCCGTTGACAGGTGAAGAAGTCATTATTTTACCTGTTAGAACCAAATGGGATTGTGTGTTTTTCCTAAAATGACACAGAGGCCATGACTCACAGAAGTGTTTTAATTGAGAAACCCTCCTCATCTTTGAAGGAATAATTTTTGTTCCATAAAGGTAAACGGGGCAAACCTAACAGTTAATCATTACATGGATTCTACACTGCAGACAAGGAAAAAGAGAGGAGCTATATGGCAGAGATAGCCCTCTCGTAAAAGGGTTAGATTCTGAATTTTCACCAACCTCCGGATCCAAAAAGTTTTAGCCGTGGTAATTAGATATTTTAAGGTAAAAAAGAAAGAAAGGGAGAATGGCCTCACGATGCAAGTAGAATCTGCTAATTAGATCAGATGGGTTGAAAATGTTATCATTTAATAATTTGGAACATTATATTTTGGTGTATCTCTGTAACTTGACGGTGGCCCTGAGCTGACAGCTGAGAAGGTGTCTCTTTAACCCTTTCGGCTCTGGGCAAGCACATTTAAGTTGGGCTTGCTGGGAAGCTTGGCTTTATTCACCCACGATGGATTTTATGTCATTGTGTGAATTGGATTTTCCATTCTTATATTTCCCCCAAATGGTGACCAGCCGGGTGAGTAATATCAGAAAAAGACAGCAAAGCAGAGAATTTCGAAATGATTTAAATGCGTAGGAAGTTCTAAATGGTGCCAAGTTTTAAAATCTGGGCGGCCTCCTCTCCACCCCCCTTTGGGCCTCAGGACCATTTTGCAAATTCATGATAGCCACAAGTATTGTATTTCTTGCCTTTTTATTGTGTAAAAGAAGGGGGAAGGAAACAAAGAGACAACTATGTAACTACTGAGTCACACTCATGGGAAAAATAAAAAGACTGAAGAATCGAGATAAACAGAAAACTTGAGTTTCTAGTCCCCATGAATAGGCAGTTGTATTTACAGGGTGGCTTTACCATTCACAGATTTAAAGTTCACATATTTGAACTTGATCATCATTGGGACCCCATCATGGCAAATTTCTGAGGCAAGAGCTCATTACCTTTCTCTCCGGATTGCTCCCCAGTGCAGAAAGGGTTCCCTGTTTTTATTGCCCAAGCATTCAATGATGTTGTTTTCTTTAGAAGTCCAATAAATAAAAGATGACATCTTGAGTCACACCCCATGTCATGCTTGAACCCTAACCTGTGACACTCACCTAACTCGAACTAACAAGCTGCCTGCCCCAGGAAGAGTGATACTTCTTCATTAGCAAGACCCATTTCACCTTTAAAAACCCTTGGCTTCCTGTTTGCATTAAGCCAGATTGAGATGTCTTGGGTCTTTCAATGACATTTAGGAATCCTCTAGGACAAAAAAAGGAAGTCATTACATTTTCAGTTCACGGTGCAAAGAAGACGTCATTAAAAGAGGAAGCAAAATGAAACCCTGTCAACTTGTTAGGGCCCAAAAGGTAATTCTGCCATCAAATATGGAGTGGGGGAATGATACAGAATCCTATTATTACTGACACAAAAGGACCTACCCATGTCAAAGGTGTCCAGTGCCAGAAAAGTTCAGGTGTTGCTAAATTCATTAAGGTGTCAGCTTGAAAAGATGTGATGTCATTCCTGTTGTCTGCAGGATGAAAACTGGAATCTGCTTGCTCCTGTCAATACACTATCATCTTAATTTCATTTGCTCTGCACCTGATTTGCCATCTGTAAGGGGTTAAGGGCCATGAGGGATGGCTTCTTAAAAGGCTACTAATATTTGACATACATCATTTTAATCTACCCTTTTCATCACCACTCCCTACCACCAAAAAATAAAAAGTTGTAAGTCAACACTACTTGTGATAGTTTGCTTGCTAGATTTTTGCTAATGATGGTGGAAGAGGGACAGTAAATGTCTTCTGCTCTTTTATTTATTTTTGTTATTAAAGATAAATATACTTCCTTTTCTTTATAAGATGATGTGCTTCCCTATCACTGTGATACATCTTGATAGGAATTTGACATTTAAATCTGCAGACATTGGAGAAGTTCTCTCCAGCTTCATTTATGAACATTTTCTTCAAATTTTATTTCAATAGGTTCTTTTGAAAATATGAGGGACTTCGTAAAGGGTGTCTTAATAAACATGATGCAGACGAAAGCTATGAATTTGACATGATAAAGAAGATTTATTTGACAACTTTTATCCGAAAGTATTAAGGTGTATACAGTAGAGAAAGCAAAATATGGAATAAAATAAATCATTTTGTGAATAAAACAAAACACATTTAATATAAATGTATCATAAGAAGGTATAACACTTATTTTTCTAAAGATATGTATTATAGCTGATGGTTTTAAGGACAGCTACACATTGTAGTAATTTATTTTTTGTAAATTTCAAATTTGAAATAACATACTGGTGTAATCAAATTTCAATGAATTCTGGATTAGTTCAAAAAAGTGAAATTATTTTGTAGAGTGCTTTTATACTTAGTTCAAGGCAATATTTATTTGCTTAATTTGTTTTTCAAAGGATGAGTTGGAGTTTTTTGCAATTTTCTTTTAGAAAATTTCAGTGGTCAAACAATGATGGGAAAATGACAAACACCCTTCCCAGCTAAGATCATAGTGTAATTTCTATTAAAATAACTTGAGTGCTTTTCTAGTTTGGGATCTTCTAAACATTACTATTTATTTTATTTGTAGAGAGGTAGAGCTTAGGAAACACGCCATGTCATTACTCTCATACCTTTGACACTAATCAAGCATAACACTATTTCATACATAGGAAAATAATATGGTAACTTTTTAAATAAGTGTATAGGTCCACATTGCTGTTAAATGCGGAATCTTGCCCTCCTTCATGTGTGTTCAGATTATGTATCTAAACTCCCCCCATCTACCTCCACTACCATGTCCTACTATCAGTCTCCTTTGTACAGAACAGAAAAGTACTTTCTTAAAGCACAGAAAATAATCCACCTGCAAACAGATATACTGTAATGTTCACTAAACCTTGCCTTTTCCTTTCCCCAACTGTGTCAATTAAAAATCCAAATACGGGCTTCCCTTGTGGCGCAGTGGTTGAGAGTCCGCCTGCCGATGCAGGGGACACGGGTTTGTACCCTGGTCCGGGAAGATCCCACATACCACGGAGCGGCTGGGCCCGTGAGCCATGGCTGCTGCGCCTGCGCGTCCGGAGCCTGTGCTCCGCAACGGGAAAGGCCACAACAGTGAGAGGCCCGCGTAGCGCAAAAAAGAAAAAAAAATAAAAATTCTAAATACCTTCTTAAAACTGTCAGGTCTGATTTAAAAGGGGGCTTTCCTTGTTTTGAAACATGAAAACTTTTATTTTTAAGCAGTCTATTTACATGTTAAAGAAGTCTGAGTGTCACAAAACGACCATAAATAATATTTGTAAGGTACACATATATGTATGGCCACATTAATATTTCCTGATCCATTAAACACCTTGTTATTTTCATTGCAGCCCTAGACCAAGATGTGATTTTCAGGCCCCAATGTCAAAATCCACCCTGAATGTCCATGCGTGCACTGATACGCTGTGTGTAGACTTTCTATGCAGGAGACATGGAGGGTTGCAAAAATTGAGCTCCAGATAACTGCAGCAGCATGCAGCTGCTGTGGGAATTCTGTTTAGTAGGGCTTGCTTTCGTTGATATATGAAGCACTTAACCTAGTGAGAAGCACAGAGGTACTGGGAAGTCTCCCCCTGGACGAGTTTTTCAAGTTGATCCTGGTGGTTGTATTGTTGGTCCCTCCGGGTACCAGGCGGGGGGCTCACACGCTGGACTTTCCCTTGTAGGAAGAAAGAAAATAAATCTTCGTGCCCCAAAGATGGAACTGCTGAAGCAGAAAGTCATTGAGGCATTGGAGTCTTGTAAGGAAGACTCTGAGGAAATGGCTTCTGGCTTCAAGCAAGATGCTGAACTCCATCAGCCCTCTCCGGAGACACAGGGGGGCTCAAATAGAAATAGAAAAGATGTGTATTGGCCCCGGGTTGGCGTGCTTTTTGATCAAGAAAGAGGAAAAAAATAGCTGAAATTGGGGATGGATTTGTATATTGGGAAAATAAATATAACTGAAATGCTTTTTCCTTTATTTACTAGAGTGTGGCTTGTACCCTACTCAGGAAAAATCATGCTCAGATTACCTCAGTCATTTTCCAGAAGGGTTGTCATAACTCTTTTGATATGTATCAAAGTTTGCGTAGAACGCTTTTTGTCTAAAGTATTACTTGATATTAGTGATTGCTTGATGTTAACACCCCTCAACCTGAAGACTGCCAAAGCATTCTGCAGCTAAAATCATTAACAAAATATTCTAGATTACATACCCTAATATAGTCAGTGACTGAATTGCTGTTACTACTTGGGAAGGCAATGCATTTACTGAAAAGGTCCATTTTAATGAAGTGATCATTTTAAGACCAAGAATAAAAGGTGCAAGAGCTTTTCATGGTAGCATTCAATGTAAACACTGGCCTTGTTGCCGAATTCTTTTGCCCTTTGAAAGCCTAACCATTGTTTTGGGAGCACCCATTTGTGACACAGGAAGATGAAGGCTTACAAGACCCATATGAGGGTACCTGGCTGCACTATCTCCTAGGCTTTGAGATTTAGACTTTATTTTTGGTTCCTACAAAGCTATCCACAATTATGCAAATTCACTGGCTCCATCTCTTCAATATAATAGAAAAGAAAATTGTTTGTGCAGTTAATAATAGTAACAGTGATGATCTCTAATTTTTTTTCACTCTGCTTAGAATTTCCAAAACTCTTTTACTTACCCAATTACTTTGCATCAAGAAAAGAATGCTGCTTTCGTAGTATTTTAAATAGTTTAAACCTGTTTGTACTGTCCTAATGAGGAAGGTACAAAGAAAATGTTTTCCTGATGGTGCAAGGAGAAAATATTTTTTGGTTCTTAAGCTGGACAGGTGAAAGAGTTGTCGCAGCTTTTGAAACCCATTTTTCTTTCACTGCAGCCCTGCTCCTAGCAAAGGGCCCAAGAAGAGAACCTTGTAGGTACTGATTTTCTTTTCCACAGTAGAGAAATCTGAGGTTTTGAGGAGCAAGAAAGGACTTTCAGAAACATGAAGATTTGATGTTGGCAGGGCATTTTTTGATTCAAACCCCTCTCTATTATAAACCTCATCTTCAGACTTGTCCCCACCAAACCAAACACAGAAAGCAGTCCTCCCGGAAAGCTGTGACATGTAAACAGGGCTCCCCCCAACCAGGTTCCTAGAACCTTTGTTGCTCCCTTAATGTGGGTTCATGGGATTGAAGGCAAATTCTACTTACCCTAAATTCTATTACTGAGAGCCACAATAGTGGCCACATTTCCATTCTTATTCAATGGGTAAGGGCTACCAGTTTGTTTGTTTGTTCCTATAAAATGCAGCCACTTGACAGAATGTAGAAGGTCAGCAACAGGGTGATTTGGTAGAACAGTGGCAGAAACCCACAGTGTATCAAGCAGTCCTGATGCTGAGGATGGAGAGAATAGAGCATAAGCCTCAAGTTGTGCTGTTATTGCCAGCCCTAAGCTGTGCTTCTGACAATGGCTTTGAGGAGGAAATTATGACATTTGAAAGAATCTCCCAAGCTTTATAAGAAGCATGTGAATATCTATAAATATTGATCCAAAATGAGTGCAATGAATAATTTATAGTGAAATATACTTTCTTTGTCTTTCAGTTTTTAAAGCAGCTGGGTTTTGTTTTGTTTTCTTTTCCCTAAAAACTTATGGTTAGACAAGCATATTTTTCCTCTATCATTTTAGAGCCAATTTCTTATTTTTAGAAAAAAATGTGTTATTTTCAAAGGATGTTTGAAGTTGGGAGGAAAAAGAAAATAATCCCAACAATACACACATTACCAAAATGGAAACATATTGTAGATGTTCTGGTTTCAGGAAAAAAATATAACTTGAGATTAAAAAAAAAAGTTTATACAAATTAATTTGTTGTCATAATTTTGTTGTTTTTGGTGCGTATTCTCCTTTTGTAGAGTCATTTAAACATCTCTTATGTTTGCTTGAATAAATATAGAGATTTCATTTGTTGTAACTAATGATTCCAACCCAAAATATACTCTTGTGTAATGAGGAAAATAAACAGGTGCGCTCAGCATCTTTCACAGTGTGCCTGATGAGGGGGCAGACCATTTGGAAGATGCATTAAATATCCTCAAACCTCACCAGGAGTTGGGCTTTAATTGATCATGATTCAGGGTCTTTTTTGGAATGTCTATCATGTCTATCAATATTTTCACAAGGGGTCAACGTGTCTTTCTCTTTCTTCTTTCTCTCTGTAACACTAGAAACAGATTCAGAGAAATTAATGCCTCCCAGTTTTCTTGGAAAAGCCATTGGGTGTTCATTCATTAGGCTAGTAATATGGCTCTAAATCCACTTAGATAAAAGGATTTTGTTTTTGTTTCTTCCCTGTTGAGCTTAATGTCTCGTTCATTTTTGTTGTTGCTATTGTTTTTAATTTTGTTAGATTTTTTTTGACCTGTGCAATGGAAAGGAAGACAAGAATGAAAGACTTTATTGAGTCTGGAAGTTGTCTCTTTTGGAAGACTTTGACGATTGTGGGTTTTTACACCACGTCCCAGCACTTTTAGTTCATTTAGTCTTGGACTCACCAATCCAAGGTGTATGTCATATACACCAGTGATTTGTGAAATATTGTTCAGAAGCACACTGAGTCTGGGGAAATGGAGTGTCCATTCATATTACCCCAAGGTGCAGAAAGCGGAGAACCTGGGATTAGATTCACGAAGCTGCTGGAAGCCTCTGGACCTGAATGTGTAATCTTGACAAAGTAACTGTTTTGCTAAATTGGTTTTGGGAGAAGTTACATTTATCCCTCTGAGCTTCTGTTTCTCCATCTGATCACTGCAGTACTAAGGGGGAGTTCTTTTGAACATGAATTGAAATGATGCAAGTACTTAGTAAGTGTTTCTTAAATCTGAAAAAAAAAAAAAAAAAAAAAAGGGACATTGAATTCATGTGTCTCCCAAAATCTAGCAACCATGCACGACTAATTTTCTGAAGTCTCCTTGTAACTCTTTAGGTAGACTTAATTTTTTCCAAAGGACAAAAAGGAAATCAGAAAGTTCTACTGATTTGAGTAGACTATAAAACTAAAGTGCTATACAGTGTTTTTCCAAAATAAACAAACAGGCATTGTATTTGTACACCTCGAACTGCCTGCTGGCTCTAAGCTTCTCCTCTGTTTCCTGGGGACAGTTTTGTGTGCAAGGTGATGGAGTCAGAGGAGAGTTGGGTTCAAATTCCAGGGACAGTTTTGTGTGCAAGGTGATAGAGTCAGAGGAGAGTTGGGTTCAAATTCAGGCTCTATCCTGGTTGACTGTGCACTTAGGCAAGTAACTCAACCTCCTTCATACTGTTTTTTTTTTTTTTTTTTTTTTTTTTTTTTTTTGCGGTACGCGGGCCTCTCGGTGTCGTGGCCTCTCCCGTTGCGGAGCACAGTCTCCGGACGCGCAGGCTCAGCGGCCGTGGCTCACGGGCCCAGCCCCTCCGCGGCATGTGGGATCTTCCCGGACAGGAGCACGAACCCGTGTCCCCTGCATCGGCAGGCGGATTCTCAACCACTGCACAACCAGGGAAGCCCCATACTCTTTCTTCATTTGTGAAAGAATAACGGTAACAACCACCACAATAGTAATGCCTGCCTCCTAAAGTTGTTCGGGAGACTGAATGAGAGTGAATATTTGACCTGGTATAGAAAAGCTCCTAAATAAAGGCCTTTCTCTTCCCCCCCTGGTCTGAAGCAGTAGCCTACTAACCATTCTCTAATATTCCCCTTTGATATATATACATAGTGGGGAGAAAGAACCCCCTTAAATGGATATCTGACTATACAACTTCTCTGCTAAAAATCTCTCAGACTGCTAGTTACTCATAGAATGGTTCTAAACTCCTTAACTGATGTTCAAAGTACCCACCACATGTCCCAGTCTTCCTGTCCTGGTCTGTTTTTCTCTCTCATGTACATTGTATTCCAGGCCAATCAATGCTGTTCCCTCTGCACCCCAGTTTCATTTTACTGCTTCAGCTCCTCTGTTAATTCTCTTAATCTGAATTAATTTCTTGTTCCTCTCTGCTCCCATGGTACTTTGAACATGAAACAGTCTCCCCTGTCTCTCTTACCTGTTGTATTGTAAATTCCTTAGTCCTTTTTATAGAGCCACTCAGATCTAGCATGTATGTCATCACCTTCACATTGTGACTGCTCAAATATACCTCTAGGTAGAGCAACCACATAATTTATCATCTAAAGTGGGACACTTGTCCAAGAAAAATGCTAGACTTGATGAGTGTTGGGTGGTCCATAACTCAGGGGTGGAAATAAGAATAATAACAAATTAACATTACTACTCAGTAGTCCAATGGATTTAAAAAAAAAAAAAATCAGTGGATCCACTATCGAAAAATCAGCTTACAAAACATTTCTTCATCATTTCTTGGTTTTGGTTCTGCCTGTCTTTACGTTGCTGCTTCTAGGACCGCAATGTTACTCTAGCTCTGTAGATGTTGAGTGACTTTGCTCATTTTTCTCTATCCCACAGACCTGCTAGGGGCATGCTAACAAAACCCTGATTCCCAGCAGTGGATTGAACTGAAATCTGTGTTTGAGGGATGAAGTAACTGCTTTAACGGTTTAAAAGTTGGGTTGGTAGCATCAGTATGTTCATAGCTGATTGAAAGTTAAGTATGTTCACTGTGGTTGTCTGCTGGGAGGGGACTGACTTTCAAAACCATTTGATGACATATTTGATAAATGATTGATTTCAGAAATGATTAGAGAGTGATTGTTATATTAAGCAAAATTATGTTTGAGATTTATGCATCAGGTTTTCTTAAAATCTGTAGTCTTTCCTATGTAAATCTTGTTCTTACTAAGAAAGAAATTTTCTAATGTCCTATGTTAATCCCATTATCTTTAATGGATTGATTGTTTCTAAGTGTGGAGGCACGGGGGGGTGTATCTTACATTAAGACTCTGTTACTTGGACATACTTGTGATAGAACGAAAATGTGACAATTGAACAATGCTATTTGCACCATATTTATATCATGTCTGCATCCCGTGCATGGATGAATTGTGTGCATGGAGAGTTTGGACATCAAACAACATTCTCATTTTTTTCTTAGCTGTCTGCTTTAACAGAGGCAAACCTAAAGGACATAAATGCCACATCCCTCAGACAATTGTGTGAATATTCTCCCTGAGTCCTTTCCTTCTGGGTTTTGGCCTTGGCTCCTGGTGTTCATAGCATTAAGAGGGTTAAAGGTTCTGGCATGGCGAATTTATTGTTGACATCTCACAGTCCTTAAAGGCAGGTTCACTAATGGGTGACCTTGGGATTTGACCGTTCCAGACCCGAGAAGATCAAGTCTCATCCCCCTCCTGCAAGTGCGGTGACCCCTCTATTCTCACTCTCCCCGGCCTAACCTTTAACTCACTGATATTTGACTAAAATATTAAGCAGACACCTGCTTGGGTCTGTGGTCAAAGTCTGTGGACTTGAAGATCTCCCATAGAATAAGCTGTGGTAATAATCATGAAATGTAGACCAGATCTGTGGATACACTTACAGCAAGTAATGATATTGTTACTGACCACATGCAATGCAGATTCTGTAACAACCAGTGTATATGGTGAATCAATGTTAATCAAGTTGACCAGAGTATTAATGAATTGTCTGTGGATCCACTAAGGTTTCTGTTATTTGCATTAACACAATAGTGCAACAATAGTTATTCCCTATTACTGAAGTCTAAAAGTAATTTTAGAATACCTTAGATTTACCATGACAATAATGCAAAATGCATTAATGTTTAACAGGGGTACCAGCAATCATTTGAATCATTAGATGAAAAAATATTTGGTGAGATCAGCTGAGATGAATTTTGTGCTTTGAGGAAAGGAGGGAGGGATGTTACATTCAAAATGACTCTGAATAGTTATAGATAAAAAGAAGCAGTGTACTTCGTGTTGCCTTGAATTACTCCACTAATATTTTGTAAAAAGTTTCACCTGATACGATGAGATGCCCTAAAATGTGAAATCACACCAACAAAAATTTCTACAAAAGACGAAGAGTTTCTTTCCCTATGAAAGGTAAAGTGTTATTTAAAAAAGAGGTATTTACTAGGTTTCATTTGTTCAGTGTAAATTGGTAGGGTTTGTCATTATAAATCAAGATAAAATTAAATAAATTAAAAATTAAATTAAACCAAATAGTTAAGATTTAACTATTACTTATCCAAACGTTTTAGAAATAAATTATATATTTATGACACATGACTTTTACTCCCTCCTTAGGAACCTTTCATTAACTTACAGTTCTGTTTTAGTAAGTGAATAGGACTCCACTCTTGCAGGGCACCGGCTGGCTTCCCAGATGTTCCACACCAAAATGGAATTATATAAGGTGTAGAAGAAACTTCACACTTCATCCCATATTTGAAGCTTTTTTTTTTTGTACTTTATACTTTTACACTTTTTACGTTTTATACTTTTACTTATATACTTTTATATAAAGTATACTTTATTCTTTTATCTTTATACATAGTATTCACTTCTTTGAATGAAATTAATAGTACTGCAGAATGATACTATGGCAAATCCAGATTTTTTCCCCTGAAAATTGATAGTGTTTTTATCAATATATATTGAAATCTATTTTGCCTATTTCCTCTGATTTGGGCTGAGTTTGTCACTTTTTTCTGATTTTAAATATGTATCATGAAGCAGAGCCACAATTTAAAGCCTGGATGTCTTCACCTCTCTCCACCTGTCCCATTCAAAGTATTGTTCATCGTAGCTGCTTTTGCCATTCTCACACCATCAGTCCTCTCCCCCAAAACCCTCTAATTTGGACTCATTACTCATTGGCTAGACCAGATGAAGTGAAAACTATTTGCGTCTCCATTTTACAGATGAGGAAACTGAATCAGAAGTCACTCAGCTAGTACCTGGCAGAGCTGAGATTTAAATTCAGGCAATCTGACTCCAGAACCTTTCTCCTGACCACTATTCCAACTGCCTTACCAACAAAGTAATAACTCTATTGGGAAGGCCACTCAACTTGGTTTCTACCTCTGCCATGAAACCTTATTTTGCTCTGTAAGAGATTCAGTCGGGCATGTGTCAGCTTCCTTGATAAGTTCCTGAGACGGGAAACTGAGTCTCACTCACCTTCACTTTCCGCAAGCACTTAGCATAGTGTCTGGAGCTCAGCTGACATCTAACATGTAAAAGAATTAATAAAACAATAATGAAAATGTATATAAATTCTAAAAATAAATTTTTCTAATGCAGTGTAAATCATGTATGGGGAACCCCTTTCCTTATTATGTTTGTGTCTGGGTCTATAGAAGAAATTTTGTTAATTAAAAGTCTTTCCTCTGTGAAACATCATGGTTACCTTGACCAAAAAAGTAGATGCAAAATCTTGATCTTGATTAATTTGGACAGATCTTTTCGGCATGCCTATGTGTCCTGTTCTGGCATTGATGTTGTCTAACACAACCTGGATAAAGATGTTTATATGGGTCTTTTTGCTTCTGAATCACTCAGCCTAAGAATGAAGTAATCTGAAAGCTGTGGGTTGTCATGCCTGAAACATAAATGCCAAATAAGTTAACTTGCTTAATTAAAAAGAGAATGTGCATGGGGGTGATTAGACAGCACAGTGAAGAATGGATTTCTGATAAATTTTAAGATCTCCCCAGGAAAAAGATAATTTCAACTTGCTCACTTTATTTCATAAGCTCAACCAATAGGTCCTAAGTTTCAAATAAAAAAAAGAGATCTTAGAAGTGATGTGGAAATTACTGGAGGCTTGAGCAAGGGGAGAACAGGGAGGAAAAAGTTGTTGATACATTCATTTCCTTTTGTTGTAGGCGGTAGTTAAACCATCATGTCTGTTTCATCATAGTGACTCATTATAAACTGATGGTCTGGCAAAATCCAGAGCCTGAAGAGGGACATTATAAGTTATATGACTGAAGCTTAAAACTCGTGTACTTAAACCCTGTCTTGCTTGCCTCCATGTGAGAACGTTCATATACAAATTTCTGCACCAATATTAGAAAGTGGTTCCTTTTTTTCTCAAAGTGTGTTTATTAGTGAAATGACTCAAACAAAAAGATGTTGTGAATTAAAATGTCTGCTACTAATACTGTAGTAGGAGCCTGAAAATATCTTTAGCTAGAACTCATCATATTTAGATACTAATATGATTTCGTCTCTGGAAGAAAAGGTATTTAGGTCTATGTCTATGGATGGGGGAAAGAATAGTGTCATTGCTTATTACAAGTGGCTTCAGAAGAATCAAGGGTTCTGAATTTTCAAACTAGAAATTTTTAAAAGAAACCAACAATTGAAAACTTTCTTAGTGGCTACTTATGTATATGTATATATAGACATATATATATATATATATATATATATATATATATATATGTATATATATATATACGAACATCTTTTAAAGGACCATAACTTAGAGTTTTCAAAGAGAAATCCAATGGTATAGGAAGGATTTGAAAAGAGCATTCCTGAATGGAACATGTGCATCAGTCAAAAGCATCAATAAATACATCTTTTTCATATGCAAATGAAAATTTCTAAAGTAAAAAAGGCATTGTTTTATAAATAGTGAGATAATATTCTTGAAAAAGGTTACCAGTGATTACATAAGTTATCTCCTTCATAAAGAAATTTAGAGCTCACAGTTGCTCTTTTCATTAAAACGGGCTTTACATCCAGACTCATGCTGAAAGCCAAACTCTGAATTTTAATTAGAGATAATAAATAATTATATCACTTAGGAAACTGAAACTATTAAAGACTGCTGGTACCATACTACTGTATTTGAAGGGTGAGTAGCAATACATAAATCACATTAAAGGCAATACGTGGTAGGTGGAAAATTGGTAATAAATGTGGATAAATCCTAAAGCTAACCAGATTAAAAAGGGAAATATGCATTGGGCCAGTCAGTATTCTGAGTCCATAAGAGTTCAACTTCTTATTTTGGGATGATTATAAAATTCTCTATCCCCCAAATAATGTGGTTACTCTTTTTATTTTTGATGGGGGACTGCAGGGGAAAGGGCAGGGTGAGCTATAATTTATACTTCCTCCAACCAGAAAGATTAAACTTTTTTTTCCTTCCCCCTGCTTTTTTTTTTCCCTTTTTTTTTTAAAAGAAAGCACATTGACATCTCAAGAGTAATTACCACCCCAGAGTCAAGGGCAAAAAAAAATGGAGAGACAGACTTCCCCAACCTACAGAGCCCAGAGGGACAAGCTGATGTGGAGAAAGCAGAGACTTGAACCATTAGAGCTGGGATTGGGGCTGACACTGACCTGCATCGACACCCGGCTTTGTCCCGCCATCTGCACAAATGTGAACTTTGCCTTCCAAACTTGGCTTCTCAATTAACATGTCCAGCTGGGGAGAATTCCGTCATTTCCCTAATATCCTTATTGCCACTGGCCTGACATATTAATATTAAAAATATATGTGCACAGATCAAGGATTTTCTTAAGCACTTCTGTTTTTATTGCAGATAATAGGCAGGAGGTGAAAGCAGACACAATATAATTTGAAAAGCATAACCCTGATTAGGCACTGATTGGAACGCTGTTATACCTTACATTTAAAACCTTTTTATTATTAGAACTAGCTGTCAAAACCAGACTCTGAATCTCCTATGAGATAGATGCAGGGGCAGGCAATGCTTTGCTACTTCAGTGCAAATAAATTTATAGTTCAAAGTGCCATTTTGTTTGAATATGTCCTTAAGTATCAGAGACCTGTCATGTGCGTTGCTGAGGTGTTGGTAAAGATGTGTCATCTAGCTTTAATTTGTTCTCTTTTAATGGACACTCATCATTATTCTCAGTTATTGTTCATTTTAATGTGTTATGCATTGACATGGTAAAGAAGTAAGACCATAGTATCACTATTTGATGATAAATGCACAATATTTGTGAGTGCGGGGAGACAGAGAAGTTATTACCTCTAATCTTGAAAGGGAAGGAGGTTTTCATATAATCTCAAAATTAGCGGGGCCATTCGAAGCCTCTTAGATAAAGGCAGGACTTCTGATGCCTACTACCTGGGCTCAAATCCCAGCTCTTCTCAATTACAGCAGTTTCTTAACCCTTCTAACTGTCAGTTTTCTCATCTTTTGAATGGGATCATACCCAGTTTGGTTTCGGTGTTGTTGAGAAGATTAATTGAGTTGTTATGTGGAAAGTATCCAGAAGAATACCTAGTACAGATTAAGCACTCAGTCTTATTAGCTGCCATTTAGGTATTTGGCTGTGTTCCAACAATATCACTAAATTGTTTCCAAAGCTTCTGCTTAAAATACATGTCATGACAAGGAGCTCACTATTTCCTCTGGGGAAACTTTTGCACAGTGTTACTTGTTAGAAAGCTCCTTCAAGTATTCTTAGGTGTTTCTTATCTATGTCACCCTTTCACCCCATTCTGTCCTCATCATCACAGAGTTGCTTCTGGCAGAATATCCAAAAAAAGTAGCAGGAGAGCTGTTACTCTGAGTCCTGTTCCTTTGAATGCTCTCTTCTCTAGGCTAATTCTCCAGGCTTCTCATTTCCTCATATCACCCAGATGAAAGTTCCTCACTATTCAGAACTGCCCAGCCCAACCAGACTCCACAACGGTCCAGAATTTTTCTACAAACTTAGTTGCCTTTAGCAGAAGAGCCTGAACAGTATATTCTTGGTGATGGCTCAGGCTTTGCAGTCCATTAGAGCCAGGTTCAAATCCGATCTCCACTATTTCCGAGCTATGTGGCTTAGGCATGTGGGTAAACTTTCTCATCATCATACTCACTGTCTGAAAGGTAGAGAGGATGTTTCCATCCTTGCTGGTCCGCCACGAGGATGGATGGCAGTTAATGCCCAAGAAAAGTAGGAGGGCACCCAAGCATGAGGGCTATTCATCTGAGTCACATGCTTTTCATCATTTAGAGCTGGATTCTCCTTTCCATCACGTCTGAACAATGATACGATTTATCCTATTTACATCTCAATGATAACAGGATGCATATCCATAAATTAGCTCTTAGCTTGAAAGGAGATGTTGACCTTCAAATACAGCACATGGTGGAACCATAAGAAAGAACAGCAGAAACTCCAGTAGGCAAACTTTCACTCATAGGGGGGTGCTACACAATGCTTTCTGAGCCTGACCCAAATAAAAGAGGGAGGCAACCAGGGATTGGTGACCGAAGCCACACAGAGGCACTACTTTATGGAGAAAATAAAATCAAAGCTAGGTTGACTGTCCAGTTAAATTGTCGTCCAGGGACCTGGAAGTCTGGGTATAAGTGACTTAGTAGGAGAAAAATCTGGCAGGCATATTTTAGTGGGTGAGTGTGAAGCCGAAAGAAGGACACACAGCTTGGAGAATTTTTTGAGGTTGGGAGAGTAACTGCAGAAGCCATTTATAGGGAGTCCAGGCAGGAGGTGGAGAGAAAGCTGTTAGGATCACGACCAGGGTGCATGTGATGTCTTCCTGGGTCTGTTTGAAACTCCTCTCACTGACTAACCCTACTTCCTTCCACCAGGGGGAATGTGACCCAGGAAAAGGAAACTAAAGTGCAGACTGAACATATAAACCAATTGGAGCTGAATACTGATTGCCGTCCCAGCTCAGTTCACCTATATCAGTTTTCTGGACACTTCTCCAGTTGGGATATTTGGAATAGCTTGAGGACTCCTATTTATACCAAGCAGGACCCTGTGGGGCTCCTGGGCACAAAAGCCTTTCTGTGTCCCCAATTCTTGATTACAGGAAATAAGTTTCATTCGGCTTCCATGGCCTCCCCTGAGTTCCAACGGGGCAGATTCAAACAGTTAATTAGGGAATGGAGGGGATGCAGAAACAAGGAAGAAATAGTACAAAAAAAAAAAAAAAAAAAAAAAAAGTGCAGCCTCGGAGCAGGGTCTTGGTTCCCCCTTAAGAGGTATATTGAATACGTAACAGTATCTTTGAGCTGTTTTGCATATACTGAAACTCCTGCCAGGTGGGAGAAGTTAACTGTATGCTACCCACAAGCAGGTAGACCCCAGACCGGTTGGAACCAGAAGGTTGGTGATGCTGATTCCCACTTACTTCGCCACCAACCAATCAGAAGAGTGTCCATGAGCTGATCACGCCCTCTTTGAACCATTACTATAAAACTCCTCACTAACCTCTCCAGGTCAGGACACAGTTTTGAGGGCATTAGTGCACTGTGGCCTCCTTCGCCTGGCAAAGCAATAAAGCTATTCTCTTCTGCTTCACCCAAAAGTCTGTCTCTGGGATTTAATTCGTTGTTAGGGTGCAGAGGCCTAATTCAGCTTCACTATTTCAATATGCAGGGAAACTAGCTCTCATATCCACATTTCAGGAGCAGCTGTGAAAGAAAAAGAAAAATTCTCATAAAATAGTTAGAGCCAACTTGTAGTACAGTGGGAGGAAAGGGAGAGAGAGTAGGAAGCAAATATGGGTCAAACGTGTGCTATGTCCCATGAATCATGCTAGACGATTTTAACTATATTATTTCTGTTTCATTCTTATAACAACCTTAAGATGCAGATATTATTATCTTCAGGATGGCAATGAAGAAGCAGACTCTCGGAGGTAAGTAACTCGCTGAAGGTTATTCAGTTTGTCCATGGCAGACCAAGCTTTGAATTCAAGCCCTTCTGACTCTAAAGCTTATTATTTTTCCATGATAGACTACTCCTCACTAAGAAAATAAAACAAGTGGCCAGGGATATACAAAACTCCAACCCATAGTAACAAACCCTAACTATTGTCCATAACAGGCAAGAAATAACTATACATCTATAAGCAGGTGTATCCTCTCATATTGACTTTATCCAGCTAAGTGACCTTGAGTAGGTTGATGCCCTTTCAGAGCCCCAATTTCTGTATCTGTAAAATATGAGGTTTGTGCTGAATTATCTCTAATGTCCCTTCACCTCTAATCCTCCATAGCTTTTTCATTATGTCCCGCCATCCCGGCCCTGGCGTGTGTGCCCCTTGTTCCTGAGAGCTCTCTCTGAACACTACGTATGGGTTTGCCTCTGTGTGACATGCTGCATCCTGAAATGTAAACCAGAGGAGTTAGTAACACACATAGTTTCATTCCACAATGCCCATTAATGATGCTTAATCAAGACACGATCTGAAAGGTAAACAAACCAACAGCTCCTTTGTTTTTGTGAAGTGAGAACTAAGGGTTATTGATTATTCTTCTGACCCAGGACAGATCTGTATAGATCTGGGGAAGATGGATGGCTCTTTTGATCTGAGAATCAGCCAAGCCTGACACCACAATGTCACTTTAGAACTGTACTATCCATACAGCACCTGACTGAGCTCGGCCAGCTTCCCCTTCCTCTTCTTCATTCGCTTCCAAAAACTCCAGTCCATTATATTCGCCGCATCTCAAGGTGTGTCATAATGAAGAGCTCTGCATTCTCAGCTGGGGCGCCTCTGACCCTTAGGAATTGAAAATAATAATAATAAAGGCATTTTTCCAAGCTGTATCATTCATATTTTCAAAGCGTCAAAAACCTGCATTTATTCACAATCATGTGTTCCAAGCTATTTGCTTAACTGTAGCTGATTTGTCTGCACCGAATTAAAACAATACATGACAGACCTGGGAATAGTGTAGTCAGTGCCACATATTTTAAGAACTCTGTGTTTCATGCAAAGTCTTGACATCTCCTCCACTCAGTACTGGCAGTACTTCCCCAAGGCACGACCCAGACCGATAACTGTCATCGTGGGTGTAAAGGGGGTTTAAAGTTGATCCTGGGTGCTGCAGCCAAGTCTCAGGGATGCTGGGGAAGAGATCTTCTAAGAGATCTGTTTATGGTCTCAGAGGCTCTGAGGTTGACTCACTTCCTTGCAGAGCTTCACAGCCCCGACAATAGCTGAGCAAGGCAGTCTTTAGGACCAAAGAACTTCTGCCTGGATTTGCCTGTTATGTAAAAGAAGGGTTTTGAGGAGGAACACAAGTCATTACCAAAATACTGGTCTGACACCCTAAATATTTACCTGGAGATAGTTAAAAACATCAGCTCTCTATTTGTTTGCACAAGGTGCCTTATGGCATTCAACTACTAAGTAGTTGGCCACAATACATACATACATTTGTACATTCCCATTAGTACATATATATATATTATAAACACTGTTGGTATTTTTATCCATAATTTCCCCCAGTGTGGTTGTACTTATCTAACAAGAGACTTTACACTGCACTAGTTAATTATCCATAAGAGTCGAACACAGGTTAGCTCAGCTGTGTAGCTAGGAGTTGAGAGAAGTGGGAAAGTAGGACTGGAGAGGGAAAGGGGGAGAGAGTCATCCTCTCATTCGAGAAATATTCCTCTACTGCTGAATGTTGGTTATTGGGGGTAAGTGTTCGGTTACAGTTGTAAATTATCCATGATTGCATAGCAGTTGAGTCAGTGACCATGTCATAGACAGAGGTCAGATTAGGTACACATCTTCTCATTGCTCGTCCACTGCCTCTCCTGGCCTGCCATGCTGCTTCCAGGACTTTGAGATAAGTTAGGAGGGGTAGCCCCATATTAGGGGCACTATTCAGGGAGCTCAGCAATGGTTCCCCCCTGCCCTGTACCTCTTCTCCCAGCCCAGCACATTGGCTGTCATCAGAAGGCCCTCAGATTTTATTTTAATGACCCCAAGGGGCAGCCAGCCAGTGCCCCTAGGGTACCCCATGCTATCAGTAGGGAATTAATTCCTATCTGAGCCTTGCAGCAGCAGCTTCCTGACAAAGCCCCACCCCTGCCTGTCAGCCTGCCCTGCAAAGGTCAGATGTGATCTCCAAGTGACCAGACTTAGGTCACTTACAAACATAGAATGTGATACACCTTCCATAAGGCGTCTGGACTAACAGACTGTTTTGTCTATCAGCACAATAGTAGGGAAATGTTTTCAACCTGCAATATGGCCAAACATACTAGTCTGAAGCATATGTTGGGCTGACATGGTTTACAAAGTGGCTTCAGTTGCACCAGGAAGCAAAAGCACCATTCTTCCTTCCAGAATGTTTCTCGTGCACTTCTCTTAGGTCTCTATTTTATTTTTCAGTACTTCCCAAAAGGATTAGAAGTAGCTGCAGTGAACGTACGATAGCAATAAACCATTAACAACAAATGAGTGAGAAAATAGTTAAGCCAAAGAAGAAGATGAGAAAGTTTTATCAAGGCTGAGAAAAGCTACAGTGATAGAGTACAAAAGTTTTCTGTGAGCTTCCTAATGGCCAAGGCAAAGAGAGAAGCTGGATTGACTCTCTGTAAGGAAAAGAAGCCCTTTTGCTTATAAGGAGAGAAATAGTATTTCACTGGCTGTGTTCCATTAAAAAAAGAAAAGAAGAAGAATGTGGGAGGCAAATTACATAGAGACATTGGACATTTAATGTCTCTAATATAATTTAAATAATTGCTGCCAGAAAATGGCTGGGTCCACTGGTATCCCACTTATTCAGGGATGACTTTTCATGAGAATAATTAGCTATGTGGTATGGATTTATGGGAGTTGGAAGACCTCTCTGTCCTTTGCCCCTCTCCCACCAATTATTTGATTAAGCTAGACAGTGTTTGCAAACTGTGGCCTCCAGGCCAATGCCAACCCACCTCTTGTTTTTGTACGTAAATTCTTATGGAAATGTTATGGGAAAGAAAGTGGGGCCGGAGAGGATGGTCACATCCCAGGTCTCAGGTGAGTCCTGGGAGAAAAAGAAAAAAGAAGACCCTGACATAGAACTTAGTAGAAAAGAAATGTGTTTATTGAGCTATTACTGTCTGCATTATGTTAGCTGCTAGAGGACATAAAGTGAAAGAAATTAGCCATTCTTTCAGGGTTTTCCAAAGCAGTAAGGGAAATCAGGCCATGGAATTAAAACTAGAAAATCAGTGTTTGCTGAATTGTAACACCTCCTGTAAATTCAGTAGAAGACCTAGATGGCAGAAGTTGATTTGGACTAAACCATTTGGATAAAAGGTATGAAGGACTCAGGCTAAGCATTATGATTAATAATAGAAATATACTAATAAAATGTGAATATTAATGATTCATATAATCTACCCATTGTAGGAAAATGAATAAGCCCTCTTAGAAATAAATTTAAAAATAAATATTATATTTCCCCAAAACATTTTATTTATGGAGACAATTCAAAAATATGGTAAAGAGCAAAATATTGACTATTCTTTTACATATTCAATTTTTAAACAATGGCTGATTTCATTTTACAGTTTTATTAATTCTGCTGCTTGAGGCAAGGATTTTATTGTTCTTTTTTTTTTGTTTTCTTCACAGCTGTATTCTCAGTGCCTAGAGCAGTCCCTGGCATAGAGTAGGCACTCAATAAATACTTATTGAACGAAGCAAGGCATGAGTGGGCGTAAAAAGAAAATTCTATGAAATACAAGGTGCCACAGAGATGCACAATGACAATGAGGCCAGATGAGCAGTCCCCTTCCTTGGATGAAAATATACTTTCCAATATTCTCTTTTTCTCCAGACAAGTAGCATATATTGGTGTAGACTGGAGAAGGTATTATGAACTGCATTATAGACAGGTTAAAATATTCTGGGCTGATGAGCTTAAGTTACCTGTTTTGTAATTTGGTACTTAATATAGAGGTCTCTCTATATATTTTTAAAAAGAGTTGTACTGAGTTATGAATTTTCATGCTCTGAAATTTTGTGTTCAAAAATTTTTTTCTTTTAATTTGAGACTTTTTGATTTCATTAACAGTGAAAAGTATAATTAATGGGGTTAAGTTTTGAAACTGCATTCACTCTATTTTTATTCTCCACTTACAAAAATATGAAGTAAAAGCTTTCAACCTTTACCTTTTCATAAGGAGGCAGGGAAATATTATTTGGAAGGGGTCTTAAGGACTATGCTTATGAGCAACAGGAAATTGATGAATCAAAGTCGAAAAGTATAGATGGTGAAATACTGTGCTCAGGGATGAATGGAGAACAGAACCCAAAGCTGAAAATGTGCTTAAGACAAAGAATGCAATTAACTTGGTACACCCTGCCTACCCCCCACCCCTCCCCCATGACTTAGGAGGCATTCTTTCTTCTTGTTATGCCCAGTAGGTAGAAAAAAATGGAAGGCACTCACACATAGCAACTAACTAGAGAAGAACTAGAAAAGCAATGTTCTTGAGGATATGGGGAGGGGGAAGGGTAAGCTGTGACGAAGTGAGAGGGTGTCATGGACATATATACACTACCAAACGTAGGGTGGATAGATAGTGGGAAGCAGCTGCATAGCACAGGGAGATCAGCTAGGTGGTTTGTGACCACCTAGAGGGGTGGGATAGGGAAGGTGGGAGGGAGGAAGAGGCAAGAGGGAAGAGATATGGGAACATATGTATATATATATAACTGATTCACATTGTTGTAAAGCAGAAACTAACACACCATTGTAAAGCAATTATACTCCAATAAAGATGTTAAAAAAAAAAAAAAAAAGCAATGTAGATGCCCACATGTTGCTTGTACCATTTTGTGATTCAATTTTTAGAAATTCATTTTATTAAAAAAACGCAGAAACTCATTTTTCATTGTTTAAGAGCTAGAAAACCAAAGTCTTCATTCTAGGAATATTTTCCTCAGTGGAAGGCACTTAGAAAATAAAAATTATTGCAAAGAAAAAAGTGTCTTACAGAGTCCATTTTTCCCCTTAAAGATAAGCCATGCATTCAAAAATAACTAGCATGCTCGATGGCAAATGACATATGTTTAATGAAATGATTCTGCAGTTTTCCTAACTATTTATATAGCACACAAGAACATCAAGAGTTATTTACCTAAACACTATGTGATATAAAAATCTCACCCCTTTGGCAAGATATCTGATTAAGAAATGTGAATTTTACTATATGTAAAGTTCTTCTCAGGATATGAACCATGATTTTTGCCACAAACTACCAAAGGTGTCAAAGTCAAAGATTTCTAGCTCATGAAAAAATGTACAAAACTGAGTTTCAAACTATTCATGTCAATTGGGTGCAGTACAAGCTGTATCTTATGCCACAGGCATTCCTTTAAAATGTCTCAATAGCAGGAATTTTTTTTTTTTCATTTGCCTATTCCTATTTTAAAATAAGGAGATGCGATGAACAGATTTCACTAAATCACAAAAATAGTACTGATTCATATTAAGACCTTGAAAGTTTCAAAAGCTATAGCTTCTCTCTTTAGTTTTCTCTCATTTTCCTTTTTTCCCCCTTTCTTCTTAAATGAAGTATTATGTGATCAAAACAAGAAGGCTTCCATGAACCTTCTCTAGAAATATTAACCAGCTAAAATAGCTGTCTAACCATGTTTGAAATATGCAGATTATGAAGATGTCAGTTAAAATGTACATGCATTTGGGGTATGCAAAGAAAAGTAATAAACAGCAATAGTATCTTTGATCCTGGAAAGAACTCAGAAATAGGGGAACTGTGTCCAGGGGTGGTTATCATCAGCCCATTTTCTATTCCCCGTGCACAAATCATTTCATGCATTCTACAAACCAAGCCCCGATGTTGGTCTTCAAAAGCAATTTCAGCAGCAGAATAAGGTGCTTTTCTTCAATTTTCAAGCCATTTGTATGAGGTTAGTGTTGTTTACCCACCTGGTACACTGATATTTACATACCCCTTTAAAGAAAATTGGTAGGTATGATTTATGGAGTACTGTAAGAGCACAATTTTCCATGTAGTGCACCTAATCTGAAAGGGCACTTGCAAAGGTCACTCTGGCCATACAAATACCAAGTCTTCTCTTTGGAATAAGTTAGGAGATTCATTTTTCTTGGAAAATGTCAGCAGTACCCTACTCCAGGGGTTAGTTTATGCAGATAAATGCGTAAGCCTTTAATCTTAGAGCAAAAATACTCTACACAAACGTAAAAGCAGTCCATCTATCACTGTTAAGACCTGTAATTTGTTTTTATTTAAATCTCAAGCCAGGGCGGAGTGGGCAAGAGGACGGGTAACACGGTGTCTCAAATGTAAGCCGAGATCAAGGAGAAGAAACGCGCTTAGACTCAACCCAGGTGGCTGACACACCGCGAGGCTCCGACAGCCCGGACTGCCTGCTCCTCTGCGCTTGCCCCTTGAGCAGCTAGAGACTTCCTGCCCAGCTCGGAGCGTGGGAATTTGTCCAGTAAGTTTCCTCTCCCAGCCGGCATTTTCTCCCAAAGCACCAGCTAAAATTCAGGTGAACGAAACATCGCTTTTTTTTGTTTTCTTTTAACTTAAGGGTTCACTTCAACCCCTGGACAACAAAAAACAACAAATCATATCCTTCGTGAATTCAATTTATTTTCCAAAAAGAACAGTCATGTTTAGAGAAAGTCTCTCACTTTTCCCGAAAGTAATATTACCCAATCCTGAGATTTTTACGTTTGCAACTCACAAGAGAAGCGGTGAGCGGCCAGTTGTGTGTAATATACCTTGGCATGTTTTATACTCTCACCTTCTTTTCCTGCTGTATAAAATCTATGCTTGAAACTTAAGCTTTATCCCAAATCACAGTCCTCTTGAAGATCATTTTCTAATATTAAATTTAGCAGACATGAATAAAAGGTAAAATACGATTATGAAATATTTGCCTTTATTTCTATAAAGTGAGAGAAGAAGGTGGGAATGCAGGGAGAGATGTGACTGTTTCCTCGGATGAAATTTTGCAAATGAGCATTTGGAGTTTGTGAGAGGCAAACAGCAGAGTGTGATCCTTTGAGCCTGGACCAACAGCTCACACTGGTTTTGTCATCTCAGTGTTGTCAAAGTGAAAGGAAATTACAACCATTCATGCAATAGATTCCCTTTTAAAAATGTGGATATCACGTGGGAGATGTATCCCAACATTTTAATAACAGCAGATTAAAACATGATCCATTTGATGTTCTTCATGGAGAGAAAATGCAAAAATATACCACCTGTTTTGGATTCAGGCATCATCCAACTTTTTTCTTTCTTTTCATTTTAAGCATTTCAATGGATTTGGTGACTTGAGCAATATATGCCATACTGCTTGTGCTAAGCTGAGTTCAATGATATTAAGTACATTTTAAATATCAAGATTTTAAAAAGACCACCACAGAGTTGAGCAACCTAAGAGAAAATTATAAAGTATCAATAGTAAAGAACCTCTAATCTCCAATCTCCAGGTGATAAAATTAAGCACAAATTCTCCAGCTAATCATATCAAACATTTTAGTAAAAGGAGTGCAGATAGTTTCTGAACAGCATCATCCTCAAATGAGTGGACCCTTGCCAAACTTTCAAATTGTTGAAGAAAAATATAAGGTAGCAGATGTAAAGGGGATTGTACTGGCTGCATTCTTCATCTGCAAGTTTCAATTGGACCAGGACCAAAGATTTATCTTCTCTTGTTCTCCTGCCTCTATCCCTGAACCTATGGTGCATACTACGGTGTGAACTTCTGACTCTTACCTCCAACTGCCTGTTCACACCCCTGCTTTGGTGTCTAATAGACAAGTCAAACTTGTCATATCCAAAGCAAACTCCTTGATCCTCCACTTGCAGCTTGCCCCTGACACTGTCTTCCCAGTTTCAGGTACTGTGACTCCATCCTTCACAATGCTCGGGCCGAGAACCTGGAGGTCATCCTTGATTCCTTCCTCTCATGCTCCATATCCCATGGCCAGTAAATCCTGTTGGCTTAGATCTCAATCTGATCCTTTCCTACCATCTGCAATAGTAGGAAACCATTGCAGACCGAATATTTGTGTCCCCTCCTAAATTCATATTTTGAAATCCTAACCCTGAAGGTGATGGTATTAAGATGTGGGGCCTTTGGGAGGTGATTAAGACATGAGGGTGGAGCCCTCTTAAATGGGGTTAGCGCCCTCATAAAAGACAACACTCCAGAAAGATCCATCTATAAGTCAGGAAGACAGCTTGTAAATCTGCCATTCCCTGATTTTGGACTTCTAGCCTCCAGAACTGTGAGAAATAAATGTGTGTCATTTGTAGGCTGTCCCGTCTATGGTGTTTTGTTATGGCAGTGAGAACTAAGATGCCACCTTCAATAGCTGTCACTCTCGTCCAAGTCCCACCACTTCCCCCTAAACAATTACAGTTATTTCGACCATAGCATTCTACAGTCTCTGCTTAAAACAGCTTCTGGAGTAATCCTATCACATTATAAGTTAGATTAGACTATACCACTCCTTTGCTTAAAATGCTTCAATGGTTGCTTCAAAATGTTTCCATTGGGCACCGAATCTTGGAAGACTCTGCCTTGCACTTCTCAAGCCCCACCCTCATGCCCATCCCTTCTGCCGACAGTCCCCTGTCCCGGAAAGAAACATGGCTGGGTCCCTCTTCTCCTTTAGTTATTTCCTCAAACATTATCTCCTTGGTGACACTTCTTTGACAGGCCTCTTCGAAATAATGTCTCTCTCTCCCACCCCCATACCATTCTGGCACTCCCAATCACCCTTCACTGCTTGTTTTATTCCCACAGCACTTATCACCATCTGACATAGCATATGTTTTACTTATTTTATTGTTTACTGCCTGTCTCCCCCCAGTACAACATAAATCCCCGAGAGCAGGGATTTCTGTCTATTTTGTTTACTGCTGCATTCTCAGTGCCTAGACAAACGTTTAGCACAGGGTGGATCTTCAAATATAAATATTTGGCAGTTGAACTGACAAATGCCTTTAACTACTTGTGAGATGCCAATAATTTTGTAGCTGTATTCTTTCACTTAACAAAGTTTTCTCCAGAGCACATAAGCTCCATGCCTCTACACATTCGTATTTCTTAAAGGAAATACCTGAATTACATGGGAAATTAGAGACCAGAAGTAGCCTCACATGAGTTCATGCTAAGTTAGGTCATAGTCATGGCATTAAATTAAGGTCTTGATCTTGAGTGTGGAAGACCTGAAGGGATGAGAGTCGTAGGAGAGAGAATGGAAAAGCGTGGGTTCAAATTCCAGCTCTACTACATACAAGTTGAGTGATCTTATGTAAATGACAGGGCTGATCCTGAGCTTTCTCATCTGTGAAATGAAGCTGCAAAATAACACCCTCTCACAGATTTGTGGTTTGGATTATGCATAGGATAATGTCAAATCCTATGTAAACCCCACCAGCTTGTACCTTCCGTGATTACCATTGAAATCACAGTTAGGTCATGCCTCATCTTGCATGTCATATAGGTACATGTATGCATTGTCTTGCACAGTGCCTGCCGAGTCATATGCAGCTGATCAACACTGACCAAAATAACTGCATATATTTACACATTGCCTGAATCCCACGACCCAAATATAAGAAACATAGTCTCCATCCAGCATCAGTATTTAGGATAATGAAATTAAATTACACTGTCATGGGCTTCTCTGATGGCGCAGTGGCTAAGAGTACGCCTGCCAATGCAGGGGACACGGTTTCGTGCCCCGGTCTGGGAAGATCCCACATGCCGCGGGGCGACTGGGCCCGTGAGCCACGGCTGCTGAGCCTGCGTGTCTGGAGCCTGTGCTCTGCAACGGGAGAGGCCGCAACAGTGAGAGACCCACGTACCGCAAAAAAAAAAAAAAAAAAAAAAAAAAAAAAAAAAAAAAGTCACTGTCAGCACACATGCTGTAGCAAACCCAGATTACAAAAATAGGTAGGAAAGGATTCCACCAGCTCAACAGGGACTAAGACAGGTGTTGACAATTTGTGCCCCAGGGTTCAAACCCAACCCATCAGCTGCTTTTGTACAGATTGGGAATTACATATTTTTGTGTGCATTTTTAAATAGCTGAAAAAATTCAGAAGAATACTATTTTGTGACCCATAAAAATTTGACAAAATAAAAATTTCATTGTTTATTAATAAAGTGTTATTAGAACACATCCAGGCCTTTCATTCGTATATTTTCACTGGCTACTTTGTGCTACAAAAGCAGAACTGAGTAGTTGGGGCAAAAAGTGCATAGCCCTCAAAGCCTAAAATTTTTTACTCTCTCACCCTTTACAGATAAAATATGTTGACCCCTGCCTGGTCTAACAAAACAGTAGTGCCTTGATTTAATGATAAACCTGGTTTTGTTTTTATTGCTTGACTAGCAAAAAGCAGGTGAGGTGAACAGCATTCTATAAAAGTATTTATTGGTATTACTGCCAAATGGGTTCTGTGTCCGGCAGAAAGATATTCACAGAGACATTGCTCAGGTCTTTTTTTCTCGCAGGTGCTCTTTTTTTTTTTTTTTTTCCTCCAAATCTCTAGGATAAAATGGTAGAGCACATTTTATGTCTTCTGAAAAGAAAGACCACTATGGGCTGAGCACTTTATTCCTCATTTCACACGGCCTTCAGGTGTGGCCCTGTGCCTCAGATCTAGAGAGAATTTGGCCTCAAAATGTAGTGCTTTTCTAGAATTATTTATTTAAGTCAGTTTCCCTTCCTGCAGAACTTGGCGCACTGTAACACAGCACGTTTTCCCACAGATGTCAAGGCCTTCTAAATTTAGGGAAAGAGATTGCCTTACTCTGGTCTTACTTTTCCCTTTTCTTTATATTTCCCTTAGTTTAAAGCCAGCATCTTCCTGCCCCTCTCTCTTTGAATGTTCTTAATTGACAATTCATTAAATTGAGGAAGAAAAAAGGTACAAACTTCCAGCTATAAGATAAATAAATACTAGGGATGTCATATACAATAGGACTATAGTTAACACTGCTGTGTAATAATACATAGAAAACCTGTTAAAAGGGTAAATCCTAATAATTCTCATCACAAGGAAAATTATTTTTTTCCTTTTCACCTTTCTTTTTTATTGTATTTATATGAGAAGATGTATGTTAGCTGACCTTTCTGTGGTAACCATTTCACAATAGACGTAAATTAAACCATCATGCTGTACCCCTTAAATGTATACAGTGATGTATGTTCATTTTTTTCACCATAAAACTGAAAGAAAAAAGTCCAAAGGGCAGGGCGGTGAGGACAAACAGAAGAGCACAGTATTTTTGTTTGTGCAAAGGGTGTGGGTGGGCGAAAAATAATCGCTTTGGGGGCTTCCCTTGGTGGCACAGTGGATAAGAATCTGCCTGCCAATGCAGGGGACACAGGTTTGTTCCCTGGTCCGGGAAGATCTTACACGCTGTAGAGCAACTAATCCCGTGCGCCACAACTACTGAGCCTGCGGTCCAGAGCCTGCGAGCCACAACTACTGAAGCCCGGGCCCCTAGAGCCCATACTCTGCAACAAGAGAAGCCACCACAATGAGAAGCCCACGCACCGCAATGAAGAGTAGACCCTGCTTGCCGCAACTAGAGAAAGGCTGCGTGCAGCAATGAAGACCCAATACAGCCAAAAATAAAAAATAAAATAAAAAATTCGCTTCTGGGGGGATGCTTGGGAATGTCAATATGTGATCAGGGCTGACTGCTGAGCCTTTAATTGCACAGAATCCCTTCTCCTCCCTGTCAGTGGGGAATTCCCATGGATACAGCTGCCGGGCTCCAGGCCCAAGGTCCTCTCCTTCTTTGCTGAAACGCTCTTGATTGGGAGACAGGACAGTTTCTGAGAACCCACGAAGTTTGCTGCCCTCTATTATGAGCTCTGTGACAGCAAGGAAATAGCAGACCTACTTTCCCAGCTTCTGGCTTCCTCCTTAAAAGGGCCCTGGCAGCCAGAGGACTGACATTTCCCTGCATTTCTGCTTTAATTAATGTCTAGGAGATGAACTTTGATTCCCACCCACAGCAGCATAAATTAGATGGAATTAAATGTAGCACTTCTTTTCAGTTCTGCTATTTTTACCTGCTGGCCGTCATTTTCTCCTTCAAATAATACAACCACGTAGAAGAATTCTAGACTGAGTCTTAGCATGAAACATATGACCACAGGAAATCAATCTGTCACTTGATACCAGTCCTCTGAAGTCCAGCAGGGCTTGGGGATCATCGGATACTTCCATCACTGGGCTGGCATCACACAGTGAAGTGGGGACCATGGGGATGTGCGAGGCAGGGCTCTCTGGTGTTTCTGGGCACTTCAAATTCAGGAGAAATAATGCGCTCCTGGTTAAAGACTGCCAGCCTTGTGATCTGCAAAGAGATGGGCTCATGCTTGTGAAGCATAGTCTTCTACTAACAGCAGATGGCATCTTCCTGCCTCACCCTAACCTTGCTCACTGTTCCATTGGTGCAGAATGGAGAGTACAAAGCAGAGCTTGCCTTTGGAGTCTCAATGCTGCCATCACCTCGGGGACTAGACTCTTTTCCTTCAGTGGGAAAACATATGTATAACAGGAAGGAAATCCTTCAGTTTAGTGTCTCTAATATGTTCTGAGCTTCTGCTATTTTCTAAGACCATTTTCTGCACTGGTTAGTAGACACGCTGGAGTCAGAATCACCACTTACTAGCTCTGTGGATTTAGGCAAGTAACTTAACCTCTCTGGATCTCACTTTCCTCATCTCCAAAAGGGGGTTGGGCTTCACATGTACATACTGTTATATTTAAAATAGTTAACCAACAAAGACCTACCGCATAGCACAGGGAACTCTGCTCAATACTCTGTAATAATCTAAATGGGAAAAGAACTTGAAAAATAATAGATACATGTAAATGTATAATTAAATTACCCTGCTGTACACCTGAAAGTAACATATTGTTAATCAACTATACTCCAATATAAAAGAAAAATTTAAAAAACAAACAAAAATGGGGCATAATAATCATCCTTACTTCATGGGCTTGTGATGAAGCGAGCTTAGATATTAAGTGCTTAATAATGGTTAGATTCTGTTATTGCTGCAATGATGATGATCAAGACATGCTAGCACTTTGCTAGACCCAGGACAAAGTTGAGTTCCTCTCTTTGGCACTGAGGACCTCTTAAGATTGTAGACTCGGGCTTCCCTGGTGGAGCAGTGGTTGAGAATCCGCCTGCCGATGCAGGGGACACGGGTTTGTGCCTCGGTCCGGGAATATCCCACATGCCGCGGAGCGGCTGGGCCGGTGAGCCATGGCCGCTGAGCTTGCGCGTCTGGAGCCTGTGCTCCGCAACGGGAGAGGCCACAACAGTGAGAGGCCCGCGTACCGCAAAAAAAAAAAAAAAAAAAAAAAAAAAAGATTGTAGACTCTTTAGCTTCATTAAAATAAATAAATAAAGAAAGAAAAAACAAGAAGCTATGACAAAAATAATGAATCAAACTGATTTTAGTTGAAGAAGTAAGGCAGATTATGAACTTCTTAGCACCAATGTGGACATTCCTGCTCCTAAGGATGCTAAAATGTCCTCAGATTGTTTTCCTAGAACTATAACATCCAGAGTCCCAGAAGCAATTGTCCCATTGGGACAATCAGATCCAGTCCCGGGGGCAGTTCTGGGTATTTCAAAAGGACTATTGGCCAACCGGGGAGTGACCAGGGGAAGCTGACCAGGCGAGCCAGGGGCCATCTGGGAGCCACATCTCACAAGAAGTCAAGGACTAAATGAGATTATGCTTTCCCTGGAGCCAAGAAAAGTTAGTGGCAAAGTAATTACTGTCAAGAAACCGGGCAACAGTTTGTTCCTTTAGAACAGCTGAGCACCAATTAGGAGATGTTTCAACAAAAGAAGATTTTGAGCCTAGATTTATCATTAATTTTTGAATCAAGAGATGGACTTCTTAGTGAAATTTCCTTTCCCGGGGAGTAGTGGAATTCTAATCATCGGAAGGACTGTCTTTCTGGGAGGTCTTTGAAGAGGTTTCTTATGATGAGGAGGTTAAACCAGCTGGTTTTTGAGCTCCCTTCCAAATCAAAATTCTGAGAGGAATTTTTGATTGTTTGTTTATTGCTGGGAGAGACTTATTTGTATGGGCTTTGCACACTAAAAACTGTTCCCTCTTTTCTATAGTATCTAGATTTACTCAGTGCATCTGAAATATAAATTTATGTGTCATGTCTATCACAGAAGCACCGTTCCCACTAGCGGATGTTCTTTGGGGGAAATAGAAGCATTAAAAATGTATATTTCTCCATCTAAGAAAAAAACATCCCTTGTGTTCTTCAAAATCGAAGTGGGGGAAAGGATTCATATGGAAATCCCAATCTTTGAACGTGAAGTGTGACAGCCACTTCACATTGTTGCCACACAGCCACCCAAAGTAGTGCAAACTGGATGAGCTTCCAAGCAGGCGGTTAGTTTGCCATTGAAGCATGACCAATGCCTCAGTGACAACAAGCAAACAAGCGGTTGAACATGTTAACATGATTTTCTATCATTTCTATTTGATGTGGATTGGGTAGAAAATCTGGGATGCGAGCCATGATGTAGATTTTCAAAATTGATTAGCATTTTCTGGACATTGGCAGACATTTCTATGGCATTTCAACGTGAGTTAAAATTGATTAGTGCTTTCGGAAAAATGTGTACCAAATGGCTGTGCAAATTGAGGTAGCTCCAAACGGGATGATGACAGGATAAAGGCGTATGATAGGATATGAGATCCATGCAACTAAGGGCACTCTACTGAGATGAGGTCTTGGAGGAGAGGGTGTAAATGGTTCTGTGCAGTTTTAGATTAGCTGTTGGTGCTCGTTCAACACTTAGCCTCCACTTGTGACAATGTGTAAAATGGGTTGCATGCTTATAGGAGAAAGGTTGTTTGGTTCTCTGTCATAACATTAATCACGGATAAACTCATTTTAGTTATTAATGTGGAGGCACTCTATAATTTTGTAGAAATTTCACTGTAAACAAAAAAATGTTGATGTTCACCTCTTTAAATTTTCTGTGGTTTTAAGGATTTGTCTTTGCAAATATTCAATCAATTCCAGATGACTGTTAGTAGGAATAGTAAGTTGGTAGCCATTTTGCAATTTCTTGGTTCCCTTCTAGTTTTCCACACTCAACCAGAATTCTTAAGAGTCCCTGTGTCCCTTTTCTGTTATTACACACAGACAGAAAATTAAGAAGTAAGTCATAGTAGGGCACATCTCAGAAGAATGAGAACCTTCAAAGGTCAGCTTTTCTTGCTTGTCAGTAGCTGACATTTAAGCATTTATTTCAGACATTGCTGATAATGTTTTTTGAGACAGTGAAGAAGAATTGCTGTGTTGGTATGCAATTATGTCCTTAATGAGATGCAAAAATGCAAATATGGTGGTACGTGCCAGTTCTTCCGAGTGCCTTTTGTCAGAATTGCAGGCACCATGAGACATTGATAGATACCATGTCACTATGCAGAGTTGGAGGGCTGATACCTTTTAAAGAAGCATCTATAACATGGTATCTCTAGATGCTAATTAGCAGGACACTAGTGATGATAAATTTAGAGGTCATTTGTTTTTTGTTGGTAAATTTTGACAACTTCATTGAAGCAATTTTATCAATAGGATTTGTCAGTAGATGCAGCAAACATCTTTATCCTTTTTAAATTTAACATGCCATATCAAATGCATTGTATATTCATAAGTGTATCCATTAGAAGGCTGCCCTGCATGATTGATTTTTTAGGTTCATTTAAAATGTAAATAAGAGTATAACCCATTAACTGACTCCATCAAGTACTTAAAAACTATTTGATATCTTTTCAATATATTATTTCCATCTTTGCATTTCATACTTTTGTAAAAAAGAAAAATCAAAGAGACTATCTAGATGATAGCTATGACAATTATTTCATATTATGAGTCATTCTAATTGTTAATCTGATATAATTTTCAAGAATCACCAAGTAATTACAGCTATGGAAATGGCATAGTAAAGAAGACTAAAGCAAACCCTTATTTCCAGAGCTTCTTTCTCCACAAGCAAAGTATTTATCCTAAATTCTCACAATGGCAACAGAAAATAATAACTTGGAACAATGAATGATCTTGGTCAACAAACCACTTAGGGGAGATGAGAGCTAAGGCATGTGTTCAACAAATTTTCCTTGACTGTCCACTGGGCGCCATCCTCTGGCCAGATATGGAGCCATTCCCCTCAGGAGCCTTAGGGTTTAACAGGGAAGGCAGATATGAAAACAAACAATTACTTTACAAATGACAAGGGCCACATAGAGATACATGCAAGGGGCAATGAAGTTCTGAGGGAGGGGTCTCACTTCCCAGTTGGCCTGGCTCTCTTGATGAAGGTCTTTGCCCATGGACAATGTACTCTTTTGTCAATTTCCCACTTCCAGCCTCACTCAGAGACTCTAGAAAAGGGTGATGGTCTTCTACTTTCTGTCTGCATTGTAGTAAGGCAACCACATGCAAGTGCTCATGGGTAAGAGCTTTTCTGAAGGAACAACTTCTCTCTCCAGTCTTTCCTTTTCCCTAGGATATAGAGACCATAATTACTAAGGAATTGATCGGGATCAATGATCTAGCTAGAAATGACAGCTCCATGAAGGCAGGAACAATGTTTTTTCAGCAGCTATAACCTCAGTA
This sequence comes from Kogia breviceps, assembly GCF_026419965.1. NCBI lineage: Eukaryota > Metazoa > Chordata > Mammalia > Artiodactyla > Physeteridae > Kogia > Kogia breviceps. The sequence goes on along the minus strand of NC_081312.1, from coordinate 116,289,145 downwards.
CTGATCTATCACACTGCCTGGCACAGAGTAGATGTTTAAAAATATGGGTAATTAAATGAATAATCAAAATGCTATTGAATAGTCTGACTTGTAGGACTAGTATGGCTCAGCAGAAAAAAAATCAAAATTATAAATAATTTTTCAGAAATAAAAGTGAAGTCAGAGAAATACAGACTAAGATAATTTCCAAACTTACCTAATAAGCAATGGCTGGTACAAGGCTCATAGTCAGCTGATACTAATGTGAGATTAGGAACTACTTTCCAGGGTGGAGTTATTCTGTCAAGCAAAGGTCAAGAAGCCACATCATATGCAGAGCAAGTGAAGGAACTGTGTTGTTTAACCAGGAACTTAAAAGATTTTGAAGGTCATGGGTGCTGTCTTCAGCTGTTTGAAGAAAGGTCCAATAGATGTCATATAGATAAGTTCATTGTATTTTGTATATCTTCAACAGCTCAGATTTAGATCAATGCATAGAAGCTTAAAAGGGAAAGATTCAGTATAGGAAAGATATTTTTGAGTTCCCTGTTACAGGAGGTACAGAACCACAGAATGGATGGCCTTTTGTTGACTTGTCATCTAGGGGATTCAGACACTAGCTAGATGGTGGAAGTCACTAGCTGAACTGCAAGGTCCTTTCCAACCCACAGGCGAAAGCAGATCATACAAAGTTAGCTGCTGAGCTCAATGGTGATTTTAGCTCTACTTTTAGGAGAGTGAAGTCTGGTATGAACTCTTTCCAGGAAAGAGCAAACCAAGATTACTACTCAAGACATGAATTCATTGGATATAGCATAATATTGCCTACACTTCATAGAGTAGTCATCTGGAACACAGGGACTGAAATGCATCATTTACAATTATGTCCTTTGGCCAGGTTTCTGTCATCAAAGTTTTGGTAAAGTCTCTTTTTCTCCTCCTATACACTTCTAACTCCATTCTCTCCCCTAGCATCATCCATTCAAAATCACAGAGTTGTTAATGCAGTTAAATACTGCTAGCTTTGAACATCTTTCATCTTGGAAAACTGGCAATGAGTCCTGAGTGTCTTGACTGCTGGTTCTGAGGTCTTGGATTTAAAACCCATTAGGTGTTATGCTCCCTTCAGATGTTAGCTAGAGCTCCATGCATGCCATGACTGTCAATTTTGGTAATATGCCAGCACTCTGGAGGATATTCAGTCTGCAAAATGTGGAATGAAAAATAAATGTGCACCTAACATTCATTAAATTTTATAAAAACTATTTATCCTAACACTTTATGTTCAGGACCAAGATAGTAATAAGGGCAAAAATTCCATCAATAATAGGAATAGCTATGGGCATAAGTCGGGAAAAAGGAATCTTATGAGAAAGCAAAGGAATTTGGTTTGTTTTTTCTTTTTTAAATGATCCAGTTCCACTGTTAATTATGAGTTAGTTTTCAGATTCTGCACACTCATATTTCTGACTGGCTGTCAGGGATGCTATAGTAATAAATTGTATGCCTCGATCTCTACTTGGATAGAAAATTTCCATTTCAGAAAAAAATGATACCTCAGACATTGCATCTCAGGGTGATAATTGCACTTCTCAGGTGGTTAAGAAAAAGATGATCTATAAATAATAATTAAAAAGTTGTTCCCCAAGGGAATGGGGATGTCAGATACTGAACTCAGACATATGGAATGTTAGACTTATGGCTTGACCTTGTTCTGCTGTGTTCAGTGTTATAAATTCTAAGCACACTTATGCTTCAATATTTGGAGGTGACAATTTGAGGGTGTGTTAGGTGGAGAAAAGGTAACGTTTAGACTAGTGTATTAAACTAACCCTTTAACGATATAGCTACTTCTCCTCATCACTTTAAGTGTCAGGCTATTAACACTCATAATTAATCAGCTCCAAGCTCTCCTCTGCACATCAGAGGCACGTGCTTAGGGGTGTGGAAGACTGATTTAGCTTCCCTAGCCCACCTTGGAACAGGATTAAAAGAGGTTAGGTAAAGCCGAGGTTGAAATCCCACAGATGTGTTATATTTGGTTTACACATTACTTTGGAAGTTTGAATTTTTCTGATTGTTAAGTAAGAGAAACTAATCTTAAAAAATTAGGAGTCTCTCTGTTTGGGGGAGGCGGTGAGGTTTGGGGTGGGGTAATCCAACAGTCTAGTAAGACCTAGTCCACAGTCCTGCACCGTCATGATTGACTGGAACTGAGTCGTGACAGCTGCCTTGGAGCCAGTCATGAGTCATGAGTGCTTCAGTGTATGGCAGTCTTTACTGAGTGTACATTATTCATTTCACTTCTGCAGCTCACCTGGCTCCTGTACAGATTTGAGTTTGTGCTTGACTTTGATCCCAAAGGAAGTCTTAGCCCTGACTGCATTTCACAGATCTAAAGAAAGCTGAAGTTCACATCATGATAATAGAGGATCCACCATGTGCTACACATTCTGCTAGGGACCTGAGCAAAGATCAGAAAGATGTGACCTTTCTCTCAAGGAAGTCAGACTGGCCTGAGAATCAGATGTATAGATAAATAAGGATGGAATAGCACAAGAGATACATGTACAAAGCAGTCTGGGCACCAAAGGAGGAGGGACTCTCTGTGCTACAAAGAGGAAGCAGTACCTAAACTGGACCTTGAAGTCCAAGCAGATGTTTTCTTTTTTTTTTTTTTTTAATTAATTAATTAATTTTATTTATTTTGTTTTTGGCTGCATTGGGTCTCTGGTCACTGTGCACGGGCTTTCTCTAGTTGTGGCGAGCAGGGGGCTACTCTTCGTTGCAGCACACGGGCTTCTCATTGCAATGGCTTCTCTTGTGGAGCACGGGCTCTAGGCGCATGGGCTCAGTAGTTGTGGCTCGCGGGCTCTAGAGCACAGGCTCAGTAGTTGTGGCACGCTGGCTTAGTTGCTCCGCAGTATGTGGGATCTTCCCGGACCAGGGCTTGAACCTGTGTCCCCTGCATTGGCAGGCCGATTCTTAACCACTGTGCCACCAGGGAAGCCCAAGCAGATGTTTTCTATGTAGAAGGAGGAAGAATGGCATTCCAGGGAGAGGAAACATTGTGAGTAGATGCCTAGAGGGGCGCAAGAGAACTTGCATGTGTTTGGCAATTGATGAATAGCTCCTTATGGAGGGAGAATGGAAGATGATGGAAGATGACTCATGTGCCAGCTCACACCATGGAGTGTGGTCTTTAACATTTATAATAGGGTAGGGAGGGGTGACCTCTAAGACATTAAGCAGAAAAGTAACCCATCAGATTTACCTTTAAAAAGAAGCCTTTGCACAACTGTTGACTTTTAGTTTCCCCGAAAGGTGAGCTATGCTAAGGACTAGAAGGGAGACTTACCTTGATTAGCAGTAAAGCATCAGCACAATGTGCTCCATATGACTTAGGAGGGTTTGGTTCCATACAGCAGAGGCGTGTGTTGTTTTGCTGAATCATATGGCTTTTTCTTAGGCCACGTTGCATCCATATACTGTCATCTGAGTGCATCAGATGACTGCCAGTGATGGCAATTCACAATATCAGTGCAGAGGTACTCTCTTTGCCATCGCCATTATGCTACCACCTGAACAATAGGAATAAACAGATTATGTGGAGTTCATGTGCTGCTTCCAAGAGAATCAGTTGGATTCCAAAGAGTGCCTGGGAATCTCATTACTGCTTTGAGAGCACTTTGAAATTCAGCTAAAGATGATCGTTTCAAATGAAAAATCACATGAGTGGTGATGGCATGAAGGCAGGAGAGCCGTGTCCATCAACATGGCCCTTCTGAGAAGTGGCAGCCAGTTGGAGGAGGGACAATGTGACTGGGGTAGTTTAAGGCAGTGTAAGAGCACCCACGTGGAAAGGGAGAGCCAAGATGCTGGTTAGCGGTGCCACGGAGACAGACTTGACTGGGTGAGGCAAAGATGAGTGAAGAGCACATATTGTCTGACTCTGTGCCAGTCTGAGGGTGTGGGCAACCATGCTCTGGATGCAGGCAGATGGGAAACAGCACCTGGAAGTGGCCTTGAGCAGTACTGTAATGTTCAAAACTAAGTGCCATATGCACAACATTCTGAAATGATGTGCTATATTATCATGGTGGATCAAAGACCTTCCTAGTTTGTTTTCAGATTCTCTGGCAGGGGCTCAGTTAGGTCATTTGATCCTATGATAGTGTGCTAGTATTCGCAAAGGGAAAGGAGACCATAGCTCTGGTTTCTGGCCCCCACTTCTCGCATAACTTTTATCATGCTCTGTTGTTGTTTCCTCATTTGTCATCCCTGCTAGACTGTCAGGTACTGGAGGGTGGCAACTTTACTTCTCTTTTTCCAAGGACCGATGCTTTCCACATTGAGGTGAAATGGGTCTGGTGGTGTGCAGTTTTTGTGCCAAAGTATATGCCAAAGTGGGGATGCCATCTTATGCAAATGTTTTGGAAACCAAGTGTTTTATAATAAAGTGTTTGGACATATGAAGGGGTACAGTATGATATTTAATGGCATGCTGAGATAAAACAGACATTTGTAAAAATTTTTAGCTTTGGTTGGGTTCATCCCTTAGACCTGGCTGGATCAGGGAAAGACCAGTTCATGCCCTCTGTTCTTGGGAGTTCTTTCATAGACCTAGAAGCAGTTATTAGCTGTCTAGTACTTGCTTGTGGAAAGAAAGGACTAAGGAGGGAAAAGTTTAGCTACACCCAGTGCTTTTCAGGTAGTCATCAGTACATTATATGTCAAGTTAGGCCAAATCAGTCATCAAATCTTGTAAAGGTCTGGATGGGCCCGTTGGCCAGTTATGCTCCAGTGTTAGAAACTGCACTCTAATGATGGCAAACTAACTCCAAATATATTGACTTCAAAGGTGGCTGCGTAAGAAGCATGAGTCGGAAGCACAAATTTGTCTGTCCTATGGATAAATGATGCCAGAGGATTGCTTTTGGAGTTCACTTTGTTTCCAGATAAAGGGTATCAAATTCCATTAGATGAAAAAACCTTGGGAATAACTTAATTCATTATGCACACTTTCTGGCTAAATAATGATGCACCTCTACCTTCTCACACTATTTAATTCCTCACTAATGATTTTTCCCTTCTAATGCAGATTTTCCACCTGTTCCCTAGAAACAACAAATCCATGCCATCCCTCATCCTGCACCACCTATGGAGATGGATAGTAGGTAGCACTATTATGCTAAGGAACTGTCCATGGGACACTGCAGTTACTGATCTTAATTTCTTCCCAGCCTAGATCCATACATTAAACCCATAAGTGTAAAAATATGATTGTTCAGTCTTTTGTCAATCCTCTCATTTAGTAAAGATTTATTGAGTGCTTACTATGTTTTAATCAGTAAGTACACAAATAGCATTTTGAAAATGCAGATGACTCAATGGTATTTGGAAAAAGTATATAACTATGAATGACTATTTCTCCATTTTGCACATCTATTTTTACATTATCCTCTAGAGAAGGGCTCAGTTGTTAGCTCCTCACTGATGAGTGTGGGATCCTTTCATTCATCTATCCTCATCTGAGATGTAGAGCGAGATTGTCACATGTTTTGCTACAGATGAGATTTCCCCTTGTTTTCTCTCTCCCTTTCCCCTCTTACCTGTCTCTTCCTGCTTTGACATCAGACTAGACCTAATTATGACATTTACTGGCCATGTCAGAATAAGAATATGTCTTACACGGTGGCTATAGATATTAAATGAGATAAAGGAATCATGTGCAAGCCCTCAACTCAGTGTTTTCCCAGAGGAAATAGTCAGTGAGCATCAGTGTGTCACCTTCCTCCCTCAGACAGGGTGGCCCCCAGGGAATTGATTTTGGTGCCCTTTGCTTGTTCATCTCACCCAGGCTCCAAGTTCAACTACCATGTAAATGCAGAAACTCAAGATCTGTGTCCTCTTTCATGACACAAGAGGACACTAGCTCCACTCTTTGATCAGCTGAGGACCAGAGCCAGGACCGCTTACACTTTGTCTGAAGGAAAACAGTGATCTACCTTGACAAATCTACTCTCTATTCTTTTCCTCCACATTCTCCTTTTTAATGGCATCAACTCCTCTCTGGCACCAGTCTCAAGGCCCGGGGCCATCTTCTATGCTTTCCTCTGTTATCCACCACATCAAATCAGAGGACAAATACCGCTGCTAATTCTACAACTAATTCTATCCTTCCCTCACTCTATCCACACTTTCCTAACCATAGCACAACTGCTTTTCATTGTGGGTTGGTTTAGATTATCTTTAAAGCCATGCTACTTGTCTCCCCATTCCCACCAATTTTTTCTCCTGACACAATTTCTATTGGGTTAACCTTCTTAAAGCACAGTTCTTACCCCCCCCCCCAACTCTCTGATGGTATGTCATCTCTGGCCTCCCAGAGTAAATACCCTTCATTCTTAATCCACTGCACTTTTTCTCCATATTTTTGCTCTTTGATCATGCTCTTCTCCCTACATGAAATGCCTGACCCTCCCCATTTCTTGGTAATCCTACTAGTCTTCAAAGCCCCCTGAGATGCCACCCCCTCCAGCCATTCTCTCCTGATCTCCATTCCTATGCTGAAAAAATTTCAAGGGGTGCTTAGGAAACATTAGCTAGATGAATAAAACAAATGAGTTAGTGAATGAACAAGTGAATAAATTGAAGAATATCTCATCGTATAATCACAATGTTCTAACATAATCAACATGGTATCACTCTCAATAACTCCTGCTAGAAAAACAAATTATCAAACAACAATCTGGGAAAGATAGCAGAAAATCAAAATTCAATAACCAAAGCAACAACAGTAATAAAAATATATTTTCCTGATATTTGATTTCTTAGAATTATGTTTTTAATGACTGGATGCATTTATGAAATTATTTATTTCATGTCAAGATTTTATTTTGTCCTTTGATCAATATATCTATCTTCATACCACTACCACACTATCTTGATTACTATGGCTTTATGGTAAGTTTTGAGATAAGATCATTTGATTTGTTCATCTTTTTCAAAATTATTTTGGCTCTCTAATCATCACATTTATTTTATTTTATTTTTAAATTTTTAACATCTTTATTGTAGTATAAATGCTTTACAATGGTCTGTTACTTTCTGCTTTATAACAAAGTGAATCAGCTATAGATATACATATATCCCCATATCTCTTCCCTCTTGCATCTCCCTCCCTCCCACTCTCTCTATCCCACCCCTCTAGGTGGTCACAAAGCACTGAGCTGATCTCCCTGTGCTATGTGGCTGCTTCCCACTAGCTATCTATTTTACATTTGGTAGTGTACATATGTCCATGCCACTCTCTCACTTTGTCCCAGCTTACCCATCCCCCTCCCCATGTCCTCAAGTCCATTCTCTACATCTGTATCTTTATTCCTGTCCTACCCCTAGGTTCTTCAAAACCTTTTTTTTTTCTTTTAGTTTCCATATATATGTGTTAGCGTATGGTATTTGTTTTTCTCTTTCTGACTTACTTCACACTGTATGACAGAATCTAGGTCCATCCACCTCACTACAAATAACTCAATTTTGTTTCCTTTTATGGATGGGTAATATTCCATTGTATGTATGTGCCACATCTTCTTTATCCATTCATCTGCCTATGGACACTTAGGTTGCTTCCATGTTCTGGCTATTGTAAATACTGCTGCAGTGAATATTGTGGTATATGTCTCTTTTTGAGTTATGGTTTTCTCAGGGTATATGCCCAGTACTGGGATTTCTGGGTCATATGGTAGTTCTATTTTCAGTTCTTCAAGGAACCTCCATATTGTTCTTCATAGTGGCTGTATCAATTTACATTCCCACCGACAGTGCAAGAGTGTTCCCTTTTCTCCACACCCTCTCCAGAATTTATTGTGTGTAGATTTTTTGATGATGGCCATTCTAACCAGTGGGAAATGGTATCTCATTGTAGTTTTGATTTCATTTCTCTAATGATTAGTGATGTGGAGCATTCTTTCATGTGTTTGTTGGCAATCTGTATATCTTCTTTGGATAAATGTCTATTTAGGTCTTCTGCCCATTTTTGGATTGTTTGTTTTTTTGATATTGAGCTGCATGAACTACTTGTAAATTTTAGAGATTAATCCTTTGTCAGTTGCTTCATTTGCAAATATTTTCTCCCATTCTAAGGGCTGTCTTTTCATCTTGTTTATGGTATCCTTTGCTGTGCAAAAGCTTTTAAGTTTCATTAGGTCCCATTTGTTTATTTTTATTTTACTTCCATTTCTCTAGGAGGTGGGTCAAAAAGGATCTTGCTGTGATTTACCTCATAGAGTGTTCTGCCTATAGTGTCTGGCCTTACATTTAGGTCTTTAATCCATTTTGAATTAATTTTTGTGTAAGGTGTTAGGGAGTGTTCTAATTTCATTAATTTACATGTAGCTGTCCAGTTTTCCCAGCACCACTTATTGAAGAGGCTGTCTTTTCTCCATTGTATATTCTTGCCTCACTTATCAAAGATAAGGTGACCATATGTGCATGAGTTTATCTCTGGGCTTTCTATCCTGTTCCATTGATCTATATTTCTGTTTTGGTGCCAGTACCATACTGTCTTGATTACTGTAGCTTTGTAATATAGTCTGAAGTCAGGGAGCCTGTTTCCTCCAGCTCCATTTTTCTTTCCCAAGATTGCTTTGGCTATTCAGGAACTTTTTTGTTTCCATACAAATTGTGAATTTTTTTGTTCTAGTTTGGTGAAAATTGCCATTGGTAGTTTGATAGGGATTGCATTGAATCTGTATATTGTTTTGGGTAGTAGAGTCATTTTCACAATGTTTATGCTTCAAATTCAAGAATATGGTATATCTCTTCAACTATTTGTATCATCTTTCATTTATTTCATCAGTCTTATAATTTTCTGCATAAAGGTCTTTTATATCCTTAAGTAGGTTTATTTGTAGGTATTTTATTCTTTTTGTTACAAAGGTAAATGGGAGTGTTTTCTTAGTTTCATTTTCAGATTTTTCATCTTGTAAGAGATTTCTGTGCATTAATTTTGAATCCTGCTACTTTACCAAATTCATTTATTAGCTCTAGTAGTTTTCTGGTAGCATCTTTAGGATTCTCTATGTATAGTATCATGTCATCTGCAAACAGTGACAGCTTTACTTCTTCTTTTCAGATTTGGATTCCTTTTATTTGTTTTTATTCTCTGATTGCTGTGGCTAAAACTTCCAAAACTATGTTGAACAATAGCGTTGAGAATGGGCAACCTTGTCTTGTTCCTGATCTTAGTAGAAATGGTTCCAGGTTTTCACCATTGAGGACGATGTTGGCTATTGGTTTGTCATATATGGCCTTTATTATGTTGAGGTAAGTTCCCTCACCTACTTTCTGGAGGGTTTTTATCATAAATGGTGTTGAATTTTGTCAAAAGCTTTCTCTGCATCTATTGAAATTATATGGTTTTCTTCCTTCAATTTGTTAATATGGTTCATCACATTGATTGATGTGCGTATATTGAAGAATCCTTGCATTACTGGGATAAACCCCACTTGATCATGGTGTATGATCCTTTTAATGTGCTGTTGGATTCTGTTTGCTAGTATTTTGTTGAGGATTTTTACATCTATGTTCATCAATGATATTGGCCTGTCATTTTCTTTCTTTGTGACATCTTTGTCTGGTTTTGGTATCAGGGTGATGGTGGCCTCATAGAACGAGTTTGGGAGTGTTCCTCCCTCTGCTATATTTTGGAAACGTTTTAGAAGGATAGGTGTTACCTCTTCTCTAAATGTTTGATAGAATTTTCCTGTGAAGCCATCTGGTCCTGGGCTTTTGTTTAGTGGAAGATTTTTAATCACAGTTTCAATTTCAATGCTTTTGATTGGTCTGTTCATATTTTCTATTTCTTCCTGGTTCAGTCTCAGAAGGTTGTGTGTTTTTAAGAATTTGTCCATTTCTTCCAGGTTGTCAATTTTATAGGCATGTAGCTGCTTGTCATGATCCTTTGTATTTCTGCAGTGTCAGTTATTACTTCTTTTTCATTTCTAATTCTATTGATTTGAGTCATCCCTCTGTGTTTTTTGATGAGTCTTGCTAATGGTTTATCAATTTTGTTTATCTTCTCAAAGAGCCAGCTTTTAATTTTCTTGATTTTTGCTCTCATTTCCTTCATTTCTTTTTCATTTATTTCTGATCTGATCTTTATGATTTCTTTCCTTTTGCTAACTTTGGGTTTTTGTTGTTGTTGTTGTTGTTCTTCTTCTTTCTCTAATTGTTTTAAGTGCAAGGTTAGGTTGTTTATTTGAGATGTTTCTTCTTTCTTAAGGTAGGATTGCATTGCTATAAACTTCCCTCTTAGAACTGCTTTTGCTGCATCCCATAGGTTTTGGGTCATTGTGTTTTCATTGTCATTTGTTTCTAGATATTTTTTGATTTCCTTTTTGATTTCTTCAGTGATCTCTTGGTTATTAAGTAGTGTATTGCTTAGCCTCCATGTGTTTGTACTTTTTACAGTTTCTTTTCCTGTAATGGATATCTAGCTCATAGGATTGTCGTCATAAAAGATACTTGATACAATTTCAATTTTCTTAAATTTACCAAGACTTGATTTGTGACCCAAGATATAATCTATCCTGAATCACATTTATTTTAATTTCTAATACTTAAAAGACATTAAACTTCTAGGGTATAGGAGTAATGGGTTAGTAGACTCAGTTAACTATTAGAAGAATGGCCCTAGAAGAAGCCTCTAAAACCTCTAAATGGGTGTGTTGACAAAAGCTGCTATTTTTTAACCATGTGTATATATTGCATGTATAAATTTATGTTTATGGTGCAGGCATTAATGTATATGTTACATTTGTGAAAGTATGTATATATTGTATGTATGTATATTCTTTTAAAAAGTGAATTCTCTACCTCCATGTAAATTGGTGATCATTGGTACTCAGGATTCTGTGTAATGCCTGTTTTGTCCCAACCTGGCCTGCTCTCTGTGAGCTGGCCTCCATCACTGCTGGTAGGTAACTATGTGATGTATAACTTGCAAGCAGCCCTGCTGTTTGTTATTGGCAATTAATCTCTCTGGTGCCTTTCTTCCATTCAGACTAAGCCTTTATGTTCTAAATCCATCTATTCTAACGCTCTCCACTTGTGCTGTGTAGAAAAGACTCAGACTGGCAGATTATCGCAGGGCAGTTAAGCATGTAATTGCTCAAATGAGTTAAAATCCCTTCAAATATCTGTCTTTGTACCTCATCACACCACTTCACGGACTCAAATATTTGACAATTGATGAAGATAAACTAAAGGGGCCTTCATTAGCTACCAACCACCGTGACAAGCTTCTTTCAGCGAAATGCTGGTGAATTTTGGAACTTATTATCTCCTTAAAAACTGCAGGAAAGCAGGAAAGTACTTCAGTGAACTTTAGAATAGAGAAAACTATAAGCTTTCCATGGAAGCACGGTCACAAAGAAAACCTGTGGTTTGCTAATCTAAGGCTGCACTTGTTAAAAATGTGGGGTAAGACGGGTAGGTGCACTTATCCAATGAAAGAAGGAAAACATTATCACATTCTCATAGGCATCATCATTAATGACCGTGTGTTAAATTTAGAGGTAATTACAGAAATGGAGGGTGGGTGGCAGAAATCCAGAGCTGAACAGAGTCAGATCTTAGTGTGGGGTTGCCTGGCTGCCAGGAGCGGTAGCCTGCTGCTCAAGGATGAATTCAGGTGCTGTGCTGTGTGTCTCGGAAAATGCAGGGAACTTTGCTCTGGCATAAACCTCAGCAAATCCTCTGACTTTCGGGGCCCTTACTGCTCTGTATTAAGCTGTTCAGACCTGATGCCAAGGAAAACAGGTGCTAACATGACCAGCAGGCATTAGGGTAGAGTAGATGCTGGACTTGAAGTGTGATGGTCTTGCATCTTACTGTTGTGAGATGTAGGGCAAGTCATACCTTCAATTTCCCTATGTATAAGCTTATGAATTCATATTGCATATGATTTTTCTGTGAGGATTAAATAAGGGAATGTTTGGTACATATATCGGTCATTATAAAATGGGGATAGCTAGAATTTTGCACCATATATTTCATAGTTAATGGGAACCTGCAAACTCTCTTCCTTAGATAATAAAAATAATTGAAAAAAAAATCAATACTCCAAAACAATAAACATGGAAAAATGGTAGAAATGTATGAAACATTACATTTTCTTTTTTTAAGATTGCTTTTTACTAGCTTAGTGTGGCTGATCTATCCTGATCACTGTAGTGGAATGAATGTCCTTGGTTTCCAAGCAGTGCCTGTGTAGCACAGACTCACCCAACCAGACTCACCTTGGTCACACTAGCCCTAGCCAGGAATTACTCTCCTGGATGATTAAACAATGTGACTAATTAAGAAACAATGGTGAGTGAAGATCTTTGAAAGAGTCATAACTTTATTGGAATTCTTCTAGTGTTCTGTTTTTGAATAGGATGTTGGCTTTTGTTTAGACATAATAGCTCTGATTAAACATTAAAGAAAGATGTTCAAAGAACTTTTATAGAGGAGAGGTACATTGAAAGACAAATTGTATAATTGTTCTGTTGCCAAATGTGTGTGTGGGTGGGTATGCACATACATACATATATACATACAAACACATACATATATACATACACACACATACATATACATTAGGGCTGTACAAAAGTTCAACCATAGTTCTGATATTCTGTCCATACTGACAACTCATTTATGTTTGACCTTGGCCTTTGGAAGGCTGAGGCTTTTGGAATGGTTATTTTCTGGCCTTAGTGTATAATTAATGATCAAATAGATTATTACCATATTTAATATGTGTAAGTAATACAATCTAAATAATAAAAACAAGATATATATATATATATATATATATATATTTTTTTTTTTTTTTTTTTTTTTTTTTTGTGGTATGCGGGCCTCTCACTGCTGTGGCCTCTCCCGTTGCGGAGCACAGGCTCCGGACGCGCAGGCCTAGCGGCCATGGCTCACGGGCTTAGTTGCTTCGCGGCATGTGGGATCTTCCCGGACCAGGGCACGAACCCGTGACCCCTGCATCGGCAGGCGGATTCTCAAGCACTGCGCCACCAGGGAAGCCCAAGGTATATATTTTTAACATACTATTTTGTCTTATTCTATTTTTGTAAAGATTAGTGATCTGCATGCAATTCTAAGCAAACATGCTTTATTTTTAATTTTATATTTTATTTTATATTTAATGGTGAAATGCTAACAGTCACATACAAGATAGTAAGATTTGAATGGTGCAATAATCAAATATTTTAAAAGATGTTATTTTTATATGCAAAAAAATTGAGTTTGCAATTTTTAATAAAGTAGATTGATAGTGGATATAAATATAAAGTGAGTAGATTATGTAAGTAAATTAGAATATTTGGGGGCCAAAAATAATACAATTTTAATGAAAACAGAAATAATAATAAGGATAAGATCATGTCATGATTCCAGACTTCATAGAATTATTTTGGGCTAGAATTCATAACATTAAACACAGTAACCTTTAGGAACTATACTTATGTTTAGCTATTTAATTCCATTTAGGCCAAGTCTTCCAAGTAAAAGTGTATTTAGATAATTTTTCACATCTTGGAATGAATTAAAAGCAGAATGTCCACTTTGCCAACTCCAAATTTCTCAGGAAAAAAAGCTTCAAAATCAAGTACAGTACTATCCACAATTAATCAACTTCATCTCAGACATAAAATGAACATAAGATCTAAAAGAAAAAAGAAATCAAGATGCTGCCCCAGGTACCTCTAATGACCACAGGTACAAGAGCCTGCTTGGTATTGCTAATGTGCAGTGTAGTGACAAGTATGATCTGGCTGCTGACTGTCCTGAGAAATGACTGCTCTTTCACCTTAATGTCATACTTGAAATTTGAATCCAGCAGTTTTTAATAACAGAATTAATATAAACATTTTAAAATAAATTTGCATAATTATTCTGCAACCTGAAAGTATATTATCATTTGGTGTCATATAGCATCAGTCTTGACTTGAGCCATTCTATATACTAACTATATATATATATATATATATATATATATATATGTATGTGTGTGTGTATATATATATATATAATGTATATAATAAATATATATAGTATATATAACTATATACATATAATAATGCCATGGAATGTTCATGTATTCCTTTTTTTTTTTAAACCAAGTTTTATTCCTTTAGTTTAATCAGGAAAGTATCAGAATTTTTAAATTGTTTCTTTGGATATTTATTTAGGTTTTTATACCTTTTTGTTTGTTTGTTTTGTGGTACACAGGCCTCTCACTGTTGTAACCTCTCCCGTTGCGGAGAACAGGCTCCAGACGCACAGGCTTAGCGGCCATGGCTCACAGGCCCAGCCGCTCCACAGCATGTGGGATCTTCCTGGACTGGTGCACGAACCCATGTCCCCTGCATTGGCAGGTGGATTCTCAACCACTGCACCACCAGGGAAGTCCTTTATATCATTTTTATCCCTTGATCTGTTAATATACTCCTAAGGTCTATACTCCTGACTTAACTGCTAGGCATGACTCTTTAAAAAATTCTGTTATTACATTTTTGATTTGTACTGTTTTTATCATGATTTGTGAGATTGGTCCTTAATTTGCTTTTCTCTGCTGGCTTGTCAGTTATTTGAATCAAGGCTATTCTAGATTCAGAAAAAGATATTGGCACTCTCCTTTACTAGGTCTGGAAGAGTGTAAAAAGTCCTCATTTTAAGGAAAGTGTGTTACAAAAGAACAATATGTAAAAGGAAAAAAATTAATAAACTGAACTTCATCAACATTAAAAACATTTGCTCTGCTAGCAATCCACTTAACAAGATGGAAAGACAAGCTACAGACTTTTAGTAAGTATTTGCAAAACATATACCTCACAATGGACTATTATCTAGAATAGATAAAGAACTCAATATTGGACAATTATAAACAAGCAATCCAGTTAGATAGAATATGGGCAAAATATATAGACATATTTTACCACCACAGAGGTTATATAGATGACAAATGAGCAAATGAAAAGATGTTTATCATTATTAGGAAAATACAAATTAAAACCATGAGATATCTATCACTACACTTCTATTGAATGGTTAAAATGAAAAATAGTGACACACAAAATGCTTGCAAGAATACGGAGAAACTGGATCACTAATAGGTGGCAGAAATATAAAATGGTATGGCTACTCTGGAAAACACTTTGACACTTTCTTAAAAATCTGAACATGCAGTTACCATGTGACCCAGCAATTGCATTCTAGGCATTTATTCCAGAGGGGGGAAAAATTATCAAAAAGAAACCTGTATATAAATGTTTATAGTAATTTCGTTCATAATACCCCAAGTTTGAACAACCCAACAGGCAAATATTTCAATAAACTGTGGTAAACTCATAACATAGAATACTACTTACCAATCAAAGGAACATACTAGTGATTCACAAACAACCTGGATGAATCTCTAGAGAATTATACTACAGGAAAAAAAGCCAGTCCCCAAAGGTATGGTCCCATTTATATAACATTCTTGAAATAACCAAATAATAGAAAGGGAGAAGAGACTAGTGGTTTCGGGGTTTGGGAGGGGTTTGGTACAGGAGGGAAGTGGATGTGTCTATAAAAAGGCAACATGAGGAATCTTTGTTGTTACGGATCTGTATCTTGAATGTATCAATGTTGATCTCTTGGCTGTGATATCTATTATTCACAAGTTTTGCAAGATGCTAACAATGGGAGAAACTGTGTACAGAATCCACATAATCTCTCTCCATTATTTCTTACAACAGCATGCAGATCTACAATTATCTCCAAATAAACAGTTTAATTAAATAAAGGATAATTGACTATCTAAAACAAAATTAGTACTGTACTGTATGTAAAATAAAATTCATGACAAAAACAGCACAAGAATGGGAAAGAGGAATTGAAAGTATATTACTGTAAGTTTCTTATGATATAATATTATTTGAAAGTAAACTTTATCAATTAAGTATGCATAGTTAGAGCAACAACTTTAAAAAAAGGTAGTGGTAGAAAAATGCCGTAAAATTTATTAAATAAAAATAAGGCTGAAATAAAGAGGGGAAAAAAGGAATGACTAACAAGTAAACAGGCAGAAAAGAAAAATAATTAGGTAGATTTAAAAGTATCCATTTTATTAATTACATTAAATATAAATGGTTTAGACATCCCAATTAAAAGGAAGAAGTTATCACATTGTATAAAGAAGCAAGACACAACTCTATGTTATCAATAGAGAAACCCACCTCAAATATAAAGACATAGGCTAAAAGTAAAAGTCTGGGGAAATATAGTATATAAACCCTAATCAAAAGAAGTGGCAATGTTAATATAAGACAAAACAGATTTCATATAAGGGAATATTGTAAGAGATAAAGGAGGAATTGACATAATAATAATGAGATCAATTCATCAAGAAGACATAAAAATTCTAAAAATTTTGACAACAAACCTCCAAAATACATGCAACAAAATCTGATAGAACTGAAAGGAGAAATATACTATATTCTGGACCTTAAAACAATCTTTGAAAATCTAAAGTAATTGAAATCATAAAAAGCATTTTTTTTCTGACCACAATATAATTAAACTAAAAATCTATAATAGAATGATGTCTGCAAAATCTCCAAATAATTGAAAATTAGCAAGGACAAATAGAAAATATTGTGGCTGATAGGGAAAGCACAAAATCAACAATAAGGAAACAAGCAACTAAGTTATAAAATGAAAAAAAAAATATTTGAACAGACCCCTTATCAAATAAGATATACAGATGTAAACATAGGGAAAGATGATTAACATCTTTTGTCATTAAGGAATTACATATTTTAAAAAATCATGAGATACCATCACACACCTATAAGAATGGTTCAAACCTAAAACACCAGCAATACCAAATTCTGGTGAGGATGTGGAGCAAAAAGAACACTTCAATTATTGATAGCAGGAGTGCGGATGGTTTAGCCACTTTAGAAAACCGTTTAGCAGCTTCTTACAAAACTAAACATACTCTTACCACATGATTCATCAATCGTGCCCTTTGGTATTCATCCAAATGAGTTGAAAATTTGTGTCCACAGAAAAGCCTGCACACAGAAGTTTATAGAAAATGTGTTCATAATTTCCAAAACTTGAAAGCCACCAAGATGTCCTTCATTGGTGAATGGATAAAAAAAACTGTGGTACATTCATATAATGGAATATTAGTTAGTGATAAAAATAAATGAATTATCAAGTCATGAAAAGACATGGAGGAACCTTAAATCCATATTGCTAAAACTGAAGACTATATTACGAAGGTACAATAATTGAAACAGTGTGGTACTGGCACAGAAGAGGTAAGGATATACAATAGGGAAAAATACTTCAATAAGTGGTATTGGGAAACCTGGACATCTACATGTGAAAGAATGAAATGAACGTTTTCTCACACTACATACACAAATAAACTCAAAATGGATTAAAGACTTAAGTATAAGGCCTTCATAGATATTTTCCAAAGAAGACATACACATGCCAAACAAGCACGTGAAAAGATGCTTAACATCACTAATCATCAGGGAAACGCAAATCCAAACGGAAATAAGATATTACCCCACATTTGTCAGAATGGCTATTGTCAAAAGACAAGAAATAACAAGTGTTCATGAGGACGTGGAAAAAAGAGACCCTTACTACACTGTTGGTGGGAATGTAAATAGTGTTGTCCATTATGGACAATAGTATGGGGGTTCCTCAAAAAATTAAACATAGAACTACCATATGATCCAACATTTCCTGGGTATAGATCTGAAAAAAAAAAAAAAAAAAAACCCACTAATTTGATAAGACATATACACCCCAATGTTCACAGCAGCACTATTTGCAGTAACCAAGGTATGGAAGCAACCTAAGTGTCCATCAACAGATGAGTGGATAAAGAAGATGTGGTGTATATATATATATATACACACACAATGAAAAAGAGTCATCTTTTCAAAAAAGGTGTTAAAACGCTGGTTATCTGTGTGTAGATATAAGAACTTTTACTCAGACCTCATACTGTATATGAAAAATCAGCCCTAATCAAAATGGATCATATCCTCAAATATAAAACTTAAAACTATAAAACCTGAGGTACAAATATGGAAGAAAATTTTTGTAATTGTTAGACAAAATTCTTAAATGTAACAACAAAAACACAAATAATAGAAAAATGATATATTCCACTTTATTAAGTTAAAAACTTTTCTTTGAAATACACTGTTATGAATATGGAAAGACAAGCCCCACACTTGGAAAAATATGTTTGCAAATACCTATCTGATAAGAGACTTTTATCCAGATGATATAAAGAACTCCTAAAATTCAATAAAAAGAAAAAAAAATCTCTAATGAGAATTTGATGAAAGACTTAATTGGACATGTCACTGGTGCCTTCTCTTCACCAAAGAGATATGGATGACATATATGCATAAAAAGTTGTTCAACACCACTAGTCATCAAAAAACAAATAAAAGCATTCTGAGATACCACTGCACATCTATGAGAATGATTAAAATTAAAACAAACAACAGCAACAAAAATTCTGATAATCCCAAGTGTCAGCAAGGAGCTGAATAATGCACTCTCATAAATGCTTGATATATGCATTATTGCAATGCAACATTGTAAGAAACTGCCTTTTCCACCATCATTGCTTTCTACTAGTAATGATGGTAGAAAAGACAGAGTACCTTAGAAAGTTAAACATATGATTAGCATTTTCACTCCTGAGATTTACCATAGAGCACATGACAGCATATGTCGCTACAACTACATATATATTTGAAGGGTTATGGCAAATTTATTAATAGTCACCAAATCTAGAAACAGCCTAGATATCCATTAACCAGTGACCAGATAAATTTTGGTACATAAATACAGACCATGGAATACTATTCAGGGATAAAAAGGAAACCAGAAATGAATGATACAC
The DNA here is from genome assembly GCF_026419965.1 of Kogia breviceps. Taxonomy (NCBI): domain Eukaryota; kingdom Metazoa; phylum Chordata; class Mammalia; order Artiodactyla; family Physeteridae; genus Kogia; species Kogia breviceps. Next base: position 116,270,172 of record NC_081312.1, on the reverse strand, counting down.
ATGCAATGAAATGGATCAATCTCAAAAACACTCTGAGAAGTCAAAAATCAGACCAAGAAGTCAAAGTGGCAGCCACAAAATCCATCGTTCATATCTCTTTCAGGAGAATCTGTTCAGGGGATCATACTTGACAGCTCGTGTAGTTGTCTTCGATTTAACCTCACATGCCTGCTTGTTACTTGAGAAAAACATTTAAAATTTACTTTGGAGTAAATTAATAAAACTAATGGAGATTTATAATCCTGCTATTAGAAATGGAATATTCTATAAAGAAACAACTTGTGACTATTTCCCTCTACTCAGAGTAATTTGACCTTTTAGCCTCTTACTGAAGTTAATCACACTTGATCTCTTGAGTAAAAATGTTTTTAACATGGAACAATACTCCACTGAGATTTAACAAATCCTATTTTAATTGTAATTGATTTATACTAAAAGATAAAATGAGTTAATTAGGGCATGCTATTAGAATTATAGGCAAGGGAATACATTTGATACAACTAGCAGTAAGTGAGTATGAGTTCAAAGATTATTTTAAAGTCTGAAACAAAATAAATTTGAAATCCTAAAATTATTCTCCTAAAAAAAAAAAAAAACTTAGGTCTACAGGGATTTTTTAATTCTTTTACAAAATATTTTTTTATATCCAGAATATATAAAATAATTTTCTATAAAAAACAATACAGGATGGAGGAGGAACCAAGATGGCAGAGTAGAAGGATGTGCTCTCACTCCCTCTTGTGAGAACACCAGGTTCACAGCTAGTTGCTGGACAATCATTGACAAGAAGACACTGGAACTCACCAAAAAACGTACCACACATCCAAAGACAAAGGAGAAGCCACAATCAGACAGTAGGAGGGGAGCAATCACAGTAAAATCAAATCCCATAACTGCTGGGTGGGTGACTCACAGACTGGAGAACACTTATAACACAGATGTCCAACCACTGGAGTGAAGGTTCTGAGCCCCACGCCAGGCTTCCCAACCTGGGGGTCTGACAATGGGACGAGGAATTCCTAGAGAATCAGACTTTGAAGCCAAGTGAGATTTGATTGTAGGACTTCGACAGGACTGGGGGAAAGAGAGACTCCACTCTTGGAGGGCACACACAAAGTAGTGTGAACATCAGGACCCAGGGGAAGGAGCAGTGACCCCAGGGGAGACTGAACCGGATCTAACTGCTAGTGTTGGAGGGCCTCCTACAGAGGCAGGTGGTGGCTGTGGCTCACTGTGGGGACAAGGACACTGGCAGCAGAAGTTCTGGGAAGTATTCCTTGGCATGAGCACTCGCAGAGTCTGTCATTAGCCACACCAAAGAGCCCAGGTAGACTCCAGTGTTGGGTTGCCTCAGGGCAAACAACTAACAAGGAGGGAACCAAGCCCCACCCATCAGCAGTTAAGCAGATTACAGTTTTACTGAGCTCTGCCCACTAGAGCAACAGTCAGTTCTACCCACCACCAGTCCCTCCCAACAGGAAACTTACACAAGCCTCTTAGATAGCCTCATCCACCAGAGGGCAGACAGCAGAAGCAAGAAGAACTATAATCCTGAAGCCTCTGGAACAAAAACCACACTCATAGAAAGATAGACAAGAGGAAAAGCCAGAGGTCTATGTACCAGATGAAGGAACAAGATAAAACCCCAGAAAAACAACTAAATGAAGTGGAGATAGGCAACCTTCCAGAAAAAGAATTCAGAATAATGATAGTGAAGATGATCCAGGACCTCAGAAAAAGAATAGAGGCAAAGATCGAGAAGATACAAGAAATGTTTAACAAAGACCTAGAGGAATTAAAGAACAAACAAACAGCGATGAACAATACAAAGACTGAAATGAAAGGAATCAATAGCACAATAACTGAGACAGAAGAACGGATAAGTGACCTGAAAGACAGAATGGTGGAATTCACAGCTGTGGAACAGAATAAAGAAAAAAGAATGAAAAGAAATGAAGACAGCCTAAGAGACTTCTGGGACAACATTAAATGCAACAACATTCGCATTATAGGGGTGTCAGAAGGAGAAGAGAGAGAGAAAAGTCTAGAGAAAATAGTTGAAAACTTCCCTAACATGGGAAAGGAAATAGCCACCTAAGTCCAGGAAGCACAGAGAGACTCATACAGGATAAACCCAAGGAGAAACACGCTGCGACACATAGTAATCAAACTGGCAAAAAATAAGACAAAGAAAAATTATTGAAAGCAGCAAGGTAAAAATGACAAATAACATACAAGGGAACTCCCATAAGGTTAACAGCTGATTTCTCAGCAGAAACTCTACAAGCCAGAAAAGAGTGGCATGATATACTTAAAGTGATGAAAGGGGAGAACCTACAACCAAGATTACTCTACATGGTAAGGATCTCATTCAGATTCGATGGAGAAAGCAAAAGCTTTACAGACAAGAAAAAGCTGTGGGAATTCAGCACGACCAAACTAGCTCTACAACAAATGCTAAGGGAACTTCTCTAAGTGGGAAACACAAGAGAAGAAAAGGACCTACAAAAACAAACCCAAAACAATTAAGAAAATGGTCATAGGAACATACATATCGATAATTACCTTAAACGTGAATTGATTAAATTCTCCAACCAAAAGACACAGGCTCACTAAATGGATACAAAAACAAGACCCATATATATGCTCTGTACAAGAGACCCACTTCAGACCTAGGGACACATACAACTGAAAGTGAGGGGATGGAAAAATATATTCCATGCAAATGGAAATCAAAGGAAAGCTGGAGTGGTAATACTCATATCATATAAAATAGACTTTAAAATAAAGAATGTTACAAGAGACAAGGAAGGACACTACAGAATGATCAAGGGATGAATCCAAGAAGAAGATATAAAAATTATAAATATAAATGCACACAGCATAGGAGCACCACAATACATAAAGCAACTGCTAACAACTTAAAAAGAGAAAATCAACAGTAACACTATAATAGTGGGGGACTTTAACACCTCACTTACACCAATGGACAGATCATCTAAAATGAAAGTAAGTGAGGAAACAGAAGCTTTAAATGACACAACAGACCAGATAGATTTATTTGATATTTATAGGACATTCCATCCAAAAACAGCAGATTACACTTTCTTCTCAAGTGTGCACGGAACATTCTCCAGGATAGATCACATCTTGGGTCACAAATCAAGCCTCAGTAAATTAAAACAATTGAAATCATATCAAGTGACTTTTCTGACCACAACGCTATGAGATTAGAAATGAAGTACAAGGAAAAAAAAGTGAAAAACACAAACACATGGAGGCTAAACAATACGTTACTAAATAACCAAGAGATCACTGAAGAAATCAAAGAGGAAATCAAAAAATACCTAAAGACAAATGACAATGAAAACAGGATGATCCAAAAACTATGGGATGCAGCAAAAGCAGTTCTAAGAGGGAAGTTTATAGCTATACAAGCGTACCTCAAGAAACAAGAAAAATCTCAAATAAATAATCTAACCTTACACCTAAAGGAACTAGAGAAAGAAGAACAAACAAAACCCAAAGTTAGCAGAAGGAAAGTAATCATAAAGATCAGAGCAGAAATAAATGAAAAAGAAATGAAAGAAACAATATCAAAGATCAATAAAACTAAAAGCTGGTTCTCTGAGAAGATAAGCAAAATTGATAAACCATTAGCCAGAACTATCAAGAAAAAGAGGGACAGCACTCAAATCAATAAAATTAAAAATGAAAAAGAAGTTACAACAGACACCACAGAAATACAAAGCCTCCTAAGAGACTACTACAAGAAATTCTATGCCAATAAAATGGAGAACCTGGAAGAAATGGATAAATTCTTAGAAAGGTATAACCTTCCACGACTTAACCAGGAAGAAATAGAAAATATGAACAGGTCAATCACAAGTAAAGAAATTGAAACTGATTAAAAATCTTCCAACAAACAAAAGACCAGGACCAGATGGCTTCAAATGTGAATTCTATCAAACATTTAGAGAAGAGCTAACACCCATCCTTCTCAAACTCTTCCAAAAAATTGCTGAGGAAGAAAAACTCCCAAACTCATTCTATGAGGCCACCATCACCCGGATACCAAAACCAGACAAAGATACTACAAAAAAAGAAAAGTACAGACCTATATCACTGATGAATATAGATGCAAAAATCCTCAACAAAATACTAGGAAACAGAATCCAACAACAAATTAAAAGGATCATACAACATGATCAAGTAGGATTTATCCTAGGTATGCAAGGATTCTTCAATATATGCAAATCAATCAGTGTGACACAACATATTAACAAATTGAAGAATATAAACCATATGAACATCTAAATAGATGCAGCAAAACTTCTGACAAAATTCAACACCCATTTATGATAAAAACTCTCCAGAAAGGGGACATAGAGGTAACCTGCCTCAACATAATAAAGGCCATATATGACAAACCCACAGCCAACATTGTTCTCAATGGTGAAAAACTGAAACCATCTCCACTAAGATCAGGAACAAAACAAAACTGCCCACTCTCACCACTCTTATTCAACATAATTTTGGAAGTTTTAGCCACAGCAAGCAGAGAAGAAAAAGAAATAAAAGGAATCCAAATCAGAAAAGAAGAAGTAAAACTGTCACTGTTTGCAGATGACATGATACTATACATAGAAAATCCTAAAACTTCCACCAGAAAACTACTAGAGCTAATCAATGAATTTGGTAAAGTTGCAGGATACAAAATTAATGAACACAAATCTCTTGCATTCCTATAAACTAATGATGAAAAATCTGAAAGAGAAATTAAAGAAACACTCCCATTTACCATTGCAACAAAAAGAATAAAATACCTAGGAATAAACCTACCTAGGGAGACAAAAGACCTATATGCAGAAAACTGTAAGACACTGATGAAAAAAATTAAAGATGATACCAACAGATGGAGAGATATACCATGTTCTTGGATTGGAAGAATCAATATTGTGAAAATGACTATACTACCCAAAGCAATCTACAAATTCAATGCAATCCCTATCGAATTACCAATCGCATATTTTATGGGGCTAGAACAAAAAATCTTAAAATTTGTATGGAGACACAAAAGACCCTGAATAGCCAAAGCAGTTTTGAAGGAAAAATATCAGACCAGGAGGAATCAGACTCCCTGACTCCCTGACTTCAGACTATACTACAAAGCTACAGTAATCAAGACAATATGGTACTGGCACAGAAACAGAAACATAGATAAATGGAACAAGATAGAAAGCCCAGAGATAAACCCACACACCTATGGTCAACTAATCTATGACAAAGGAGGCAAGGATATACAATGGAGAAAAGACAGTCTCTTCAACAAGTGGTTCTGGAAAAACTGGACAGCTACATGTAAAATAATGAAATTGGAACACTCCCTAACACCATACACAAAAATAAACTCAAAATGGAGTGGAGATATAAATGTAAGATCAGACACTATAAAACTCTTAGAGGAAAACATAGGAAGAACACTCTGAAATAAATCACAGCAAGATCTTTTTTGATCTACCTCCTACAGTAATAGAAATAAAAACAAAAATAAACAAACGGGACCTAATGAAACTTCAAAGCTTTTACACAGCAAAGGAAACCATAAACAAGATGAAAAGGCAGCCCTGAGAATGGGAGAAAATATTTGCAAAACGAATCATCGGACAAAGGATTAATCTCCAAAATATATAAACAGCTCCTGCAGCTCAGTATTAAAGAAACAAACAACCCAATCCAAAAATGGTCAGAAAACCTAAATAGACATTTCTCCAAAGAAGACATACAGATGGCCAAGAAGCACATGAAAAGCTGCTCAACATCATTAATTATTAGAAAAATGCAAATCAAAACTACAGTGAGGTATCACCTCACACCAGTTAGAATGGGCAGCATCAGGAAATCTACAACCAATGAGTGCTGGAGAGGGTGTGGATAAAAGGGAACCCTCTTGCACTGTTGGTGGGAATGTAAATTGATACAGCCCATATGAAGAACACTATGGAGGTTCCTTAAAAAACTTATAATAGAAATACCATATGATCCAGCAATCCCACTACTGGGCATATACCCAGAGAAAACCATAATTCAAAAAGACAAATGCACCCCAATGTTCACTGCAGCACTATTTACAATAGCCAGGTCATGGAAGTAACCTAAATGCCCATCGACAGACAAATGGATAAAGAAGTTGTGATACATATATACAATGGAATATTACTCAGCCATAAAAAGGAATGAAATTGGGTAATTTTGGGGGATGTGAATGGATCTAGAGACTGTCATATGGAGTGAAGTAAGTCAGAAAGAGAAAAACAAATATTGTTTATTAACGTATATATGTGGAACCTAGAAATATGGTACAGATGAACCAGTTTTCAGGGAAGAAGTTGATACACAGATGTAGAGAACAAACATATGTACACCAAGGGGTGAAATATGCAGGGGGTGGGGATGGTTGTGTGATGAATTGGGCAATTGGGATTGACATGTATACACTGATGTTTATAAAATTGATGACTAATAAGAACCTGCTGTATAGAAAAATAAATAAAATTAAATTAAAAAGTTAAAAAAAGATAATCAATGATTAATCTTTTAGTATAAATATTTTAAAAAAGAAAAAAGCAATACATTACCACCTATTTGATCAAGACAAACCATGTGTTCCATTAACACAAGCAATTCTGCCTTTGTTTAAACTACTAATGCCTTTGCATATATGAGAGATTGTTTACTAAAAATTGCTACCCAGGTATGACAGGAGAGTGCCTCTGTATCTGTTGTTATCTTTATTTCTTGGGGTTTTTACTCTTCATATATCCCATAACTGTTTCCTATGAACTCTTTTTATACCCCGAGGACCATGCACTGCCAGGAATGGAGTAAGTAAGGGCTTCATCAAGGTAGAAACATTTCGTATAGCAATCTGGACTAAATCACTTCTTGCTTTTCCCTCAGAGGCATAATAAACCCTCTGTGATAAATAAGAGAGTGTTATTAGAAATACAATCCCTGAAAAGTGGTAATATAGAAGAACCAGTTGGGGATATTGTTTATAAAAATAATTGTGTAGATAAACATTAATAGGTTGAATAACAAAATAGACACAATAAAAAAATCAGTTAGAGATCTGGATGACTTGGTCAATGATGTCTCCCAAAGTGCATCAGAGATGACTATATGGAGAAAAGAGAAATGTTGAGAGAAAATGAGGCTAGAAGTAGAAGTGACAGCAAAGAAAGGATGAGAAGGAGGAAATATTTTAAAATAATGAGGAAGATTTAACTAGAGATATAGACATCAGATTTAACATGTTTATATCTGGAGATGTGAGAGTGAAATTTAATGACTTCAAAGGCAGAGAAAATTGTAAAGTCATCCAGAGAGAGAAAAGTGTCTATAAAGGAACACAGAATAGGTTGGTATCAGATATCTCAACAGCTATCCTGGAAGCAAGAGCACAAGAGAGTGATACAAAAGATTGAAACTCTAAATTTGAAATTCAGTTTTTACATCCATTTGTAACATTTAAATGTGAAGATGAAATGAACATATTTTAAGAAATAAAGGATTTTACAAACTTTGCCATATATTAAATCTCTTTGTAAGAATTCTTGAGGATGTAGTTTGTAAGAAAAGACATTCAGGGAAAAGAGTCGACACTTGGAAAAATAGAGCCAAAGGTTGTAATAAATTATACCCTTGTCTAAAAAAATAAAAGAAGCAGGGCTTCCCTGGTGGTGCAGTGGTTGAGAGTCCACCTGCCGATGCAGGGGACATGGGTTCGTGCCCCAGTCCGGGAGGATCCAATATGCCACGGAGCGGCTAGGCCCATGAGCCATGGCCGCTGGGCCTGCACGTCCGGAGCCTGTGCTCTGCGAAGGGAGAGGCCACAACAGTGAGAGGCCCGTGTACCAAAAAAAAAAGTATGTGCTGATAAGATCTAACAAAAGCCTATAAAAAACTTCACATTTGGGCTTCCCTGGTGGCGCAGTGGTTGAGAATCCGCCTGCCTATGCAGGGGACACGGGTTCGTGCCCTGGTCCGGGAAGATCCCACATGCCACGGAGCGACTGGGCCCGTGAGCCATGGCCGCTAGGCCTGCGCGTCCGGAGCCTGTGCTCCGCAACGGGAGAGGCCACAGCAGTGAGAGGCCCGCATACCAAAAAAAAAAAAAAAAAAAAAAAACCTTCACATTTAAGGAAGTTTAGAAATGTTTTCTTAAAAGTGTGAAACAAGACAAAGATTCTCATTCTAATCACTATTTTTTACCTTAGTATTAGAGGTCATAGATGTGAAAGTAAGAACAGAAATAGAAGCTGTATGAAGCATGAAAGTTAAGAAACAAAAATTTCATTTTCCTGTGTATTTACATATAAAATAGAAAAAGAATCAACTGATAAAGTATTGGACTAAATTAATGTTTAACTGGATAACTTGATTCAAGATCTATATATAATAATCAACATTTGTCCATTATCCTAGAAATAAAAAATCAGAAGAAAGTAATGATACTTTTAATAGTAAAATAAAATACTATTTTAAGCACAAAAAAGAGTTTTCACAAGCAATCTAGGAGCTAATTATAAAAATAATGCACAAAACTTTCATGGAGAGCAATTTAAAACTTCATTAAAAGAGATGGAGAAATCACCATATAAATGGAAATATTATTATGTTCTAGAGGAGATGGAAATATTGTAAAGGTGTTAATTTTTCTAAAATTAACCCCTAAATTCAACACAGCCCAGAAAGGAGTTTTTGGAAATCTTTAACATTTATATAAGATTTGTATAAAATGAAAATATAAGAAAAGTTTGGAAAAAAGTAAACAAGTACGTGAGCTCACATTCAGGATAGAGTTAACTATACTGTGTATTATAGGATAGTACAAAGCTACAGTAATTAAAGTGTAAAAAGAATGGAGGTGGACAAAAATGCATAGTGGAACAGTTTAGTGTAGAAACAAATCCATGCACATAGGAATTTGATACATGATAGAGTTGTCAGTTTACACAAATCAGTGACATCAGTGAGGGAAATGGAGTACTTTATAAATGGTGCTGGGAAAAATCAATTTATTATAGAGAACTACTTTACACCATATACAGAAATTAATTCCAGATAGATTTAAAGCCTAAAAGTGAAAGTTGAGGTTATATGATTGATAGAAAGAAATATAGGAAAATACTTTATTACACCATCTTTTAAATAAGATTCAAACAAAATATAAGCCATAAAGGGAAAATTAATGGATTAGGCTATATCACAATTAAAAACTTTTATTCAATGAAGGCTATCACAGACAAAGGTAAGAGATAAATGAATGGGAATAATACTTTTTATGTCTACATATGTCAAATGATTAATACCTATTATATGTAAGTATAAGTACTTTAACTCATAAAGGAAAAAATGGATCAAGGCTATGAATGGACTCTTTACAGAAATAGAAATCTATCCAAATAATGAGTGTGTGAGGGACATGTCTAAACTTAATAGCAACTAGAGAAATGGACTCCATGTGAATCTGAGATACCATTTCTTGAAAGTGAATATTGTTAAAAGTTGGGTATTCTTGAGTGTTGGTGGAGTCTGGCTAAACAATTCTGCTGGTGGGAATAAAAATCGATGCAGTCATTTTACAGGAAAATCAACAGTATTTAGTTAAGCTGAATGTGGGTATATTGCAAGATTTACTTGTCTCATTTTTGATTATATACTTCTGAGAAATTCTCAAATATTCACAAGGAGACATGTATAGGGATGTTGTCCCAGCATTTATTTTTATAAGGGAAAGAATTAGAAATAATCTAGGTGTTCATTAATAAGAGGAATGTTAAGTAAAATGTGGAATATGCATATGGTGCAATACTGCAGAAAGAATTAAACTGATATGTAACAACATGGACAGATTTCAGTAATTGTACAAGAAAGTAGCAAATAGAACAGAATATATATTATATGATTAGAAGCATGAAAAATCCCATTTCTTCAAGAATATAAATGTAAGATTGGTGGTGTGGAAAGAGATATATATTAAATATATGAGAGATATGCTCACGGGTGATGCTTCATTGGGATAGAGGGTGCTTGAGAGCCAGTTACTTGAGGCAGTTACTGCAGACACCACAGTTATGAACCTAATTATTATTCTTGCTTCCTTTCTGGATTTAAAATCCTTCCATATGACAACTCAGTGTCTTTACCTCCATTCTATGGGCAAAATAGGGAAAAGAGGAGAAGCAGTTTTATAAATATTTATACAGGCATTGAATACACTTAGCAAGTGACCTGACTTTAATTGTCAACTTTCATTTTCTGGAAGGGGCATGCATCCCCATGTGGATAAATGCCATCTAAGCTATTGACTTACCTTTTTTGTATCTTTTGACTTCCTTCTTAACTTATAGATATATATCTTATATATCCAGGACATGATATATATATCCTGGACATGATATATATATCATGTCCAGCACATGAAAATCTTATCTTCTAATTCTTGACAGGTGAAACTCAGCATGATGGTTGGACTATGGGGAGAAAAAAATAACCATTGATTCAGATTAAGATTCTTAAGTGGGAAATGCCTCCAAAATGACTAACTTAAGTGTTTCTTGTCTTTAAAGAAACATTTTTTTAGAAAAATAGAAAACTGTATGTATTGATATTTCAGTTAAAGTAATAAGATTATAGCTACTGCCTGAAAAAGGAAGCTTATTCATATAGTTTCATAAATTTTAGATCTATTATCTACATATAATAAGAGTTAAGCATATCAATTCCGGGTCCTGCAAAAAAACTTAAACCTTTATAGTATTCTTCATGAGGCGAAATCTCATTTTTAACTTTCATGTTCCTATACTTAAGGAATAGAAAGAGGATTCCACTAAATCACTTATTATTTTGTTAAGGATTACTTGGCTCCTTATGCTTTATGGATTTTATTAGAATTGTCTATTCTGGTGCTAATGCTGTTTTCACCTTTTTTGGCACCAACATATGTAAACATGACTCTTGATTTTAGAAATGCACAAAGCATGGAAATGGGAATGGCAGTGTTGTGTTTCTGATTAACAAAGGCACAATCTGACCTTACAATTTAGCACTCATCCAGTTCTATGTTAAATGTAATCATATTACATAGTGTGACTCAATCCCCGAAGTCCTTAGGTCATGACCATTCTCGAGAGTCTTTGGAGCACCATTGTTGTGCCCTCAACAGCACGTTGTTCCCACCCAAACATTCTAAGTGGAGTCATCAACAGTGAGTGTATTTATGGTTTTAGTGGGTTTTGAGATGGAACAACTTGAAAATATCAGTAACAATGAGTTTCATGAAGTTGAACTATTCATGACTCTAAGTACATTTTCCTTAAGTATCTTGAATAAGATTTGCCACAATAATGATGGAATTTTGGATCTTTGACAGATTGAGTGTTGTAACTTTTCTAAGCATACAAAATCTACATTAATTTTTCCTCTCTGCACCTAGCTGATAACACTATTTCACCCCTTTTTCTTCAAAAAATCCAGAAGAGAATAAAGAGAGAAAAGAGTGGGAATTAATATTAGTTGAACATCCTCAATATTTTCAGATGTATTCATGTTATTTTATTTAATTTCAACCAGAAATGTATCACTCACCCTATGTTATGGATGATGAAATCGAAGTGGCAAAGGTCAACAAACGTTTTCAATATCATGCAATCATCAAAAGGTAGACCTGGGATTTGATCTAGTTCTGATTTTCCAAGCCCTGGTGGTGTTACTCCTCCATTCTGAATAAAAAGGTGGAGAAGAAAGAAATAGTTTCTTATACCCTAAAATTTCTAGTGTAAAGAATAAAATATACAGCCTTAGGCTCCACTTTATGTAATGTACCCTTCTCTCCCCTGCTGATGGAAGAACGCAAGGCTTTGGAGAGAAAGTATATCAGGTCCCAGGTGCTGGAATGTCATCATGGTGCTACATTCTCAGGAAGTGCCTTTCTATCTGAAAGGACATTAGAACAGACCCCTGACGCTCAACTCCCTACCTGACAGAGGGCTCACAAGCCTAACTTGTTGCAAATTCTAACAGCTCTGAACAGTTTAAGATCATATAAAATGACTGACAAGGTTGCTATTTTTTGGATAGATCTCATGGAGAAAACAGTATTTTTTATTTATCTCTTGGTTCATAAATTTTTTTCACTCAGAGAAATATCGGGTCAGAATCTCATGTCTTCCTGACATTTCTGACATCACATGAGACCCATACGTTTATGCAAACCAAGTTCCAGGGAATCATAGGTACCTGTACTAGTCTAAGGGATGACAATTATACATTAATTAATTAATGCAATATACAAACAAGATGCCTTGTATATTTGATACTTGATAGATTTTAAACACATTTTTCTCTTTCAAAAATGAAACATGAATATTTCCCACATAAAATAGAAAAAGTTTTATGTAATATATTTTAGACCAATGATTAAAAAAGCAATTAAAAAACAGTGCTTGACATGTACTAAAAATGATAGGAGTTACCATTTATTGAGTGCCTCATATATTCCAGGTACTTCAGATGTATTATCTCATTCCATGAGGTGGGTATTAGCACATCCGTTTTACTGATGACATAACTAAGGCTCCTTCAGTTTGTGTGGCCAGGAGGCAAAGCTGGGAGTTGTCATGTATTCAACAAACATTTTTGAATGCCTAAGGATAGGGATTCAAAAATAGGCATATGAGTATTTGGACACTATGATACATTATGTTTCTGTGTCATAAAGTATTATGTATATGAATGATATGCATGTAATTATGTGTCAAAATATTTTATCCTGTACACTGGGAATATGAAAATGTGGTTCGGATAAATAGTTTACTCAAGAAAATTTGGAGCCCTGTTTTTATTCCCAAATAACAGGTTTATAGTTTTTTTTTTTTATATAAGACTCCCCTATATCTACTCACTCCCTAAGCTCTTTAAATTATTGATATCGCTCTAATACATTCTCCAAATTTCTTTGGCTACTTTAGAATTGACTCCCAGCCCTCCTTCCCTGCTATACCTCCCTTCTTGCCTATTCCACATCCAAGTTATTTTCCCACACCTTCATCTCAAAGCCTCAACTTCCTCAGCCCTAACTACTTGCAACTGCCTTCACTGCATCGGGGTCTCGTTAGACCAAACCTTAAGTTTCCAAACACTTTTCAACTTTTAAATGTTCAATTCAGAGCTTTCCCTTTCTGAGGACATCTTTGTATGTTACTTTTCCTATTATCCTCTACAAATGGGCCTACCCTTCTTTTTAACCAAAAATTAGCAGCCAGGATTTAGTTAAATCAATGCTTCCTATATGCTAGGGACTGATCTGAGCTCTGTACAATCTATCTGATTGTAACTTCACAACGACTCTGTCCTTTCCAGTTCAGAGATGGACAAAGTTGGGTTTTGAACCCAGGTCTCTGTAACTCCAGCTAGACATCTTTCATCAATGTTTTAGTGCCTGGTACCATCTTAATTCACAATCCCATTTCTTATGTATGTGTCTCCCTCCCCACAGTCAGGCACTTCAATTATGATCTTGCTGGCACTGGAGTGCCTTCCTTCTTTGACTTTCCAATGACTACCCTGTTTGTCTTCAGTTCTCAATAAATCTGATTTCTGCCTTTTCCACCTGCAGCTGGTAAACATTGCTGTTAGAATGGTGATTTTCAGATTGCATTTCAAGGCTCTGGCTCTAAAATCAATGTACTGGGTCAGAAGATGCATTCAAAATACCAGAAGAACATAAGTTACATTACATTTAGTAGGGCTGAATGTTCTTTGGGAAAGTTTTGTTATATGCAACAATTTGTCTTATACGTTTGGGAAACATATGCATGGATAGGTGGTAATCTAAAATGTATTTATGCATTTATGGGTAAAAAATAAGTTTAAAAGCAACTTTTGTAGAAAGCTTTGCAATTGAGTTTATGGGTTCCACTGTAACTTTGTAACATCACTCTTCCACTTGACATTTTTTTTTTCATAGCTAGTTGACTAGCTCAATACCTGTCATAAATGGTCCCAGTACTCTTTATTTTCTTCAAATCATATTTGGCCTTCTTACACCTAGCAGGAGGCCTTTCTCCTACCTTATTAAGATATGTCTACTGCTTTTCTGCTGTTTCCTAATTTATTGGTATCTTCTTTCTCCTTGAGTAATTGTATGCCACTTCAGAGACCAATAGTTTTTTTTATTATTATTTACATAATAAAATCCTTGTGAATGGCTTGGTTCTCCTTGCTTTCCATGCTCTGCCATTCTGTCACACTTACTCCCCCTCACTTCATCCTTCACGGCTTCAGGTCATTGGCCTCCTTGCCTCTGCTCAATGCAAGCTCTGTTTGGAATACTTTGCCCTTTGAAAGTGTGTCATGCTGACCTGCTTTAAATGCTACCCAATGAAAGACACCTTATCCCTTTCCCTAAACTGGGTGCCATTTTTCTCCTCTCTGTGCTCCTATAACTTTTTTTGGTTGATTATAGGTCTGAAATATCACATTCTGGCTTGTCTTATTGTTAATTGCATGCATGCCAATGCCTCACCACTAGACCGCAAACCCTTAGGTATATTCCAAGTCTTATTCCCCATTATAGGTCCCCAGCATGCCTGTGGGAAGATGCAATGCCCATCCAGGGATCTTGCTGGTCTAAAGAGAATAGAACTGCATGACTGCCATAGGCCAGACCTGGCTCTCAGAAGGCTGCAGAAAACACACAGTGCCTGCCCACAGAACAGCATCAAGAATGGTCCTCACAGAATTCTGAGCATCTGTCCAAGGGCTTCTTTTTAGTCCCTCAAAAGACAGCTCCCAGGTGAGGGAAGGAGACTTATTCCAGGCAACACTCAGTGAGCTCTCCTGGCTTAGAAGACCCATGTTCCAACTAGAAACCAGTATCTTCTGCAACAGTCTCTGGGTTAGCTGCCAGGGTCCCTGCAAGGACCATGTTCTGTTCTAAGAGTCACAACACCAAATTGTTATACTGTCTCTTAGTAGGGGTGCAGTTCCCCAGTTTGGGATCACTTTAGCCATAGCAATTTGTTCTAGAGACAGAGTTGACTTTCTGCCTTTATCATATCTCAGCAAAACAGAGATAGAAGGTGAATCTAATGACAAATGCCCTTAGAGGAAGAAGAAAGGTTTTCTTAACCCCTTAGCTGCAGAAGAGAACTAAATATCTATCGAGTATCCATTATTGTATGTGTTTTTCATAGGTCGTCTCATTCTACCTTTATAATAATTCTAAAAATATTCTTCATATATATATTTTGCAGATGAGGGAATTGAGGGCCAGAGAGTTCAAGAACACCTAAAATATCAGTTTAGACCTAGTAAGTTACAGAAGTAATCCTTAAATTCTCACTTGTCTGGCTTCAAACCTTATATATCTATTTATTTCTATACCATGCTGATTAATTCAGTGTCAGACAGAAGGCATGCAATAAATATTTGTTAGCATTAAAAATCTTCATCTTTGACTAGCTGACGGTCAGCACCTGCATTATTTTGAGTAGGGTCTTTCTTCCCCAAGACACAGATGGGTTTAGCATACAACGGTTATTTCTGAAGTCCAGAGTAATTTAAAAGGGATAAGAGGTCTATTTTCAAAATAGCCTCATAGAAATAAGTAGCAGAACTAAAATTTTCAATCATTTTCTATCTGTCAGGTCAATTACTCTTAGCCTCATTTTCTTTGCAAAATAAAGGGATTAGATTTGATGATCTCCAAGGCCTTTTCCATATTTAATATCCTGTAAGAAGAAAGTCTGATTCCTTTCTGCTACACCTGTCAATTAGGAAGCAAAGATGAAAGCAGCTGACATGACCACTTCCTTTTCATTTTTTTACAATAAAGTATTCTGACCAGTAACCTTTTGTTTCTGGGATAAGGCTCTGGTTTGAACTGAACACTTAACAAAGATAATTTTCAAAATATGTGGTTTTGCATGTTTATGAGAAAAGAAAGTACACACTCCAGTGAGCGGATCCACCATTGAGTAAAGCAGAAAACTTCCCTTGAAACGTGACCAACATCTCAAGGGGGTATTTTAAGGAGATCTCATGTTCACTTTGAAAGTTTATTACCCTCACTATACAAAGAAAGCTTGTATTTATAAGTGAAAAGAAATTATATGCAGAGAGGATCACATAGATGTAGCAGAATAGAAATTAATTTTCCACATTTTCTAAAGTAAAGCCCTAAAAAATTTTCTATTCATATAAGGACTTCATCTTCATCCTCTGTAAGAAAGCCAGTCATCTAGTTATTTTAAGTTGGTTGTGAAATACAAATACACATTAAAAAAAAAAAGGGCTCTCTTAAATGCACAAGAGCAGTTAATACTAGTTCTAATTAAATATTAATCTAAAAGATTGTTATTTCACTCTTTCAAACCTCAGTGAAATTCATCATTATGAAAAATGCATTCAAGATGTGACTTTACATGCTCATTCTAAAATTGTATCATGGATGTAAATTTCTCTTTAAAATCCATATTTTAATCAACTTAAGATTTTATGTTCTCATAAACTGGTTAAATTTTTTAAAAAATTATATTTACTCCAATCCCCTCAATAGAACAGTGTTGGTAATAGAAATTTAGTATTGTTATTTTCTTAATATAAATGTAGTTTTTATAAATATTAACAGTTTTGTGGAAACTAATATGAAGATTTTCCTTATGATGTCTTCAGTTACTTCATGAATGAAAAAGGCTCCCTCAAGCTCAGGTCCTATAGTCATCTATATTTTCTTTGTATTCTATTAAAAAATATTTAACATTCCTTAAATATTCCATCCATTTTAAAAACAGGAAGTTTTCTTTTTAAAAATATTCCAGCTAACTACCTCAACGTTGATCCCAAATTTATTGCCAACAAGTTTTGCTATTTCAGACACTTATACAGACATCTACGGTTGACCCAGGTCCTAATTGATCTACCTGTACAACTGACATACTGCTGTCAATGAGAATGTGGTCAACTGAGAATGCCCGCAAAGATTATTGGATATGTAACAAATAAGTCAATATTGGACTTTATGGCAAGCTCAGATTTGACTATGTGTTAATTCAACACAAATGTACTTAAATTTCTGCTATGTAGCTATAATAAAATCTAAACATGCAAGATGATGCAAAAATGGCAAAAATAAATAAGACATGGTGCTTACTCTTAAGACATGCACTGCCTAGCAAGGAAGCTATACATGTAATAGATAACTGATTTTTAAAGAAACAAATACAATTCTATGTTATCCAAAGTTCTGTGGGAACACAAGGTTGTGATTTAAATCAGATTTTAATTTTATTATCTTCAGTTATTTTCATCCTGATACAACTTAAACATGACAGATTTATTCTGCTGTTAGGAAAAGTGTCAAATTTGAAGTCTCTATTTCTTCTCTCCGAATCATTACAGAGTCCATCCACAAGTACAATCATTCAGAATTCTGAAATGGACCCCTGGGTGTTCTAAATGCCTTGCAATATTTCTCTTCTCAAGGTTGGAGTCCCAATGAAACTTCTGAGCAGAATATCTCCAGGATTCCCCAGTGCCTGGGGACAGTTTGAGCACAGTCTCCAGCAGTTTAACTTAGTGACTGTCAACTCTTTCTTGCGTGGTTCGTTAGGGTGTTAATTAGGGCCGTTGCAAACCTTAAGATGAGCAGAGGACTTTTTAGTCTTTGGCCCTGCCCAAGTTTGTTTCCAAAAAACTCAGAGACAGGCCTGACTTTTTATCATGATACTATTTTTAATTAGTTATTATTTACATATTAGTGTATATATGTCAATTCCAATCTCCCAATTCATGATACATTTTTTAACAGTAGAAGTGATGCAAAGCTATCAACATGGATCCACATTCAGTCCCTCTGGTCTTAGCAAGAGAAGGCATCAGTTCCGGCTATTCACTACATTCCTAGCCCTTGGCTGGGTGCTGGAGAGAGACATTCACCAGACACAGAGCCTGCACTTGGGGAGTTTCCTTGTAACACTCAGAGCAAGGGTTTGAGCATCTCTGGAAAAAATCCTCTCAGTGTACATTTAAGACAGAAAAAGACTTAATAGACTGTTTGGACTAGGAATCATGGAATCCCATGCTATTCATCCACCCTGCACTATTTAAGACAACATTCCTCGTTAACTGAAGGATGGAGTGATATTCTCATCTCATATACAAGTTTTATCATCCATATGTTCCCAAGAGAATGGGAAGCAAAATTTGAACAAGCTTCTGGAGAATTACAACAAATATGACAAATTCAAAATTCAATCGTCCTCTCAGAATTTTAGACTCTTAAGACGTGTATTGTTTAAATTTTCCAGAATACCGTTTAAATATTCACTTTGTGCTTGATAATCAATTTGCTTTCATTATTCATAAGGTAAATATCTCAATTATTAAACTACTTATACAAACTATAACTTTTCAATATAATTCCTGTTGTATTTTGAAAAAAGCTTGTGATTTAAGAGTTTTGTATAGAATAAAAATTTCTAAAACTTCAGAGAATGTTTTATCTCAAATAATCTTAAGGACAGAACGATAGCTTGACTTATACAGATATTGGATTTTAATTTTGTCTTGTTTTGCATTTCAGCAAAGCAGTGTAAAAATTTTTATCAAATTTGAGCTTACTCTGTTTTTTTTTTTTTTTTTTTTTTTTTGTGATATGCGGGCCTCTCACTGTTGTGGCCTCTCCTGTTGCGGGGCACAGGCTCCGGATGCGCAGGCTCAGCGGCCATGGCTCACGGGCCCAGCCGCTCTGCAGCATGTGGGATCTTCCCGGACCGGGGCACGAACCCGTATCCCCTGCATCGGCAGGCGGATTCTCAACCACTGCGCCACCAGGGAAGCCCAAGCTTACTCTGTTTTGACCAGCTATTAAATGTCTATTTTGATGTATAGCTTTCCCTGAGCTCATCATTTAAGAGCATCTCCAAATTGAAATTTTACAAATGACAATTCAAACATGACTGGATTAATTTTACTATGGAAATTTGGCAATTTTGATGGTGGTCATTGTACAGTGAAAAGGGAAGACTTGTGCAACATGCTCCTGGTCACTTCTCTAGGTTCAGAGTAGGAAATGGAAAATGCAATGAAATGGAAAAGGGCTAAAATATTTTACCAAAAGTGTATGCTTATGTATGATCAGATGCAACCTCACAATTGGCTAAGATACAGCTTTGAGAAGTCCTTCTAAAGCAGATGAATGCTTAACACTGTCAAGCATTTCTGGCCCATTTCCCCTTGAATATACCATCACTACCCTTACTAAGGACCTTGCATACATGGGACTACACTCAGTGCTTTGCAGTTTATTAAAAGACTCATTGGAGGTATTTTGCTGTTATGATTGCCCTTGGAGGCTTTGCTTATATTGAGTTTAGCTAGTGTCTCACTGTTTGGAAGTCTAATTAATGATCATAATTATTATTGTTTCCTCTAAATGTCACCCAGAAACCATACTTTACTTACTTGAAACTTTTCCTGAACTTAACATTATAGTTTCAAGGAGATGCTTATTAATGACTTCATTTTTTTTTTTTCAGATAGCACACCTACTAAGGCCATCTTTTTATTGTCTCAGTTTCCCCATCCAAGTTTTCATATCTTCTATGGTTCTGTCTCTGACTTGAGTTTCTCCTACTGAGTCTTCCCCTACGGTATTGACTCAATAACTTGTCACAGAGGATTTTCGAGGGCCCCGTGTTGGACAGAGCTTTGATTTGTACTGAATCTCCTCAGTAGTACTAAATAGGCATTTTTCAGATCCATTTGTGCAATCACTAATTAAAGATATTGCAAGTATGGTGAGTTTAGCAGTTTTAATTTTTTTTTTTTTTTTTTTTTTTTTTTTTCCGGTACGCGGGCCTCTCACTGTTGTGGCCTCTCCCGTTGCGGAGCACAGGCTCCGGACGCACAGGCTCAGCGGCCATGGCTCACGGGCCCAGCCGCTCCGCGGCATGTGGGATCTTCCCGAACCGGGGCACGAACCCGCGTCCCCTGCATCGGCAGGCGGACTCTCGACCACTGCGCCACCAGGGAAGCCCAACAGTTTTAATTTTTTACTCCATAAAAATAATTAGGTTCAAATGATGCTGTTTCATTTACTTTGCTTTCTTCTTTTTTCTTTTCTAAAGGCAATCTGCCTCTGAATTCCCATTTCTTTAACTTAAAATTTATAATCACTTATTTTGAGGCTCCATCTTCTTCCTCTTTTCCTTGGACGAATATCTCAGGCACTGTTGTTACACACTCTGGTCTTTGGATCACAGTGTAAACTGATACTCTAATGGCTATTACAGGCACAGTCCACTGACGTAGGCACAGAGAGCAGGGAGCTTGAAACCCTGTGTGGAACTTCTCTAGGGTACATCCGGAACCTCTCCCCTAGCATCTGACCACTACCCTAGGGCACTGTTAGCGTTTTAGGCCATGACCTTGAGGTTTTATATTAATTCTTCCCAAATTTGGAGAACACTCAAGTACTCCTCTGTTCTAGTGACTTTTCTTTCACCCCTCCCTTTCACAAATAATCCACTTCACCTAACCCCAATGGACTTCTAAATACTCATGTTGCCTCCTATTCTGGAGATGAAGTTGAGGAAACATGCTACACCAGTTTCAGTTTGTATTTTTTTTCCACTCAAACCTTGTTAAACAGCTTTACCCCAAACAATCTTCATGACCCAGTATGTCAGCTGCCCTTGGACCTAAGACTTGGCAACCTCTTTGCTCATGCTGCCATGCCACAACACCTTGGTGTCTAATTTGCCCCTGTTTTATCTCTACCAAGCCCTCATACACAAATCTATTTCTTATCTGTATTCCTTCCCTCCATTTCCACTTTTCTACATCTTGTTCTCCCAAGATGTCACATACGGTGAAACTGAAATTCTTGTGTTTGCCCAGAAAGTAAACAGAAGTAGATACACATACATTTAACATGTCAAAAAAAAGAGTGGGGGTGGGGTAGGGGGGAGTGAGTGTGTTCATGCATTGATTCAACAAACATTAGCTGAGCATCTACAATGTGCCAAGACATTCTCTAACACCTGGAAATAAGCAAGTAAATAAAATACTTGAGATTCCTACCCTCAAGGAATTTACAGTATTTTAAGAGAGGGCAAGGACAAGGAAACAGGCAAGGATGACCCTAACTTCTGAGCCACAGAGATAAGCAGGCAAGCCAGTGGCATCTGTGAGGTGAGCCCCTCCCATCACCTGCGAGAAATTCCAGAGACTTTCAGAAAGAAGCCAAGTCTAAGGTGCATCCCAAAGGATCAAGGAGAAAGCAAAATGGTGGGATGAAGTGTATTCCAGCAGAATCAAGAAGGTGCGGCAGGATCAACAAACTAGAGAAAGAAGCATTCTTTTACAACACCTAGGATGCTTCACTCCAGCTGCACAGGCCCTGCAGGGCTGGAGGGAAGCCTGTGAGACCAAAGGAAGACGTGAAGAAAGTTCCTCTAACCACTTATAAGACCCAAATGACATCCAATTCAAGAGAAACTGCTGACTGAAAATCTATTCTGTGAAGCTATTTCTTGCCCTCCTCTTTGGCGTGAAAACTCCAGCCAGTTCCATAGTTTTTCCAGAAACTCTCAGGCTATAACCACCCCTCCAGTCAGTTTTAGCCATAAGACAGAACCCTTGCAGCAACTAGAATACCCAGTCCTGTGTAATAGTCAAAACAGTGGACTTCATTTAGAGCTGTTCCCCTCTCTGAGTCATGGGTGGGGTTACCTTCTCTCTAATTCCCAGCCTTGAGCTTTTCTTCCTCTGTTCACCCCTCCTGGCCTTGGTTTCCACCTCAGCATTCAGGAATGGCATGGTGGGTTGGTTTGCATTGGATCTGGTGACGGCATGGTCTGGGCTTTGTGCATGTTTGAGGCTGACTCTTCTGTGGGGTGCTATTGAGTATCCCTTTCGTTTCCTCACTGAGCACATCTAACTGCACTTCCCAGCCATGGGCAAAGCACATCCTCAGGTGTGTATATCCTCAGTACATACTTCATTCTCCGTGGGTCAGCACCAATGCAGTGGGCTTCACGAAATCCCAGGGCCACAGGTCAAGGGCCCCATGTGGTCTCTTCAGTTTGTGGCAATGAGGAAGAAACATGCTTTTCTCTCCCCAGTGCAGAGAAGGAAAATACCCCTCCAAGAACTTTCTCTGAACAGTTCCTTTTCTTTTCCTAGACTCAAACATTTTTTTACCCTTCATGTGGGTTTATGATTAAGGTTTGGAACTGGTTTGGGGCTGCCTTCTTTGTGAGTCTTAGTTCCTTACTTGAACAGGTAACAGAAATTTTTCACCTATTTTTTTCCTTGGCATTTTTTTTTTTTTTTTTTTTTTTTTTTTTTTGGCGGTACGCGGGCCTCACTGTTGTGGCCTCTCCCGTTGCGGAGCACAGGCTCTGGACGCACAGGCTCAGCGGCCATGGCTCACGGGCCCAGCCGCTCCACGGCATGTGGGATCTTCCCGGACCGGGGCACGAACCCGCGTCCCCTGCATCGGCAGGCGGACTCTCAACCGCTGCGCCACCAGGGAAGCCCTTCCTTGGCCTTTTAGAACCTCAATGAAAACAAAACAAAAGTCCTGTTTTAAAATCCTGATATGCATCTTATTTTTATTTACATAAAGAGCTTGGGCTTTATCTCGGTAAAAGGAGGGGTCCTGAAATTTGTTTAACAACCCTGACCCTGGTAACAAGGGCAAGATTCCTGAAGTCCATCTAGCAGGCCCATCCTCCATACCTTTTGTTCCTCTCCACCTCAGCCCTACACAGAAACCACTCTTAAAAGAAAAGGATGGGTGGTTTGGGGTTGTCAGCTCCCTCAAAGGCTACCCAAGAACAAGGGGCAGTGTTATTTGAACCCAATTAGACTGGGATAAGGAAGGTAAGTGGAGGCTGCCACACAGCATACCCACAGCCCAAATCCTCCACTTATCATATTTCTTTATTACTTTACTCTCTTTATTCCCTTTAGCTAGATTGCTCAGACACCTGACCCATAGCTGGGGTGAGGATGCGGGAATAGGTTGGCTAAGTTAGGGAGGGATGAACATTCTTCCGATGCTCAGATTCTTCCACGTTCTTGACACAGCTTTCTCAGTTGCTCCCTACATGGTCTCTGGTTGCATGTCTTCCCTAAAACCACATCTTTTTTTGCCTTTTCAGGAATCATGAAATAAATCTGCCCAGGCGACTGCCCAGCAGGGAAAGAGAATGCCCTGGTGGCGCTGACGGCTCTCACTACCTCCACTCTCTGTCCTCCCTCCTCCATTTACCTAGGATTCTCCCTTCTTGTGCATTCCCATCTGATCACATTTCCCTACATGGCTTTATTTTTCCTTCTCCATCTTTAGTTTTCTTCTTCCAACTCTATCTTTTTGCCATCATAGCTCTACATTTCTCTTTCTGGACACTTAAAAAGTATTACTTGTCTCTTCATTACTTTCTTTACAGTTTGCCAGAGTCAGGATCCAAGTGTTTGTCCCTTATTTTGCTCATCTTGTATGTTTTATAGACAAGAAGGGATCGCTGAAGCTTGAATTTGCTACAGGGGCAATAAGGGTATGCAAGGAAAGAGACAGGGCACCATTTTACCTACCAAGAGACAACTGATTCAGCCAGAATTCTCCTGCCCTGGAGAACTATCTGGGTAGCCCGTTCCCACACTCTTTCTTAGGTGCCCCAGCCTCTCTCCACCTCTGTAATTATTATCTATGAGAAGAATGACACCCGAAGGGATCAGGCTTCTCATTCATCATTGTCACCATCTGGCTCTTTATTCTCCAAGTGGGACCAGTGACAAATCACCCGCTGTATTTTTCTTGAACCCCAGTGTTGTTCATAAATTCTGATAGGATAACTTCTCAAAGAACACCTGACCCAGCCTCGCTTTCTGCAGTCCATCCTTCCTTTCTAAACGGTGACTTTCTCAGTGTGGGGAAACCACCCCTCAGTTGACTTTGAATTCCCAACACTACCAGGAGCCTGACATAAAATAAAGCTCCATAATATTTGTTAACTAAAGTGATATTCATCAGTGATATTAGACAAATTCTAAAATGTTTTTGTGGATCTACTAAGTCAGAGGGGAAGGCCAACTTAAATTATGAAGGCAGGATGAGAGGATCTGAAGGGAAAGGAGGGAAAAATGTGGATGAACACTGGGCTGCTTTTTTAAGGCATAAACCCTAAAGCTGGAGCCAGTTTTTTGAACAGTCCTGAGAGTGCTGTGGGCTCTTGACAACTACATCTGCACTGTAAGTAGCCCCACAAAGGTGCGTGTCTCCTGTAATAAATAAATCAGGACCAACCCGATTTCAGCTGATGGAATATCTGGTCCCATGTTTTAGATTGGGCTCTTGACTATTGATCTGAATTGTGATAGGACCATTTTTTGAGCAATGCAAGACCTTCTGTGCCTCCCTGTTCCCCCCACCCATAGTTTGCCACAAGGAAGTCTGGGTCAGGCTACAGTTGAAGGTCTCTGGAATTGGGCTTAGCCTCAAACAATGTTTTGGTAAAATTTTTGAAAAAGCAGACATCCTAGTATGATTTACTAAGTGCTCAATAGACGTTTGCCTAAATGGGAAAAATGTACTCTAGGCCCTACTGTGGATGATGGCAAAACAAACACAACTATACCTTGAGGAATCTTCTTATGTGGTCATTGTATCAAGGCTAAAAAATAGAGAAGAAATGGTCCCCCATACTTCAGTGCTTTCGTTTTGAAGACTTGATCAAAACTCAAAGTCATCTTTCAAGTTCAACCATCTCCCCTCTCTACTACTGCATCAGAAGCTGATCAGATGAAATGGGCCCAGAGGTCTGGCTTCAGTACCAGCCAGAACACAGGATCAGGACCTGATATGCGGCCAAAGGCCAAACATAACAAATGATGGCACATCTTTCCCTCACTGCACCAGACTAGGACAAGTTCCCTGAGCACCCAGGAGCCCATCACTGATATCCACTGGAAAACTCCTCTCACCCTCACATAGGGTAAAGATTCAGTGATGGGCCTGGATCTTGGGGAGCATCCAAACACACCAGATGAAGTGTCAGCACTGTGTATGAATACTTGATTTCAGAAGTAGAAGAGATAAATGAGTTGGGGAATTTTCAGTGGTCCCAAACTACCTGACCCTCATCCAACCAAGTATTTCTTTTTTGTTTTGTTTTATTTTGTTTTGTTTCCTTCACTTCCATGTGTACCAGAGGCTTGCTTGGCGGTGGGGGAATGTGATGATTGTGGGGTATATATCCAGCCTTTCAGGAATCTGAGGGCCAGATTCCTTTCCTCCTCCCCCATTTCTTCAAAGGCTTCCCGCATCTGCTCTTTCTTTCTATTCCCTCTTCTTTTTTCTCCTCAGGGTTTTCCTTTCCTCTGCTCCTTTTTTTTTTTTTTTTTTTTTTTTTTTTTTTTTTTTTTTTTTTTTGGTACGCGGGCCTCTCACTGTTGTGGCCTCTCCCATTGCGGAGCACAGGCTCCGGACCCGCAGACTCAGCGGCCATGGCTCGCAGACTCAGTGGCCATGGCTCACGGGCCCAGCCGCTCCGCGGCATGTGGGATCTTCCTGGACCAGGGCACGAAACCGTATCCCCTGCATCGGCAGGCGGATTCTCAACCACTGCGCCACCAGGGAAGCCCTCCTCTGCTCCTTTGTCTGTGAATGTGTGGGAGGAGTCTGGGGTGCTAGGGGTACTGATCTCAGTGGAACAGGGCATTCTAGTTCAGCTTCTACTCTTTTGACCTCTCTCTGAACCTTGTCAGGTCTCTGATAGAGATTTCTTTGCCTCTGCATTCTGCTGATATTCTCTATCAATTCTTTTTTTTTTTTTTTTTTTTTGACTCATTGCTCTTTACTCCCAGGAGGTACTTCCAGTACTTTTGCTGTTTTCCTTCTATTATAACTTTTTGTTATATTATCTCAGTATCTCATTTTTTTTTTTTTTTTTTTTTTTTTTTTTTTAGTTTCTGCATCTCTATATATCTCTCTATATAGCTATCTCTCTCTCTGCTGATTTCCCTTTTCTGGTGCGGACATTCTAGCTCATTCATTTGTACCTTTTCTTTCTTGGGAAGGCAGGACACAGGGAGAGCTGAGGTGGAGTTGGAAAGCAGACATATAATTAAATACCACATGACTTCTCAGTGCATGCTCCAACAAACCAGCTTAGGCATTGGGGCATTGGGGAACAATTTTTTGTCTGAGGTGGTATTCCATCCCTCTTGCCCCTTCTGGATTTACCTTTTCCTTGATCACTCTTCTTTCTCTTTTCCAACAGGCATTATTTAACTGACATGTTCATGAAACAACATCTTCTGACTTTCTTCCCTCCTGGCTTTCTGCTTTCCAGCTAGGAATTCTGATAAGACAGCTTCCCTCTTTAACTATGGATCCCATATCTAGAAAGCCTGAATCCTTTGAGACTTCTGTGCTTCCTATAAGTCTGAGGGTATCTGTTTTGTTGGCAAGCTTCTTCCCAGTGGTTCCTTAGACCAAACCTCAGCCTTTCATGGACTAGTGTCTTCAAGGATTTCTATTTCCCATTGAAGAGACTGACTCCCCATATCGACTTATAAACTCAACCTCATCTTTAATGTCCTGGAAGATACTGAACGTTATTTGATAATATTGAGTGGTTTTAGAGGAAAAGATACTGTTTCTAATTCATTGTTGTATCCTTAAGACTTATTAGGATATCTGAGTATTTGTGTTTCCATGGATGTGTTTTGAATGGAATTAATATTAATGTTCAATGCCCAAAGTGTTTTATATATATGAGACCAGAAAATATGTAGCAGTTTGGGAGGCAAAAATGGTAAAGCAGCTGGAAAAAGAAGGCAGGCATATGAATTCATGAGTTCTAGAAAGGATTGGATGGATATTAGCTTCTGTGTGTCAGATAACTTGCAACTGAGGAATTCTAATGGATCTCAGGCAACTTAAGTCAGTCAGTGACTCAGGGGTGGCAGGAGTTCCCAGAAGGTCATGCCTTCCCAAGCAGTTGTAGCCAAAACTACAGATCAAGACAAACCCCTTCAGCCCCTGTCTAAATTTTTTAAAAATGTATGCATTAAATGTACAGGTTTAATAAATGCCTGTGGAAGAGAACAGGGTCCACAAATCCTCCCTTCAAAACAGGCTTTCTCTCTTATTTTCAATACCAGGTCACATCAGTCAAAGATGCAAGATTCCCAGGTACCCACAGAAGAGCAGGATGGTGTCCCAAGGCTCAGTGGGAGTGAAGTCCTGATTGAAGAGTCAATCCAAAAGAGACAGCAGGGAATGAAGTCAGGATGGTTGAAGCCAAGGTTGGAGGGGAAGCAATCCTGAGCAAAGAGAAGGGTGAGGTAAAAGGAAGATTGCTGGTGAAGGCGATTGGAGCAATACATTCTTCTCAGCAACTTTAACTTTGCCTTGTCTTTCTTAAAGAGCTATACCAATAGACCATTTGATAATTTCCTAAGGCATGGGAATAGGGTTATGCCCCAACTATAGTTGGAAAGCCATTCTTTGTCCCATCCTGGGGCAGACAGCCTACCCCTCTTCCTGGTTGGATATATGTCCCTTCCAGAAGTGAAGAGAAGTCAAGGCTGGCCCTAAATACTATGGTTCTCCCTGGGGGTAATGGGGCCCCAGGCCCAAGTCCATTTGTTTTGGGAATGCCTATTTTGAAGGGAGAATCTGTGGGTCTTGGTCAATTTAATTTTTAATATCCAATCTGGACTATGGCCTGGCTGAGAACCAAATCAGGATGGCGAACTCAAGGGAACACCTCAGAGACCTAGCAGCTGGATTCACAAGAGCTTGAAGTACCCTGTTAAGCCTTCCCCCCAGCCACAGCCCTCACCCTTGACCCCATACCCTCCCCTCCAACCTACACATGCACTCCACAGTGTGGGCAGCTCAGGGGCCAGACTGTAGCAGCCCCAGCCTCTCCCTTTGGTGAAACATCTTGTTTCTTTTCTTCCCCTCTTGGGCAGACTTGTGAGGCTCATGCTTTGCAGAATTCCTCTTTCCCAGAAACTTATGCTGAGAATCAAGAGGAGGAACAGAAGAGTCAGACAGCAGTTTATTCCTAAACTCCTGGCCATTGCTGCCTTTCATTTCCATCAGAGTTCTCTTTCCAAAGCACAATTGGAACATTGTATGCATTTGTTGAAAGAAGGACCTTGGCTCCCCATCTGTGGCCTGAGTACCTGGCTCTAACTTTCATGGTCCATGCTCACCCTCACCCCCTCCATGGCTACAACG
Organism: Kogia breviceps; assembly: GCF_026419965.1. Classification (NCBI taxonomy): domain Eukaryota; kingdom Metazoa; phylum Chordata; class Mammalia; order Artiodactyla; family Physeteridae; genus Kogia; species Kogia breviceps. The sequence goes on along the minus strand of NC_081312.1, from coordinate 116,241,842 downwards.
TCCTCTATTCTCTTTCCATGGCTCTGCTCTGCTTATTGTCTCTCGGGATCAATCTCCCACCCTTTCTTCTCTTCTCTATTTCTTTCCTTACTTCATCTGGTTTCAGAATTCTGTATATCCTGTGTTTGTGTTAGTCTACTTAAAATATGAAAAAAATTGTCTCCTGGTTGACAAAATAGGGACCATGAGGCAAGAAAGTGTTACGGACATTCCAAGAAGGACACAACCACCTCCTGTTCCTGGTTCCTTTCTTGAGTGTCAAGATTCACTAGCCAGGTGATCCCCATTTCCCTTTTCCCTCCTTATTAAATGCTTCAAGGCTCCACAGTCTGGAAAGGAGCAGTTCATAAGGGACAAGTTCCTTACCCATCCCACTCTATACCTTGGTTCTCTAGTCTTCAACCGGAAATAGCAAAGAGTCCCTGATCCAACCATGTCTTCAACCCCCCAAGCCTGGACCCAGGAAACCCGTCCCTCCCCATCCACGAAATGAGAGCTTGTCTCATTTGTTCCTGTGCTGGTCTGAATATAGACCAATGACCTCAGAAAGCATTGCCATTTGGGTTGCTAGGCCCTGCAATTTTTTACTATGGCTGATTCAATGAAGCTGGGGTTCTCTGAGTGTTGGGGCATCGGGGACCCTATATTCACTTAATACAGCGTTATATGATTATACATTTCCCTGTCTTCCCTTCTCAGACTGTGAGTTGATTGAAGGCAGGAAGTTCTTGTAAGGCAAGGACTTAAATCCTTTTCTAAATTTCAGCAAATTTATTGATAAAGGTCTATAGGATATTCTAGAGGAACAAGTCTCTTGAGGTTAGCTGATTAAGGGAAAGCCTGTTAAAATAAGACTGAAGAGCAATCGTTGTCCCTACACCTCAGTTTTGGATTCCTTGCTTATTTAATTAAATTTTGATTTGGGCATTACCTGAACCATCTGCTGCTTCACCCTAGGAGAGCTGTACATGGGACCTATTTCAAAGGCTTTGTTAGTTCTTTGTTTTTCAAGCCCACCTGGATTTCAGGAGGGAGTAAAATGAGAAAGTTACTGGGCTGGGCTTTCACAGAAGTCATTTACTATAAGGCGTCCAGTACTGACACCATATCCCTGTCATTTGGTGTTAAGATAAAACTTCCTCTGGGGAAGAAATCCATCCAAGTGCCGTCATCTTTCTGATCCTGAGAAGGAATGTAACCATTATTTATGCAGGAATCCTGAGAGAGGAGTTGGTGGGGTAGGGAGGAAAGAACACAAACATACTTTCTTTCATCTCTTTAGGAAGGAGAGCCAGTCAGGAGGGAGGAGGGTTGAAGGTAAAAAGGAGGGAGATTTCCCAAATGGCTTGGGACAGGAATCTGGGCAGGACCTGGAGGTGTCACCAGACATGTCCGAGCTGGAGATGAGCTTTACCAAAGGCTGTCCCGAGCCTGGGAGGCAAGGCTATGGGTCTGGCTCCAGAGGGGCAAGTCCTGAGAGCAGCAGCAGGGGCTGGGCCTCCTAAGACCAAGGGCATCTCTCCTGCACTCCATGTTCACACTTCCTCCACGAAGAATCCCCGCAGGTGGGTGCAAGAGGGTCAGTTAACCTGGAGACTTGGGTGGCTCATGCCTTCATTCAGAGAGGTAATTGGTGGTTTCCTATACAGCCAGCCCTTCAGTCCTGAGTTTCTTTCCTTCTCCTCTTCAATTTAGTTCTTCTGGCATCATTAGGTCCGAAAGTTGTGGGGCAATTAATAGCCAAGGAGATGAGTTACTACATAGAAGGCAAGCAGCGCATGCATATCTGAATCACACAGAATCTTGGCCACCGCATTCCAGAAGAACCTGAAAAAGGGTTCCCCAGCCCTTTTCCATGCTCCCCTGAAAGCTCCTCATTCCTTATTTTCTATCTTTTTGAACCATGAATTTCAGAAGAATTTGATGATTCTCTTGGAGAGCAGGCAGCCTGGGGCAGAGTGTGGCTGGCTGCTTCCTATAGCAGCCTGTCTCTCCTCTCTCCATGAAGGGGACTCTCTGGTCCTTGGGGCGGGGGACTTTGTTCACACCTATATGGCACTGACTCATTCCTCTCTGATCTTATCTCCCACTTCTGTTCTTGTTTCTCCTCTCTCATTACTGCTTCTTCTTCTCTGTCTCTGTCTGCAGATACAAGCACAGAATTTCTACTTCTGTCTCTCCAGTGTCCCACGGTCTCCAGGCATTTGAGTCAGAGTGAGTGCCCCTCCTTTTGCTTTCCTGCTCAGTAAAGACTGGGTTGGTGACCTGAAGAGACAGGGGCAGACTTCCATCCATCCTCTAAGCCCGGGGGGTGAGAGAAGGGAGGACTGCCTCCCTTCTTCTCAATGCTGTTTCTTTTCCTTTAAAAAATATGTTAAAATATGCACAACATAAATTTTACCTTAAACCATCTCCCAGGACCTGTTTCTGATTTTGAGAAAGCTACATTCAGGTGATGCTCCAACGTCACCCCACCTCTTCCTATCTCCCTCTGTGAGCTCCACAAGACTATTCATTGGCCATCAGCTGGGCTGTCACCCTTTTCTGGGGACCAGCCCCTGGCCTCTGTCCTTTTAACTAGGGATGATTCCAAGGAGGCAGTGTCCAGCCTCGGTGAGAACCCATATCCCATCCCTAAAGCCTGGGTCTTTGGGGCTTCCTTGTTTTCCCTTCACCAGTCCTGTGCTGGGCTCAGGAAGCATCTAATCCTTGTCCCTGATTATAAGCATGTATGGCACCCTCAGTACCCCTTATAAACTTGGGTCTCCAGCATTTCATGTATACTCTCCACATTGGACATGTAGCTACGAAGATTTTTCTTGGTCCCTAAAATATCAGCCTAGCATAAAGGGAGATGATGGGAATTTGGATAGTATCTCCTTAAAGTCTTTGAGATCTTCCTGAGCAGAGGCTTAGCTATTTTCTAATTAAAATGGTTTCCTAGTGACAACTATCTTCATCTAAAGTGGTTTTAGTTCTCTGTGAGGTGTGATATAAGAGGAAGACTATGGAATATTGATATCTGAGGTCTAGCAAAGGCCGCAGTGATTATTTGTGACCATCAGCATCTCCCCCTGATATTTAGGACTATGCCTTTCCCTGAAATGTGGTGAGCAGCTTGAGAGCAGGGACTGTGTCCCACTCATTGTTGCATCCCTGGTGCCAAGTTCAAGTACATAGATGTTTGGGGAAATATACGTGAGTGACTGAAGAGACACTGTGGAGTGTAGTGGAAAGAGGAAAGAAAAAAGAGCAAAGGGGAGGGCTTTATCAGTGCCACGTACTCAGTTGGGTGACCTGGGGCAAGTTCTGGGGGACCCGCTCTTGTAGTACAAGCTAACGGGGACATATGGCTCTCATCCAAGGAGATAAGAATACAGACCCCAAGGCGGTGTGTCTCTTATGGCTCAAAGGGTCAAATCAGCTGATCAGAGAAAACCACCTTGGTCTCCTGGTTGAAGAGAAAGCCTAAACCTGACCCCTGATCCAGCCTGCTGCTTGCTTCTTGAACTGAACTGTGATTTGACCACTTCCCAAGCGCCCCAGTTTTGTCCCAAGACCCTTTTATTTCCCAGCCATGCTGCCACAGGGGGGCTTGGACTATCTCCTAGCTCTGGTCTCTGTCTCAGGCCCTGGGGTCATCAGAGCCCTGTGGCAGGAGGAGCTGGGGAGCCTGGTTCCGGTCCCTTGGACCCAGGAAGAGGGGTGGTCTTGGGAGTGGGCTGGGAGACAGACAGGGCCCTGTGGTGGCAATGACCCTCAGCAGGGGCTCCAGGGCAGGCTGTCTGGGACTCCGGCAGGGACCAGCCTCTGGCACATACACCACAGTTTTGTGGTGGTTCCTGGGCACACAGCTGCCCAGCGCCTCCCCCAAAGGGTGTCTCTGTGCTGGACTGCTTGCTCCAGGCTTTGGATTCTCAGGGCCACCTGGGCTTAAGGGGAAGGGGCACACGCAGGATCCTGCTTCTCTGGAAACCACCTTATGTCCCACACCTCCCTTTCCCAGTCCCAAAGAAGACCTCTCTCCTCAGACTGTCCAATTTTGTTCTTCTCAGTGGGAAACAGGTCATTGCTAAGATGCCATCTGTCTGCATTAAATAAGAGGCAGAGGGCTGCGAGCATTCCTCCTCAGGCTGGGGGGCTGGGGGCCTGCTTTGGCTGTGAGACTGGAGCGGGAAGCTCAAACATCCCTGGCAAGGGCACCTAGACAGGGCTGGGAAGAGAGGCACCGTGGGAGGTAGGTTCTGGAAAGTCTCCTGCTCTCCCAGTAGGGCTCTGAGCTGACCCAGGATAGGATCCCAGCAGGTCCCAGAGGGGACCCTCACAGGCTGGAGATGAGCTTTGCCCCAATGGATGCCTGCACAGTGCAACCCTGGTCTCGTGACCTCCTGCTGGGACCTCCTCTTTTTCTCTTCATCTATATTGGACTCTAAGAGAGGCTAGTCCTGAATTCGGAGCCAATGAGGGCAAAGGAAGACCCCATCTGCACACTGGCATGGAGCACCCTGAGTCCTGCTCCCAGTAGGACAGCTGCCCTTGCCAAACTCAGCATCTGGTCCACCTGACCATCCCGGCCTCCTCCCAGCTGCTGCCTGGACCCCAACGGCTCTGCTCCCCACGGCTTTGCTCTCTGGGCAAGGTCCAGCCAGCCAGCTTGTTCTGCACTTCTCTCCTTGTCTTAATTTCCCTCTAACTCTGGTCCCCTGGAGGGGCACTGTCCTTCCCTCTCTTCTCCTGTTTCCTCTTTTGTATGCATGTTTCTCATCATGATTCTTTCTCCAGCTCTCTCCTGGCTGTGGCCTCTCTCTCTCTGTTTCTCTCTGCACATGGGACTTCAGCATCCCCAGCTCTTTTTTTCCTGCCCATTTCTCCCTCTCTCCAGAGTCCCGAGTTCTCTGGGTTTCTGAGACTGATTCAAGAGCTCTCTGTAGGGACCCTTTCCCCAGAAGTGATGGCCTGTAACAGGAGCAACAGGGAGGGAGGGGCTCCAGGTGGCTCCAATCTATCCTCCCGCCCTCCCAGCTGAGGAAGTGACATCTTCCTCTTCACCAGGCCTGGTTTCTGATGGCCAGGAAACACCATCTTGGTGATACTCCAATGTCACCCCACCTTTTCCTGGATCTCTACGTGAGTCTCCAGGACTCCCTACTGGCCATCATCTGGGCTGTCACCATCTTCCTGGGACCAGCCTCTGGCCTCTGCCTTCTAACTGGGGATACCAAGGAGGCAGTTGCTCCAGCTGGGGTTTCCTGAGCAGATTGGAAGGGCTGTCTGGGGAAGGGGCATAGGCTGTGGCACCCCACTCTCCTGCCTATTCCCTGCCATGTCTGGACCCACAATTCTTTAGGCAGCCTTCCTGGAGGAGGCAACTCAACCTCCTTCTGAGCCTGGCAGCCATTTCTGGGCCTCTCTCAGACCTGGTTTCCTCTTGGGCTCCCCTAAGGGGTGACCCAGGTTGGACATTGAGGGGTTCAGAAAGGTTCCCAAGCCTGACCATGCCCCTTCCCCAGGGCTTTATACTGGATGCTTAACTTTCCACCATTATAGGGCTGTTTCCTGGTCACTGAACTGATTACTGTTAAGCTATAATTTCTTTCTGGAAGGATGTTCAGCTCCCATCTTTCCACCCCACCTTATCCAGTCCCCTTCCCTTCTATGGTTTGTGGGCTCTGGGAGGGCTGGGGACCAGGGACAAAGAAGAGAGAAGGGCACTTTGGGGCTGTCTTCTGTCATGCTCTGGCTGGTCCCCTTTGCTCCACCCTCTGCCTGCGTCTCCCTCCCTCTCAGCGATGACCTGGGACAAGAAGCCATCTCTCAGGGACCAGGGGGCAGCCCTCCAGCCCTGGCCAGTCCAGTCCGGGCTTCAGCACTCACCTTCGGCAGCACTGCTGCCCCTCAGCTCAGTCACCTCTGGGTCTCCACCTTTCTTTCCTCCCACCCCCCACCCCCCCAACTCCTGCTCTTTTTTGGCTTCCCATCATCTCCCCTCCCTTTCAGCTGCACGGCCCCATCTTGCCAGAGGTTCTCTCTGGTCTACTTTATTTCTAGTTTCTCCATCCTCTCCACCCACCTGGACCCTGTGCCTTTTAGTCCTGTGTATTCATCTCTTTCCTTTCATAAGAACTGGGGCTCATGAGGCTTAGGGGACGTGGGGTCAGTGGGAGGACATGACTTGGTAGACACTGCCCAGCGTCCTTGCTGACTCAGCTCTTTGGGTTCCTCTCTGACCGAAACCTGAGCTCAGAGGCCAGTTGTGGGGTTCCTCTGCAGCCCAGGTGCTCTCTAATGTGCAGCCCGCCCCCTTGCTAGCAAACCTGTTTCTGGTAAGCCACGGCCACCCTATATAGTCTCTCGATATGATTGTATGTATTTGTACATCCATACAATTTATTCTTAAGGACCTATTAGTTGAGGTGGCATGTTTGTGCAGCCCCCAAGCTATCCAGTGGTGCCTCTTGTTTCCCCCAGGACAGGTGGGAGCCATGAGGTTCCTCCCTTCAGGTCTCAGAGCTGTCACCCCCCACAGGACAGCAGGATGGTGAGTGGGGCAGTGGAGGGCACCAGCGCCCTATCAGGCTGGGAGCCCCTCCCACACCCAATCCAGTGACAGTTGCTTCCGTTGGGGTTTCCAGGGCAGCCCAGCAGGGCTCTGAATGGGCTTTCGCAGTTGGACTGAAGAGTGTCCACTTATTCTATGTAGTTCCTAGGTGCAGAACTCTCCAGAAGCAGGCGCTTCTGAACGGCCCTGCCCAGGCCTCCTGTTCAGAGAAGGCTGCTCCGCCCCTACCGGGAACCACTTTTTTTTTTTTTTTTTTTTTTTGGTACGTGGGCCTCTCACTGTTTTGGCCTCTCCCGTTGCGGAGCACAGGCTCCGGACGCGCAAGCTCAGGGGCCATGACTCACGGGCCCAGCCGCTCCGCTGCATGTGGGATCCTCCCGGACCAGGGCATGAATCCTCGTCCCCTGCACTGGCAGGCGGACTCTCAACCACTGCGCCACCAGGGAAGCCAGGGAACCACTTTTGCTCCTTCCTAGGTTGCCGGCTTCTCACGGCAGCCAGGGCATCAGGGAAGAAAGGGTGTGAGTAGCTGCTTTGGCTGGGATGTCAGGGGCCTGGGAAAGCCCCTGCCTTGACAAATAAACTCCCGCCTCTTTCCAGATGCTTCCTTGTCCCAGATGTCTGATGTCCCCACCGTTAAAAATTCCTTCCCCAGGTGAAGGACTGGCTCGTATTAAGCTACCATTTCTTTGTGGGAAAGACACGCTTCAAGTTGCCAGCATTTTTTGTTTTCTGCTATGAGTTGTCAGGACCCCCTTCAGACCAGAGGCTGGGGTCACGTTGGAGAAGGGGTGCTAAGGGCCAAGGAACACACCCAGTGCACCTAAGCGGGCTAGAAGGCCTGGAGCATCTGAAAATACCCTGCTGAAGATTTCCCAATTGGGCTTGGAGGGATCCCAGTCCTGAGATGTTGCCTCCCCAGGAGGTGAAGAGCCTTTCCCAGAAAACAGTAGGAGTCCCAGGGCAGGAGGTGGGGCCGCAGGGCTCTGGCTCCCGGTGGGCTCCTAATCGCGGAAGGAGAGACATCCTGATGCCCCTGTTTTCTCCCCCGTAGACCCTGCCAGCAACAGTTCCCAGAAGCCATGACATGTCCCTGCAGCTGGAGGCCTTCAAGGACAGCCCTGGAGGCCTCCTGGGCCAGTGTTGCCTGGGCAGAAAGGAAGGTAGGTGGCGGTGCCAGCTCTGGAGTTTCTCCCTCCCCCTGCATTTCCTGCATCTGGGCGGCTGCTGCCCAGGATGGTGGGAGGGACAGAGAAGGTCACTTGTCAGGAAATCCAGAGTGGGGCCTCTCCCCCACCTGGATGTCCCCTCTCCTCATTCTCAAGGGCTGCACCTGCATTCTCAGGTGTCTCTTTTCCTGAGATGACATGTCTGCTCCTCTTAGGAACTGCAAATCAGAGGAGAATTTTGGGGTGAAACCACAAGGCACGGTCAGCTGTAGGTGCTGGACCTTCTCTCTCTCTCCAGGGAGGCCCTTGCCCCCCTTGTCCTAGGTAGTCTCCCCAGCTTCTGTTTCTATTTCTGCCTCTGAACACAATTCCTATTTCCTTGTCTCTTTCAGTGGAAACCATCTCTCCCCAGCTTCCCAATCAGCATAGATTACAGATGTGTGGAGATAATGGCGCACACTGTCCTCAGGGCAGCTGGGTGGGCCTTGGCCAAACACTCTTGTACCTACACATGTTCTTTGCAAAATCTTCTCCATGTGTGCCATGAAGTGAGAGTGTTTAGAAAGCACTGCTCTACTGCTCACTCACTCTTTTTCTTCCCCCTCCAACATATGGGTGTTTTTTGTGTACATTTCTGCCTCTTATCACCCTCTTATTTTTCGCTCACAGAGAAGATTGGACCCCAAGTCAATGAAGGAGCCAAGAGGCTCAAAGGGGAGGGGACCATCTGACTCCCCACAGGTGCATAACTCACTGACTCAGGTGATAATGAGGAGAAACACCTTGCTTCCCCTGTACTACTATCCCTGACTATCAGGAATCCCAGTCCCAGGAGCGCCCACACCCCGATGCTCCTCCACTGCCATCACGAAGGGAGAAGAGAGTGTAGGGCATCAGGTTCTTATCCTTTTCCCCTTACCACCTGGCCTCAACTGGAAATGGCAACATGGCTCCACACCGGGCACCACCACCTGAGCCCCCTGAAGACATTCCAGTACTGGAAACTGACACTGATGCTATGGCCTCCCCGCTTCCCCAACTTCTGAGTTAGTCCACAGAGAGACCTCTTCTCACCAGCTTCTTGGTGTATAACGCTAAATCTGGAGTATTCTATCCATGATGTGTGCTCAGAGCCAACCCCTCCCCATATTGACCAGCTTCTCAATCCCAGGCTTGGGCTACACTCTCCTCATTGCCTGGGTATCTCTTTCTCTTGTGCTGCTGGAGGGCAAGACACTGTTTCTCATGAATTTCTGGATCCCTGGAGCCTCACCCAGAACTTGGTATGAATGCTTAGCACATACTTTTTGGAATAAGAATATTTCAAAATGGCGTATATAAATGTTGAATTTCTTTTCTGACTTTAGATATAAGGGAGGTGGAAGAGAGCTTGGGACAATCCCTGTGTACTCAGAAAGAAAACTGAGGGAGTTGAGGTGACCGTGGGATGGGCATGGGTGTGTGTAGTTTGGGACTTAGGGACCAAGTCTGCCTAATGGGGCAAAGTTGTTGAGACTCAGTACACATAAGGCTGAACTTGAGTGCACTTCATGAATTTCAGGTTTGGGGACTGTTAGAGATCCAGAAGCGACCAGCTTTGAGTCGTAGTTGTTGCTAAAATACTGGAAAAATATAAATCCCTTTATACTCTGATCAAAGGGAAATTTATTTCTCTGCCTAGTAAGGCCCAAGGAATTGCTATAGAAACAGGACTGTAATTTCAAATATTTATCAACACATTTTCTCTATGCATCCTCAAGCTGTACTACTTAATTTTGTGAAGAGATATTTCCAGGCTAGGTTTCTAGTTATAACCTCGAAAGCTAGACTCATAAAATGTTCCTGGGACTTCAACTGCACAAATTTCTGAATGAGATTAAAATGTGAGGGGAATACCTTCTCCAGTGAATGATGCATATGTGTGTGCATGCATGGGTATGGTTTTTGTTGGTATGTGTCAGTGTGTTGGGTTCAATACTCTCTACACAACTGAAGCCACAATGTTGTTACATCTATTGTCTCTACTGCTAGAGATGGTCCAGGAATTTCCCATATTGGTAGTGACTAAACAGAGTACAGTGTAGACAACAATGTTCATAAGTCAGTCTAAGCAGAGAGAGAAAAAGCACAGTGATGGGTGAGTGACAACTGACACTTAGGGTCACGAGGCCTGTGGTGTCAACCTCTCCCATACCTTCCCAGTCTTATCACTCTTCTCTCTCCTCACTGCCAGGGTTGGAATTCAGGCTAATAACTCTTCTCTAAAGCTAAACCCACTCCTCCATCATTATCCACTCTGTCTCCAGTTGGTCTTTCCAGAATCTGAGTATGATCAAGTTACAAGTTAAAAGAGCCCTGGGATTTCCTCTTGCCCTGGCTCATTGGCCTGCCAGTCTATCTCTTTATCCCTTCTCCTTGGTTTCAGCCACACAGGACCACTCAGCATTCCCCAAAGCAGACCTTGTGCTTCCCTTCTCAGTGTCATCTTGCCCTTTATCCTCTCTCACCTGGTGAGCTCCTGTCACCTCCAATGTCTACTTCTAGTCTACAGTTCCCAGTGTGTCAACTTGGCTAGGCTATAGTACCCAGTTATTCAAGTAAACACTCATCACAAGTGTTTCTGTGAGGGTTTTTTAGAGATGGGGTTAAGAGCTACAATCATTAGACTTTAGATGAAGATTATCTCAATAACTGAGGTCTTCTGGAGGAAGAAGACATTCTGCCTCAAGTCTGCAACATCAGCTCCTACCTGAGAGTTGCCAGCCTGCTGCATTGCCCTACAAATTTAGAATTTGTCCAGCAGAACCCCCAAATCACACAACTCAATTCTCTGAAATAAATCTATCTATCCATCATCTATCTCTCTTCCTTACTGTTTCTATTTTTCTGAAGAACCCTGACTGATCAACTGTCACTTACAAAATTGAGTAAGGCACCATCTGGATTCACTAAGCACTTGATAGATATAATTTTTAAGACTTATTTATTTTTAATATTTTGTCAATAGACAAAGTGAAGAGATCCTGCCTTATCTGTCTTAGTATCACTTAAAAAGATGTCTGCTCTATCATACTCTCTAAATTAATATTTGTAGAGATGGCAAAGCAGGCATGGATTTTGTGGGCATCAGTCCATAAATCAGGGGTTCTCGAAGGGTCACATCTTTTCCTCTGCCTCTTAGCACCCTTTCTGCTAGAATGGAATATTTTCTCTCATTCATAACTGAAGTTTTCCCTTTTTCAAAGATGTGCAAGAATCCCTGGGTCTCGAGGAGTGCCAATTACTGGGAGGACCTTCAGGTCATTTGTTATAGGTTATTAGCTTAGGCTATTGTTGTTTCTCCAATGTCCGTATCCCAATGCATATGGCCACATGGTCCCTTGGATGAAGAAGAGCCTCTGCTTTTGTGCCATACTTGAGACTGACCCTATGCCTGGGGCCCATCCTCACTGGGGAACCCCATGGCTTTCCCTTTCTGAGAGTTCCCCACCTCCACGAAGCAGGTTTCACCCTCCAAGCACGATCTGTTGCCATTTTCTTCTTAACCGTCTAGGCAGAACTTCTTTCTTTTTTTGATCAGTGAAGATCATCCCTTTCTTTCCTTCTCTGAGACAAGGAAATATCATCTTTTCCACAAGTTTAGGCTTTTATAAAAGTCAGAAGAGCTGTTTGGTTTTAAGTAGCTCCCCACAAAAATCTTTGTAGCAAGAAATCTCGAAGGGTCTTGAAAATCAAACACAAATTGCTTAATAAACTATGCTCACATAGATGATTATCCATCCATCTGTTCACTAAAACATAACTTTCCAGAATAAAAGCTATACAAACATGGTGGTGAGATCAAATGAATTGTTGCCCATTTATTTGCCTATATTTTCTAAATGTTTTATGATAACCATACATTATTTTTATAAAGTGAGAGGCTTGAAACCAAGCAGACCCTGTGGGGTTCCTGGGCAAGGAAGCCTGTTGCTAATCTGGGAAGAGAGGGGGGGATTCAGAGACAAGGGAGGAGTAGCCAAGAAACAATAGTGAAGCCTTGGGACAGGGTCTTGGTTCCACCTCAAGGGATATACATAACAATATCTTTGAGCTCTTTATGGAACTAAAACTCCCAACAAATGGAAGATGTTAGCATTCTTCATTCCAAAGAAAACCACCTGAGGCCCGATTAAAGGAACCACAGAAGCTCATCAGGAGACTACCTGAGACCAGATTAAAGCAGTGTGAACACACCCTAATCCTTATCAGCAAACCCATCCTTGAACCATTGCTATAAAACTCTTCACCAAATCCTCCTGGGTTGGGATACACAATTTTAAGGGCCGTGAGGCCACTGTGTCCCCCTGTGCCTGGCAAAGCAATAAAGCTATTCTTTTCTACTTCACCCAAACTCTGTCTCTGAAATTTGATTCAGCACCATTGTGCAGAGGTTGAGTTTTGGGCATTAGGCTCTCATTAAACCAGAAGACAGTTAAGAAAGGTCAGGAGACTCAGGATCAAATTCCAGCTTTGCTATGTGCTTGCTGTGTGATTCCTAAACCTCAGTTTGCTGATCAATAAAATTAGCATACTACCAAACTTTTGTTTTCTGAATAAATGAGTCAAAGTGTATAGAGTTCTTAGCATATCCTGGAATATATTTTTTCAATATATGGTCATAGTTTTTAATCCATGCTAGACAGTGAGTTTGACAGCAAGAGAAAATCTCTTGCTTCTTTATCTCTACCGTCTAGGAAGGGCCTGGCTCATGGAAGATAAAAGTTAATTGCTAAATGAATGACCAAATAAACAATTCATTTAATCAATCTCGCAATTTCTAGATCTTTTACTCCCCCCAAATTAGATTATTCTCTGTACTAAACATCCTCATCTAGAACCCTTGTTCACCTCTGAGTATGTATATTTCCCTGAAACACACTGGTTTTTCTTTGATTGTGTGACAAAATACACGGAAAGCCTTGAATTAGCTAGCCGAATTGTCTCATGCCACCTGTCATAAGTACAACAATATACATGTTTCACGTTGTTTTTATGATTTTATGACTTTCTAATTATCTGAGTGCACATAGTTAATCTCCATAATTCTGGTTTTATGGCAAGGTTACTCGCATATGAGCCATAAGCTTTTCTGCTTTTGATTTCGCATCTGTGTTAACAAGAGACTAAGAAATCATAATCAAAAGCTTGCAAGGTGACCAAAAGCTGAAACATCACACTACCCAATATTCCAGATCACCATCCAAGTGGCACACCCAGTGTAGCATAAACACAGGCTGTGCTCTACTTTTTAAAATGTGTTTTATCTTATCTATTGTGTTTTGTCTATTTCTGCATAAGAAATTACCACCAGATCACCAGCTTAAGATAGCACACATCTATTGTCTTACAGTTTCTGTGGGTTAGGAATTTGGGCATGACTTAGCTGGTCCTCTGGCTCCAGGTCTCGCAGGGTTACAGCAAAGGTGATGATCTGGGATGGAATAACTGTTGAGATTCGAGTGGGAAAGGACTTACCTCCAAGCTCATAAGGTATGGGAAAGATTCTGTCCTTCGCTCAGGGCTGTTGGCTGGAGGATGCCCTCAGTTCCTTGCCACATAGGCCTCCCCATAAGAAGGCTTACTCCATCAGAGTCAGAAAGGGGGAGAGTCAACACAGCCTGCTAGCAAAATGCAAGTCCCAATCTTATGTTACACTGTCAGGGAATTGATGTCCCATCACCTGCACTACATCCTATTGCTTAGAAAGAAGCTGCAGGTCCCATACACACTCAGGGGGCAGGAATCATACAAGGGAATGAATGCCAGGAGGTGATTCAGTGGGGCCACCTAAGAGCCTACCAGCCACAGTACCCAAGAGATTGATTTTTAAATTCACACGTGGTCAGAAACAGTGCACGTTAACTCACACTCTAATCACAGTCAAGTTAAAAGGATACGACAAGATCAGCTATACGTAACTCATTACCATTTTCTGCTGTGAGAATGTTACTAAAAGTATTGTGCTTGAGACTTCCCTGGTGGCACAGTGGTAGAATCTGCTTACCAATACAGGGGATACTGGTTCAATCCCTGGTCCGGGAAGATCCCACATGCCACACACGGAGTAACAGCCCGTGCGTCACAACTACTGAGTCCGTGTGCCACAACTACTGAAGCCCGCATGCCTAAAGCCCATGCTCTGCAGCAAGAGAAGCCACCGCAATGAGAAGCCAGCACAGGGCAACGAAGAGTAGTAGCCCCTGCTCACCGCAAATAGAGAAAGCCTGCGCACAGCAACAAAGACCCAATGCAGCCAAAAATGAATAAGTAAATGAATAACTTTATTTAAAAAAAAAGAAAAGAAAGTATTGTCCTTGTCATCCATCAGTGTTCCTGCATAAGATTCCTTGGAGAAACTGCTTCTCCAAGAAATTTACTTCTAGGAAAGACTAGACTTTCCTGTAAACCAAAAGTTTTACCTTTTCTTCTAAAATTAATGAACATCAATTCTTTTTCACATTGATCTTCTGGAGGCTTACTTATAATAACTATCTCTTTTAATTTCTATTTCCTATTGGTTTCTTGACCTGGACTTTTTTTTCTTACACATGTTTTATTTTCATTTGTGTTTTCTATCTATGTTATTACATATATTCTTACTGGAAGCCACCTAAATAAGGTGCAATTTAAATAAATAAGGCAGATGGTAGGTGGCCTTTATCCTCTAGGTTCAGTGTGGTCAATGCATGATAGAATTGAATTCCAGGACTTCTTTCTGTCCATTGAATAAGATATCTAAATGTTCTGTATTTTATTCTTTTTATAAGTGAGAAGGCTCAGTAGAAAGAATGTTAAAAATTAGTTTATAATATTTTGAAAAATATGCATCAAAGTGAATTCTAGGTTAAAACTGATTTTTAAAGTTGGTTTAGTTGAAACTGGGTTTTGGAGAGTAGGTAATAACTGGAATCTTAATGTGGACATGAAGTACAGAGAAGATCTGAAAAATATAACATTTACTTTAAGAAAACTTACAAACACTATATTAAGGGCCACACAGTAGGTGATCCAAAGATAGGTAGCTGTACAGCCCAACTCTTATGACTTTTGGAGAGAGTCATGATGATACACCCTGACATTATTATTCAACAGAGCCTTCAGCATGGGGCACAAGGTATAAAGGGACCATAACAACCCCTTAATTTTTGGTTTACAGCTAACAGAGTTCTCAGAATCGCAGAGGATAATTATAGGAACTCCTGGAAAATCCTCCAGCACAGAGCTTGGCACCTGTGTATGTCCTTACCAGGATTCGTAGCTTGAGTTCTGTCCATCAATTTCGACTGTCGCTAACAACTAACTGAAGTGCCGCATTTCTTTCAATAATGAATGATGGCAATAAATCATGATAGTATTAGCGCTAGCTGTATTTTGTCACCTGTAGATATCATAGATATTTTTATATCACTTTACAGTTGCAGATATCTCAAAACATGGTTTATGCTCATCACTATTTCAAAACATGGTAGTTACCAGACTCACTATTTGTTAATTAGCATATGAATATAGCAGCACATATCTTGCTCTATTATATTTTTAAAACTATATTTGTGAATGGTTGGTTTTCTCTATGAACCCATGTAGGTTACTTTTGTACTTGGAAACATCATGCAGAGAAAGGTGCACAGACTTCACCAGATGTCAAAGGGGCAAGGCACATGGGTGTTGAGAACCGTTATAGGCTTAGACCAAGGGCAGCAAGCCCCACAGACCTCTCTCTCAGAGAGGACAGTTAGCAGCAGGGCCGGACTCAGAGCAGCCCACCCTGCAGGCAAGACTCTGCCTTCCTTTTACTGCTTCCTGTGGAAGAAAGAGTCATCTTGGGGAAGTAAAGGAGCTTGGAAGAGGTTGGCTGCTGATCAGATCTGGGGTTGAATACAGGCTCTGCCTTACACCTAAACGAGCTCTTAGCTCAGAAAGAGCTTCTTTCTTTGTGCCCTAAATTTTAATTTTAAAAACATTTCAAAAAACAAAAAACAAAAACAAAAAAAAAACATTTCAAACCTTCTTAAAAGTTACAAGAATAGAACAATGAATACCTAGATAAGGTTCACGAAGATTTATGGCTTCTTTACATTTTATTTCACTTGCATGAGCTTGCTATTTCTTTCTCCATAAAATCTACTATATGGTCCATATTCTCATGTCCCCAAACATCCCAATAATGTCTTTTTTTTGTTTTTGCAATCTCTCCACTACGTCTGCCTTGAGTTCACTCAGACCACTCTCACTCTGCCCTTTAGCCTCGGTGCTGCCGTCAACCCTGGAAGCCCCAGGCCCGCGGGTCCCCCACTCGTGTCTCACACTCTGATCACCGTGAATCCCTGCACATTGCTTCCTTTGCCTCTCCTCTGGCCCTTCCCAGCTGCCTAAACCCTTCCCCTCCACCTTCTGGGATTCACAATCCATCATCCGCAAAACTCTCTCTGCTCTCACTTTCTTCTCAGTATGTTTAATTTGTTTTTTGGTTTGTTTGTTTGTTTTTATCCAGATTTCAATCAAGGATCATAGGTTGCAGATGTCTTGAATTTCTGTCAGTGAGTAAGTACTTCTTCTAGAAATGACTTTAGTTCTTTGAGCCTTCGTCCCACATTTCTGAAAGTGGGAACTAATGACAATAATAACTGCCGTACAGGGGTTGTTAACAACCAAAAGACACACGAAAGTGCTTTAGAAACTGTGAAGTAAGTGCAGTTACTATTCTAATTCTTATGTAGACATTTGTAGTCAAGGTTCAAGGTTTATTCTTGCTTGTACATCTTTGGTGTTCAGAGGAGTGCCTGTAGTCTGGGCAGACTTCAGTGTTGTGACAGGATGTCTGAACTCAATGAATATGACAGCAAGACAATTCCCCATAACAGACTCCACGACGGGAACTCACTTCTGTCAGTTACGGGAATGGTGTTGTGTCTCGTTTACTCTGTCCAAAACCGAGATTCCAACTGGGTATTTTCATTTTATTTCAGATCTGGAGGTCAGTACTACTTTTTCTGAGTTTTTTGCTTTTGTGATGGAATGAGAATGAATAAAGCATGTTTTATTTCTGTCACTTTGGGAAAGAAGCAAACCTAAATCAGATCTCTCATTAATGACTTAAGTAGATACTATTTATTATTAATTCTCCCCTCCCCCCGTTTCCATTCTTCCCTGTAAAAAATCCATCATTACATAAAATGTCTAGATATTTTATAGCATTTGCCCAATATATGTATGATTATCAGTTCAGACCGACATGCCATTCCAGTCTAGCCAATTTATAGATGCACTTCATCTTTAGATAAGTAGATCCCCTGTGTCTGATGTTACAATCCTGTTCGTCTAATATTTTGTTAAAGGGATGGGGGAGAAGCAAAGAAACTAATATTCATGAAACACCTTTAATATGCCATCCCCTTTACATACATCATCGCATTTTACTCATTGCCAGACCTGGTGAAGCCCTGTGTATTGCCTGTTTTGCACATGAAGAAAGTGAGACTTGGAGATTGTGACACGAGCTGAAGGTCACATAGCTAAGAAGGTGGGGCTGGTGTCCATGTTCCTCCCACTCTGCCTGGCTACCTTCGGGAAAGTGACCAGAGGCATAGGTTTCCCAGATTCTTTGTAAGGCTGAGCAAATAGCATTTTATCTACTTCGCCACTGAAGCCACTCACATTAATTACATTTACACATACTGTAAATGTAATTAAGGAAGCTTTTGTTCAGATAACACCTTGACTGTAATCCGATAACATCCAGTGCTTGGGTTTTATCCTCACTTTCGTCTCAGTTTATTTCATTGTACGGAATTATGACCCAAGAAAATGAGTGATCTCCAGGGAGAAGATTATTAAGCTAAAATTAAAAGACATGAAAAACCTCTTAAATATTGTCAGCATTTATAATTTAAAATTGCCATGTTTATTCAATATTGGAAAAATGCAAAAGGTGATCTTGGCTAAACATTGTAACTTTTGATCCAGTCTATACCAAATAAAGTGTATGCTATGGTCTAACTTTAATCTCATGTAATTAAACAGTGCTAACTTTGTAAAACCAGAAAAGGTGTTTAAATCTGCATTAATCGTCCTTTCAGAAAAACATAAGCAATGTTTCTCCCTCGTTATGTTGTTACCTACTAATTATTGGGATGAATCAAATTTCCCTGTTTCTTTAGATTTGCATGAGCTTAAAATACTCTTTTATCTACGTTAGATAGAATGTCAAAACTGGCTTTTGTATTATTTTAACTCTTGGGAAGATCACAAGGCTTTCCTAAAAATATGTCCTATCTTGACAATGCATTAAACCTTAAGAAAAGTTTAATTAACAAATGTCAGAATGTGTTTCAAAAAAGTGGTATATTAATAATTTGTTCCTATCTCTTGAGTCTAACAACGTTTTAACCCTTAAAGAAAAAAAGACATATTTTACATCTTAACATGACTTATGCTAACTAAAATTTGATGATTTAAAATTAAAGTATATATAACCTAATACAAAAAATGTTTAAGTATCTTACTGCTTCAGTTCACTTTTTAATGTATATTCTCATTAATTTATGAACTATTGGTTTACCTAGAGTGTATCATTAGATACTAATTCTAATTGAAGATATTTACACAGGCCCAATGTGGTTACAAAACCAGTTTAAGGTATAGTGTAAAATCTCTAGACCTCATCTTTTTCTTCTGGAAAATGGGCATATTGTACTTCCTTGTCTACCTCACATATGTTTTTAGACACAGCAGATGAGAAAACACAAGTATTTTGGGTTACTTTCATAACTTACTAAGTAACTCTAAGGGGTCATGCTAAAAGTTTATTTTTATTTGTTTGTATCTTTTTTCAAATAATGTACATGGGCCATAAAAAAGGAAAAAGAAGGAAAAAGGGCAAATTTGTCATATCCTAATTTTTTGTCTTGCATTGAATATCTTTAGAATTCTCTGTTTTGCTCTAGTCTTTTTTTCTCTGCTCATATAGAAATACACCCACATGTGTGAGTTTCAATGACTTATCAGTAGTTCACATATCAAATACACTTAATTGAATCCCTATTGTATATTCAGCTTATTTCTATTATTTCACTGTTACTGTAATGTGATAATTTGTGTAAATATGCCTTTAAACACAGCTTTGATTATTATTATTATTATTATTATTATTATTATTATTATTATAGGATTTTGCTACATACTTCCAAACTGCCTTCAAGAAACATTTTTTCAATTTACGCTATCACCAGCGATGGATGAAATTGCTGGCTCACCTCACTCCCTTGTCAACACCAGGTATTTACATTATTTTCAATCTTAATAAGATGTTATTGTTATTATTACATATTTATCAGTATCCCTGGCATCATTCTCCTTTTTTTTTTCTTTCCTTTTTTTGTCCTTTCTCACCTACTTGGTGAGAAAATGCAGGTTGTGGAACTGGAAACTGTCAATCTTTGAACGACAATTCCTTTCTCTAGAGGCTCAAAAAGCTATTTCATAAAGAAATGCTGTTCAAGGTCTCTAATTTTAAGCATCCCAATCACCACTGGCCTCTTGTAGGACTTAGGCCTACAAGGATGCCTGAGCAGCCTAAGGAGAACATTAATACATGTGCTGTTTTCTTTTTTTTTCTCTTTGGTGACCTGTGCCTTTGGGATGTCTTTGAGATGTTTGATGCTTTTTGTAGCTAGCGTTATTGATCAGAGCAGCAAAAGGGAGTGCTAGCGATGGCCAGGAGAGATGATTTCACCTGAGCTTGCAGCCAATATCCAAGAGGTCTGCCCAGCTTCAAATAGTCTCATGGGTCTCAATGCTTGTGACAAACCTGATCCCAAAGGAAAAAATCAAGACAAACTGGCAGTTAATGAACTTAAAAAGAGTATTGCGAGACATGTTTATAGTCATAAAAGACTGGTTTGATTTTTCAGTCAATCTGCTCCTCTATTACATTTTAAGTTCAACAAACGATGTTTATAAGAACATATTGGAAATGCGTAAAAATGCTTCTCTAAGACCACTGTAGCAACCAGGAGTGTAGTTCCCACATTTTCCCACTTCTCCTTCTGGTTAATTGTAAGTAGAGGTGACCTGCTTAACTTCCAGGCTGGAGCATCTAACTGTCTGTGTGGGACCCTCCAGCTTCCTTCCCCTCTGCCACAGGGAGAAGAAACATTCCAAGTCCCCAACTGGGGACAGCATGGAGCAGCTCCTGCAGAGAGTGACATGAAGCAGAAATGGGAAACCACCTTGTGTTGCTTTGAGACCGAGTTTTTTGAGAAATTGTTTTCAGTAATGCTTTGTTACTATAGCATAACCTCGTCCATCCTGACTGACACAGACATTTTGAAGGATTTTTTTTCCCTAATAAACATTTAATGATAATTATAAAGCTTCAAAGTAAAAACCATCATTGATTACAGGAAGAATTGAATTTCTGATGAAAGAAACATACAAGGTATCTTTAAAAGCTGAAATTATTTAAGTGGTTCCCAGCTCTAATTGTTATTAGAAACTTTTATGCCAATCTCCTTTTCTACTCAAAATAAAATTTCGTACACCAAATTAAAAAGTGAAAGAGAGTGATAACGTGTATTGTGTGCCTGCTATGTGTCAAATACATTGCTAGATAATTTATATCTTTTATTTTACTTAAGGCAGCATAGTAACCATGAAAGGCAAAGGACATTTCTATTTAAGGAAAAAAATTTCCTAAGATGCACCAAGATGGAGAGATTTGACTTTGAAACCAGGTTGGTCTTACTTTACTGCCCTTGTCATTTTCTTTCCTCACAAGTGGTTTACTACTTCGACTGTTCATCAATACAAATATATAAGATAGTTTATTACTCACATACTTGAAAAATATACAAACATTTTGTCCTGGAGACAAAAGAGAAACATGGTTCAATTCAGATCCAGTCTTTGTAGGTATTGGAATTGCCAACACCGTGAACTCTGCTGAGACTAAAATTACAGGGGACAAAAAATAAAATGTTTCCAAGGGCCTTCTTGTTAAATAAATATCTGTATTTTCCCTGACTCTGGGTGTTAGCATCATGAGTTTACATTCAGCCCTTTGTCCAGTTAAGCCTTTTGTTAAATGTCTCAGCAGCTGATTTTATTTTTTCAGTAGTTGAAACAATTTTATACTTGCAAGAGGAGATACCATTTGGACTGTACTACTGATTGCAGCCTGTTACAGCATCCTTCCTGCTCTGGACAGTGGTTTAACTTTTCCAATGCACTTGTCAAAAAAGAAGAAGAAGCAGGTGGAGGAGGAAAAAAGGGAATTGTCCATCATAGCTGAGACTGTCCAAATATCAGTTGTAGTACGTGGACTATTTTAAGTTCTCTTTGTCTAGCATCTCTGTGTCCGTTCATCTCCACCCAGAGGTGTCCTGCCCTCTGGATACACATGACGGCGCCATTCAAAGCTTTACGGACACAGCACATCAGAATACTGACCCTTCATTCTAACCATCCAATCTCTTCAATGTCCTTCAAATATATCTCGATTAATCCTATCTCAATCTGTCTCAGATCAGTAACATTAATAAACACATATCTCTGTGTAGTATTTTCCAAATCACATTTTTTTAACTTCATCACGTAGGTGATCATTTTTGTGTCTTAGTTAGGAATCCTGGAGAAGAGGAAAGCTGGGAACTCCCTTCCTCCTTAAGAGTGCTTCGCCCTTGGCAGGAGCCAGTGCAAGTCAAAACTCCTTCAAGAATCTTCTCTCCATCTTCTCCTTCTAGATTATGTTCTCTCTCCCCCTACCTGGCAGCACATGGTACCCTCTTCACCTGCTGTTGTCCCCAGTGTGAGCTCAGGCATTTGGAAGAGTATGATCTGGTGGAGAGAGAAAGGCTTTGGAATCAGACAGAAGGTGAGTTTGAAACCCAGTTCTGCAACTCAATCATGTGACTTTGGACAAATTGCCTAACGCTTGGGCACTGTGGTTTGTTCATCCATAAACGGAGATAATAGAAGCCACCTTGTATGGTTATTATACAGATGAAACAAGATAAAACACATCAAGGACTTTGCCCAATGCCTGGCTCCAAAACGGTCGGGCTCTGTCTCTTTCCTTCCTCAGTCCCCCGAAGGGACAGACCACAACCCTCTGCCTTTTTCATCTCTCCTTCTCCACAGCATTCACAGAATTCTGAACGCACAGGAAGCACACAGTCAATATTCTCTGAATTGAATCATACAGAGGCCAGTCCTCAGACACTGCCCTAGAGAAAAACTCCACCGTGGGGCAGTCAGCAGCCATACCTTTCTTGTCAATCAGAAGTGTCCTTTGAAGTGCAGAGACACCTTTCATAGGAGTTAGAACTCAGCTGACATACAAGGATGTGTGGGAATCATGCCAGATTCCAAGAGCATGGGGAAAGTACTGGAGGTGACCTGATAACTGAATCCTTGGTGTCTGTCACTCCATGTGTGAAAAAGACCACGAGAAATTTTACCTGGGAAAACAAAAATCCATCTCATGGATTGCACCCGTTGGTTAGGAAAGGGGTAGTGGAAAGGGAGAATATTCACTTATAATTAAGAAGCAAAATATGTTTTCTGCTGCGGCCCTGAGGTTTTTTTTTCCCCCTTTTGTTTTTGTGTTTTCCATTTCACTATTGGTTTTCATTAATTTTGCCCTAGATTCCTGAGCTTTGTGAACCTGGAGATTTTTTTTTTTTAATTTAAATAAATAAAAAGAGCCTGTAAGTTTTCCCCAGATCACCAGGCTTCAGTATTAAATTACTGTTTTCTGGCAGGATCATCTGCAAAACTCTGATTTTGTTTTTTTCTCTGTTCCCATCCTGATAATTGTGGCTGAATTCCCTTGTCTTTAATATGCCATATATTCTCCACCTGGCAAAGGATTCAGACAGATACAGATAATAAATACCCCGTAGACATACAGACAGAGAAACTGCTGTAATTGCTTTCATAATGACTCTGAGACATCAAAGGAAGGCAAATAATGGTATTTAACACTGTTTCCATTCTTTAGCTGAAATGTAATTTTATAGAGTTATTGTCAGGCAGTACGGGGAACGTACAAGTACAACTGTCATATTCAGCTCATATTAATTAGCTGCCCACGAGAGGGCCAGGCGAGTAATGGCAAAGTTCTCCTCATTTCAGATGGTCTGATATTCAGACAGAACCACAAGTACAATAGCTTGATTAACATAGTTGCTTAGATCAGGTTTTCCCTGGGAGTGTGTCAATTGGCATTTTGAAGAATCAATTAATTAGCACTCCAAATAATCCATTCTTGGGTTAATGAAAGTGTTTTGTACAGCTGCAAAAAATTACATGAAGAAAAACTAAACCTTTCCAAAGTGGCAATGAAAAAGACTTCTCTCAGAAAACTGCATTGTCCATTTCAAAATGCCACCGAAAATGTGTTTCCTTTTAAAGCCAGGGAATTGACATGTATAGTTTTAAACGACAGTGGGTACATTTTGGCTTAGAATAAGGCAAGTGGTGGATGCCACAGTGGCACAGAGATGAGAACTTCTATTTTCACTATTTTATCTTATAATTGTGTTACTTAATTAGAGTAAGTCACGGCCAACATTTTGCATACCATTATCCACTCTTTTAAACGATTACTCTTTGACGGCAATATGCTTATTAATATTTTTTAAATGCCAGTATCACACAGATACTCCTGCTTTTGAAAGTTTGACGTAGAATTCTCAGACATATGAGAATTACAAATTAAAGTAGCAAATTTATGTTTAATAAAGCTAAAATCTGTTTAACTTATCGATATAATACATTCTATACAACGAAGTTTAACGTATTAGAAAACCAAACTATGAGACTCTCAGATACTTTTGCTATCATTACAATGTTACCTGTAGCACGTCTTATCAATTCACCCCTCGACTTGAAGAAGATGCTAATGCTGTCTCTTTTCTAACTCTCCTGGATCCACATTTTGGCAGGCTTTTCTTATTTGCAAAATGACCTTAATCAACCCTTTAAAAGAATAAAATTGTTTACTTGGTGACTTAGCTCTCTCTAACTTCCAAAACTTGGTGTAAATTATGGTGGTATTTGTATAATAATTCCTCCTTCAGGAAATTCCACCTTTATCAGCACCCCTGATGTAAGCGGTTTTTAAATCATGTTCAAGGCCCTTGAAATGAAAGATATAAAATAAATATTTGTCAAGTTAAGTAAAATGAGTGGTAGTATCCACTAAAAATTATTTGGAATTAAAATATAAATTTCATTATTTGTTTGTATGAGTTTTTTTTTTCTTTAGTAGTTTGAAAAATGTGATTTCTTATTATTGAGTAATTAGAAACTTTCCAATTCAGCCTCATTCATAGGATATGACTATTGACTTAGGTAAAAATCAGCATATTTAAAACCGGCTATAACAAGTTTTCACTGATATCAGACATGGATTACCTTCCTTTATCTTGTCTTAGTATTTAATAAAGTGTTGGGAGTTTGATGATATAGAAGTACATTTTCCTGATTATTATGTGGATGAGAGTTGTAGAGCTCATTACAAACAGTAGCTTTTAAAGGCTGATCTATCTACCATACCCCAGATCAAGAATACACAGGGGAAAAAATGATAAAACACATACACACACACACACACACACACACACACACACACACACACACACACACAGAATTCTGTAGAAATAAGCTGCTCATGTCTTCCTATTAGGATGAATAATTCTCCCAAATAGAAATGTTTGCTCTCAAGGTTTAAGGAGGCCAGTGATGTGGGTACTGGGAGTCTTCCTTTCCCGAGTTGGTGTGGGACATACCCTACACCTTCCTCTTCCTCTTCCTTCAGGGTGACGAAATGATGGGCAGGGACTTGTTCCTAATACACTTGAACAGATGCCAGTGAGATCCAGCATCGCCTGTTTATTGCTTACCCTTTATTTTTCAACGCTCTCAGAATTGTAAAATGGCAAAGTTTCTCTGTCATTGCTCAGGGTGGACTTCAGCCAGCAATGAGATCTATTGCTTATTTTGCTAATCAGCTCCTTCCATATCTGCATACTCATTTTCTGATAGCTGATGAGGCGACAAGGTCATTGGACGTACAAGTACTTATTTAAAAACAGACATGAGAGTGAGATAGAGGTTAGTTGGGTCTATCAGAGCTGTCAATCAATTAATGAAAATTATTGAGCAAGGACACTGTGGGGGAAGCGAACAGAAGGAAGGAAAATGACCATGGAGACACAACATAGGGAAAACGACAGAGCTGACTCAACGTGCTCACGTGAGCACTAAAAACAGACATGCTCACATCCCAAGCGAGAGACAGCTCTGAGAAACACAGCCACTGGAATCTGCGCTGCTCCAAAGGCTCCAGGCTGACAGCACAGGGCTTTTGCCCAAAGGTATACCCTGAACAATGCCTCTGCTTAGACATGGAGGGGACAGCCGAGTGCCTGATGAATATTTTATTAATGTGCCCAAGACCTGTGGCCAAGATTTCGAGTCATTTAAAGACACTATTATCCAGACCAAAATTTGTGGTAAATCGAGGCCAAAAGAGTACAAACAGCCCTCTTCTTCCCGGAGAGGAAATATTAGATTCCTACCTGTATGACAGAGGTGGAGAGCAAAACTGAGTAACACCAGAAGAGGCTTTAAAAAGCTCTCTAAATACCCACTCTATCACCACTGCACACCGTATGCTGGCACCAGGCAGGCACCTGCCATTTATCAGCACAAGAAAGAAAGAATTCATAACTTGATCCTTAGGGGAGGGGGAGAATGGAGGAATAGAAAACTGTATAAATGAGAGGAATGAGAGAGAGAGAGAGAGAGAGCGAGGGATGAGGGGAGAAAAATTGCCAATAAGCTTGTGTGAATGAAAGATAGTGAGGGAGAGAAAAGAAAAGGCTGCAAAGTCAAAAACGGGGAGATACTGACACCAAATCTCTGCAAAGCGTTCAAAATTCTCCAGCTGCCACGCTTTTAATTTGCTACCATTCTAATTAAAATGCAAATTAAATTTATAATTAGCATCAGCGCTTTCTAAAGAAGGCTTCTTGTGCGCTGCACAAACATATGGGATGATGCTGTAGTGAAAAGTTTGTAAAACAGAAGTAATGGCACAAAGTCGGGGCGGGAGTCGGGGGGGTGTTCTTTTCCCTGAGAAATAAGTTTTATGCAGAGGCGGGTGGCTTAAGGGGAAGATGATTGCAGCGTTTCTTAGAGGAGGATGGAAGTGGGTGAATGTCCCATGGCAACAAAAGGATTGCTGAATATTGAAGATCACCCGGCCAGGGTGTAACTTTGTGTTGAACCAGGTGTCAAGGGTTACCCTGCATGTCATTGGGATTGTATAGGAGATGCCAAAAGGCAAAAGGGGTCAAAGCTTCTAATCAAAAAGTCTATGGCCAAAATTAACCGCTGCTTGCTTCCAGATAATTAATTTAAAAATTGATGGGGAACAAAGTACCAAAATTACCTCATGATTCACACATGTATCATGTGTGCAAAGTAAACTCTCTCCCCAACTCGCTCTCCAAAGCTGAGGGGTGGGTGAAGATCCGAGAAAAGTGTTAACCAAATGGGTGAATTTATGTGGTGCTGGGTTTGCTGAGGTCTTTGCCGAATATGCAGGTTTTATCCCTAGAATGCTTTAAACATAAATGTATAAATCTGGTATTTCTGCCATTTTTCTTCAGAAATATGATTGTGCTCAGTGAGGCCGATGAAGCAGAAACAGGAAGCTTGAAGCTGCAGTCAGAGAAAAAAAAAAAAAACAAACAAACCCCGCCACAAAATTGCCCTTATATTCACCAGAGTTTGGTTCAAGAGGATCTTTCTGAATTAAAAAAAAATAAATAAAAATCTGCAGTCCCCACAGTAATTGTGCTTTCCTTTCCAGTGGAGGACCCTACCTGCACCTAAGTGTCTTTAATATTCCAGGAACTCTCCTTTATCTATTAACCAGGCTTTCCATCAGATATTTTAAATTTTGAATGTAGCAGGAATGAATATTTCATAGATGTGTGTTAAGCTGTTATTAAACTATAATGTAAAGCAGGATTGTAGGAATATTTTTATATGTCAGGAAGTCAATTAAAATGATAAGCCTGTAATATCACTGCGGCGGATTCGCACAAAACAGCATTTCATATGCACGGGAGGTCCTCAGCCACCTAGCATATGGGTGGCAGGCAGGACTGTTACATATTCAGAGGCCTGTGTACTTCAATTTCATTAGTAACACTTAGGTCCATTTTCGGCAGAGATTAAATGGAGAGCTATGGGGGATAAATCTTACCTGACTTGATTTTTATTTAGTATTACAAAAACGGTATTAGGCATTCTTAAAGGTAGATGCTTACCTAAATGCACTGAGGATTCATTTGGAAATAAATGTCAATCCCTAGGAGAGTGAGGTGCCTCTAATAAAATCTCTAGTGAGGATGCTACCCTTGACTTGAATAAAAGTGATGTGGTGTCTCTTGGAGAAAAATATCACAAAAACTTAAGGGCGAGGAAGTTAAAACTAATAGAGACCATACTAATATAGTACTTAAAAAAACACATAGATTCCTATTTGTAGACTTTGAAATAAAAATAAGCTCTGTGCAGGGGAGTATTTTTGGGTTTTGTTTGCATACTTAGGCAGGCATATTTAGACGTATAGTTGGTTGAATTATGTTAGAATGCCTTATAGAAAATTAAATGCTTTCCCAAACTTCCTTTGACCATCAGTTCTTCCCTGGGCAATGGCCATTGTCAAAAAGGGGAAGCTAAAAGATGATCTGCGTGACAGGTTTGACATAACTCAATTAATCAAGACTTCACCAAAGAAAGGAAAATAATTCTACCCATACGGTGATGAAAAGTGTCTTCTGATATTCACAGAGTAGAAGTTCCTTATTTTTTCCTGGTGTCTAAGAGGAATGCAGGCCTCTTAAATAAGTCTTCTGTGTGATGGACAAAAGACTGAAAACTGTGGCATAAAAGCATTGCTTTGTTTAATTTCTAATTGTTGTCCTTTTCTTATTCAGAAAATGAAGTCACCTTTGTCGTGGTTTCATGAACCGCTGGGTAATCAAAATTATTATGCCGCCACCTGTTGTCTGTTAATTATTCTGAGAAGATACTCATAAATCATAACACCGGACAATTAATCAAACTGTCAGCTCCCAGGTCAAAGGTTACCCATGAAAAGTTATAGGTCACCCGCCGGGTGTGAAGGAGCAGGGTTTTAGAGCATCACTCATTGTCAAGCACTGTTGGGAGAAGTGCCATCGGAACAAAAGGAAAACTGAAGTACAGAAGAATTTCAGTCAGGGGGTGGGCTTTGGGCTCCAGATTCCAGCACAAGTGAAGTCAAACCTACATTACACATGAATTGACCAGCAAGCTAGTCTGGCCGTGCCCAGCTCAGAGACCAGCTGTTCTTTGAAATCTTGTTGCAAATAGTGTTCCTTTCAGAAAAGTCTGAAGAGCTACTAGTTGGGAACATTATCTTCTCTTTTTTCTCTTCATTAGTCAGTATATTGGAGAAATTCACGTCCTGCTGCATTATTCAAGACAATCACAATACATCAAACTGTAGTTGATTGGAGGATGCTTTGGAATGTCTTACTTCCTAAATTAATTTGGCTTGAAATATGTTTTCCTTATAGTGTGACAAGAACTTGAACTGCATTTAACATTTTCAACTCATTTATTTTCGGTCTCCTGTATTTAAAATAACATCATCACTTCAAACCAGTGTGTGTTGATGGATATCCTTGATTTAAAACCTGGCTAGGGGTAAATTATTTCTGATGTGGTGGAAGCAACTTTAAGATAAGACATAATAAAGACATAATGATGAGGCAGCTGGGAAACAGAACTAATGTTCCAGTTGAGAGACGCATTGCCTGCTATTTGAATTAAATTCTGTAAAATGGATGTTATGCCTTCATTAAAAAATTCTCTCTAAAACATTAATTTTTTTTTCCTTTGCGTTGTTAATTCCTGCTCAAATAATCATGGCTTTCCTCATGAGGAATAAGAGTACCATCAGAGTGTCAACTGGGGTCAGATTGCTTTTTTTTTCTTTTTTTTTTTTTTCCGGTACGCAGGCCTCTCACTGCTGTGGCCTCTCCCGTTGCGGAGCACAGGCTCCGGACGCGCAGACTCAGCGGCCATGGCTCACGGGTCCATCCGCTCCGCGGCATGTGGGATCTTCCCGGACCGGGGCACGAACCCGTGTCCCCTGCATCGGCAGGCGGACTCTCAACCACTGCGCCGCCAGGGAAGCCCAGATTGCTTTTTTTGAAAGGACACACCACAGTTTCTGTTTAAATCATACATCTTAGAACTGACACTGAAAAAGTCTATGCTCCAAAACAGTCTGCTCCACCTTTCTCTTTCAATCTAGCAAGCCATTATTACCACATTTTTAATTGAGGCGAGTGAGTCATAAAAATGTGTCAGGTGACATTGGAGGTCAAAGCACATTCACTGATCAAACTTTAACCACGACTGCCAAGTTATACACATGGGTCACATAGTTTAATTCTAAAATCACAACAAAATGCCTTGTGGATGCTGGAGCCACCATGGAGTGAATTCATCAGTTAACCCACTAGCAAAAATTTCTACAGACTGAGCATGTCCTCAAGTACAAAAATCATGTTATTTGGCAATTCTCTCATCAAAATGGGATTTGTTGAAGCTTTTCTGATCACCTTTAGAATTTCACTGTGTTGACATTTGGGCATGTTCTTCCATGTTGCTGAAACAGAAATTATGAGCAGTGACTTTCCTAGTTTCATCCCCAAGTAGAGTTGAGGGCTTCTGTTCATTCAATACAGATGGATTGAGGACCTGCTAGAAGTCAGGTAATACCGGGTATGGGGCTGGCGGGAGAACACAAGCTCCTCCTGGAGCATAGTGTCCAGTAAAATGCTCTGCCCATCAGATCCCCTAAGTCCTTTCCTTTGGGAAAAGTGGAGCCTGATGGATTGTTCTTGGAAGGGGGCTGGCTCTCCCTTGGAACACACGCTGAGGAAGGGCACTCTGTGCCAGGTGTGTGGGAAATCAGGGAGTCTGGTCATCTTCTACCCACTGAGGTTGTGTCCAATCATCAGAAAAGAGCAGTCAAACTCTACTCAGAAAGTTTGGGTCATGAACCAAACCTCACGAACAGAAGCCTCTGTTATGGGCTTAACTGACCTCCTTCAAAATTCATATGTTGAGATCCTAATCTCCAGTACCTCAGAATGGGACTGTATTTGGAGATAAGGCCTTTATAGAGGTGATTAAGTTAAAGGAAGGCTGTTAGAGTGGGCCTTAATTCAATTTGACTGATGTCCTTATAAGAAGAGGAAATTTGGACACATAGAGGGACACCAGGGATGTGCAAACAGAGGAAAGACCATGTGAAGGCACAGGGGGTGAAGGCAGTCATTTACAAGCCAAGAAGAGAGACCTCAGGGGAAATCAACCCTGCTGACACCTTGATTTTGGACTTCCAGCCTCCAGGGCTATGAGGAATAAGTGTCTGCTGTTGAAGCCAGCTAGCCTGTAGTATTTTTTTTTTTTTTTTTTTTTTTTAACATCTTTATTTGAGTATAACTGTTTTACAATAGTGGGTTGGTTTCTCCTTTACAACAAAGTGAATCAGTTATACATATACATATGTTCCCATAACTCTTCCCTCTTTTGTCACCCTCCCTCCCACCCTCCCTATCCCACCCCTCTAGGTGGTCACTAAGTACAGAGGTGAACTCCCTGTGCTATGCTGTAGCTTCCCACTAGCTATCTAATTTACATTTGGTAGTGTGTATATGTCCCTGCCACTCTCTCACATCGTCACAGCTTACCCTTCCCCCTCCCCATATCCTCAAGTCCATGCTCTAGTAGGTCTGTGTTTTATTCCCTCCTACCACTAATCTCTTCATGACATTTTTTTTTTTTTTTTTTTTTTTTTTTTAGATTCCATATATATGTGTTAGCATACGGTATTTGTTTTTGTCCTTCTGACTTACTTCACTCTGTATGACAGATTCCAGGTCTATCCACCTCATTACAAATAACTCAGTTTCATTTCTTTTTATGGCTGAGTAATATTCCATTGTATATATGTGCCACATCTTCCTTATCCATTCATCTGTTGATGGACACTTAGGTTGCTTCCATGTCCTGGCTATCGTAAATAGAGCTGCAATAAACATTTTGGTACATGACTCTTTTTGAATTATGGTTTTCTCAGGGTATATGCCCAGTAGTGGGATTGCTGGGTCATATGGTAGTTCTATTTGTAGTTTTTTAAGGAACCTCCATACTGTTCTCCATAGTGGCTGTATCATTTTACATTCCCACCAGCAGTGCAAGAGTGTTCCCTTTTCTCCACACCCTCTCCAACATTTATTGTTTCTAGAGTTTTTGATGATGGCCAATGTGACCGGTGTGAGATGATATCTCATTGTAGTTTTGATTTGCATTTCTCTAATGATTAATGATATTGAGCATTCTTTCATGTGTTTGTTGGCTATCTGTATATCTTCTTTGGAGAAATGTCTGTTTAGTTCTTCTGCCCATTTTTGGATTGGGCTGTTTGTTTTTTTGTTATTGAGCTGCATGAGTTGCTTATAAATTTTGGAGATTAATCCTTTGTCAGTTGCTTCATTTGCAAATATTTTCTCCCATTCTGAGGGTTGTCTTTTGGTCTTGTTTATGGTATCCTTTGCTGTGCAAAAGCTTTTAAGTTTCATTAGGTCCCATTTGTTTATTTGTGTTTTTATTTCCATTTCTCT
The DNA here is from genome assembly GCF_026419965.1 of Kogia breviceps. Classification (NCBI taxonomy): domain Eukaryota; kingdom Metazoa; phylum Chordata; class Mammalia; order Artiodactyla; family Physeteridae; genus Kogia; species Kogia breviceps. Next base: position 116,210,310 of record NC_081312.1, on the reverse strand, counting down.
AGGAGATGGGTCAAAAAGGATCTTGCTGTGATTTATGTCGTATAGTGTTCTGCCTATGTTTTCCTCTAAGAGTTTGATAGTGTCTGGCCTTACATTTAGGTCTTTAACCCATTTTGAGTTTATTTTTGTGTATGGTGTTAGGGAGTGTTCTAATTTCATATTTCTACAGGTAGCTGTCCAGTTTTCCCAGCACCACTTATTGAAGAGGCTGTCTTTTCTCCAATGTATATTCTTGCCTCCTTTATCAAAGATAAGGTGACCATATGTGTGTGGGTTTATCTCTGGGCTTTCTATCCTGTTCCATTGATCTATATTTCTGTTTTTGTGCCAGTACCATACTGTCTTGATTACTGTGGCCTTGTAGTATAGTCTGAAGTCAGGGAGCCTGATTCCTCCAGCTCCATTTTTCGTTCTCAAGATTGCTTTGGCTATTCGGGGTCTTTTGTGTTTCCATACAAATTGTGAAATTCTTTTTTCTAGTTCTGTAAAAAATGCCAGTGGCAATTTGATAGGGATTGCATTGAATCTGTATATTGCTTTGGGTAATACAGTCATTTTCACTATGTTGATTCTTCCAATCCAAGAACATGGTATATTTCTCCACCTATTTGTATCATCTTTAATTTCTTTCATCAGTGTCTTATAGTTTTCTGCATACAAGTCTTTTGTCTCCTTAGGTAGGTTTATTCCTAGATATTTTATTCGTTTTGTTGCAATGGTAAATGGGAGTGTTTTCTTAATTTCATTCTCAGATTTTTCATCATTAGTGTATAAGAATGCCAGAGATTTCTGTGCATTAACTTTGTATCCTGCTACTTTACCAAATTCATTGATTAGTTCTAGTAGTTTTCTGGTAGCATCCTTAGTATTCTCTATATATAGTATCATGTCATCTGCAAACAGTGACAGCTTTACTTCTTCTTTTCCTATTTGGATTCCTTTTATTTCTTTATTTTCTCTAATTGCTGTGGCTAGAACTTCCAAAACTATGTTGAATAAGAGTGGTGAGAGTGGGCAACCTTGTCTTGTTCCTGATCTTAGTGGAAATGGTTTCAGTTTTTCACCATTGAGAACAATGCTGGCTGTGGGTTTGTCATATATTGCCTTTATTATATTGAGGAAAGTTCCCTCTATGCCTACTTTCTGCAGGGTTTTTATCATAAATGGGTGTTGAATTTTGTCAAAAGCTTTCTCTGCATCTATTGAGATGATCATATGGTTTTTCTCCTTCAGTTTGTTGATATGGTGTATCACGTTGATTGATTTGCGTATATTGAAGAATCCTTGCATTCCTGGAATAAACCCCACTTGATCATGTTGTATGATCCTTTTAATGTGCTGTTGGATTCTGTTTGCTAGTATTTTGTTGAGGATTTTTGCATCTATGTTCATCAGTGATATTGGCCTATAGTTTTCTTTCTTTGTGACGTCTTTGTCTGGTTTTGGTATCAGGGTGATGGTGGCCTCGTAGAATGAGTTTGGGAGTGTTCCTACCTCTGCTATCTTTTGGAAGAGTTTCAGAAGGATAGGTGTTAGCTCTTCTCTAAATGTTTGATAGAATTCGCCTGTGAAGCCATCTGGTCCTGGGCTTTTGTTTGTTGGAAGATTTTTAATCACAGTCTCAATTTCAGTGCTTGTGATTGGTCTGTTCATGTTTTCTATTTCTTCCTGGTTCAGTCTTGGCAGGTTGTGCATTTCTAAGAATTTGTCCATTTCTTCCAGGTTGTCCATTTTATTGCCATAGAGTTGCTTGTAGTAATCTCTAATAATCTTTTGTATTTCTGCAGAGTCAGTTGTTACATCTCCTTTTTCATTTCTAATTCTATTGATTTGAGTCTTCTCCCTTTTTTTCTTGATGAGCCTGGCTAATGGTTTATCAATTTTATTTATCTTCTCAAAGAACCAGCTTTTACTTTTATTGATCTTTGCTATTGTTTCCTTCATTTCTTTTTCATTAATTTCTGATCTGATCTTTATGATTTCTTTCCTTCTGCTAAATTTGGGGTTTTTTTGTTCTTCCTTCTCTAATTGCTTTAGGTGCAAAGTTAAGTTGTTTATTCGAGTTGCTTCCTGTTTCTTAAGGTATGATTGTATTGCTATAAACTTCCCTCTTAGAACTGCTTTTGCTGTATCCCATAGGTTTTGGGTCGTCGTGTCTCCATTGTCATTTGTTTCTAAGTACTTTTTGATTTCCTCTTTGATTTCTTCAGTGATCACTTCGTTATTAAGTAGTGTATTGTTTAGCCTCCATGTGCTTGTATTTTTTACAGATCTTTTCCTGTAATTGATATCTAGTCTCATAGCGTTGTGGTCAGAAAAGATACTTGATACGATTTCAATTTTCTTAAATTTGCCAAGGCTAGATTTGTGACCCAAGATATGATCTATCCTGGAGAATGTTCCATGGGCACTTGAGAAAAATGTGTATTCTGTTGTTTTTGGATGGAATGTCCTATAAATATCAAGTAAATCCATCTTGTATAATGTATCATTTAAAGCTTGTGTTTCTTTATTTATTTTCATTTTGGATGATCTGTCCATTGGTGAAAGTGGGGTGTTAAAGTCCCCTACTATGATTGTGTTACTGTCGATTTCCCCTTTTATGGCTGTTAGTATTTGCCTTATGTATTGAGGTGCACCTATGTTGGGTGCATAAATATTTACAATTGTTATATCTTCTTCATGGATCGATCCCTTGATCATTATATAGTGTCCTTCTTTGTCTCTTGTAATAGTTTTTATTTTAAAGTCTATTTTGTCTGATATGAGAATTGCTACTCCAGCTTTCTTCTGATTTCCATTTGCATGGAATATCTTTTTCCATCCCCTCACTTTCAGCCTGTAAGTGTCCCTAGGTCTGAAGTGGGTCTCTTGTAGACAGCATATATATGGGTCCTGTTTTTGTATCCATTCAGCCAGTCTGTGTCTTTTGGTGGGAGCATTTAATCCATTTACATTTAAGGTAATTATTGATATGTGCGTTCCTATTACCATTTACTTAATTGTTTCAGGTTGTTCTTGTAGGTCTTTTCCTTCTCTTATGTTTCTTGCTTAGAGAAGTTCCTTTAGCATTTGTTGTAAAGCTGGTTTGGTGGTGCTGTACTCTCTCAGCTTTTGTTTGTCTGTAAAGGTTTTAATTTCTCCATCAAATCTGAATGAGATCCTTGCTGGGTAGAGTAGTCTTGGTTGTAGGTTTTTTTCCTTCATCACTTTAAATATGTCCTGCCACTCCCTTCTGGCTTGTAGAGTTTCTGCTGAAAGATCAGATGTTAGCCTTATGGGGATTCCCTTGTGTGTTATTTGTTGTTTTTCCCTTGCTGCTTTTAATATGTTTTCTTTGTATTTAATTTTTGACAGTTTGATTATTATCTGTCTCGGCGTATTTATCCTTGGGTTTATCCTGTATGGGACTCTCTGTGCTTCCTGGACTTGGTTGACTATTTCCTTTCCTATATTAGGGAAGTTTTCAACTATAATCTCTTCAAATATTTTCTCAGTCCCTTTCTTTTTCTCTTCTTCTTCTGGGACCCCTATGATTCGAATGTTGGTGCGTTTAATGTTGTCCCAGAGATCTCTGAGACTGTCCTCAGTTCTTTTCATTCTTTTTTCTTTCTTCTGCTCTGCAGTGGTTATTTCCACTATTTTATCTTCCAGGTCACTTATCCGTCCTTCTGCCTCAGTTATTCTGCTACTGATCCCGTCTAGAGTATTTTTCATTTCGTTTATTGTGTTGCTCATCGTTACTTGCTTCCTCTTTATTTCTTCTAGGTCCTTGTTAACTGATTTCTTGCAATTTGTCTATTCTATTTCCAAGATTTTGCATCATCTTCACCATCATTATTCTAAATTCTCTTTCAGGTAGATTGGCTATTACCTCTTCATCTGTTAGGTCTGGTGTGTTTTTATCTTGTTCCTTCATCTGCTGTGTGTTTTTCTGTCTTCTCATTTTGCTTATCTTACTATGTTTGGGGTCTCCCTTTTGCAGGCTGCAGGTTCGAATTTCTATCTATTTTTGGTGGCTGTCCCCAGTGGCTGAGGTTGTTTCAGTGGGTTGAGCAGGTTTCCTGGTTGGGGGGACCAGTTCCCCTGTTCTGGTGGATGAGGCTGGATCCCGTCTCCCTGGTGGGTAGGTCCACGTCTGGGGGCGTGTATGGGGATGTCGGTAGCCTTACTGTGATTCTAGGCCGCCTCTCTGCTAATGGATGGGGCTGTAGACCTGTCTTGCTCTTTGTTGGGGATAGGGTGTCCAGCACTGTTTGTTGCTGGTCCTTGAGTGAATCTGGGTCTTGGTGTTGAGATGGAGATCTCTGGGAGATTTTCGCCGTTTGATATTACGTGGAGCTGAGAGGTCTCTTGTGGACCAGTGTCCTGAGGTTAGTTCTCCCCCCTCAGAGACACAGCCTTGACACCTGGCTGGAGTGCCAAGAGCCTTTAATCCACACGGCTCAAAACAAAAGGGAGAAAAAAGTAGAAAGTCAAGAAAGGAAGGAAGAAAGGAGGAAGGGAGGGAAGGAAGGAAGAAAGGAAGGGAGGGAGGAAGAAAGGAAGGGAGGAAGGAAGGAGGGAATAAAGAAAGGAAGGGAGGGAGGAAGAAAGGAAGGGAGGAAGGAAGGAGGGAATAAAAGGAAGGGAGGGAGGAAGAAAGGAAGGGAGGAAGGAAGGAGGGAATAAAGAAAGGAAGGGAGGGAGGAAGAAATGAAGGGAAGAAGGAAGGAGGGAATAAAGAAGGGAGGGAGGAATAAAGGAAGAGAGGGAGGAAGAAAGGAAGGAAGGGAGGAAGAAAGGAAGGGAGGAAGGAAGGAGGGAATAAAGGAAGGAAGGGAGGGAGGAAGAAAGAAGGGAGGAAGGAAGGAGGGAATAAAGGAAGGAAGGGAGGGAGGAAGAAAGGAAGGGAGGAAGGAAGGAGGGAATAAAGAAAGGAAGGGAGGAAGGAAGGAGGGAATAAAGGAAGGAAGGGAGGAAGGAAGGAAGGAAGGAAGGAGGGAAATAGGAAAAGGAGGGAAGAAAGGAAGAAAGAAAGGGGAGAAGACAAAATAAAGTAGGGTAAAATACAGTTATTAAAATAACAAAATAATTATTAAGAAGAAAAATTTCTATTAAAGAAAAATAAATAAATAAATAAATGGTCGGTCTAACCCCAGGACAAATGGTGAAAACAAGGCTACACAGACAAAATCTCACACAGCAGCACCCACATACACACTCACAAAAAGAAAAAAGGGGAAAATAATAGTATATCTTGCTCCCAAAGTCCACTTCCTCAACCTGGGATATTTCGCTGTCTATTCAGGTTTTCCACAGATGCAGGGCACTTCAAGCTGACTGTGGAGCTTTAACCTGCTGTTTCTGAGGCTGCTGGGAGGGACCACCCCCTCTCTTTGTTCGCACAGCTCCTGGGGCTCAGCCCTGGACCTGGCCCCGCCTCTGCGCGCAGGTCGTCCGAGGGCGTCTGCCCTTCGCTCAGAGAGGGCGGGGTCAAAGGAGCAGCGTTAACGGAGCAGTTGATTCGGGGGCTCTGGCTCACTCAGGCGGTGGGTGGGGGGGCACGGATGTGGGGCGAGTCCGCGGCGGCAGAGGCCGGCGTGACGCTGCACCGGCCCGAGGCGCGCCGCACGTTCTCCCGGGGAAGCTGTCCCAGGATCCCGGGACCCCGGCGCTGGCGGGCTGCACAGGCTCTCGGGAGGGGCGGTGTGGAGAGTGACCTGCGCTCGCACACAGGCCTCTTGGTGGCGGCAGCAGCAACCGTAGCGCCCCACACCCGTCTCTGTTGTCCGCGCCGACAGCCGCAACTCGCGCCCGTTTCTGGGGCTCCTTTATGTGGTGCCCTTAATTCCCTTTCCTCGCGCCCCAGGAAGCGAAGAGGCAAGAAAAAGTCTCTTGTCTCTTCGGCAGCTCCGCTCCCGTTTCTGGAGCTCCTTTAAGCGGCGCGCTTAAACCCCTCTCCTCGCGCAGCAGGAGGTAAAGAGGGAAGAAAAGGTCTCTTGCCTCTTCGGCAGCTCCAGACTTCTCCCGAACTCCCTCCCGGCCCGCCGTGGTGCGCTATCCCCTTCAGGCTGTTTTCGCTCTGCCAGCTCCAGACCTTTCCCTGGGATCCGCCCGAGGCTCAGTTCCCAGCCCCGCCCGCCACGGCAGGTGAGCAGACGAGCCTCTCGGGCTGGTGAGTGCTGATCGGCACCGATCCTCCGTGCGGGAATCTCTCCGCTTTGCCCTCCGCACCCTGTTGGCTGCGGTCTCCTCCGCGGCTCTGAAGCTTCCCCCTCCGCCACCCGCAGTCTCCGCCCGCGAAGGGGCTTCTAGTGTGCGGGAACCTTTCCTCCCTCTCGGCTCCCTCCCACTGGTGCAGGTCCCGTCCCTATTCTTTTGTCTCTGTTTATTCTTTTTTTCTTTTGCCCTAACAAGGTACGTGGGGGGGTTTCTTGCCTGAGGTCTGAGGTCTGAGGTCTTCTGCCCGCGTTCGGTGGGTGTTCTATAGGAGAAGTTCCACGTGTAGATGTATTTCTGATGTATCTGTGAGGAGGAAGAGTGATCCCCGCGTCTTACTCTTCCGCCATCTTCTAGCTCCCCTGTAGTATTTTTTTATGGCTGCCCAGTAAGCCAACCCCTTTCTGATGCCAGGGAAAATGTCCCTGTGGATGAATATCCAGAGGAGGAAGTCCTGAGAGCCAGGGACAGTGGTGCTTCATGAGAACCCTGGAAGGCTGTACCATTGGGGGGAATCCCTTATGTGCAGATGAGCCACCAGCAGAGAGAACAACCAGTGTGGAGAGAGACTCAGGCCTGGAAGCCTGCTGCAGGAGTTGGGGAGGCCATCCCAAGGGCAGCTCAGAGAGGGGACACTCCAGCTTCCCAGAGTGGGCACAGGCCTGAACATCACTTTTGCTCACTGGTCTCAAGAGTCCTGGACATCCCTGCTGTTCCTCACACATGCCAAGTACGCCCCAACCTATGATCTCGGCACATACTCCTCCCACTGCCTGGAAAGTGGTGCTCCAGGAGTGTTCCTAGCTTGCTCACCCACTTTATTCAGGCTTCTGCTTTAAAGGAGATGACTTCCCTGGTCATCCTTTTAAAGAGGTCTCCCGTCACTGTGTCTCCTTACCTTGCTTTACTTTTTTCTTTTTCATCACTTCTATACTTATTCATAGAAGTAATATTTATTTTGATACTTTTCTACATTACAGTGATTTTACTAGACCCCAATTTAAAATAATACCATTTCATACTGGCCACAGTTGCAGGTTATTTATGTAGGTTGGGGTTATTTATAATTGATTCTTAGCTGGAGCAGGGGATTTTGTGGCACCTTCTAAACTTAAGCTGGTGTGCATCAGGCCACCCTCCCCTCTTTTATAACAGCTTTACTGAGATAAAATTTTACATACCATACCATTCACCATTTAAAGTATACAATTCAATTTGCTTTACTTTTCTTAATAACACTTATCAGCACCCAGAATTATATATGTAGTTATACAAGAAAGTAGCACACAAGAATGGAAACCTTCTCAGTGTGGTTTCCTGCCATGACCCAGTGCCTAGAAGAGGGTTTAATGCCTGAAGGGAGACCTCCTGGTGTGGTGTGAGGATTAAGTGAGCTCATGTGGATGAAGTTCTTGCACCAGTGCTTGACACACAGGGCTCCAGAAACCTTGGCCATCGTGGATGGAGACACCAGGCAAGGAGTGTCCATCTCGGAGCTGTCGGATTCATCAACAAACCTGTCTAGGAAACCTGGACATTTTAGATTTGTCTACTGAATGATTTCTTGAGTTTTATTCTTTTTATTCTAATAAAACTTCAGCTTGATATTTTCTGGCTAAAATATGAAAAGCAAGGCAGTGAGTAGCTGTCAACAAAATATAAAAATACCATTCCAAGATCTCTTTGCCCTTTGCGCTAAGGCACTGTGAGTCCAAGTACCACTGACACAGATTTCCATAAGCAGCCATCTCACATATATACACTTACGCTTCTGTTTGTGCAGCATCATTATAAGTGTGCCTGGTTTATCCCCACACAAGTGTTATATCAGTATTCTGTGCCAAGAGCAGCTGCTACACAGTCATTGAGAATTTCCACTATGTCAAACATTGTATGAAATGCAAGGTGTGTTCTATCAGTATCATTATTCTCATTTTTTTCAATAAGGAACCTGAGAATGAGAGAGTTTTACTGAAATTAATTCTATTCTTTTCTAAATATGGGAGAGTTCCTCTAGTGAAGAGTGGACTATTAAGGCAACTTGACTGGTGACTGGATATTCTTGTACAAATCGTGATGGCTTTGTTTGCTTAGCTTTGTCATATATTCAGTGAGGAGTCTGAACCAGATCAGAGGTTGTCAGACAAGGAAACACACCTCATATGTTTCCCAATGTTTGCTTTTGTTAATAAAGTTTTATTGGATCATAACGAAGCCCATTCATTTATGTATTGTCTATGGCAGCTTTTGTCCAATGACAGTAGGCTTTAGTGTTTATGACAGAGACCACAAAGCCTAAAATATTTATTATTTGACCCATTACAAAAAAAGTTTGCAGAGTTCTAGACAGATAAATGCTAAGGTCTTTCATGTTATTACATTGTTCTATTGTAGAAAGTCACTGCTATTTTCTCAGAATTTAGTAAACAGTCTTGCTCTAATTTCACTGACCATACTTACAAATGCTACATTACAGTTTTTCAAAGGTTCTAACCAGCAATGAGGTAGGTAGCTCAGGTAATAGAATTATTTTCCCCAGTCAGTATTGCTTTTCTAGATTGAAAGGGGAGACAGCTAATATGCCTGTTCATATCAGGATAAAGCATTGTAAGGCATTGAATTTTGCCCCTCACCACTTCCATTTTTAAAGAATATCTCTGGTATCTATTTGAAACTGAATTGTGACTTTTAAATTATTTTTAACAGTTTTTAATTGAGATGCACTAAAGTAATGCACACTGAAAAATCTGATTTTGATGTAGTTTTTCTCAAAGATAATTTACACTAAGAATATAATTTTGAAAACACTATTTGAAATCTTTTACTTTAATTTGTTGTTTTTCCTTGCAATTTATTTGGTTGTTGTTATACCCAGGCAATAATGGTCTTTCATCTAGAAAGCTTAATATTGCAGTAATCACACAGGTACTAAAGCATGAAAACAATGGGCTTATATTAACAAAGCTGTTAAGAAAATTCTGCTAATAGGTCTCAATTACTTTTCCTGTCTGCTGTGGCACCTCTGCAGTGGGCTAAGTGCCGCATGCTGCCCAGAGAGTGGTGTTTGGAGGCCCCTGTGTATAATGAGGCAAAAAGATGACCTGTGAGGTGTGATACACAAGTCATCTTTACTTTGAGGACAGGATGCATCAGCATGACCTGGTAGGAGAAGGAAATGCGTTTCTTCATTTTCATCTCTTCTCAGCTGTGCTGGAAAAGTCAGTTTCTGTCTAACAAAGTTCTTGAGCCAATCCCAATAAGTCTTCCAGTTTATTCGTAGGTTCCCAGTTAAAGTGTTCTAAGGTTCTAGAATTGCAAGAGAGGTGATAAAAGTAATAATTTCTATTTCATCAAGTAAGTCAAAGATTTATATGGTAATATCTGGGGAACCCCTAAAAGAGGAATAAAATGATATATAACTAAGGAGCTAAGAGAGGAGAATGAAGAGAATAATAATAATAATAATGACATGATTAATCCCAAAGAAAGAAAGAAAAGGGAGAGTAAAGAAAATAACTAGGTCAAATAACAAAGAAGTAGAAAGATGAGAGATATAAATTCAAATATAACAGTAATTACTTTAAAAGTAAATGGTTTACATATTCCAATTTAAAGAGATAAAAACCAAAGGCCACATATATGCAACTTCTAAGAGAAACATCTTAAATATAAGGACACAGAAAGGTTGAAAGGAAAGGAAAGGAAAAAAATATACCATATGTACCTTAATTCAAAGATAAATATAATACCAAGATCAAGTAGACTCTAGGGTAGGAAACATTACTAGAAACAAAGAGGAAATTTTTATAATAAAAAAGGAGTCAAGAAAATATAATAATTTTTAATATGTGTATATACAGTAACATAGCATCAAAATACATTAAGCAAAATTGACAGGATTACGAGAAGTAAACAAATCCATGATAACAGTAGACTTTAACACACCTCAATACCTAATAGAACAAGTAGATAAAAAATTAGTGAAGCCATAGAACATCTAAAGTACACAATTAATAAATATGACAAATTTACATATTTATTATGTATAGGCATATCTTGGAGATACTGCAAGTTTGGTTCTAGACCACTGCAACAAAACAAATACCACAACAAAGTAAGGTGCATGAATATTTTGGTTTCTCAGTGCATCTGAAAGTTATGTTTACATTATACTAGAGTCTATTAATTGTGCAATAGCATTATGTCTACAAAAATGTAGAGACCTTAATTAAAAAATAATGCTCTCAGATATATGGGACCAATAGATTTGCTTGACATAAGGTAGCCATAAACCTTCAAATTGTAAAAATGCAGTACCTGCAAGGTGCAATAAAGCAAAGTGCAATAAAACCACATATGCCTGTATTAATATAACATACATACATCTATTATATATTTTATATAAGCATAATCATTGTATCCAGCAGCCACATAGAACAGTAAACCTAAGTCTCATTATTTGCAAGTGTACAGAGCACATTATATGACCTTTTTCTCTTTTTGGTAATACAGGTATACCTCTCTTTTTGTAGCAGATTTTTTGCCCTCAGGGAGGTTCTTCCTTGTCTATTACTACTCTTGGCCACATCTAAAGCCGATATTAGGAAATACATCCTTCTCAGGGAATGAAAACATTTCTAAGTCCAATTCCTGGCTACTGAATATTAGAGGACTAAGGATTGTTTCAGTCATAGGCTCTTTTATCCCAGGTCTATAGATTCTCAACCTGTGTAACTCAAAAACTTAGTAACTCTTGTCATTTGATTACAGATAGGGTTCTCCAGCCTGAAATATTGATTTGTTTTCTCATTCTTACCCCAATACTAATGGTATAAAAAGGGAGGCAAGAATGGTTGGTCTCAGGTTGGATGAGAATTATATCACTGACATGGCATAGGATTGTTGGCATATGGAGATGATAAAGTCAATCTGATATTTGATTAGTTTTATAACTTTTAAAATTCTCTTTTGATAACGTACCACCTTACGTACAGGGGTAGACTGGTGCCATCACAAAACCCTTCTGTTTGCTACATCCCATTACCTCCTGCTTCCATGTTATGCGGGGGCTATCTCCTTAAGGTAGTCAGGCTTTTGTGGGAAAGCCACATGCATGATCTTATCTCTATCCTCATTACTTTAGTCAACTGACATCATGTAGATATTTTTAAAAATCTACCTTTGTCCCTCAAAAACTTTTAAAATTTTATCTCTTATTGTTTGGTGTCAAAACTGAAATGCCCTAAATTTCTTGGGCCTCTCTATTCTTAGTACTGTTTGAAAATTTGCCAATTTTTTTTCTAAACTCATGTCTTTCTTGTAATACCTTGCCAAATGTAGCCATTAACCACTAGCACCAACAACTAAGCTGTGTCTTTCAATCCTTTCCCCTAGAGCTACAAGTTCTTGAAGCAAGTAGTCTGCTTCCCCAGTGTCCACAGGTTTAGCATGTATTTTGATCCCAGTGAACATGGATAATCACTTCACATCCCCACCATCCTCACATTCCAGCAACTGACATAATTTCCTCACCCTATATTGGGTCAGGCTAGGCTTGTCTTTTATGACCAAAAATGTCATGCCTTCAGAGGCTTAAGAATGAAATTTATTTGTCACTCACACAAAGTCACTGCAGATTAGGCAAATATCCATGCTGTAAATCTGAGATACCAGCCTCTTCAATCATCTGTCTTGCCCCCTTAGTAAGGGTCTCAATTCTTTACACAAAAGACAGAGAGAAAGTTGCAAAAGGGCTTTCCTCTGCCTCAGTGCAGGAGTGACATATGCCTGTGAGCCAGAACTGGTCACATGGCCCATCTTACTATGAGGAAGTAAAGCATGTAGGATGAGTCCAGAAATGAGAGAAGAAACAGATACTGGAAACCCAAGTATTTCTCCCAGATGGGTATTATAGTCTCCATTTTACAGATGGGGAAACTGAGGCTCAGAGTTATTAAAATAATTCTTCCAAGAGTCCAAGTTAGTAGGTGACAAAGCCCCAGGTCCATCTGATATTCTACTGTGTGCCATACCTCTTCTAATTTATTTATTATACCATTTCAAATATCTTAACATCAAATTATTGTCCTATGATGATAACTTGGATAATTAAAAGCCAAATGTGTCTCTTTAAGACCATAATGGCTCCCCTATGTTTTTTTTTGTTATATATAAAACAGTTCTGCTTAGAATACATATACTTTCAATGACTAATAAGTTAGATGCATGTATCTGAGAACTGTGCGTTCACTTTGTGCTTATCTTCTTTCCAGAGGTCTCGTAACTTGCTGCACATGGGTTAACTTACCCAGCACCATAATGGATAGGATGCCTGGCAGACAGCATTCGTATGCTTTGTACCCTAGTGGTCACAACAAAAGGATTTAGGAAGAACCAATACTTGGCACAAAAAGCAGTCCTTAGCTGGTGAGGGTAACTGTTGTGAGATACCCAGCCAAGAAGGGGGTTAAGGTAAGAAATCACTAGGTGTGGAAGTCATGGGGGAACTAAGGGTGTTAGAGGACAGACTAATGCGTGAGCAGATGGAAATTACCAGTTGATATTAAGATGCCAGAAAACAAGGAGATGGTGGGGATTGTAATACAAGAATGAATCAAAACATGAGAAACTAATTGCACAAGTTTCTTTTGACAACTAAAATCTGCCCTTTTTGTATGCTTCATCATGTCTGTTTGAGAAAACAGCGGTTGCTCCTTAAAAGCTTTCTCTACCAAATTTTAACACTTTGAGGCTGACTGAAGTGTTGGAGATATGGATATACCTTATCTGAAACTCAGTTTTTTAAAAAAATAACTCCAAATACCAACAGCAAAAAAGCATTATGCAAAAGCCCAAAGCTTTTGCCTTAATCCTTATTTTTTAAAATTATTTCACTGTTTTTTAAAAAGCACCTCAAGCTCATTTTAATGATATAACTCATGTTTCAAAACACCCAAAAAGTGAAAAGAAAAAGGAAAGAAAATCAATCCAAAGTTCATCTTTCAGAAATTGCCATAGATGAATATTATTCATATATATTTATTATGTCAGTGCTCAGATATAATAGTATACAGACAAATAATTTGTAAAAATGATTTCACACTACCAGTACAGGATAATAAAAATTATTAAGCTTTGTTTTTATTTAATTTAACAAATAAGAAGAAACAAAATAAATTGCTGGAATATATCTATATATATATATATACACATATATACATATATGTGTATATATATATATTTTATATTTTTCATTACTTCCTAAAATCTCTAAGGAGGGAAAAGAAACATAAAGAGAAAACATAAAGAGTTTGAATCCTTTTTACAACCTGTTTCAATTTCAGATGACAATTGATCCTGTGTTCTGAAAGAAGGACAAATTCTACTGTAACATTTAAAACAAAGTATCTTCCCTCATCTCCCACTTTTATTAGTTATAGAATTATTTTTCCATTTCTGGATGTATAACATTGAGATTCTGTCCTATAGCCTGTTTACCTGAGTTTCATCACCAGGTAGGTTTAGTTTTTTGGTGATTGAAGTCGCACTGGGGCTGCTTACCTGAGCTTTTGCAAATTGCAAATGTTCTTTTACTCGAGGTCTATTTATCTGGATATATTTTTTAAAGGTCAGTTTCCTTCCATCAGGGTTATTTTAGGCATTGTTCCAATATCTCTTGGCCTGAGAATTGCATTAGTCTTCTTATCACATCTTCCAATGCTTTTCAATGTCTAGTAAATTTTTAAAGATTTAATGTTGTGATATTTCTGTAACTAGTTCACCTGATGGATGCTTTCACATTTGAAGGACAATTAAATTTATATTTTATATTTGGAAGCCAAATTATTTCTTGGGCATAAAATTTGGGTCCAAACTTTGTCTCTCTGAAGACTTTGTAGACACTGCTCCATTACAGGCTTGTGTTGAGTATATATGTGTGTATTCACATGTGCATATATGTGTACATATATCATACATGCATAAAAATACATTTACATGTATATATACATATATCTGTGTATGTATATGTATAAAATGTATAAAGCCATTCTGATTTCTTTTCCCTTTTATAAGTGATTTGTTTTCTTTGCCTGGATGTTTGAATATTCCTTTCTTTACCCTTCAAGTTCAATATTTAACCAGGTTCTTTTTCTAAGCTAATCATTTTTTATCTGGGAGTTAATGTACTACTCAAATAGACAACTAATTTTTTCCTTAGGTCCAAGGAAATCTTATTTTATGTCAAAAGTCATACACTTAAAGGCTTACACAGGGCTGGTGTATAACAAGAGTACATAAAGTATGTTGGGTTAATTTAGAGGGAGTGATGGGGCCCCTGGTGAACCAGATAATGGATGCCCAACATTAAAACACTGAGATACAATTTTTAAAAGAGAGAATGGGGCTTCCCTGGTGGCGCAGTGGTTGAGAATCCGCCTGCCAATGCAGGGGACACGGGTTTGTGCCCCGGTCCGGGAAGATCCCACATGCCGCGGAGCAGCTGGGCCCGTGAGCCATGGCTGCTGGGCCTGCACGTTCGGAGCCTGTGCTCCGCAACGGGAGAGGCCACAACAGTGAGAGGCCCGCCTAGCACAAAAGAAAAAAAAAAAAAAAGGGAGAGAGAATGCACAAGGGAAACAAATACATCTTCCCAGTTTGTGATCCTTGGCCTCTGACTTTGTGTAATTTTTCTGTTCCATTTAAATTTTTTCCCCCTAAGTTAGGGACTATGATCAACCTCTGGTAGACTAATTTTTCTGTCTTCCATGATTATTATCTTCTTTCTTATTGCTGAGATCTTAGTATCTTATGCCTTCATTTTGGTTTCCTCAAACTTTCCTTTATGCCAGTCATTCAGCATTGTCTGGTGTTTGCCTTAATTTCTCAGATTTATTTATTAGTTCATTGATGGTGTGACTTTAGTCTTCTGTTAGTTTCGTTTACTATGTCTTTATTATTTAAGATTTTTATTATTTAAGATTTTTATTTTTAAAGATTTTTATTTTTTAAGATTTTTATTATTTAAGATTTGAGTTTTAATTGTATTGAATTTTTACTATTGTTTTTTCTATTGCTTTAAGCAGTAATGAAGAATTGTCTACTGTACCTTTTGTCAACTTTTTAATAGACTGGGCTCTTCATTTGCCTTTTAAGTTTAATTTTTTTCTTTCCTTTCTTAAAAAATTAATTAATTAATTATTTTTTAAACATTTTTATTGGAGTCTAATTGCTTTACAGTGTTGTGTTAGTTTCTGCTATATAACAAAGTGAATCAGCTATATGCATACATATGTCCCCATATCCCTTCCCTCTTGTGTCTCCCTCCCACCCTCCTTATCCCACCCTTCTAGGTGGCCACAAAGCACTGAGCTGATCTCCCTGTGCTATGTAGCTGCTGCCCACTAGCTACCTATTTTACATTTGGTAGTATATATATGTCAGTGCTCTCTCACTTTTTCCCAGCTTACCCTTCCCCCTCCCCATGTCCTCAAGTCCATTCTCTATGTCTGTGTCTTTATTCCTGTCCTGCCCTTATAGTCATCAGAACCATTTTTAATTTTTTTTTAGATTCCATATATATGTGTTAACATATGGTATTGGATTTTCTCTTTCTGACTTACTTCATTTTGTATGACAGACTCTAGGTACATCCACTTCAATACAAATAACTCAATTTCATTACTTTTTATGGCTGAGTAATATTCCATTATCTATATGGGCCACATCTTCTTTATCCATTCATCTGTTGATGGACACTTAGGTTGCTTCCATGTCCTGACTATTGCAGATAGAGCTGCAATAAACATTGTGGTACATGACCCTTTTTGAATTATGGCCTTCTCAGGGTATATGCCCAGTAGAGGGATTGCTGGGTCATTTGGTAGTTCGATTTTTAGTTTTTTAAGGAACCTCCATTGTGTTCTCCATAATGGCTATATCAATCTATATTCCACAAACAGCACAAAAGGGTTCCCTTTTCTCCACACCCTGTCCAGCATTTATTGTTTGTAGAATTTTTTATGAAGGCCATTTTGACCGGTGTGAGGTGATACATCATTTTAGTTTTCATTTGCATTTCTCTAATGATTAGTGATGTTGTGCATTTTTTCATGTGTTTGTTGGCAATCTGTTTATCTTCTTTGGAGAAATTTCTATTTAGGTCTTCTGACCATTTTTGGATTGGGTTGTTTGTTTTTTTGATATTGAGCTGCATGAGCTGCTTGTATATTTTAGAGATTAATCATTTGTCAGTTGCTTTGTTTGTAAATATTTTCTCCCATTCTGATGGCTGTCTTTTCATATTGTTTATAGTTACCTTTGCTGTGAAAAAGCTTTTAAGTTTCATTAGGTCCCATTTGTTTATTTTTTATGTTATTTCCATTTCTCTAGCAGGTGGGTCAAAAAGGATCTTGCTGTGATGTATGTCATAGAGTGTTCTGCCTATGTTTTCCTCTAAGAGTTTGAGACTGTCTGGCCTTACTTTTAGGTCTTTAATGCATTTTGAGTTTCTTTTTGTGTATGGTGTTTGGGAATGTTCTAATTTCATTTTTGTACATGTAGCTGTCCAGTTTCCCTAGCACCACTTATTCAAGAGGCTCTCTTTTTTCCATTGTATTCTCTTGCCTCCTTTATCAAAGATAAGGTGACTATATGTGCATGAGTTTATCTCTGGGCTTTCTATCCTGTTCCACTGATCTATATTTCTGTTTGTGTGCCACTACCATATTGTTTTATTACTGTAGATTTGTAGTATAATCTGAAGTCAGGGAGTCTGATTCCTCCAGCTCTGTATCTCTTTTTCAAGATGTTTTGGCTATTTGGGGTTTTTTATGTTTCCATAAAAATTGTCAAATGTTTTGTTCTAGTTCTGTGAAAACTGCCATTGGTAGTTTGATAGGGATTGCATGGAATCTGTAGATTGCTTTGGGTCGTATAGTCATTTTCACAATGTGGATTCTTCCAATCCAAGAACATGGTCTATCTCTCCATCTGTTTGTATCATCTTTAATTGCTTTCATCAGTGTCTTATAGTTTTCTGCATACAGGTCTTTTGTCTTCTTAGGTAGGTTTATTCCTAGATATTTTATTCTTTTTGTTGCAATGGTAAGTGGGAGTGTTTCCTTAATTATTCTTTCAGATATTTCATCATTAGTGTATAGATGCAAGACATATATGTGCATTAATTTTGTATCCTGCTACTCTACCAATTTTTTTGATTAGCTCTAGTAGTTTTCTGGTGGCATCTTTAGGATTTTCTATGTATAGTTTCATGTCATCTGCAAACAGTGACAGTTTTACTTCTTCTTTTCCAATTTGGATTCCTTTTATTTATTTTTCTTCTCTGCTTGCTGTGGCTAAAACTTCCAAAATTATGTTGAATAAGAGTGGTGAGAGTGGGCAATCTTGTTTTGTTCCTGATCTTTGTGGAGATGGTTTCAGTTTTTCACCATTGAGAACAATGTTGGCTGTGGGGTTGTCATATATGGATTTTATTATGTTGAGGTAGGTTCCCTCTGCCTACTTTCTGGAGGGTTTTTATCATAAATGGGTGTTGAATTTTGTCGAAAGCTTTCTTTGCATCCATTGAGATGATCACATAGTTTTTATCCTTCTATTTGTTAATATGGTGTATCACATTGATTGTTTTGCGTATATTGAAGAATCCTTGCACTCCTGGGATAAACACCACTTGATCATGGTGTATGATCTTTTAAATGTGCTGTTGGATTCTGTTTGCTAGTATTTTGTTGAGGATTTTTGCATCTATGTTCATCAGTGTTATTGGTCTGCAGTTTTCTTTTTTTGTAACATCTTTGTCTGGTTTTGGTATCAGGGTAGATGGTGGCCTTGCAGAATGAGTTTGGGAGTGTTCCTCTCTCTGCTATATTTTGGAAGAGTTTGAGAAGGATAGGTGTTTCAGCTGTTCTCTAAATGTTTGATAGAATTCACCTGTGAAGCCATCTGGTCCTGGGCTTTTGTTTGTTGGAAGATTTTTAATCACAGTTTCTATTTCAGTGTTTGTGATTGGTCTGTTTATATATTCTATTTCTTCCTGGTTCAGTCTCAGAAGGTAGTACTTTTCTAAGAATTTGTCAATTTCTTCCAGATTGTCCATTTTATTGGCTTATAGTTGCTTGTAGCAATCTCTCATGATCCTTTGTACTTCTGCAATGTCAGTTGCTACTTCTCCTTTTTCACTTCTATCTATTGATTT
The DNA here is from genome assembly GCF_026419965.1 of Kogia breviceps. Lineage (NCBI taxonomy): Eukaryota > Metazoa > Chordata > Mammalia > Artiodactyla > Physeteridae > Kogia > Kogia breviceps. The sequence goes on along the minus strand of NC_081312.1, from coordinate 116,191,895 downwards.
GAGTCTTCTCCCTTCTTTTCTTGATAAGTCTGGCTAATGGATTATCAATTTTGTGTATCTTCTCAAAGAACCAGCTTTTAGTTTTATGATGTTTGCTATCATTTCCTTCATTTCTTTTTCATTTATTTCTGATCTTACCTTTATGATTTCTTTCCTTCTGCTAACTTTGGGGGTTTTTTGTTCTTCTTTCTCTTATTGCTTTATGTATAAGGCTAGGTTGTTCATTTGAGATATTTCTTGTTTCTTGAGGTAGGATCCTATTGCTATAATCTTCCCTCTTTGAACTGCTTTTGCTACATCCCATAGATTTTGGGTCATCGTGGTTTCATTGCCATTTGTTTCTAAGTATTTTTTTATTTCCTCTTTGATTTCTTCAGTGATCTCTTGGTTATTTTGTAGCGTATTGTTTAGCCTCCATGTGTTTGTATTTTTACAGTTTTTTTTTTCCTGTAATTGATATCTAGTCTCATAGTGTTGTGATCAAAAGAGATACGTAATACGATTTCAATTTTCTTAAATTTACCAAGCATTGATATGTGACCCATGATATGGTCTATCCTGGAGAATGTTCCATGAGCACTTGAGAAGAAAGTGTATTCTGTTGGTTTTGGATGGAATGTCCTATAAGTATCAGTCAATTCCATCTTCTTTAATGTGTCATTTATAGCTTGTGTTTCCTTATTTATTCTCATTTTGGATTATCTATCCATTGGTGAAAGTGGGGTGTTAAAGTACCCTACTATGATTGTGTTACTGTCGATTTTCCCCTTTTATGGCTGTTAGCATTTGCTTTATGGATTGGGGTGCTCCTATGTTGGGTGCATAAATATTTACAATTGTTATATCTTCTTTTTGCATTGATCCCTTGATCATTATGTAGTGTCCTCCTTTGTCTCTTGTAATAGTCTTTATTTTAAATTCTACTTTGTCTGATATGAGAATTGCTACTCCAGCACTCTTGATTTCTATTTACATCAAATATCTTTTTCAAACCCATCACTTTCAGTCTGTATGGGAGTCTAGGTCTGAAGTGGGTGTTTTGTAGACAGCATATACATGGGTCTTGTTTTTGTATCCATTCAGCCAGTCTGTCTTTTGTTTAGAGCATTGAATCCATTTACATTTAAGGTAATTATCAATATGTATTTTCCTATTACCATTTTCTTAATTGTTTTAGGTTTGTTTTTGTAGGTCTTTTCCTTCTCTTGTGTTTCTTGCCTAGAGAAGTTCCTTTAGCATTTGTTGTAGAGCTGGTTTGGTGGTGACAAATTCTCTTAACTTTTGCTTATCTGTAGAGGTTTTAATTTCTGCATCAAATCTGAATGAGATCCTTGCTGGGTAGAGTAATCTTGGTTGTAGGTTTTTCCCTTTCTTCACTTTAAATATGTCCTGCCACTCCTTTCTGGCTTCTGGAGTTCCTGCTAAAAAATCAGCTGTTAACTTTATGGGGATTCCCTTGTATGTTATTTTTCCCTTGCTGCTTTTAATATTTTTTCTTTGTATTTAATTTTTGATAGTTTGATTAATACATGTCTCAGCATGTTTCTCTTTGGGTTTACCCTGTATGGGACTCTCTTTGCTTCCTGGACTTGATTGACTATTTCCTTTCCCATGTTAGGGAAGTTTTTGACTATAATCTCTTCAAATATTTTCACCCTTTCTTTTTCTCTTCTTTTTCTGGGACCTGTATCATTAGAAGTTGTTGTGTTTAATGTTGTCCCAGAAGTCTCTGAGACTGTCCTCAATTCTTTTCATTCTTTTTTCTTTATTCCGCTCCCTGGCAGTTATTTCCACCATTTTATCTTCCAGGTCAGTTATCCGTTCTTCTTCCTCAGTTATTCTGTTATTGATATCTCTAGAGTATTTTAAATTTCATTTATTGTGTTTTTCATCATTGTTTGTTTGCTCTTTAATTCTTCTAGCTCCTTGTTAAATGTTTCTTATATTTTCTCCATTCTATTTCCAGAATTTTGGATCATCTTTACTGTCATTACTCTGAATTCTTTTTCAGGTAAGTTGCTTATTTTGTCTTTACTTATTTGGTCTTATAGGTTTTTACCTTGTTCCTTCATCTGTAACATATTTTTTTGTTGTTTCTTTTTATTTTTTTTTAATGGGTTTTGCTGTATTCCTATCTTAGTGGTTGTTTGGCCTGAGATGTCCAGTACTGGCATTTGCAGACACTTGGATATAACTGGGTCTTGGTGCTTAGATGAGCACCTCCAGGAGGCCTCATTCCTACTGATATTCCCGGGGGTCTGAGGTTCTGTTAGTCCTGTGGTTTGGACTTGGAGCTCCCATCACAGGACCTTGGGCCTGACCTCTGGCTTGGGAACCAAGATCCTGCAAGCTTTGTGGTGTGGTTTAAAAAAAAAAAATTAAAAAGGAATAAAGAAATAAAAAAAGAAGCAGTATAATATCAAATAATAAAAAACAAAATAGAATTAGAAAGATAAAAATTATATTAGGAAAAATAAAAGTATAATTGGAACAACTGCAACAAGGTAAAATAAAACCACCACAGAAAAAAGTAAAAAAAAAAAAAAAAAAAAAAAAAAAAAAAAATGGGGGGGAACAAGCCAAAAGGAGAGAACAATAATAAAGTATAAAGAATAAAATAAAATTAGAAAAATAAAAGATTTATTAGGAAAAATGAAAATATAAAAGAATCAACAACAATGAATCAACAAGGTAAAACAGAACCCCAATCTAAAAGAGGAAAAAAGAAAAAAAAAAAAGCTTTGTTTATGAGGGTGGAGTTTAGGCAGGGCAAGGGTGCAATTTAGGCAGGGGTAAGGTTTAGGGTGGGGCAGGACCTAGGTGGTGCGGGAGTGACGTTTGAGTGTGGGGCAGAGCCTAGGGTCAGGACCCACATAGTTGGAAAAGGCCTTGTGTACAGGGCCTAGGCAGGTCAAAGTTTAAGCATGGGGTGGGGCCTCTGCTTAGGACCTGAGGAAGGGGAGAGGCAGCACCTCCGAAAGAGGGCCTCCAGAGTGTGGAGTTCTAGAGTTTGGAGGCAGGTCCCTGAGTGAGGGTGTTTAGACGGCGTTTAGGCCCAGCGAGTTGGAGGCGGTCTCAGAGGGGGTCTCCGAGTGTAGAGGTAGGGCCCTGGGTGGGGGTCTAGGGGCAGGGCTTGGGCTCTGCATAGCAGGAGGGAGGCTCCGAAGGCAGAAGTCTAGGCTCAGGAGTCCAACTGGCTCCCTGGCACCTAAGTAGACAGGGAAAGCACTTGCCATGTTCCCTTCTGTTCCTCCGTGCCCCATCTCCACCATCTCCCCAAGGGTCTCCTCCATCGCCGCTGGACCCCTAACCGTGGGTGGGTCCCACTGGGTATAGGAACTCCTCCCCTCCCCCAGCCACATCTCAGGGGTGCCTGTCCCAGAGGTCCGGCCTTTACTTTTGCTCCCCCTTCCCTACCTCCAACTCCCTCAGGACCCACACAGCTGGAGGGGATCTCGGTGGGCAGAGGATCAGGCCCAGTATCTCAGCAGGCTGCTGGCGGCCCAAGTGGGCAGGGGAAACCTGGCCACGCTCCATTTTGATTCTCTGCCCTCCCAATTGTTCCCCAATTTCCCCCTTTTCCCCTCCCCCTGCCGCCCCTCAGGGTTGCCAGTCCCGTCCGGATTCCACTTCTCCTCCCCCTTCACTCACCCCACACCCCGTATCCTACCCAGTCCCTGGGAGTTCCTCCCATCCCCTCTGGTGCCTGGTAGGTGCCCTAGTTGTCCCTTTTTTTTTAATAGAATGCTTGCATATTTTCCATGGTATTTCTTTTTATCATGTCTGTAGGATGTCTGTCTGGATTACTGCTTGCACTGATCTAGTGTGAGTGATTTCTCCTTGACCCACATCTAACTTTCTCTGAGTCATGTTTATTTTCTGTGAACTAATTTTCCATGGACTCATGGAGGATAGGTTTAGGGAGAAGCAGAAGCCACATTCCTTAACTAAAGCCAAGTACTGGCTTTGTTTTGGAATGAGGCTCTGAACTCGCTTTTGAAATTTCTTGACTTTCCTGTACCAGGGTTACCCAGCAAGGTGGGCAGGGCTATGATCAATATTCAGGTCCCTCTCCCAGGATGGTGTGTAGCTTGCATCTACTGACTTGTCAGAGTCAGTTCCAATTGTTCATTTGCTCTATTTCACTCTGCCCTTCCAAGGAACTGCTTCAGTCCACAGTTTGTTCAATCTTTAGCATATGTCCAAAATTGCAAATGTCAACAATACTATATATTTTGGTAGCATTTCTGTGAGATGGGTTGGAAGTAAACACCACACCTATCTTTCTTAAGTTGCACTAGAATATTCTGCTTCTTCTCGTCACTTGTCACTTCACCTTTTGAGTTTTTACTATAAATACATGTCCTTTTCCTAGTTTGTTTGCTTTTGATAAGTGTTTTTTTGTTTGTTTTTCCGGCACGCGGGCCTCTCACTGTTGTGGCCTCTCCCATTGCGGAGCACAGGCTCTGGATGCACAGGCTCAGCGGCCATGGCTCACGGTCCCAACTGCTCCGCGGCATGCGGGATCTTCCCGGACCAGGGCACGAACCCGTGTCCCCTGCATCGGCAGGCGGATTCTCAACCACTGCGCCACCAGGGAAGCCCTGATAAGTGTTTTTATTATTATTATTGTTATTATTACTCCAGTCTTAGGAAGAGAAAAAGGCAGTCTCTTCTTCATGTTGCTGTTTGTGCTCAGAAATTGTGTCTCTGCCTTTACTCTATTAAAAGGAAATTTATCTTGTTGGAGGACTTGTTTCAATGTCTCAGAGTTGGAGAAAATGGAACCATTTGTGATTACTGTAAAATGGTTCTTTGGTTACTAATTTGTAGATATCACACAAATGAATAGACAAAACTGAAGAATGATGTATGGACTAGCTCAACAGCTTTACGGTAATGTATTGGCTTCTCTGGAAAACTCATCTGAATAGGCAATATCCTGGGAAAAGACTCAACACTGAAGAAATCATAATGCTTTACAAAGAATGAGAGTGGGATTGATGTGAGTTGGGGCCATCATGAAGGTTTGGAAAACCAAAAGGAGACCTTGAAAAACTGTAATTCAAAAAGATACATGAACCCCTATATTCATAGCAGCATTATTCACAATAGCCAAGACACGGAAACAACCTAAATATCCATCGATAGATGAGTGGATAAGGAAAATGTGGTATATATACAATGGAATACTACTCAGCCATAAAAATAATGAAATAATGCCATTTGCAGCAACATGGATGGACCTAAGAGATTATCATACTAAGTGAAGTCAGAAAGAGAAACACAAATACCATATGATATCACTTATATGTGAAATCTAAAATATGATATAAGTGAACACCTCTACGAAACAGAAACAGACTCACAGACATAGAGAACAGACTTGTGGTTGCCAAGGGGGAGGGCTAGTGGGGGAGAGATGGAGTGGGACTTTGGGTTTAGCAGATGCAAACTGTTATATATAGAAGGAAAAATAACGAGGTCCTATTGTATAGAAGAGGGAACTATATTCAATATCCTGTGGTAAACCATAATGGAAAATAATATAAAAAAGAATGTATAACTGAATTGCTTTGCTCTACAGCAGAAACTAACACAACATTGTACAGCAACTATATTTCAATTAAAACAAACAAACAAAAAAAAGACCTGAGGATGATGAGGGGCAGGCACTTTAAGGGACAGAATGGGATGCTTTATGAGACCTATGCTTCAGGTTGTCCCTTTCCTGTGAAAGGACTCCTGGGTAGAAAACACTAAAACATGAATTAGTGTGGAGGACATAAATATTAGGAAGACTAATTGGTGCAAATGCTACCAGATTGGGAGACATTGTCATAAAGTCTAAAATTCTAATGTATCAGTTTGGTTTGTAGAAGTTTAATAAGGCTGTGGTGGGACTTTTTCTGATTTTATAAGTTACTTATATTTATCTTGCTAGATGAGTGTTTGTGAACTGTCTTAAATCTTTACTGGCAGGGGTAAAGTGTAAATGAACATGCATTATAATGCCTTAATTATGTTATTGTTTATACTATATTTTTAATATCAAATCCTCTAACTTTGGGTTAGTACTAGTGCATTTGAGTGTTATCTAGATAATTAGACATACCACCACTTCTAATGGTTAATCATTTTGAATATCCATTGACATCATTGTGTTACTTCTGGTGATCCTTTTTAAAAGACAAAATTTGGACTCAACTTTGAAGAAGTTGTTACTAAAATGTCATTTAATCTTGGTGGTGGGGCAATGAGGCAGAACGTTTTGCATGTTTGCAAAATAAGCTTCATTTTGATGCATTTGACTTTACTGATTATATTAATTAACTTAACAGCAAGTCTGAAGATAATTTATGATGCATTAAAAATGATTGGTCGTTAATTGCTTCTCTGGTAGAAGAGGGACTTGAATTTCAGTGTAAGGTTTGTAAAAATTTTAGCTTGCTGGTATGCAAATTCAAATTTTAGAAATGGGCCTTTACAAACAAATGAAATCTCATGATGAGATATAATTATGCATAATATTTCCCTCAGAATTTAAATATTTTACCTAAATTGGAACATTTTTTCAGTTTATGCTTATAAAGCATCTTGATTTTGGCTTTTTAGATATTGATTTTGTTTATTTTAAGATAGTCTTACATTTATTTATTAAAAATATACCAAAGTATATATTCTTGTTGCCTATAATATATAAGACCTTAGCATCATGAGAAATATAAGCACATGTTAAGTTACTGGTCTCCAAGATTTCTTCTTTTAGAACATCTTCAGTTAATTTTATTTCAAAACTTTAATATTTTCCTTGTGTTTTCAATTTAAATTTTATTCTAATACCTTTGCAGATTTTCTTCTCTTCCAATATAAATTGAGGCCTGAGCACTTTTCTGTGAACTATTTTTCTTTTCTTTTTTTTCCTTTTTTGGCTATTTATGCAACATGGGTAGCAATGAAATTCTGGATGAAAGTTTATGTGGATTCAAGTTCATTTACCCCATGGAACTTGCATTACCTGTTACCAACAGTCAATTTATCACATAGGGGAATGTGCAAATCTCCACGGAGAAATAAGCAAAGAATGTATAATATTGAGTTCATCACATGTAAAATGTAGCTGATTGGTAAAAGCTAGATTAATAATTTAGAACAGTCTTTTAAACCTCACACATAATGTGTGTTGTTTTGTTTATTGTTCTGAACATTTTACTTCTCTTCATAGGAAGCAGGTGTGTAGTAGATCAAAAGTTAGTGGGAACAGTTAAGTGATGTACATATCTTAACCAATAAAGCTACTTCAGGCCATAATTGTTATAGCTGCACAGAACAGGTTCACACCTATGTTTTTGGTCCTCAATGCATCTTAAATAGAGTCTGAGGCTGCATAGTTTCTATGAATGCATGTGTAATGTCTGTTTGATAAGTGTCTTCTCACACTCTGAGGACTTTTATAGGCAATTTGCATTTCACAATGAGAGAAATCACCTGGAGAGGGTTTATTGTTTTGTACTAGAGAGGAATGTGAAAGTATCCCAGTTCTACAGATGGCACTTCTCATTAGCCTTGAACATATACATGTGCAAGGATTGTTTTATCTTAACTAATATAGCCACCAAAAAGGTTATTTTTAGAGGTGAATTCACAGTTTGGTTGGATGGTAATAACTAGTAGAATTTCTTTAAAGATAGACATCGTATTTATTTGAACTCTAGGCTGGAGGGTGACTTTGTGATCCTGGAAAGGAAATTTCCCTTTGCGTTGATATCTTTTAAATGGTGAATTGTAATAAACCTATAATGCAATCAGCCTGATTTTTAAATAACTCAAAAGACAAATCAAGGAGTGTGGAGCCAGTGCTGCTGTGTGTGAACTTCTCATTTGTAGCAGTCATATACAGATGAAAGCATATACATATGTGAGCCCAAAAGCTGGGTAATAAAACAAAAGCCTATAAAGAAAACCATATGCACTTAAAAATGCTATCCATGAACAATGAAATATCAGAATACTTCAAGATCCCCACAATTCATAAAGTTAGTTTGAGTCTTATACCATTCCATCTACAAGTTTAATATTAACTTCTAAATTTGACACAAATATAAATGAAAATGTGACTCCTATTGATTGATTGATAGTACCCCTAACCAATTTAAATTAGTATTTATAATTTCATGGAGAAATAATCACATATCTCTGTAAATCTCAAACTTTTGGTCTCCCTGCCCATTTTTACACTTACTATTGATTGACGATTCCAAAGGCCTTTTGGTTGTGAGGGTTGTATCAATGAATGTTTACCATATTAGAAATTAAAACTGATAATCATTTTTAAACATTTATTAAATATTTAAAAAAACAACAATAATAAACACATTTCATGCTAACATACATCAATAACATTTTTAATGGAAAAATAAAAAGTAAAAAGGTAGCAATGATGTTTATTTTTGTAAATCTTTTAAATGTTCAGCTTAACAGAAAAGGGCTGGGATTTCATATCTGCTTCGGAAAGCAATCTGTTGTGATATGTTCTTTTGGTTGAAGTATATGAAGAATGCCTAGCTTTAAACTGACTTTGAACTGGAAGAGGAAGAAGTGTTTCAACAGCCCTTTTCGATAATTGTAAATATTCTTCTTTGATATGACACCATAATTTGAAAAATGATAGTTTTTAAAAGGTTAATTGAAAGTAGAATCTTAAATCATACTAATAAACTCAGTTACATTAAAATTTTTGTTGTGTCTTGCACTTTGAATGGATGTTTTAGTCACACATGATTTTATACCATCATGTTTTGGTTATTGGTAAGATTCACTAAATTATGTAGATCTTACAAATGTTTACATAATTTATCATACAATATAAAAAAACTGCATGTTCATTAACATTACCATTGATATAAGAAATGCCTTTAAATTTTGGGAAGACATCACACTTTTGAAGGTGAATACAAATTCTCCAGAACTGCTGTATTTGCTTAAGAGCTCAAGTTTCGTCTTGTCAACAAAAACGAGTCAATGACTTCCTGGAGGGTTAAGTTCACACAGTTAACTTTTGAAAAACTGTCTGCCAAATACTTAAAACTAAATAACTATATTTTATCTATTATTCTTTTAATTTAAAATAATGTTCCATGACAAAAAATAGTCATAGTCACAATTCAACCTCTAGTGCTTTTCCTAGGGACCACCATTTGATATGCGTAAGAACTGCTTTATACACATTTACCATTTTGTCAAACAGAATATTTAAAACAAAAAACAAAAACATCATAAAGACCTGTACTCAAGGGTCAGGATTTAATAAATTTTATCATCTTTACTGCTTTATCATGGACACTCTCAAGAGCAATTGACACTTCTTTTTTTTTTTTTTTTTTTTTTCTTAAAACAGGGAGTGTGTAATGGTGAAGAATACAGTATAGTACAGTTTGGAGTCATTTGCCCTGACTCAAGCAATGGCACCAGCACATTTTTCCCCCATTTCTTTTGCACCATCAGTACAAATGTAAACATTGTGAAAACAGCAAACAATGTCTCAATATTATTAAGAAAATAGTTTTAAACTCAAGAACTCCCTTATGTCTCAGGGACTATCAGGCGTTCACAGACCGCACCTTGGAAACCGTTGATCTCCAATCACATGTAGCACAATGCTCCATTTGTGTCTATACAGCCTTTCCTATTGGAAGAAAATCTTCTTAGTTCAAGTGCTCTAAATTTCATCACTTATCTAATTTGGATCTATGACTTCAACTTTAAACATTATTATGAGTGATTTAGTAGACCAAGAAAGGATCTTGTAAAGGCAATTTTAAAATACCACTGAATACTTTTATAAATCATCCCCAAAGCCAAATAATAACATGTTTTATTTGTTATTTTATGAGTCAAGATCAAATAAGAAAGAGAGAAACCACCCTCCATGTTTTAACAGATGTAATTTAATACAGTGAAGTGATTTTAATATCAGGAAGTATTTGAGGGTTGAAAGAGCAAAAAATAATGCTTCAGTATATCTGAAATTACAACTGCAGAGCCAGGGAACTTGAGATGTCCAAGGAATATGGCACTCAAAACTCTGAAGAGTTTATATGACCTGCTTCTGCTGCTACTTCCTTTAAAAAATGTGTGTTGAGGGGGAAGGAATCTGGATGATGATGGGAAGTGGCCAAAAAGCGAGAAGAAAAGTTTTTAAAAAGTGTTTTTAGTCCGTTTTCTTCTTCTCCCACTTTCCATTCTTCTTCTAACATTTCCTGCTGTCTGAATCTAAGATGAAGTCAATTTCAAAGAAGTCTGAAAAATGCCATTTTCTCAGCCCTGGTATCACAGAGTGGAATATAGAAAAGTGATTTGTAGTTGAGTGACAGTAGACAAATGACTGGCATGTTCACCCCTTTGGATACTCAGAATTCATACTCACCCTTCTACATGTGTTTGAATTACCATGCAACAACAACTTTGTGTTTTGGTCTAAGAGGAAGACAGTCCCTCATACAAACATAGGTGCTTCCATCCTCCCTCCTAAAAAGAGAGACTCAAAGTCTCAATAGTCATGGTACCTACCTCATGGAAAACAACCAGGAAATATATTTTTCCTACAGTGCAGTCTCAACCTTCCAACTGAATAATTTGTAACTTAAATATAAATTTGGATACAAAATTCATATACAATTGTAAGAGAATAGGAAGAAGGTAAAAGTAGTTTATCCATATGAATGCCATATATATAATATAGGAGGGGGTGGGGGGGAAGAAATAGGTGAGGGAGGCTAAGAGGTACAAATTTCCAGTTGCAAAAGAAATGAGTCACAGGTATGAAATAAAGTGTGAGTAATACAGTCAACAACTATGTAATATCTTTGTATGGTGACATATCATAACTAGACTTAATATGGTGATCATTTTGAAATACATAGAAACACCAAACCACTATATTGTGTAACAAGAACTAACATAGTGTTGAAGGCCAATTATATTTCAAAACAAATAGACAAACTAATAGAAAGAGAGAATAGGGAAAGGGAGAGAGGGGATTGGCTAAAGGCTGTCAAAAGATACAAATGTCCAGTTATAAGATAAATAAGTGCCAGGGATGTACTGATACATTATAAATATAATTAGCACTGTGATAGGTTATATATAAAAGTTGTTAAGAGACTAAATCCTAAAAGTTCTTACCACAAGAAAAAATGTTTTTTTTATTTCTTTAATTTTATATTTATATGAAATATAATGGATATTTACTTAACTTATTGGGATAATCATTTAATGATGTATATAAGTCAAATCGTTATGCTGTACACTATAAACCTGTACACTACTGTATGTGAATTACATCTCAGTAAAACTGGAAGAGAAAATATATATATAAAATTATGCAAGGAACAACCTGCTATAGTAATTGCTGCTGTAATTGGTCATAAAGTTGTGGTTGGTATTTGTAACATCTTCTTTCACTACCTATTTCTTGACCCCTTTTTCCTCAGTCAGCACTGAATCTTCATGATACTGAATTTAATTGGTTGCTATGGTTATAATTAACATTTACTGCTGGACTTGGAAGTACCAAGAGGCAGGCCACAGGATTTCCTAGGTTCAGACAATATCCTGCCTCCTCCATTGCACTGCAATAACCTAATTTTACCCTGACAATCAGGGCAATCACCTCAGCCAGCAGAATCATGCTCTTATTTGGTTCAGTCATGTGAGAAACCCAAATTAGCCAGGTGGCAGTCTCATTCCAATTCAGTGGAACTATGCTGTACCCCTTACTAAAAGCATACCTCTTTGGGGAATGAATACCTCTAAGCCAGCAAAGTTCAAAAGGAAGCAAAATTTCTGTGAGTGGATTATTTAGGGCTTCTAGAGAGAGAAATCATTCCCATTTCCACCCCTTGATTTTGCAAATTCTGAATTCAGGTTATGGGGGAAACCACATGTAATACTGCTCAAAAATATAAGTACCCTCCAATGACATCCCCAATCTTTCAGGTTGTGGTCTCCCAACTGAGACTTCAATAGGTTACTTTGCCATTTTATCAGTCCTGCTGCTTCTGAGTAATGGGCTACATGGGAAGATTAGTAAATTATTTATGAGCCCACAACAGCTATTTTTGTTGTTGTTGTTGACAAATGTGTTTCTTGTCAGAAGAACATATTGCCCCTCAGAAGCAATGTTAGGTGGGATACTGTGATAGCTAATAAGACATTCCTGCTGTAAAGGGCTGGCTCTCATCTATAGAATTTGTAATCTTTTCTATTTGATGAGTGACAGACTACCCTGCAATGAATGCCATTTGGCAAGCATTCACATGAGACAAAAATATCTCCAACTTCTGTGTTTGTTTGAAGAGAGTTTCATCTATAAATCTCTTTCCAGGCCTCCTTATAATCAATCGGTTTTCCTTCAAAGTCTCTAACCATTTAGTTTCTCTGACACCCATGAATCAATATCCTTGGTCATTTTTTTCAGTCCAGATAATGTAGACAACCAAACACATTGCTTAAACTTCTCTCCACTGTGCAGATTTTCCTTCACTACTTTCTTTCAGGAACTTTCCTGTTTGTGCCTGTAATACTAAAAGCACTTCCAGTTGGTACCAACATATTGCACAGTAACATCTACAACCAAGGTCCAAGTTTTTTCTCCTCACTGATGATGAATTTCTCATGAGGTCGTAGATGTGGGTTGAGCAAGAGGAGACCAACAGGTGTAGGTGATCAGTGAGAATGAGATACATGTGACTTCAAGATCTGCTCAAAGATGATCACTTACACACCATCTCAGTTGATGGTGGAGTTGCTGCTATGAACATCCAACTTCATGGTCTAGTGGACAATACAACATCAGTGTACGACAGTACACTGTACGACAGTACTGTACGACAGTACAGTACTGTACTGAAGTACTGACTGAAGTACACTTCAGTCACCTGAAGTCTCATGATAAGGCTTTCAGACCCTATCAGCGCCCAGGAACAAAAAAAGCGTTTTCTCAGGAGATTTATCTGCCAAAAATCATGGCTTTTTAAATTCTTTCTTTTTCTTTCTAAGCAAACTTCTGTGGGACTGCACTGTGATTCCTCTAATGTGGTTTATAAGACGTTCTATACAACATGCCTACTTGCCTCAGATTCATAGTGTGCTGGTGGCTCTTCTGAGTCATGGGGATGAATTAACTGAGTAGCCTGCATTATAGAATAGATGATGAAGAGCTTTATTTTTCCTTAACAACTGGCCAGTTTATAGGTTACTCTAACCTTTATAGATTACTGCCCACTTTATAGGTTTTTCTTTAAAAACTGGCCACTTTATAGGTTACTTAATTAATGGGTTATATTAGCACACTCATTGTGGCCTTCATTGCCTTTAAAATCCAAAGAGATCTACCATGCAGTGTGAGATATAGCAACTGTTTTTTACTTAGAGGGGTATTCCATTGTATTCCAAATCATTGGGTATCCAGAAACTTCACCAAGGTTGCAGGCTTGTGAGTTTTCATATGTCTTTCTTACTCTCTGCCATGTATGTGTCTTAATATGTTATTTAGGGTGCTAGCTACTTCCTGCTCATCAGGTCCAATCGGCAATGTTGTCGTCAGTAAGGAGGAGCCATATGACATTTTGTGGGATGTGTTTACCAGCAAGACCTCTGTGAACTAGGTTATGTCAGAGAGCACCAGACCTGACATAGCCCTCAGGCAAGAGAGTCAAGATGTGCTGTTGTTCCTGACAGACAGAGAAAAAAACTTCTAATGTCCTTGCAAATCAGTACAGAGAAAAACAAGTGTGAGATAAATAGCTGTGTGTCAGGTACTAGGAGATAATGCTAACTTGCTCCAGTAAATAATTCATATCTGGAACAGCTGCTGTAATTAGATCACCTTATAATGTTTATGAAAATCTATAGTCATTCTCCAAGATCCAGTGCCTTTTTCAAGAGCCCAATGGCAGAGTTAAATAGAACTATAGTAGGATTTTACCTGCATCTTTCAAGTCTTTGGTAATGACACTGACTCCTGTAATTCCTTTGGTGGTAATAATTTTGCTTTACCATTCTGATGGAGAAAAAGATTCCAAAGGATTTATCTTGGTTATTTTTACTACAATAACCAGTTTATTGTCTGGTTCTTATTTGAGCCTATAGTTTATAACACAACACTCTAATTTTTCTTTCTGTTAACTTTTCCATGCATTTGAAAGCAGCCAACCTACCACATAATCCTTGTGGCCAATATTAATACAGTAACAGTAAGTGTATCAGCTGCTTAGTCTTCCAAAGCACCTGCTCTGAAAGGTACTTCATTCCAAGCAACCAAAAGATGATAATTTAATTCATTATGATGCCTCTGCATGGCATGGGTTTGGTATCTCATTTTTCACTGGCAACCAGTTCAATACTGTGCTCACAGCTAAAGATGTAACCAAATCAATCCTTGAATACTTCCTCTGAGAGTCTTATTTACAGTACCAAGCACTGTGTTAGACAGGGTCTTGTAAGGCAAAAAAGAAACCATACCAGATATTCAATAAATCTGATTTAAATTGTCTCTACAGGTGTTGAGATAGTTAGAGGCAAAAAGAAAAGGAAGGAAGGAAGGGAGATAGGAAGGAAGGAGGGAGAAGTGGAGGGAGGGAGGAAGAAAGGAAGGAAGAGAGGGAGACATGGAAGCAACCAAGATAACTGATGGAAGAAGCAATCACTTCTAGGATTGGGGAAACAAAGAAAATAGCGGAACTTCAGGAACACAAGCACGTGGATGGGGGTACCACTGAACATCTGACTGATTGCGGCTTGTACCTTGGGGAAAGTTTGACAAGGCTGGTTCTGAGAACCTGGAGGCTGGGAATAACTGCTGGTACCAAAGCCCAACTGGCACTGCAGTTACCAGCTGTCAATGTCCCTCCACTCTCCTCCTCATTCCAATTTTCCATAGTGCTCCTTATTGAGAGAATCCATCAAGGAGCCAGCAAGAAAAGGAATCTGGGAAATGCAGTTTGCAAAGTCCCAACCTCAGCATCACAGAGCAAACCATAGCAGGAGCTAATACATAAATGATTGGCTCCTAGGGATATCTTTCATTTTGTCATATCAGGGGTCTGGGTCACTTACAAAGTTAATAGTAGATATTGTGGGGAGGCTGTGTGAGAAGTGTTAAGCGTATAGGCTCAGAGATGTATTCACTGATCTTCTCTCTTGATGGTCTCCTATCTCAAGCAAATTGTTTAGCCTCAATGATTTTTAGTTTCCTCTTATATGCAACAAATAAAATTTTATCTTCCATGCTTGAAGTAATGATTAAATAACATAAATGAGAATAAAGTGCTTAGTATTGTGACTGGTACATGGAAAGCACTCTTAAATGTGGGTTATTAACTGAAAAAAAAAATTCCCTACCATTTTCTTGTTATTGGTACTCTTTCAGGTTGGTAAAAGTTATTTTATTTTCTCTTATTAAATAATTTACAATGCAATAAGACTTCATCTTTAAAGCCCAAGCAAAGCAGATGAATAGAAAAACTAAGAGTGAAACTATTGATCCATTACTGTCATTTATTCTACCGAAATTTTCAGCTTTTTGAAACCTTGGTTTCACTTTCCATGGTGAAAATATATACCGTTTTTACATCTTCAATTCATTTTTTCAGTTTTCAATA
Organism: Kogia breviceps; assembly: GCF_026419965.1. Classification (NCBI taxonomy): domain Eukaryota; kingdom Metazoa; phylum Chordata; class Mammalia; order Artiodactyla; family Physeteridae; genus Kogia; species Kogia breviceps. The sequence continues at coordinate 116,176,233 of NC_081312.1, read as the reverse complement.
ATTTCTAACAAATGCTTAACAATGAGAAGTCATTTGTGAAAGAACTTTGCGGACTTTTAAGTATATGCAAATTTATTATTATTGTTACAATCATTATTTGAGAAACTAGCCCAGAAAAGCTGGTATTTTTAAAATCCTCATGCATAACCGTCCCTTTTATAAGTGGTTTAACTATAATTTTGAGTTGTCTTCAAGACATTTGCTTAAGCCATTGTCATGATTCTTAATAATCTAAACATGATAATAAGATGATCATGAACCTTAGTCATTTTCATTTGTAAAAGCCCTGTTAGACATCTGAAATGAAAAAAAGCTAACCATAGCAATCATTCAATTCACAGTTGACTGCTTCATCTTCCCTGAAGCTGTATGTTGATAAGAGTTTCTTTTCTCTTTCTAGAAGAATGTTAAGGAAAGACTGAGTGACTGATCTGGAATTCAGGTTATGATGTTGACCAGGGCAGTGGTTATATTGGACTGGGATAATCAACCACAGTAAGTTGAAAAGCATTCACCTTCACCGGTCACCTAATATGTCCTCTGAGTCACCTTATGATCTGGTTAGAGAGGAAATTCTGTATTTAGTCTAGTGATTCAGGAGTTGGGCAAGCTAATATATCTGCAGGCATACAAATTCATTCTCAGGTGAAATAAATTAGTTTCTAATGTCTTTGAATTTTGTCAAACCTTAGAGTTTGAGCTCAGGAACAAGAATGCCTCCAAATTTTGATGGATGGATCTCTTTGACATTTGAATATGGATATACAAAAAATTAGCTTGTAGGATTGGCCAATGCCAAAATTCTAGCTGAAAAAAAGTACATCATTGTTCTTATCTTACGTTTCCCTCTGTTGTAATAAATGCTGGCAGTATCAAAGATTTGGGGGAACACTAAATGTGAGAGTCTATGAAAACATCAACATTTTAGGAAAGGCAAGGTCTATTTTTCCATGGATTTCAGGAAAAAATGAAACAGAAATTCTTAATTCACTTCTGGGATTACTGTGCAAATTAATAGGAAAGTACCAAAGCAAAAAAGGAGTAATTTGTGTTCCTTGTATTTTTTTTTTTTCAAATAAGTAATATGCATTCCTTCAGAAAAATAAGAAACTTCAGATAAACAAACAAACAAAAAAGTAATGTATGGGATATGTAGAAACTTTATAACCAAGTTCTACACTACATTTTTAAGAAATCCTACATTGTACCTTATTTTATTAGTGTTAATGTTTCTTTTAGAAAATTTAAAAGTACACATGAACATTTTACCTGATACAGAATCCTACCACCCCAAAATAAACACGATTACTATTTTGGTGCATTTCTCTTCACACATATATGTACATTTTGCAGCAGTACTACATTTTATTAATATATGCTATTCTTTGGAATTTCGTTCAGCTTAATTCCCTGGTCTCACTCTCCTCCTGGGAGAAAAGGGCTCATGCAGGTTCTCTCCTCAGGGTGGTGGCAGAGGCATAAGAGAACAAGTCCAACTGCCCTGAAACACTTCAGTTTTCTGCTGCTCAGTCAGCTCTCGACCAACACACGTGACACCGCCAAGTCAAAATGCAAGGGATGCAAAAGTGCTCTCTCCAACTTCCGGGAAGCCACATAGCCAAGCCTAACCTCAAATAAAGGGGGATTAGACGTCTCCATGGAGGTGGGGTGGGGGAAGGACATAGATATTTTTAAACAATGAGCCAATCTAGCATATTGGTCATTTGGATAGATGCTTTTGTAAAGTCTCAGTTCAATTTTTTTGCCCATTTTTTTCTGTTGGGTTGAGTTTTTCTGTACACATATTTTAGGTGAGTGCTAATACCTTTCTTGGAAAAGGTCTAATTTTTTTTCCCACTGTTGCAGAAGGAGGAGGAGTAGGAGGGAGGGGAAGGAAGGAAGGAAGCAGAAGAGAATAATGGGAGGAAAGGAGGAAGGTAGGAGAAGGGAAAAAAAAAGAGAAAACATCACTGCCAATAATTTTATTCAGGTGAGTAAACCTTTTGGTGGTCAAGAAATTACATTAACTTTTTTTGATATATAGTGTGTGGTCCATTGCCCTGGAGATTAGGGGGACCTCCTGACTTGCTGAGGGATCCAGGACAGAGGGCCTTATAGGTATCCCTGAGTTTATTCACCTGGTTCAAAAAATTCAGAAACTTTCTCAATCAGCTTTCTTGTGGGTCAAGGGGTTGAGGCTCCAGGGCAGTGCACTATCCTATCATCTCAACTCAAACCTGTACTGCTTTAAGGTTTGCGAAGTCCAATCCCATACATTATCTACATTTCTGTACCCATATTTTATATGAGTGCTAATATCTCTCTTTAAAAAGATCTCATTCTATCTGCTATTGCAGAAGAAGAAAGAGGATCATGCTAAACATGATCTTGCCTACTGAATAGTATATATTTACATGAACCTACCTCCATGTATAAAAAGGCATGGATTAAACAGTTATTAGCACTTTCAAAAACATTGCATTGAATAATACAGAACTCTATTAGTTGCCAAAGAGTTTGTCTTATTTTTTTGTTTGTTTCTGTAATGCTTGTCTGCCTTGAAATAACTAATTCACCTTAAGCCATTTTAATCTATTATCCATTAACTTGGTGAAATGTTGTCACTTGCTTTCATGCCTTCTAGTCAGCAAGCCAGCAAGTTCTCCATCATTTAGAAGAGGTGTTCTAATGATTCCACCATGTCCTGATCAAGATGGCAGCTTGCAGAGATGTTCCTCAGAGAAGTATCCTTGGATTATCTCATCTTCTCTGGACTTTTGACACTTTCACTACTTTCCCGATGCTGTTAGAAAGGGAAAATGCATCTATATTTGAAGGAAGAGGTGGGAAGTGATCAAAACAAGAACTGGATGGGAAGTATGTCTTCTATCTATATAGCAGTGCATCCCATTTTGCACTTCTTTCCTTGGTTTCATTTTTCCATAAAATGGGACAATTAAAAATAAAAGCCATGTTCAGAGAAAAGAAAGTCATCCACAGAATGCTTACAATGTCATTTGCCTTTACCAAATACAAACTTTTCTAATGTATATAAACTTCACCTTCTGCATCTCAGTATATATTTTTGCTTTAGCCTTTCTTCCACTATTCTTTTAAGACAGTTCTTCTGCAACCTTCTGTTTTGATATTAACCTTTATGGTTTGTTCAGGCTTTCAGTCTCTTTCATGGAAAATCCCTACAGGTAGGGCTGTTGCACCATCAGCTTGCAGAGTCCTGCCTCCTTTTTTATTTCAGCATCATCTGTGTAGGACAGATTATGGGCACTTCTTGATTCTCATTTGAAGGAATAGGAATAACTTAGATATGTTTTAGCAAATACATCAATAGGGCTTGCTTTGCTAAAGAGACAACCAGAAACCCACAAAGGACTAATATACTTTCCTTTAACCTGAGTAAGTAAAGGGAAAAATCAGTCTACTTATTCCTTGAACATACCTCTCTACTTGGACCATCTTACACCTAATATCTCAGTTACAAGCTGATCAATGCAGTCTCAACCCTCTTACTTTCAAAGCACTTAACCCTTTTAAATATATGCGTAACTTACTTATTTATTGGGTTTAATGCCCCTCCACTGGGTTAAAAGTTTATACGAGCCCCCCACCTCTGCACTTGTTTTTGGTAAGTTTTGTTTTATGCTGTATCCCCAAGTACCTGGAACAGTGTTGGAGTCAGCACAGCCCTTTTCCAAATGTTGACACCTGAATGAGGAGTGTGGAAGCAAGGAGTAGTTGATACTTTCCCTTTAGGCTGCCTTGTTCTTCTGCTGGATGCTTATCATCCCAGCCCGCCTCCCTCAGATCTATCTCAGGGAGCACAGAAAGTATTAGACATCCCCAGTCTATCCCAGATCCCATGTGGAGGTGTTGTTAGCCCTCCTGAGCTGCCTCCATCAAAAATCAAGGACACCTTGCATGAATGTCTGTTGAATACTTATTTTATGCAGAGAGTGGAGGAGGAAAGCAGATACACACACTGAGCATAGTCTCTTCTTGCTGAGAATATAGAAACTGGTGGGCAGGCACTGGGAATGTTTGAGGGCCTAAATATGGTCATCATTTCCCCCAGGCCCCATTAAATATGATTAGTAGAAACAGAATATATAGGGAAAAGAACTACTGAGAACATTCAGCCTGAAGTTCTAATTCATATCCATCCAAGGCTGATTTATCTTAATGACATAGATTAAAAACATTGTTAATAGATGGTCTCTTTACTTTTACTATTCTTTTGTCTTTTATTTTTATTTTTGTAATTTTGTTTCATGGATGTAGAGTTTTCTCAGGACACTTCCCAGCTGTTCAGTCTCTTCACATTGTGTGTTTTTCCCTACTAGGCTTTTCCTGTATGTCAATACCTAGACTTTATGCCACAGAATTATAGACACCAATTAAAACAACATACTTTTTGGTGTTTTGCTAGTTCAAATCATAGTATTGCATCTGAAACATATCACTCTGAGGGGGTGATAATAATTTTTTTGTATTATATATTTTTAATATGTGTTAGTAGATTTTCTAATCATAGGTGCAGATTCACTATTCTCTGTTAAATATTGTGGCTATTTCTGTACTAAATTCAATATATTTCAGTTCTTACTTTTCTTTTTGAACTGTGTATGTCCTATTTACATTTACAGTTTATAGAATTGTAATAGAGTTCAGCAAAATAAAGATTTATATTTGTATTACCTTCAGGTATTCTTAGTTGAAAGCATGCATGATTTTCAAAACTGTTTTTTTTCACTGCCTCAGCTAGTTTTCTGTCTTGACCAAATAGAGTATGTTATGTGGCCAGTTATCAAAATTGCATGACCTTTTCCTTTGTAAAACTGTCTGAGAAAATATGTACACATATATTTTGGTCAAGTTATTAAACCTGACAGTAAAAAAAAAAAAAAAAAAAAAAAAAAAAAAACATAAAAAAAAACATTCTTTCTAAACAAATACCTTAGCCCACTACCATCTATATGCCACTCCAAGACACACCAATTTGTAAGACTTTCTATTTTCTATGCTTCAAATTACTCTGAAATTACAGTTTACACAACTGATTATCAGATGGAAACATTGAAACAGAGATAAAATGTCTTCCAAACTTGATGAACCACGAATTTTTGCTCTTAAATCTGTCATTTCTCTCAGATTAAACATCTAAATTGAGCCACCTGTGAAGAAAACAATATGATTTATTTCCAGTAAAGGTAATTCCTATTTTGATAACCTCAGTCTAAAAGCAGAAACCCCTGAAAGCACTTTCTTCTGCTGAACAATTTCTGAATAGCTCTTTATTTTCAGAACTGCCCCTCACATCTGAGTTTTAGGGATCATCAGTGAATTTTAAGGGTTCGCTTGATGTTGCATTTTCAGTTACCATTAAATTTTATTAAACAGACAATATTCTTTTCTACTAGAAAATTCCTATCACTGTTGGGATAACAGGCTAATAGATGATTTCCATGTTCCATCCACAGTGCACAAAAAGAAAAACACTGATGGATTAATACACTCAAGAATTAAGAAACTTAAAAATGTAGTAGGCTCTCCAAACCATGAATAAAAGGGTTAAAATATTATCAGAAAACACCCTATTTGCAGACACTGGCAGGAATACACATCCAAATTGAGAGAGAAATGTTTGAATTAGGTGATTTCCAACAATAAAAGCCTAGGACCAGATGGCTTCACAGGCGAATTCTATCAAACATTTAGAGAAGAGCTAACACCTATCCTTCTCAAACTCTTCCAAAATATAGCAGAGGGAGGAACACTCCCAAACTCATTCTACGAAGCCACCATCACCCTGATACCAACACCAGACAAAAATGTCACAAAAAAAGAAAACTGCAGACCAATGTCACTGATGAACATAGATGCAAAAATCCTCAATGAAATACTAGCAAACAGAATCCAACAGCACATTAAAAAGATGATACACCATGATCAAGTGAGGTTTACCCGAGGAATGCAAGGATTCTTCAATATATACAAATCAATCAATGTGATACACCATATTAACAAATTGAAGGATAAAAACCATATGATCATCTCAATAGATGCAGAGGAATCTTTTGACAAAATTCAACACCCATTTATGATAAAAACCCTCCAGAAAGTAGGCATAAAAGTAACTTACATCAACATACTAAAGGCCATATATGACAAACCCATAATCAACATCATCCTCAATGGTGAAAAACTGAAACCATTTCCACTAAGATCAGGAACAAGACAAGGTTGCCCAATCTCAGCACTATTATTCAACATATTTTTGGAAGTTTTAGCCACAGCAAGCAGAGAAGAAAAAGAAATAAAAGGAATCCAAATCAGAAAAGAAGAAGTAAAACTGTCACTGTTTGCAGATGACATGATACTCTACATAGAGAATCCTAACGATGCTACCAGAAAACTACTAGAGCTAATCAATGAATTTCGTAAAGTAGCAGGATACAAAATTAATGTAGAGGAATTTCTGGCATTCTTATACACTAATGATGAAAAATCTGCAAGTGAAATTAAGAAAACACTCCCATTTACCATTGCAACAAAAAGAACAAAATACCTAGGAATAACCCTACCTAAGGAGACAAAAGACCTGTATGCAGAAAATTATAAGACACTGATGAAAGAAATTAAACATGACACAAATAGATGGAGAGATATACCATGTTCTTGGATTGGAAGCATCAACATTGTGAAAATGACTCTATTACCCAAAGCAATCAACAGATTCAATGCAATCCCTATCAAATGACCACTGGCATTTTTCACAGAACTAGAACAAAAACATTCACAATATGTATGGAAACACAAAAGACCCTGAAGAGCCAAAGCAATTTTGAGAAAGAAAAATGGAGCTGGAGGAATCAGGCTCCCTGAATTCAGACTATACTACAAAACTACAGTAATGAAGACAGTATGGTACTGGCACAAAAACAGAAATATAGATCAGTGGAACAGGATAGAAAGCCCAGAGATAAACCCATGCACATATGGTCACCTTATCTTTGATAAAGGAGGCAAGAATATACAATGGAGAAAAGACAGCCTCTTCAATAAGTGTTGCTGGGAAAACTAGACAGCTATATGTAAAAGAATGATATTAGAACACTCCCTAACACCATACACAAAAGAAACTCGGAATGGATTAAAGACCTAAGTGTAAGGCCAGATAGTCTCAAACTCTTAGAGGAAAACATAGGCAGAACACTCTATGACATAAATCACAGCCAAATCCTTTTTGACCCACCTCCTAGAAAAATGGAAATAAAATAAAAAAGAAACAATTGGGACCTAATGAAACTTAAAAGCTTTTGTACAGCAAAGGAAACCATAAACAAGATGAAAAGATAGCCCTAAGAATGGGAGAAAATATTTGCAAATGAAGCAAGTGACAAAGGATTAATCTCCAAAATTTACAAGCAGTTCATGCAGCTCAATATCAAAAAAAACAAACAACACAAATCAAAAATGGGTAGAAGACCTAAATAGACATTTCTCCAAAGAAGATATACAGATTGCCAACAAACACATGAAAGAATGTTCAACATCATTACTCATTAGAGAAATGCAAATCAAAACTACAATGAGATATCATCTCACACTGGTCAGAATGGCCATCATCAAAAAATCTACAAACAATAAATGCTGGAGAGGGTGTGGAGAAAAGGGAACCCTCTTGCACTGTTGGTGAGAATTTAAATTGATACAGCCACTATGGAGAACAGTATGGAGGTTCCTTAAAAAAACTAAAAGTAGAACTACCATATGACCCAGAAATCCCACTACTGGGCATATACCCTGAGAAAACCATAATTCAAAAAGAGTCTTGTATCACAATGTTCATTGCAGCTCTATTTACAATAGTCAGGACATGGAAGTAACCTAAATGTCCATCAACAGATGAATGGATAAAAAAGATGTGGCACATATATACAATGGAATATTACTTACTCAGTGAAGAAAGTCAGAAAGAGAAAAACAAATACCATATGCTAACACATATATATGGAATCTAAAAATCAAACAAAAAATGGTCATGAAAAACCTAGGGACAAGATGGGAATAAAGACGCTGACCTACTAGAGAATGGACTTGAACATACGGGGAGGGGGAAGCGTAAGCTGGCACAAAGTGAGAGAGTGGCATGGACATGTATACACTACCAAATGTAAAATAGATAGCTAGTGGGAAGCAGTCGCATAGCACAGGGAGATCAGCTCGGTGCTTTGTGACCAGCCAGAAGGGTGGGAGAGGGAGGGTGGGAGGGAGTGAGACTCAAGAGGGAAGAGATATGGGGATATATGTATAAGTATAACTGATTCATTTTGTTATAAAGCAGAAACTAACACACCATTGTAAAGCAATTATACTCCAATAAAAATGTTAAAAAAAAAGAATTAAGAAAGTCAAAAATGTAGTAGGCTCTCCAAACCATAAATAAAAGGGTTAAAATATTGTCAAAAAACACTCTATTTGCAGACACTGGTAGGAAGACACATCCAAATTGAGAGAGAGAGAGGTTTGAATTAGGTGATTTTATAAAATAATAAAATTACTTATAAAAATTAATGATTTAAGGAGAATTTATTATATGTATTGTTATCTAAACATTTTTGGTAACTCATTTTTAATTTAACTAAAGAGCTGTATTTGAATTATTAAATTTTTTTCTGTGTTTGGGCAAACCTTAGTTGTTTTTCATTTGGGTTTGTTGGGTTTGTTCTTTCAGAGGATTAATAAAATGTTATTTTGAGGTTTATAGAATGGTGTAATAATACTTAAATTGAAATATTGGCAGTATATTTGTGTAATTAGCAAAACAGATGTGTGCATGTGTATCTACACATATGCATATAATTCATATAATTAGAATTACAATATCCTTACAGTATTCCAGAAAGAGAAGAGAATTTTAAAAAAATGTTTGTGGAAAAAAATGTACTTCACTGAAGCAAGTTTCATGAAAATTTAGTCATGCATACTGGTTAGAGTGGACTTTGGTCCCCTGATTTAAATCCTGTCATTACTAAACTTTTTTTTTTTTTTTAATGTCTATAGTAAAACAAAATTACATTACTTATCCTCAGATTTTAAGATGCCTAAAATTGCACCGTAGGTACTTTTCACATATAGCTCACAATTCTTAAAACAGGTGGGCATTAATTACCTTCATTTCACAGTATATAAGGTGATAACACAAAACATTTCTAAAACTTTCATGTACATAGATGTTCAGTTCAATATTGGAGACAATTGAAGTGTCTATCAATGGGAGGAATGTTTAATAAACTATGTTATAAGGGAACTTATGCAGCTTTTAAAATGACGTTTACAGAGATTTTCATCAACATGAGACAATACCGTTGTTTCGTTAATAAAGAAATATACCAAAATATATATGGACAATTGTCTCAGTTATGCCAAAATACATAGGCAGAAAAATAATTGGGTGGCACTTAAGTGTTCATTGTGTTAACCTCTAGGTAGTTTCTGATATTTCTAAGGCCTTTTATGTGTTTTCTAAATTTTCCCCATAATTATCCCATCACCTTTAAATAATATCTGTAGAAGTAGAATTTTGGTTACCTTTTCCAAAAGGAACTGCTGAGTTTTCAAAGGTTTTATGCCATTCACATACCTGGGGACTGTGATGAGTGATAGGACAGGGACAGTGATGGGCAGTTATTCTTAGATCCCTATGACAACATCAGCTAATTCTGTGATGTTTTCTAGCTGGCACTTCGTCAGCATATTGATTTTAAAGTTTTATCGACTCTCCTAAGACACTGCTAGGCAAGCTGTAAGCTCTTTTTGTAAGCCATTGGTCCCTCTGGTCTTCACTTCTTGGCTTTGATCGAGCTATTGAAAATTTCTTATGTGAAGCCTGGTCCCATTAGTGAGATTTCTATCCTCTGAAGAATTTGAATGTCCAGCTATGTGCAGCTTCTTAAACTTTTACAAAGCCCCATTACTTGGTGAAAATGTAAATTCCACAGGCGTTAACTTTGCTGACATTGCCTCTTCCTCTTCACCCCATACCTTGGCTCGTGTCCTTCCTGTCTGCAAAGGCTTCTCCCTCTATCCACGAAGCAGACATTTCCTGGAGGTCTAAACATGCGTCAGGCACAAGACTCACTGCTGAGGTTGCAAAGATGATGAAGCCAGTCTTCAAAGAGCTCACAGTCTCAAGAGGAAAATGACTCAACACTGATATCAGTAGAATAGAATAAAAATGCTCTAGGAAATAGAAGTGAGGGTGATTTATCTCTCTAAAGAAGTTGAACTAGAAGCAACATAGGGGTGGAGAGGATATGTAATTGGCACTGAAGATAGAGTAAGATTTAAGCAAGTGGAAAAGGAGGAGAAAAACATTCAAGTCAGAGAAAACTATGTACAAAAATCAGAAGGTGATGGGGTTTAGAGTATGCACAAAGGAAAGGACACCACCTGATAGCTCCAGAGAATATGGTGCCATTGAGGGAATAGACTGCAACAAAAGTAAACACGTTGGTTAGCCCTCAAAGCTGGTGAGTTTGAAGGCCAGCCTAGATCATACTTTTCAAGCTTGGGCAAATGGAGGCGTGCTGGTGATTCTTAACTTGTCAATTTGATGGACAATATAAAAGTGTCCCCATACATGAAAAGATGGCCACCATCACTTATCATTAGGGAAATGAAAACAGAAGGCACAATGAGATGTCACCTCACATCCATTAGGATGGTTACTATAAAAAAACAAACAAAAGTCATAGAAAATAATAAGTCAAGAGTTGGTGAGGATGTGCTGAAATTGGAACCTTTGTGCACTGTTGGTGAGATTGTAAAATGGTGCAGCCACTATGGAAAGTAATATGGTAGTTTCTCAAAAAATTAAAAATAGAACTCCCACATGATCCAGAAATTCCACTTCTGGGTACATACTCAAAAGACTTAAAAACCATGACTTAAACAGATATTTATACACCCATGTTGATAGGAGCAATGTTCACAATGACCAAAAGATAAAAGCAACCAAAGTATTCATGGATGGATGAAAGGCTAAACAAAATGTGATCTATACAAAAATGAAATGTATTCAGTCTTTAAAAAAAAAGAAAATTCTGACACAGGCTACAACATGGGTCAGTCTTGAGGACATTATGCTCAGCGAAATAAGCCACTCACAAAAAAACAATTATCTTGTGATTCCATATATATATGAGGTACTTAGAATAGTCAAATCTGTAGAGACAGAAAGAAGACTGGTGGTTGCCAGAGCAGAGTGAGAAGCAGGAAGTGAGGAGTTATTGTTAAATAGGTACAGAGTTTCAGTTTTGCAAGATGAAAAAATTATGGAGATAGGATACATGATAGTATAAATGTACTTAACCCTGTTGAACTGTCCACTTAAGGATGGTTAAGATGGTACATTTTATGTTATGTGTTTTTTTCCAGTATTCATTTTTTTTAAAAAGTCTATGTATTTAAATAAATATGGATACATTACACAATAAAATGCCAACTTTGGTTGAATTTTTAACACAAAACTTGAAAATATGAAGAAATTTGTACCACCATCTCTTTGTGTGTTCTCAAAACCCCTAGAGGTATTCATTTAATTCTGTCTACTACTAGGTTTTATTAGTGGACAGCTTTGAGAAACACTACTATGGGACTTAAATTTTATCCTATGTCAATTTGTCACCAATGACGGATCTTTAAAAAGAGTTTTAACATCTTTATTTTCATCCATGTTTCTATGTTAGTTATTGACAAATGGTTTCTAACTATATATTTTTTCATTCTTTTAAAAAATTTTCATTTTATTGTAGTAACAAAATAACGTGAGATCTACCCTCTTAAATATTTCTAAGTGTACAAAACATTACCATTGACTATAGGCAAAAGTATGATCAGATTTGTGTTTGGGGATGGGAAGGGTGGGGGCAGGGGATGTATAAGAGGAAGATGTTGCTGGAAACCAGTCAGGAATAAGGCAAAAATCCAGAGATGGGAACTTATCTCATGTGCTTCAGGAATAGCAAGGAGGCCACAGTAGTGGGTGTGCAGAGTAGACAAGAAGAATAGAAATTCAAGTTGTAGAGGGAGTCAGGAGCCAGCAGAGAGAGGAAGTGGAAGGCCCATATTAAAGAACTGAGCTTTTATTACCAGCATGATGGCAGGCATTTAAGCATGATGGCAGGGGAAGCAGAGAAGGGGAGAAACTTTACTTTTTAAACCAGAAATCTGAGTTATTGTTACTGTCTTCACTTTCCCATCCCCTTACCCAATCACAGTTCCTGTTGATTTGACTCCCTAAATATCTCTCACATTTGTATATTTCCAGCAACCATCATCTCTTGCTTGGACTATTACAATAGACTACTTTTAATAACTTTCTAATTCACTATTCACCCTGCAGTAAAAAGTTATTTATGTTTAAAATCCCTCAATGGTTCCCCACTGCTATTAGAGGGATATTTGCATCCTTATCAGGGCATAAAAACTCAAACTGCTTGGACTTTGTCTCTATCTTCAGCTCTTTCTGTTTCCTCTGTCTTTCTGTGCTTCAGCTGGATTGATCTTATTTCTATTTTTTAAAGGAGAAAGAGACCTTTTTGTTTCAAGACTCTTATCCCTTGACTTATTCTTCTTCTGTTGTTCCACTGCATCATTCAAATCTCAGCTTGAATGTCTCTTCCTCAGAAGAATGTCCTAGACTCTCCAGACAGACTCCAGACACCCCCCCATACACTCAGAGCACCCAGCATTTCTTCTTCATGGAATGCATCAGAATTGTAATTAATAGGATAAAACATCTGTCTTTTCTAGTGCACTCCAAGTTTCCTGAGTGCAGAGACCACATCCATCTTCACCATTGTATTCTCACAGCCTTCCACAGAATCTGGTACATAGCAAGCACTCAACAATACTTAACGTGTACCTGTTTATTGAATGAATGAATCACTCAATGAATACATTGTTGGATTCTCACAGCACTCCTGGCACCAGCACATGGTAACAGACTATTTTATTTTCTCTTTTACCTGACCACATTTTTAGTTTATCAAAAGAAAGAACCTCTTGTGTTACCCACCACATCTACCCCAGTGGTCATAGACATGAAGCTTGAATTTGGTGGTCCTTTGGAAGAATCAAATCACCTTATTAGACCCATCCTGACCAGACGTAGAATTTGGTTACTATTGACAGAAAAGTGAATGAATGAGGGCCAAAGAATGATCCATTTTAGAACTCAGTTTGGTATTTGATGCTTGTTCTTTGCTCCTGAGTCTCAAAAATGTCCTGTCCTTCAGAGCTCTACTTCCTCTCTGACTACCAAATCTCCATCTCCATCCTCTTCCTTCATTCTAAGAATGGGCATTTCCTAGGGGTTTCTCCTCAGATCTCTCTTTTCTCCTCCCCTCAGGCTTTGGAACACTAGTGCTAAATAGGCAGGTAGCCACCAAACTTGTGTAGCGAGTCTGTCTACTGAGGCCCAGAATGCTTCCTCTGGATGCTCTGGGTGATGGAGAATTCAATGTATCCAGAAGCTTCTCCTTCCAGCAACACATCCCTAAATACAAAACACAGTAACAACAACTTGGGGGTCATCTGTGACTCATCTTTTCCTTCTTTGCCAATGTTTCCTAACTTCTTTCACATCTGTTTCTCTCTTGCCAGTTCCTGCTGCCACCTAAAGAAGAGTCTTTTTCATATGTCTCTGAGGCTCCTGAGGTAGTTTCCAAACAGATGGGCCTACTTCCTGTATCTACTCTCCGCACACAGTCTTCAAAAATCTAATTTTAAGTTTCCTAAAGTGCACTTCTAATTCTAGGAAGACTTTCATTGGAAATAGCAATGTGTGTCCTCGCTAGCAATAATGAGTTCTTACTATTGATATTAAGCACTAATCAAAGAGCTTAACATGATTTAAATCATCTAACAACACAACAACCCCATGAAGCACATATTGTTATCCACAATTAAAAATGAGGCATGTATAGCTTCAGTACTTGTTCAGGGTTGTACAGCTTCTAAGTGACAGAGCTAGGATCCAAGCCTAAACATTCTGGTTCTCACATCATGCTCTAATCATGAAGCAGCCTATCTCTCTGTTCTGGCAACTGTCTATTCTTCATTCAAATCCCTTCAGTAGCTCCCTTCTCACCACCAAATAAGTAGACACTTGAAGAACCTTTATAAGTCGATGTTAACTCACCCTTCCCACCTCATATCTTATTGTTCCTTTAAGTGAACCTTGCACCCTAGACAAACTGGGCTACTTAGTGGCCCCTAAAAATGATTTACTGTTTCTGAGTAATGATTTTTACACCTCCTATGAGCCCCACTACTAGGTACCTATCTTCATATCTTAATTCTATTCATCTTTCAAAGCCAAATCAGCTGCAATGGTAGTGTTGTTGATGCTTTCCCCCAATCTTTCACACGCTTCTTTGCCTTAGTCAAGACTTCATAGCAATAATTGTCTTTCTAAATTATTCAAATAAACAGATACAGTTTCCTCACCTTGTATAATCCCTTTCCTTATAAACTAAGATCCTCAAACTGGAGCAGTGCTATTTTTGCTTTTGCCAGCCACACAGAGCCCAGCACCGTGCATTACACAGAGAACTGTGTCTTGTATTAAATAAATTCCTTGACTTGACTCCATCGCATAGATGCAGCATGGGTCATGAAATGCTGTCTCATGAACGTATGGTCATATTTCCCTCCCTTCCCCTTCTCCCCAAGCTCAACTCTTAAAATGTTTTTATTCAAAACTTTTAAAAGGCTTTGAGGGCTTCCCTGGTGGCGCAGTGGTTGAGAGTCCGCCTGCCGATGCAGGGGACGCGGGTTCGTGCCCCGGTCCGGGAAGATCCCACATGCCGCGGAGCGGCTGGACCCGTGAGCCATGGCCGCTGAGCCTGCGCGTCCGGAGCCTGTGCTCCACGATGGGAGAGGCCCGCGTACGGGAAAAAAAAAAAAAAAAAAAAAGTTTTGAAAAAGTCTATTTTGGTGTCACAAACTTTTAGCAGTCAAATGGCTTATTAAATTGGTGAGCAGATGATTGTGTCAGAAATGATGACTGATACTGAGCAGTACACATATTGGATGAAATATATGCATTTCTAATGAACACAAAACTACCCTCAGGGTAAAAATAAGCCTCTTCTCTCACCATCAAAATCTTGACCTTATTCAATAAAGCAGTCAGTGTTAAAAGGAGAGAATAAAATGTGAGCGATAGGGACTTTTTAAACGTGCACTGTCTCGCTTTATACATTACGGTTTAAAGAATTATGAAGTGATGCCGGCAAAGAAGCTGCTTGATGAAGGGGTCCAAAATTCTGAAAAATGACTTGTTGCCTAGTGGAAAGGTCCTATGATTCATGAGCACATTTTAGCAGCTAATGCAGTTTGCGATACTTTATAATCCTTACACATTCCAGAGCCCCGGCTCTCGGAAGGTTAGACCTAAGGGATACACTTCAGAAAAGTTACATAAACAACTGTGAACCTTAGGCAGGGAAAATGTACACTTTGAACACGTTGAAACTCTCCATATTAAGTCAGTTTAGCACTTTGATTAAAGAGTTTAATCAATCACCATCCTAAGCTGTTTATTAATCACTTTATCAAGCAGTTGATGCATTGCCGGTTTTAATAGAATCCATTTATTTTGATTTCTACCTACTTCATCTTTCCAAAGGGCTTTGCGAATCAGTTGCGATAAAAAGGAGAGGGAGAGGGAGAAGGGGAGAGCAAGAGAGTAGGAGGGCGGTTACATCCAAAACCCGGCAAGAAATCTCTAACTGCACCTATACATGCTGTATTATCAACGCCCTAGAAGACTTGGCCAATTTATTACGGGTAAAAGAAAACGCTCTGGGAAGTGAATGTTTGGGTGAACCACACGGCTTAGCTCAGATAAACACAGGCCATTCGTCTGCTTTCACACCTGACACCCTCATGATATAGGATCCTAATAAGATTAATCTTCACCCACCCATCCCCGGCTGGCCCCTCTTTGTTCCAACCTATTTGAGATCTTCCACTTTTCTTCATGGACATTTTCCTCACCTTGGGTTACAATTTGTGGTTCGAGTTAAAGCCCTTGTTTCCTCACTACAAGGAAAACAAGATTTGTGGGAAGAAAATATTTGTTATGTGGCTTAAATTTTACTTAGAGACTTTTACCTTCCTTATGCCTTTAGCACGAAAGGAAGTGGATTTGCAAGACACCCATAAAGCCAGACGCATCAGGTCTGAAGGCTGGATGCTCCCCAGGTGTTCAGAATACTGTTCCTGTTCTCAACAAGCTATTCTTCTCAACCAATGCCAGGAATTTAGTGGGGATACTGGTTATCTGCATTTCTTTTTATTCTGTTCTTACCAGTTTAATTAATAGAGATGATAAGTGTCATACAGATAGACATTTTAACTCTACATTTTCTTTTTTTCCAGTTTAAAAAATTCTGTAAATATCTTCCTCTTCCAAAGATTTTTCTCAAGAGGGAAATAATGTCCTGGGGGAATATTACATTTTAATATTAGTATCATAGATAGTGAGAAATAAGCAAAAGTTTAGTACATCTTTATATGACAGTGCCTGTGCTAAGTATTTCCTATATACTGTCATTCCACATAATTTTGATAACAGCCCTAAGTATTATAATCCCTGTGATTTGGAGCTGTGTTGTCCAATATAGCAGCCACTAGACACATGAGGTTACTGAGCACCTGAGATGTGGCAGATTCAAACTGAGATGTGATGTTATAGAGGATGAAGATGTTGATTTAATTTAAAACCCCCAAAATGACTCTATCATAGAGACACTCTTTACTGAGGAGACCACATAGATTAAGTAAACAATTTTACATCATTTTTTATTGTCATCCAAAAATATGGGAACATTTCATTCTCCTGACATTTATTAAGCTGATGCTCTGCTATGTGACAGGTGTACAGAGATAAAAGAACAGTCCTTGCTCTCAAGGAACTATAAACCAGTTGAGAGAAAAGAGGGTGGCAGAAAGAAAGAGGGCAAGAGAGAAAGAAAGTGCCATGTGGTACTTAAAATGACATACAAATGCACAAGGTGTTATGGGACCAGGGAATTTAAAAAAACCCTTCTGGAAGTGGAGGGCAAGAAGCTGGAGAAAGTCAGGGATTTTCTTGTGGAGGGTATGACTAAGCAAGAAGTATTCATTGTAAGAATGCCTTGTATATTACCTTGTATACCTGGGGAGGGAGTTGGGAGATGGGTGGGGATCGCTGGGGGAGGAGAACTATCCCAGGTGGAGGCACAGTTTAGGCAGAGACATGCAGGTAGAGAAGCAGCATGGAGTGTGAAGAGATTGCAAATGTTTCAGAATAAGCTGAAGAAAATGACAGAAAACAGAGCTGGGGAATTAGCTCCAGCTCAGAGTTTCCTTTTGGGGAGCTCTGAATACCATGGAAAGGATTTAGCTCTTCATCCTGTATCCCAAAATAAATTACTGCCAGATTATAAATGGAGAGAGGTGGTGAGACTTGTATTTAAGATCTATCTCTCTGGTGGGGGTATATGGAGGATGAATTTGAGGGGGACAGGCTGGAAGGAGATGCATAAAACCTCTGGCAGCAGTCTAGGTGAGGAATGATAAGGATTTGGAAAGAGGCTCCAGATTCAAGACATGGCTGGACGAACAGCAGAGGTCTGGTCAGATGACAAACAGAGTGGGTCTACTGGCTTTGGCAAGAAAGAGGTCATTAAGTATTGGAAGGCAGGTCACAAGGCATTAATGAGTCACTGGAGGTAAGCAAATGGAGAGCTTAAAAGAAGTTCAGTTGAGAAGGGAGGAAAAGAAATCAATAGCAGCTGGAAAGGGGCAGAGGGCACAGGGAGAATTTTTTCAAATGCGTTTATTTTTTAATAAATGTCGCCGTCTCTGAGACAGAACGAAAGGAGGCAGAGGTGGATGTGGTTATAGCTGTGTTTGTAGACAGCACAGAAGATTGGAGATGGCTGATGAAAGAGGTATTGTGAGGTCAGGAGAACTGAAGATACTAGGGAAGGTTTGTACTGGTCAATATGGAGAAGAGGTTCCAAAAGAAGTTCAAGAATTGGTGGGAAGTGTTGAGAGACTGGCTGAATGGTTGTCCACGGAGCTCAGACATGGCTATAGGAGCAATGGGAGCAGAATGTAACATGGTCCTGGGTTGGCAGTTGGCTTGAAGGTTGGATCTGCCAGACCACAAAAAGGGCTGGCGAATGAATAATTTAGATGGCCATGGGATCCCAGTTGGGCTTGGAAGGAAGAGAAGCTAAACAGTGGTTAATAAGTTGAAAAAATGAGAGGGATAGAAGGACAGGGTATTCCAATGATTTTAAAGAACATGTATTGCTGATTTCTCTCACGTTAAATTCCATGAATGATTACTCTTAGTTTTCCATAGGAGAAACTGAGTTACAAAGAGCTTCCTCTAAAGGAGAGTGGTATTAACTTGTGGCAATCTAGAATTTAAGGATTATGGCATTTGCTTTTCTGTATACTTAGTAAAACAAGTAGGTGTTAAATAAATATGAATGAAGCAAAACCTACACTTGTGTGTTTGGCTGCAGCTTATTCTGCGAGTTCATGCAGGTCATACTATTATAGATACAATGAGGAAAAATATTCATAGAAGTATGAAAATGCTATGATAATTAATTTTATTACTTAAATGTCATATGAATCAATTATTTTCTACTAATATCTCAGATTTGACCTCTGCTACTTCTAGGAATTGGACAAAGCAATTGACCTCGGTGAGCCTTTCTGGGACACTTGGAAGGAAGGAGACAAGTTGTTCTTTTCTTTGTGGCTTCACAGTGTATGGAGATGGTTACTGCATCTCCTATTCCTTTGGTGCACTGATTGGTGTGTGCAGCAGTGATTGGGCTTTACTGATCCTTGTATACCAATAGGAACCTCTTGCTCCTTTGCACAATAAATGCTCAATAAACCTTTATCAAACAAATGAGTCAAGGAGCATGAAATGAAATAATTACATTAGGTAATTTATGAGAATCGTTCTAGGTCGGGTATCTCTGGTGGACTTTCATGGCATCCTCAAACAACTCTCTGATGAATCACAAAGATTACATTCATGCTCCTCAATCTGACCATCCTAACCTGTGGATCACTTAGAAATCCCAAACACCTTTAAGAACGGGATGTTAACCCTAGAAGATTTGACATCCTTCTCTCACCATTTTGTTGGTAAGCATCTAGCCAATCTCTATCATAATTCATCCTCCGTTCACCAAATTTTACTCTCCCTTCCCAAATAGATTGTGCTCACTCTTACATCAAGAGATGCAACCCTAAGTCTCACCACTTCTGCTTCCTGCTCAGAGACCAAGATGTCTCTGTGTTGCATAGTCCCTCTCCATCAGGTCTAGAAATATCTCTGGTGGTCTAGTGACATATGAATTAAAAAGAAGAGTGACCTGATCCCTTAAGCTGTACACACATTACAAAATACAGAGCAGAGAAAGAATAACAAGCAGTCACTAGTCTAGAGTGCCTCTGAAATCCCACTGGGCAGACTTTGTGAGAACCCCCTACCCTGAAGCAAAGGGCTTCCTTGACCAGGGCTGACTCTGCTGCCTGTGAGGAATTCCTTTTTCCATCGTTCTCTGTGGTTTCTGCTCTGCCCTATGAAACATTTCTCCTGTCTATTTTCCTCCTAGGCCATGTCTGAAATGGGCCTTGAAGAATTTCACCTTTTGAGACTACATAGTTTTGTAGACCACTTTTTGTCCAAGGGTTATTAGAAAGCTCTGTTAAACAAGACCAGTCTTTTTAGACCAAACATGTGGGGATTTCTGACGACACAGTTTCTTCAGAAACTTAGTAAGTTCTGATGTATTTATTTTTCATCAATTCTGTGCATCAATAACCACACTCAATGTTCCTTCTAGACTGTGCCTCATGTATGTCTTATTTCCTTGTGTGAGCTCTCAAATGTGTCTCTTAATTTACTGATGGCTGCTTTCATTAGGAAGACCACATCCTTCATCTGATCTATCCTCCAAGACTGACTCACTGTCACCTGGGAAATCTTACTAGGTCTTTGTCCCTGTAAGTAAGTCTTTCTCAATCCCAGAACTTACTCTTCAGGGTCTAGAAACTCTTGGCCTTTCTCACCCTGAAAGTCTCCCTATATTTGGATTTTCTCTATTCTTTTTCACTTTTGCTTGCAAAGTAGTCAATACTTTGTAGAGTTCTTTTATCAAATACCTTGCCAAATGCAGCCAGTAACAAACAACAAAGAGCAGTGATGTCCTGTTTTCCAATTTCTTCCATCAGAGTCACAAGCTCAGTAAGCATACGGTCTGCCTTCCAAGTTATAGCATCTAGGGTTTTACAAAATATTTTGCCACTACCTAACATGGAATCCCAGCTACCCATCCAGTTATTCCCCTTTCTTCACTAACTTCCTACTAAGCCAGGTGATAAAATTTGAAGATTTATTTGGCAGTTCTGTAGTTCAAAGTGACATATTCCATATTAGAATAGATTAAGCCAACAAAACAAAACAAAACAAAATAAAAAAAGCAAAAACAAAAACAAAAACCCCCTGAAGGCTCAATAGATTTTAAAGCACTAAATTTTGATTTCTTTCTCATGTCAGTCCAGTGTGGTTGGTTAAGGGGCGATTTCTCCATGAAGTTTTTCAGAGGCCCAAACGTCCTTCCATTTTATAACTTTGCCATTGTCAAATCATGGCTTCCAAGTACCCATGGAAGAGAAAAATTTATCATGGAGAATCTCAGGTGGGTTGACATCAGACCTGGAAGTGGTGAACATCACTTCTGGTCTCATTTCATTGGCCAGAACTCTGTCACATGGTCTCAACCTAACCCAAGAAAGTCTGGAAAATGTAGTTTAACTTGTGCCCAGGAAGGGGAAATAAGCTTTGTAGTCAGTCGTTGCCATACATAGGATTAACCAAATCTCTGCTTTGCCATAAATTGAATATGCTTGCTAGCAAAAGGAGTCAAAAAGGTAAAAATTCCATATTATTTCCTTTTTAGGAGGTATAAATCATTCAGTGCCTTCCCTAAACTAAGTCAACCATTGTTTGGTAGCTCAGGGATTCACCAAACTTTTCTCTGTAACATTGTTGAGCTAAAAGTTGAAGATTTTAAAATGTTGACCACTTCTCTAATTAAACAGTTTTTTGTCTTTTTTTTTTTTTTTTTTTTTTTTTTTTTTTTTTTTTAATTTAAAATGCTGGCTTGTAGGGGATGAAAATCGTGCATTGCTATAGAGATGAAATATACTCTTGTTATCCACTCATTTATATTCACTTACTCATTTAATATATGTTTGTCAAGTCCTTAAAATGTGTAAGGCTTTGTGCTCAGTGCCTAGGCTGTATTCTTATTACGAGATTTGAGTTATTCAGTCTGCAGATATTTATGGAGCACTAAGCTGTGCTAGGGACCAGGGAGATCGAGAGAAATGTTGCATTCCTGTCCTGAAAGGGCCCTAGTTTAGGCAGGTGATCAGCAGGTAAGACAGGGTTCTCATCAGCTTGTAAGTGCTGTGACAGGGCCATATCCTGGGGCACAGCCTAGGAGGGGCATGGGGTCATCTACAATGGGGAAGTCAGTGACAATCATGCTGAGCCTTAATAGGCAACTATGTGTTCACTGAGGAAAAAAAAAGAGAGGAAAGGAATTTCAGAAAGAGGTCCCTGAATGTGAAAGCACTGAGGGAAAGAGAAACAGGCAAGAGGGCAGGAGGTGAGTCAGGGGGTGAGAGTTCCCCAAAGGCTTGCCAAAATACAAGGCTGCAAACGGATGTGAGAGCCAGGTCAGGAGGAACCATAGATGCCTACTTAAGAAATTTAAACTTGAACCTGAAGGTAAGTCATAAGTTAAAGCTTTATTATTTGAAACTCTGCTTTGGAAATGATATTAATATGGATAACAAAGTAGAAGACGTTTATTGAAATCTTACTCTGTTTCAGGCACTGCTATAAGTTTTTGCATATTATACGCATATTATACTATACACACTTCACCATAACTTTGGGAGAATGGTGACTCTCTTGTATTTGTTTTATCATTGTGGGACTGAAACTCAAAGAGATTCCATAATTCTTCTGAGTTCATGCAGCTCATAATCATAGGAGGTAACAATAATGACCCATGTAAAATACCAGCAAAGAATTATGACAGCTCCCAATTATGGGTATATTGGTGTGTGTGTGTGTGTGTGTGTGTGTGTGTGTGTGTGTGTGTGTGTGTATGTGTGTGTGTGTGTGTGTGTTTCTCCTTGAGAAAAATGATGCACAAAGATTAGGTTTACTCCTCCAAAGACTTCACAACCCCTAGATGGTACAGAGGGCATTTCAATCCAGGCCTGTGTCCCTGAGAAGTTGTCATATACATCCGTCTCCTTGCCCATTCCAAGCATTCTGTGGTGAAAGAACAGGTGATGAACTACAAATTAAGAGACCCTCCTCCTTTCATTCTGTCTGGGTGACCACCCACTGTCCTGAACTCTAGCCGTGGAGCTTCTCTGGACCTTGCTCTCTTCCTCTGTAAGTCTAATGTGTTGAACAAAATCTTTGCTAGATCCTTCTAGTTGTACAGCATTCCATTTTCTCTTTGGGAGCCCCAGCCCACAAGAGGAAAGTCTGGTGCTTAGCATGTGCATATGGCCTGGGAGGAAAGGGGAAACCCAGCCAGAAGTGCCAGTGGCCATCTTATTTTTATGCCCACAGCAGCCTGAGACAAGGATTGTCAGAACCAGGAGTTAAAGGCATGACTATGTACACCCACCTCTCCTTTCCATGCTTTCCCTTCTCTCCATCACTCTCCCGTTATAGGTGGTGCTGTGTTACTGCCTCTGAGCTCTCTTATCACCCAGGCCTGGGGTCTGCACAGCAGGGTCACTCACCTTCTAACAATAAATCCTCTTCCAGCCTGCTCACCACTGGTGCAGCACAGTGACAGGGTTCCAAGTGGCAGTTCCAGAAAAATTCATTATGGCTGAACAAAGCTGCCGAGCAACCCCATTCCAGGCTCCCTGGGCGAGGGATCTGTGGCCCAGCTGTGAAAGCCACTTCCAGGCGACTACCAATTGTAAGAGAATGCCCATCCAGCTGAATTGCAGTGGATCCAAAAATGCTAATTAAGCAGGGGACACCACTGTAAAGCAGCAGCCTTCTGCTTCCCTAGGAACTAGATGCACAAGGCTCCAGAAGCTGGCAATGTGCGTCTGGTACAATGGTTTTTGCTTTCACTTTATATTTGGCATTTGGGGTTGATAAGACATTTCTGGTGCCTTCCTTTCCTTCCTTTCTCTTTTCCCTCCCTCCTTCCTTCCTTCTTTTTTCTTTTTCTTCCTCCTCCATTTCCCCCCTCCCTTCTCCCTCTCTCCTGCCTCTCTCCTTAACTTCTCTTTCATGTTATTTCAAGCCATCTGTGAAAGATGGCACCCTGACAGCATTCAGGGAGCATCTTAAGTTCTTTAAGGTTTCCTGAGAAGACTCAAAGCTGAGATGGGGCTTCTGTCAAGACCCATCTTAGGCAGTATCTGCAGATCTGGGTTCAAATTCACTTTCTGAGGTTTGTCACTCCTGGAGCTAGTATCATCTTTGAAAATATAACCAATCCTGCTGGCTTAAGTAGAGGGCACGATTTCTCCAATCTCTGAATAGACTCTAATTCTATGTTGGCTTCATGAGGGCTGGAGTGTGGAGCCCTGGGCCCTGCCCTGCTCTCCTGTGTAGCTGCAGAATCTCTTGGTTCTGTATTCCCCAGCATCTGCTCCATTCTCTTGCTTCCCTTTATTGACTGGCTCCTCTGTTCCTCCTAACAGTGCTCTGCTTGAAGCTTTGGTTGACCACATCTACTTTTGCAAATCAAGTGCCTCTTCAGTGCAGTCTGGCTTAATCCTTAAGAACACAGGCTCTTCATCTGCAGCAACTTGGATGGACCTGGAGGACATTATGCAAGGTGAAGTAAGTCAGACAGAGAAACGCAAATACTGCATGATATCATTTACTTGTGGAATTTAAAAAATGCAACAAATTAGTGACTAAAACAAAAAAGATGCAGACTCACAGACATAGATAACAAACTAGTGGTTACCATAGGGGAGAGGGAAGGGGGAGGGGCAATACAGGGGTAGGCGAGTAAGAGGTACAAACTATTAGATATAAAATAAGCCACAAGGATATATTGTCCAGCACAGGGAATATTGCCAATATTTTATAGTAACTATAAATGCAGTATAACCTTTAAAAATTGTGAAACACTGTATTGTACACTTGTAACATGTAATATTGTATAGCAACTATATATTTCAATTAAAAAAAGAAAGTAATTATTGATAGGTTAAAAAAATTTTAAAAAGAACACATGTTCTTGAGGCAACCTGCTTGAGTTCTGATCTTGCTTCTGTCACTTAATAGATGTGTGACGTTGGGCAAAGTCATTTAAATTATAGAAGCCTTACTTCGTTAACTTGTAAAAGGGGGATAAATAGTACCTACTTTCTTAAGACTAAATGAACTGATTTCTGCAAAGACTCGACATGTAGAAAGTGCTCTTCAGAGGTTGGCTGTCAGAGGCAAGTGTCCACTTTTACTCAACTCATGTAGTTTCTGTATCTCCTAGCTGTAATTATTTTTTTTTTTCCAGTTTAAGAAAAGTTGAATGACAGGTGAGCCACCCATCTTTGCACGAATGGAGGACTCCTCTTAGCTCCAGTTCTTGACTGGGAATATATGATTGAGTCAACCTGGCCTGGGGGATGGCTCTTTGGACAGTTGGGGTACTGAGAGGAAATGGTAGTTCATAGGGTATATTCTCTGAGAAGACAGTGTGGGTTGAGACAATGACTGACAATTGACATCAATATTATTGTTTTTTTTCTATTTTTTCCCTGTTTGACTTCATTATCCTGTAACTAGCTTGCTACTTCTATTCACGTATTCATCTAATATATTCTGAAGAATGGCAGGAAGATAAAGGAGCCCCAAAAGGAGAGAAAACCAGGATGTTATTTAACTGTTAGCCACCAGTACAGCTGCACTTGTTGTTAAAATATTTTTTCATTTACTTATTTGTTTATTTAAATTAAATTTTATTGGAGTATAGTTGATTTACAATGTTGTGTTAGTTTCTGCTGCACAGCAAAGTGAATCAGTTATACATATACATATATCTACTCTTTTTTAGATTCTTTTCCTATATAGGTCATTACAGAGTATTGAGTAGAGTTCACTGTGCTCTGGAGTAGGTTCTTATTAGTTATCTATTTTATATATAGTAGTATGCATATGTCAATAACAATCTCCTAATTTATCCCCTCCTCCTCCTTTTCCCTCTTGGTAACCATAAGTTTGTTTTCTACATCTGTGACTATTTTTTAAAAAAATTATTTTATTTTTATTTAGTTTTGGTTGTGTTGGGTCTTTGTTGCTGCACTTGGGTTTTCTCTAGTTGCAGTGAGCTGGGGCTACTCTTCGTTGCAGTGTGTGGGCTTCTCATTGTGGTGGCTTCTCTTGTTGCAGAGCACAGGCTCTAGGTGTGCACGCTTCAGTAGTTGTGGCACACGGGCTCAGTAGTTGTGGCACATGGGCTTAGATACTCCACGGCATGTGGGATCTTCTTGGACCAGGGCCTGAACCCGTGTCCCCTGTATTGGCAGGCAGATTCTTAACCACTGCACCACCAGGGAAGCCCTGTGACTCTATTTTTGTTTTGTAATTGTTTTAAATTTTGTTTGTCAGTATAATACACCTACTCCTTGAATAAATGATTTCTCTTGCCCTGCAACCCTGGTCCCCCCACTAGGAACACCAGAAATCTCCATGACCTAAAACTAAAGAAGTCATGCCTGACAGAGCAGGTGCCTCCAAGACATTATTCAAAGCTATAGTCAGCATTTCATACACCAGCTATATCCTCTGCTACCGCTCTCATTCTTCTTCCTTCCAATCTCTGTCCATCCAGTAGGTCCTCATTATCCTCTCTGTACTGGTGGTTGGGAAATAATTGGACAAAACAGAGAGAAAAAAGTCCATATGGTGTTTCCAATGACTAGAACTGGAGTGTTGGATTGGCATAGGGACAGTGGCTTATGAAGTACTAATGCCTGATCTTAGGCTCCTAATCAATCACGTCATGTGTGCAAGTGTCTATTTCCCTACCTCCCTAGAAACAGTGACAATTATGGACCTCTAATATTTTTTGCCATCTGGTGGACAAAAAAATGCTATCTCACTGTCTTAAGTTGTATTTCCTGGTTACTAATGAGGTTGAACAGTTTTTGAAATAATATATTGTAAGTCAGTTTTCCCTACATATTTTTGACTAATATGCTGTGTTCATTTTTTTCCTGTGGAGTTGCACAAGAGTTTATTGGGGCAGGAGGAGACATTGTACCATTTAGTTAACAGCGTGAAGGAGGATGGTCTTTGGAAAAAACTGTAGAAGGAGAAAGGGGGAAACTGAAGGAAAACTGTATCAGGAGACTTTTAAACTAATTCAGTTAAAGATCTCTATTTGTTGGAGAATCGAGATTACCTGTGATGATGCAAATGTAGGATCACAGAAGCTTAAACAAATAGAAATAAATTTGTCTCACAAGAAGCTCAGGGTTAGATGGTTGTGTTGGTGTTGTTTCAGTACCTCAGTGATATCAAAACCAGTATAAAGGCAATGATTTTGGTCTTCTTCTCATGCTTATGGACTCATGAACACAAGTTTTGAAGCTGAATCTCCAGCCATCACACCTTCATTCTAACAAGAGAAAGGAAAAAAAGAGGGGCCTATAGAAGGAATGCAAAAACTTTCCTAGGAATCAAAAAAATGGTGTTTTGTGGATATACCTAGTTGAAGAGTTGTTAGGGAGAGTGAGTGTTGGGTGAATGCACAATATACAGGCAAGGAAAACAGACACCTCTAAGACAAATGAGGTTTCTAGGATTGGAGATTGGGTACATTTTCTTCATTTAGAAAATGTGAGAGAAGAAATAGGTTGATGAATTTTGAGGGCCTCTATATGTATAACAGTTGGAAATATGGATCTGAGTTTGCAGGAGAGGTTGGGATAGAATAGACATGGGAGTCATATGGGTGAGAGATTAGAGAGTAGGGTGAAAAGAAAGGGCAAAAGGATCATGAACAAAATATGAAAAAAGTTTTGGAAACTCATACTTGTTAATTTCTTGAATTAAAGTCTCAGAATTGAATACCAGATTTGAAACTGCATTTCAAAAGCATTTTTCTCAGCATCGTATTGCTTTTTACAGTTTATTAATTTCAGAACAATAGACTCAGCCACTTTTTGTATGGAGGATAAAACTTTCAGAGTTATGGAGTGAGTGCTTAGATCAGTAGAAGACTCTAGTCTCCAGAACTATTTTTTTCTTTTTCACTAGCTCTTCCCTGGTAACTATTCTGATTATGTATTTAAATAAAAGGATAGTAAAAATGAATTTCCTGTTACATTTAATTGCTTTGAGGGATAAGAATATGCAGCAGTAAGTGTGATATGTAAAGTGTCTGTTCCTGTATGTCCGCACGTGTGAAGGTATATGCGGTCGTCCGCCATGGAGCCTTTGTACTGGGCTACAAAGTCATCATGCTGGAGCTCAAAGGCCTGTGGGAGTGGTGGCATCTTCCTCCTTTTTACTGAAACTCAAGTGTGAAAGTTCTTTGATAGCTGAGTTGGTGTTTAAAAATTGGTTGGTTCTGGTAATGCACTCTTCTGAATGGTTTTTCCATTTCATAATCTCATACTCAGAATATAAATGGAAAACTCTATTTACATGAACATTAAAATGGGAAATTTGTTTTTGCTGAATTATGCATGCTGCAGAGGAAATGTTGAAGCTGTCAGCTATGATGAGTCAATAAAAATATAAGTAGCTAACAGGTATTAAGCATCTACTTTTGTGCTAACCACTTTATATGAATGACTTTTTGCAACCCCTATAGACATCCTACATAGCCAATACTCCTATTATACCCATTTAATACATCAGGAAAATAACGCTTAGATAAATTTAGTGTTGTATTCTGTGTGTTCACCACAGTAGTAAATAACAACCTACTTTGATTTGATAGGTAGGTTTTGAAAAGAAGCAAGAACATAGAAGTTCCCAGGGTAATAACAAAGGAGAAATGTCACTGACAGGACAAGTAAATGGTCACCTGACTCAGACACTGTGACCAGTGAGCTGGGTAGCAATGCCTGAGTTGCATTTCTATAATCTAACATGGGCCATGGCTGCTGCCAACTTCTATGAGGAAACACTAATAAGAAAAATTGGGGGCTGAGAGTTGGAAGTGAAAAAAAAAGTTATTGTAAATTCAGAAAAAAAAATTACATAATTTCCAACATTTCCAATTTTGTTACAGTGAGGATAGGTAATAATGATTTTAAAATAAAACAGTACCCTGAATATAACACTATCCAAAAATTGTTGCATAAAGCTTGTGGAACTTCTTTGGCAAATCTAGAGTAATTATATTTTAAGGAGTATTTGTAAACTCTAGTAATTACCTAAACAAAGACAAGGAAAAGACACATGAGCTATACTATTATAGAAAAGCAGGTGTGCCATTGAAATAAGGAAGCTATTTGGAAAGTGTCTTAACATCCTCAGAGGAAATCTCTACACAGAGACTCTGCCTCAACTCAGGGCAATATTTTAATTCTCATGTTTTGTACAATTTTTCTAAACAAATTGAATTTTCAGAATAGATTTAAGTTTGCTTTTTATTTCTCCCCTACGGATAGTTGGAGGGGATTAGGGTCTAGAGTGGAAGGTGACACATAAAAAATAAAAATGAAATAAAAAAGAAAAGCTTCAATTTTTTTTAATCTTCAATTTTGACTCAAAAAAGGCTGAATCTGGAACAGCTGTGAAGAACTGGTTGGGTTTACATGTATATAGTCTGGGGATTTGAGTCTACACTTTAGAGTGATAGAAACTCCTCCAAATTCAGGGATGTAACCTTTTCCTTGGGGTCCTAATATTTCTGGTTCATTTTTTCTGTCCACCATCTTTTATTAAGACCTTATTATGTGCCAGCCCTGTGCATGGTCCTGGAGATGGAATGATGAGGAGGAAACAGTATGAATAGTCAGATGCAGATAAATGGGTCTAAAGAGGGACCAACAAAGAAGGAGTAATTTCTTCTACCTGACTACATCGTGTGACACAGCTGTCTAGGGAATCTTAGTAAATGTTGGAGAAAGGCAGCCCATTTTAACACATTCACATTTATCAGAGACTGCTCTTTGGCCTTGTTTAAAACCACCGTGGATGAAATTCTTTTCTATTTGCTTTCCCTGTAAGTTTCCTTTCATCTTCAGAGCTCTCTGGCTACTTATTTCAAGTCCTGGTGAATCAGGTTTCTATTCACGTCAGCAAACTCCCTTACATCTTGGTGAAAATGCGGGGCTCTAGACTAATAGAGTGAGTAGGTGAAAGCAGATTGAAACCAATGTCTTCAGTACATGGCATTCTTTTCACTGGTGTTCAGTAACCATCCACAAGTCACAAGGCCAAAATTCACTGAGGATTTGTATTTTGCTAACCTAGACAGATGTTTTCTATCCTTGGGGAAGATGATAGGGTGGAGGCTTCCCCCACAGGAGTATGTGGGGAGGAGTTTGAATTCAGATATTGTCAATAGATAGCTATAGTATTCATTTATTATCAACTATCCATAGAATAACTGTTGATGTGCCAAACCCCATGCTGAGCGTTGGGGACATACTAGTTGTCAAAATGGGCTTGATTTGTCTTCATAAAGTTTGTATATGTCTTTCATCATTTTTCAATGATTTGGATTGCTTGAGGTAAACAATTTCTCTATCTTTCTTACAGCACTTGTAATACTTCCAAAGACCTCATGGTCCATCCTTTAAATCCCATGAAGGGAAACTTACACTCTCAACAGCTTGTTGACAACTAGACCCCATTAAGGAACTTCTGCAGGATCTATTATCTACCATAACTTGATGCTGAAAATGTGGTTCTCGAGGTGATAGTAAAAATGATTTAGTGTGATTAGAAATATTTTCTAACAGACAAGGACCGTAATATTTTGATCAATAAAATGATTTCATTGATCATTTTATTGACAATTTTATAATAGTCAATGATTTTATAAAAATCATTGAAATAAATTGCACTCTCATTCCAAAAGACAACGTGGGTGAGAAAATTATTGAACTAAATATGTCCACACATTTTTATTAAGAAGTCATGATTCTTATATAATAAAAAGAGAACAAGTGGCAGAGGGCAGACAGCAGAAGCAAGAAGAACTACAATCCTGCAGCCAATGGAAAGGAAAACCATATTCACAGAAATACAGACAAAATGATAAGGCAGAGCACTTTGGACCAGATGAAGGAACAAGATAAAACCCCAGAAAACCAACTGAATGAAGTGGAAATAGGCAATCTTCCTGTAAAAGAATTTAGAATAATGATAGTGAAGATGATCCAGGACCTCAGAAAAAGAATGGAGGCAAAGATCAAGAAGATGCAAGAAATGTTTAACAAAGACCTAGAAGAATAAAAGAACAAATACCTAGAAGAATTAAAGAACAAGCAAACAGAGATGAACAATAAAATAACTAAAATGAAAAATACACTAGAAGGAATCAATAGCAGAATAACTGAGGGAGTAGAACAGTTAAGTGACGTGGAAGACAGAATGCTGGAATTCACTGCCACGGAACACAATAAAGAAAAAAGAATTAAAAGAAATGATGACAGTCTAAGAAACCTCTGGGAGAACATTAAATGCAGCAACATTCACATTATAGCGGCCCCAGAAGGAGAAGAGAGAGAGAAAGGACCTGAGAAAATATTTGAAGAGATTATAGTTGAAGACTTCCCTAACATGGAAAAGGAAATAGCAACCCAAGTCCAGGAAGTACAGAGAGCCCAGGCAGTAAAACCTAAGGAGAAATACGTCAAGACACATAGTAATGAAATTGACAAAAATTAAAGACAAAGAAAAATTACTGAAAGAAACAAGGGAAAAACAACATATAACATACAAGGGAACTCCCATAAGGTTAACAGTTGATTTCTCAGCAGAAACTCTACAAGCCAGAAAGGAGTGGCATGATATATTTAAAGTTATGAAAGTGAGGAACCTACAACCAAGATTACTCTACCTGACAAGGATCTCATTCAGATTCGACAGAGAAATCAAAAGCTTTACAGACAAGCAAAAGCTAAGAGAATTCAGTGCCACCAAACCAGTTCTACAACAAATGCTAAAGGAACTTCTCTAAGTGGGAAACACAAGAGAAGAAAAGGACCTACAAAAACAAACCCATAACAATTAAGAAAGTGGTAATAGGAACATACATATCAATAATTACCTTAAAGGTGAATGGATTAAATGCTCCAACCAAAGACAAAGGCTCGCTGAATGGATATAAAAACAAGACCCTTATATATGCTGTCTACAAGAGACCCACTTCAGACCTAGGGACACGTACAGACTGAAAGTGAGGTGATGGAAAAAGATATTCCATGCAAATGGAAATCAAAAGAAAGCTGGAGTAGCAGTACTAATATAAGATAAAATAGACTTTAAAATAAAGAATGTTATAAGAGGGGGCTTCCCTGGTGTCACAGTGGTTGAGAGTTTGCCTGCCGATGCAGGGCACATGGGTTCATGCCCCAGCCCGGGATGATCCCACATGCCACAGAGCAGCTAGGCCCATGAGCCATGGCCCCTGAGCCTGCGTGTCCGGAGCCTGTGCTCCTCAACGGGAGAGGCCACAAGAGTGAGAGGCCCGCATACCACAAAAAAAAAAAAAAAAAAAAGAATGTTATAAGAGACAAAGAAGGACAGTACATAATGATCAAAGAATCAATCCGAGAAGAAGATATAACAATTATAAATATACATGCACCCAATATAGGTGCACCTCAATACATAAGGCAACTGCTAATAGCTATAAAAGAGGAAATCCACAGTAACACAATAATAATGGGGGACTTTATCACCTCAGTTACACCAATGGACACATCATCCAGACAGAAAATTAATAAGAAAACACAAGCTTTAAATTACACAATAGGCCAGATAGATTTAATTGATATTTACAGGACATTTCATCCAAAAACAGCAGATTACACTTTCTTCTCAAGTATACAGGAAACATTCTCCAGGACAGATCACACCTTGAGTCACAAATCAAGCCTCAGTAAATTTAAGAAAATTGAAATCATATCAAGTATCTTTTCTGACCACAATGCTATGAGATTAGAAATCAATTACAGGAAAAAATAAACAGTAAAATACACAAATACATGGAGGCTAAAAAATATGTTACTAAATAACTAAGAGATCACTGAAGAAATCAAAGAGAAAATTAAAAATATCTAGAGACAAATTACGATGAAAACTCGACAACCCAAAACATATGGGATGCAGCAAAAGCAGTTCTAAGAGGGAAGTTTATAGCAATACAAGCCTACCTTAAGAAATAGATAACATCTTGAATAAACAACCTAACCTTGCACCTAAAGGAACTAGAGAAAGAAGAACAAACAAAACACAAAGTTAGCAGAAGGAAAGGAATCATAATTACCAGAGCAGAAATAAATGAAATAGAAACAAAGAAAACAATAGCAAAGATCAATAAAACTAAAAGCTGGTTCTTTGAGAAGATAAACAAAATTCATAAACCTTTATCCAGATTCATTAAGAAAAAGAGGGAGAGGACTCAAATCAATAAAATTGAAATGAAAAAGAGAACATTACACTGGACACTGCAGAAATGCAAAGCATCCTAAGAGATTACTACAAGCAACTCTATGCCAATAAAATGGACAACCTGGAAGAAACGGACAAGTTCTTAGAAAGGTATAACTTACCAAGACTGAAACAGGAAGAAATAGAAAATATGAACAGACCAATCACAGGCAATGAAATTGAAACTGTGATTAAAAATCTTCCAACAAATAGAAGTCCAGGACCAGATAGCTTCACAGGTGAATTCTATCAAACATTTAGAGAAAAGCTAACACCCATCCTTCTCAAAATCTTCCAAAACATTGCAGAGGATGGAACACTCCTAAACTCATTCTATGAGGCCACCATCACCCTGATCCCAAAACCAGACAAAGATACTACAAAAAAAGAAAATTACACACCAATATCACTGATGAATATAGATGCAAAATCCTCAATAAAAAGTTAGCAAACAGAATCCAAAAACACATTAAAAGGATCATATACCATCATCAAGTGGGAATTATCCCAGGGATGCAAGGATTCTTCAATGTACACAAATCAATCACTGTGATACACCATATTAACAAATTGAAGGATAAAAATCATATAATCATCTCAATAGATGCAGAAAAAGCTTTCAACAAAATTCAACATCGATTTATGATAAAAAACTCTCCAGAAAGTAGTCATAGAGGGAACCTACCTCAAGAAACCCACAGCAAACATCATTCTCAATGGTAAAAAACTAAAAACATTTCCTCTAAGATCAGGAACAAGACCAGGATGTCCACACTCACAGCTATTATTCAACATAGTTTTGGAAGTCCTAGCCATGGCAATCAAAGAAGCAAAAGAAATAAAAGTTAGAAAAGAAGAAGAAAAACTGCCACTGTTTGCAGATGACATGATACTATACATAGAGTATCCTAAAAATGACAACAGAAAACTACTAGAGCTAATCAATGAATTTGGTAAAGTTGCAGGATACAAAATTAATGCACAGAAATCTCTTGCATTCTTACACATTAACAACAAAAGAACAAAAAGAGAAATTAAGGAAACAATCCCATTCACCATTACAGTAGAAAGAATAAAACACCTAGGAATAAACCTACCTAAGGAGGTAACAGACCTGTACTCAGAAAACTATAAGACACTGATGAAAGAAATCAAAGATGACACAAACAGATGGAGAGATGTACCATGTTCTTGGATTGGAAGAATCAATATTGTGAAAATGACTATACTTCCCAAACCAATCTACAGATTCAATGCAATCCATATCAAATTACCAGTGACATTTTTTACAGAACGAGAACAAAAAAATATTAAAATTTGTATGGAGACACAAAAGGCCCTGAATAGCCAAAGCAGTCTTGAGGGTAAAAAACAGAGCTGGAGGAATCAGACTACCTGACTTCAGACTATACTACAGAGCTACAGTAATCAAGAGAGTACGGTACTGGTACAAAAACAGAAATATAGATCAATGCAACAGGATAGAAAGCCCAGAGATAAACCCACACACATATGGTCAACTAATAATGACAAAGGAGGCAAGGATATACAATGGAGAAAAGACAGTCCCTTCAATAATTGGTGCTGGGAAAACTGGACAGCTACATGTAAAAGAATGAAATTAGAACACTTCCTAACACCATACACAAAAATAAAGTCAAACTGTATTAGAGACCTAAATGTAAGACCAGACACTGTAAAACTCTTAGAGGAAAACATAGGA
The DNA here is from genome assembly GCF_026419965.1 of Kogia breviceps. Classification (NCBI taxonomy): domain Eukaryota; kingdom Metazoa; phylum Chordata; class Mammalia; order Artiodactyla; family Physeteridae; genus Kogia; species Kogia breviceps. Next base: position 116,141,707 of record NC_081312.1, on the reverse strand, counting down.
AGAACACTCTGACATACATCACAGCAAGATCTTTTTTCATCCACCTCCTAGAGTAATGGAAAAAATAAATAAATAAATAAACTAATGAGACCTATGAAACTTAAAATCTTTTTAAAAGCAAAGGAAACTACAAACAAGACAAAAAGACAACCCTCAGAATGGGAGAAAATATTTGCCAACGAAACAATGGACAAAGGATTAATCTATAAAAATACATAAACAGCTCATGTAGCTCAATATTAAAAAAACAAACATCCCGATCAAAAAATGGGCAGACATTTTAAATAGACATTTCTCCAAAGAAGACATACAGATGGCCAAGAAGCACATGAAAATCTGCTCAGCATCACTAATTATTAGAGAAATGCAAATGAAAACTATAGTGAGGTATCACCTCACACCAGTTAGAATGGACATCATCAGAAAATCTACAAACAACAAATGTTGGAGAGGGTGTGGAGAAAAGGGAACCCTCTTGCACTGTGGGTGGGAATGTAAATTGATACAGCCACTATGAAGAACAATATGGAGGTTCCTTAAAAAACTAAAACTAGAATTACCATATGACACTGCAATCCCACTAATGGGCATATACCCAGAGAAAACCATAAATCAAAAAGACACATGCACCCCATTGTTCATTCCAACGCTATTTACAATAGCTAGGTCATGGAAGCAACCTAAATGTCCATTGACAGAAGAATGAATAAAGAAGAAGTGGTACATATATACAATGGAATATTACTCAGCCATAAAAAAGAATGAAATTGGGTCATTTGTAGAGACATGGATGGATCTAGAGACTGTCATGCAGAGTGAAGTTAGTCAGAAAGAGAAAAACAAATACCGTACATTAATGTATATATGTGAAACCTAGAAAAATGGTACAGATGAATTGATCTGCAGGGCAGAAATAGAGACACAGATGTAGAGAATAAACATATGGACACCAAGTGGGGAAAGTGGTGGGTGGGGACGGGATTAATTGGGATATTGAGATTGACATATATACGCTAATATGTATAAAATAGATAACTAATAAGAACCTGTTGTCTAAAAAAATAAATTAAATTAAATGCAAAAATTCAAAAAAAAAAGGAGAACAACTGCATGAAGGCTTAAGAATAATACAGAGACGTATGTTTGTGGTGGAGAAGGAGTGGACATTTCTCAGAAGAAGGAGAAGAGAGGCTGAAGAAGTCAGATGCCATATATTGGGTGATACTAAAGCAGAATTTTTTAAAGTGTGTTAAATAAAATTCTAGACGCTTTAGACCAGGGGTCTCCAACCCTCGGGCTGCGGACCTCTACCTGTTCACGGTCTGTTAGAAAATGGGCCATACAGCAGGAAGTGAGCAGCGGGAGAGTGAGTGATGCTTCATCTGCCACTGCCCATCACTCCTCATTGCTCCCATTACTGTCTGACCCATCTCTCACATTACTGAACTCTCCACCCCCCTACCCCCCTGCCTTATCCATGGAAAAATTGTCTTCCATGAAACTGGTCCCTGGAGCCACAAAGTTTGGGGACCACTGCTTTAGACACTGAGGGAAGAAGGTTTTCTTTGATAAAATAAGTTTGGAAAGCATTACTAATACACCATATACTTATAGAATAAATTTCAGATTGGCATATTGAAGTCTCTGAGAAGTCATCTAATGGGGAAAATGTATTAATATAGTTTTACCTCCATTTTTCAAATTTATTTGACAATAGAATACATTTTTATCTATTTCATCAGCTATTAAAACTAGTCTTGCTGAACACACTTTCAAAAACACACATTTTGAGATGTCCTGAGGGGGAGGTTAGGAATTAATTTCTAAAACAAAAGAAATGATGAATTAAGAAAACATCTATTTGGGAACAAAATTGAGCAAATATACATGGTTTGTACAGGAAAGTTGACATTTTCCTGCAAAAGTAGAGAGAACTGTGAGTGGGATAAAATAATGTAGTTATTTATATTCCACTAGGGCTGTAAACAAAAGGCATAATAGGACTTAAATATAAGGTATACTGCTTACAAAATGACAGAGCTTTTTTATAATGATAAAGTATTTCCACTGCTGATGATCTTGGAATGTGAAAATGTTTCTCCATCTTTTAAGATTCCTATGGTTAAAAAGACTGAGAAAAGGCACAAAGTCCCACTCTGAACCAGCAACAGTGATGAAACCACTTGAGAAGTTTGGTACTTCTCTTCTGGTAGATCCTGATCCATGATCTTTCTAAAAGACTGAAGACAGCCTGTGGAACTTAGCCAAGAACTCCATGTATCAGTGGTATGACACTGGCTTAAGTGAGTTTGGGCTCTCTATTGATTCAAGACACCCAGAGACTTTGTTCTGCTTGAGTAGGAGGGCTGACTGATAAATTTCAGCTCTGTGTTTCTGAAGACAATTAGAGGCTGCTAAACAGATATTAAAAGCTTGATATCATAATAGTGACATGGATAGGTAATATTTATTGAACTCAGTATGTGTGAGATATTGTTCTGTATGTTGATTACCACCTTTTACTTTTATTGTTTTTACAGGCAAGTTCTATTGTTTCCATTTTATAGAAGAGACTACTGAGGCATAGAATTGCTTGCCCAAGACCACATAGCACATTTGTGAGGGAGCTATGATTTGAACCAAGTCTTTTGACTAGCTTTAGAGTAGATTTAGAAGTTCTGGGGAGAGCAATCATGACTTTAGTTGTCACTTTGTAGATCTTTTATTGCAGTGGGATGCTACTCTAATCTCAATATAGCCTGTACTTTATCTCCTTGAGGAAAGCTAATGCTAACTCAGTTGCTATGAGATCAACTCACGGGTGAAGAAGTTGGTCATAGGGATGGAGGCAAAGAGACACTGATCCCGAAACCAAGCAGGATCCTGTGGGGCTCCTGGGCACAAAAGCCTTTCTGTGTCCCCCATTTCTTGATTAGAGGAAATAGGTTTCATTCAGCCTCCATGACATTCCCTGAATTGCAAGGGGCAAGTTCAAACAGTTGCTAATTAGGGAAGGAAGGGGAGGGGGAGACAAGAGAGGAACAGTCAAGAAACAATAGTGCAGCCTTGGGGCAAGGTCCTGGTTCCCCCCTCAAGGGATATACATAACAATATCTTTGAACTGTTTTGCAAATACTGAAACCCTCACCAGGTGGGAGAAGTTAACTGTATGCTGCTCACAAGCACATAGAACCCAGACCAGTTGGAACGAGAAGGTCAATGATGTTGACTCCTGATTATCTCACCACCAACCAGTCAGAAGAATGTCCATGAGCTGATCACACCCTCTTTGAACCATTACTATAAAACTCCTCACTACCCCCTCTAGGTTGGGACATGCAGTTTTGAGGGCATTAGCCCACTGTGTCCCCCTTCGCCTGGCAAGCAAAAAAGCTATTCTTTTCTACTTCACCCAAAACTCTGTCTCCAAGATTTCATTTGGTGTCAGGGTAGAGAGACCAGATTCGGCTTCAATCCTAGAGATTTTATGTAGTCTTTGGAGATGCACTACATCAATGAAGCAAGTAGGTCCAAGGAAATATCTTGCTAATAGATTGGGGACCTGAAGAAATCTTAAATGTGTCAGAGAAAATGAAGAAGCCTCATTTCTTACTGGAAGAGGCACATCTGAGTCAAGTTGTTTAGTCTCCAGTGTTTTGTGGGTTTGAGGAGGTCGTGGGGCTGGAGATAAATAAGACCCTCACAATCTCACAAGTGATTGGACCCAAGGTGAAGTGGAAGCTAACAGACTTTTGGTTTAAATGAACCATCTCCTGTGCTGGAGTTTGGAATTGGCTTAAAGTTTTAGTTTTCTCTTATCTGACATTAGGCTAAACTGTACAGTAGTAGCAGAAGTAGAGCACAGGGTATGTTTTAAAATTTAGACAAAAATAAGCAAACCATCCAACATGTTATGGATGATATGTGGGATGAAGGGATGCTATGTGGAATCCTTGACTTCGGTTTCTTACAAGGCCTCAGATAAAATTGTTTATTGCACAACCCTAAGGGCACCATTCATAATCTATCCACTGTACAAGGTGGCCCTGGTACTGACATGGTCATAACAGCATTCTGGAATGGAACAGGACAAAGGAAACATGAGTCATTTCCTTCTCCTCTTATGGCTCTCATCTGGCCACAAAAAGGACTGTGTAGAAGCTGCCAAGTAATTTCCAGAATTCTGTAATCTCTCGAATGATTTTAATAGCCTTCTTGGGACAAGGAGAAGGAAAGATCCAGCTTTTAACTGCTTATCTTTTTTTGCATTAAAGATTATATAGCATCATAGGATGAACCAACAAGTCAGCCTCAGTAGTATGGCATTTGGTTAAATTCTATTTTACAAATGTACTACCTGGAAACCAGAATGCTAGAAAAAAGAGCCAATCCCTGAAAACTGATATGAATTATGTTTTGAATAAAATGTATCTATTTGGAAAAGAAATAATCAGAAAATTGTAGAATTCTAGTCTTGATTGACAAAGTTAAGTTTTATGTAGTATATACTTTATCTGAGAAGCTGTTGCTTAGAGCAAAACCAGAACTCTTTGAGAAACATTTAAAAGATAACTAGATTTGAGTCTGCTTGTCTCCTTTCCCAGATTGATACATGTGGCCTCCTACATTTAAAATGAAAAGTCCTCAGACAATCCTAATCACATTGTCAGTCAGACAATCATCTCCTGAAAGGGCCTCCTTCACCTTTAAGGATGCATGTACAATAGTGATATGTAAGCAGCTCAAAGACTCAATACCCCTTTTTTCTGCAAAGCAAGGCTGGGTTAGGAAAAAATCAATATGTTGGAAGTAAAGGTCAGACTAGGAAAAGTGACATGAAACAGAACTAAGGGAACAATATCCTTCATGAAGACTGTTTGAAGTTTCCTTTACCCTTGTGCTAGCTTCAGTGCAAATATATTTTATCCTAGAATAGAAGGCTGAATTCTTGAGGAAAAGTCATATTTTAAATATTTATCTATGTGACAGCATCCTTATTGCATATTATCTTTGCCCTATTGACTAACACTGGAAAAGAATAGTGTATACTTTGAAGCGCACATTGCATGTGAATTGGAGTTGCCAGATTTTTTTTTCTCCCTTGTAAGCAATGAGATTTGAACACACATATATATTTGCCTACCTTTCTGAACAGTTCTCAATTTACTTTTTCAAGTGGGCCAGATGTACTACTATAGTCCTTAAAAGGGTCAGGACCATCTCCTTATTTCCACACTCTCTATACTTATTGCTTGGGTATAGCTTTAAAATAGCCCATGAACCCTTTTCACTCTTGCAACACATTTACCCACAATTAACAATCAAGCCGTCTTCCCTTCATTCAGGCGTCCATTCTCCCTGGCCTCATTTTCCCTGCCTCTCTCTTGATCTACCATTGTGCTGAGAGCTGTTTGTGCCATATCAATCTGGCCCCCTCACCAGCCCCACAAGGATTGGGGGGGAAGAAAGCGCCTGGCATTCAGATGCTGAATAACAAATTGCTCTTGAGTGTCCTTGCTTCCCCCGGCTACCCCCCCTCGCCCCCCCCTTCCTCAGGAAGGACAAGGAGGGCGTTGAAAGCAACCATACATTTTGTTCAGCGCTCTTGAAAACAAGCGTTTCACACCTGAAGCCTTTCACGGCAGCCCAGAAGCACCCCTTCAAACCACTTAATTGCCAATTGCTTCAGAGCTCCTTGTAAAAGTCCATTATGTCAGCAAGCTCCATGGCTGAGACAAAATATATGAAATGAAAGAGTCCTCCTTCTTCCAGGGCCAATGCAGCATTAAATATCCCCAGATCACTGGTTTTCTTGTTGTTACCAAGTCATGATTGGCTCCCATTGGAGGTATGCACAGAAACCTTCTAGCATTATTTGAAAATGAAAGATGCAATTTTCCTTGGTTCTTTGTTAAAATAAGGTAAAAATAAAGAGGTACCAGAAATAACCAAGAAAGGGATCTTTACACACTCATTTGTTGTGCTGGGCCTGGGGTGGGGGATGGGATGAGATGCATCTAGAATAGTCCACCTATCAAAACTGAGTAGGCTTCTGTGTTGCTTTAGTTTTTGTTTGTTTGTTTGTTTCCATTGGGTTGAAAAAATTAAAGTGTGTGCAAATTCTCAAAGTTAAGAGCCCCTATCCTTGAAGTCCAAAGAAACCCCACGGTAAGATATTCCACACAAGAATGCTCACCTTGAATATGTTGAAACTGAAGGCTTATTCACTAGAACTGTCTCAAAGTTGCAGCTGTGGAAATTGATTTTCAAAAGACTTGACTCTTTTGGAGTCCTCCCCCCACTCTCACTTCTGTCTTTACTACAATTAACAACACAATCAATTTGATGAAGAAGAACACCTGGTGAGCATTTGAGTAATGAACGAAATGTTCTTGGAGAAATGTATTTCTTGTTGTCAGTGCTTCTCTCTCACCATTAGGGGAATAAGGCCGCTCAGGTGAGGGAGACATATAGTTGAAATATGACCTAGTGAGAGGGCCAACAAACCTGATAGTGGAGGTGTGGGGTCGATTTGTTAGGATTATTCAAGGTATGTTTTTAGTATACATTCTGGGTTCCTGGGATACCATGGTTGTTCCCCTGGGACTTTGAAAACCACGAGCCTGATACTGGAAGAGTTTGAATAACATGTAAGCTTGTCTTCCAGTTTCTAAGGTGGTATGTACTTTTTTTTTTTTTTTCCTGCGGTACACGGGCCTCTCACTGTTGTGGCCTCTCCCCTTGCGGAGCGCAGGCTCCGGACGCACAGGCTCAGCGGCCATGGCTCACAGGCCCAGCCGCTCCGCAGCATGTGGGATCTTCCCAGACCGGGGCACGAACCCGTGTCCCCTGCATCGGCAGGCGGATTCCCAACCACTGCGCCACCAGGGAAGCCCCGGTATGTACTTTTTTTAGATGCACCTGTGTTACCCTGCTTTGAAAGGGTTGCCATTTTCTCTGATACTTTTGAACTGAGATTCCTTGTATAATTCGATGCTTTCCTTCCTGGCAAGAGCCAAGTGGAAAGTGGAGTATGGGAGGGGAAGGAAATGTGTGTATTTATTCTAATGAAACTTATGTAAGAGTTGGCTTCTATCTGTAGCCAAAATACTCCTCTGACTGTGGTGATGGAAGGATTGTCTTCTTTATGTGTAAATTTTCTTTGAATTAATTAACTTCCTTCTACTGAATGAGCACTTCCTGAACAACCTGATTATTCTGCTTTTTTTTATTGATCCCAACTTCTTTCTTGGGATTGCCCTGCAACTCACACCTGCCATGGCTTGTCAGAACATTCGGTCCAAGCTTGTTCTTGTGACTTCTGAGATTAAACCACCATGAATTCTCCTCTCCCTGCAATAATAAGTCTTTAACTGTGTTGGCCATGGCCCACAATACATACACAGTAGCTGTGCCATGCTTCAGACTTGCGGTGATTTAGAACCTAGAGCAATGAAAGGTACATTGTGAAGTGAAGAATGCATTCTTGTTGGTCTGTCCATATCCAAGGATCATTATAAACTGTGAGGCTCATCTCAGAGCTCCTATACCTCATGTTCCAAGAAAGGTTCCCCAACTACTGTGCTTGATTAAGGACCATATATATGAAATCCATTCTCCAGTAAGCATTCAACTTATGGAAAGTAAGTAGGGACTACCCTGGTGGTCCAGTGGTTAAGACTTCCCCTTCCAGTGCAGGGGGTGTGGGTTCAATCCCTGGGCAGGGAGCTAAGATCCCACATGCCTCACAGCCAAAAAAACAAAACATAAAACAGAAGCAATATTGCAACAAATTCAATATAGACTAAAAAAAAAAAAAAAAAAAGAAAGTAGGAATAACTTTTCACTCATGGTTTTTGCTTTTCTTTCTGTTCTTACTCCTGGCTTCTTTTCTTTATGTTTGCTTGCTTAGGTTGTTTCTTTTCTCTTCCTATCACTTATCAGCTTGCTCTGCAGAAAAATTTCCAACAGATTAATTTATCCTCTAATCCATGTAGCAGACTTACTTATGTTGTAGGATGTATAATGCATTTTCATTAGACCTTGTGATAACTTTAATGCTTCGCACTAAAGTAGAAAATGACAGGAAAGTAAAATTGGCAACCTCCTGCTCATCTGTCCCCCTCTTCCTCCAGTGCTCATGAAATAGGGAAGTGTGGATGATAATACTGGGAGGGAAAGCTAATGAATGCAGTCTTGTAAAAAGTTTCATCTTAGTAAAGAAAGCCTCAGGACAATCCCTAAGTATAGTAAGGTCAGCAGACCATGGTCGATGGGCCAATTCTGGGCTGCCACCTGCTTTTGTAAATAAAACACTATAAAACACTGTAGGAATATAGCCACACCCATAAGTTTATGTATTGTCTATGGCTGAGTAATTGCAACAAAAAGCATATGGCCCCCCAATCCTAAAATATACACTATCTGGCTTTTTTACAGAAAACTGTTGCTAACCCTTAGAACATAGCAAAAAAAACTGCCGAGACCTCCATATACATTTCACACAGAAGAATATGAAACATTTACTGAAGACTTAATCAGGTATACTTTTGTTGGGAGTCTGATCTTTTTGTGCTAGGAGGAAAACACAGGTAATATACATAATATATAAGCATGTATGCATGTTTAATTAAATTTTATTTAGTTAAGGACTCCTGGTAGATTGTGATCCTTGAAGACAAGGACATGATCTTATTTGTAACTTGACAGTGGCCATATCTGTCAAACAGTTGCTACTTAAATGTATTTGTCATGTGGATATCCTTTGAATGAATGTTCTTTGTGAAGAAAAACCATTTCATAAACCTTGAAGTCTTTAGGCCAGCTCTTTGGAAATGGAGATGATGAAGCAGTGAGACAATGCACTGGTAGTTATTTTTTAGGTGTGTTATGATTTCACTCTACCTCTGGACATTGCAGAGGGATTTTGATTTCTTAGTAAACAACTGCATGCCTTTCTAATGCATTTTCTCCTCTTTGTCTTCACTTTATTCCACTCCAACTTTCTGACGTTTTTGTAAAGAAGGGAACAATTTCTCTTAAGCAGTAGGTTTTATATAATTGTGTTAACAACAAAAAACAACTTTCATTACTCTACAAGCAATCCATTTCCCATGATAGAGACTTGCTTCCTTTTAGTCAATGTATTCAATATAACAGCTGCTTTCTCTGCTATCCCTTGGCACAAGTGTACTGGTCTTCTTTGCCATTTACCTGGCAACATTTGTTGACACATATAGTGGCAGGTTTAATCAGTCTTGCCAATACTTCCTGGTGCCAGATTTGTAATCTTGCTTTATTTGGGGCTACTCTGGCCATTTTCAAAACGGGAGAATAAAGGAGTTTTCTTTCCTTGAAAGAATGACTATCCATTGGCAAGCAGAAGGCAACTGAATCAGTGCCCCCTGGCAGAATGGAATTCACACCACTGGGAAATTTTAAACCAAGGAAGTTTAATCTGTCTAAAATTGTTTGAGCCTCTTTCCGCAGTCCAAGGAAATTTGCTTAAATATGTCTAGATTACAGCATGCTTTCACACATAACGTTGGTTTTGATCAATGCTTAGAATTTTAGCTATTGAAACAGAAGGGGTCCTAATATTTTTGAGTGTTATTCTGAGTCTGGAACTCTGCCTGTATTTTCTAATTTCATACTCATTTATGTGTGCTATTTGATTTATGATTAATGATTGCCCTGGGGGAAGCTGTTATTGTCCACAATTTACAGATGAGAAAACTGAGACACATCATGTTTACAGAGCTAGAATAAGGCAATCTTTCTTCCCACTCTTTCAAGCTGATGCAAACCAAGTGTTCTACACTCACTAGGAACCCCAGGAAATTGCAGGCTATAGTAAACTGTGTGCCAGCCTGCACCTGCAACAACTGGTATTTCCATGTAAGCAACAATTTAGCTGAGATAGGCTAGATGTGGTGAATCCACATATCACCAAATGAATAAGTCAGAGAATTTTCCAAAAGGACCATAAAATTCACCTGCCTGAGACCAAAAGCCTTATGGTGGGTTGGGATGGGTGACAGCATGGGGTCTACAATAGAATGTACAAAATGGATTGATTACGTACTTTCTCTGCTTTGCATTTAGAAAAAACTGTGTTGGTATTGAGCTTTAACATGTGGTCATTGCTGGTGCTTAAATATTGATTGCTACCTAGGCTCCAAGTCCTCTGATCATCATCCTTATAGTAATAATAGAAATAATAACAACAATAATGATGGTTTATTTCCATTAGCCACTTACTATGCACTCATATTTTATATAGATTAACTTATTTATTTCTCCTCAGAATCCTATGAAAAAATGATGCCCAGAATGTCAAATGACTGCTATAGTTATACAGCAAGCAAACATCGGAGTAGACACTTAAATATAAACCCTTGGCTGCCTGATGCTGAGGCTGTATCCTTTACCCTGAATGAACTCATCCACACCCATGGTTTCAATTATCCCTAAAATACACTGATGCTGTCCTATGTTATTGCTCAGGGATATTCTGCTAAAGACAAGCATATTATCCACACACGTGAGTAGACGTCTACTCATTTTAAACCTGTAATCTTCTCCCCAAACTTCCTTCTTTGTCTCTTGATAAATGATCTCTTCCATCTAATTGCTTGAGCATAAAGCCTAGAAATGATCCCAGCCCCAACTCTGAGAGATCTCTGACAATACCATTAAGCCTTCTCTTTTATTTCCTCTCAAATCTGTCTCTTCCTCTCCTTATCATTGTCCCCACTCATCTCTGATCAGTGACTGATATCACTTTCTATAGGCCTCCTGGTCCAGCCCAAGTACCTGGAAATACATTGACTGCACTCTGAAACTGGAGTGATTTTTGCATTCTCCACTGTTGAAATATATTCAACACTCCCATTGACTCAGGCTCTTCCTAACCAAACACACAGTGCTTCATGATCTGGATCTTCTTTCTGGAATAATTATCTTCCTATGTTTCTCCCACGCTAGACAGCAAGCCTCTCAGAGATAGCAGCTGCACATTGCCAGCACCCAGACTGGTGCCTGGCATACAGCTGATGCAAAATAAATTGTTGTTTAGTACATGAGCATGCTCTTAGTTAAAAGATTTTTATCAAGAATGGTTATAACTTCATACTTAACATCTAAAGTACAAAAAATTTTGAGCTACTTTTGGTTTTATGAGCCAAATAGAAAATTTTTGCAGGCCTATTGTTCTCTTAAACTGTTTGCATGTTAGCAATTAAGCTACTAATGCAAATTTTAATATTATTGTTCATACCCCACCAACTTTTCTTCTCCGACTTGAGTGAATGATCACTTACAGAACACTAAGTTAAAATCATTTTAAGACACATGCCTGATTTTAGAGTGAATTATCTTTTTTATTATTTAAACAAAAGCCAAGCTGTTTTTGTTTTTGTTGTTGTTGTTGGGTTCTGAAGCAGCTTCACATTATCCCTGCTCTGCAGATAAAAGTTAAGTTTCCTTGTTCACAGGCAGGATTTGGCAGTAAGCATAGAGAATTGCTTTGGCAGACTTAGTTTAATTGACTTAAACTTGAGCACTGGCTGCCCCTACATAGGAATTCCCAAAGCTGTTCTTAACAGGCCTCACAAATCTAATAGTAAAAAGGATTTGCTGATGAAAAACATCTGCCTCAGGGCCTAGTGAAGATTCCATAGAAAGTTATACTTTCCATGCTGCAAACTTATACGGATTTCCCCTGCTAATCTTTATCATGGGGAAAAACTTCGAAACATTCTTTCCCAGTTTTATCATGAGATTTTCACATACCTTCTCTCCTTGGCAGAACCAATTACTATATTGTCTCATTGTTAGAAAGAACAGAGAGGCTATTGAAGATAACTGAGTTAACCCTTACTCCATCATTGCCCTAGGACCTGAAGCTTTGGGTTTGTTTAGAAGTGAATATGGAAAATGTCAGAAGAAGAACCTGTACATTATAAGACTATTTAAACACATGCTCAAGTTTATTTTAAAATGTGAATATAGCATGTTTGATAGTTTTAGAATTGTTCTGATTTGTATAGAAAGGGATTTTTAAATGAAAGAAACTACTCTTCCAGCCGTATTTCCAGTCAAATCCAAGACCACATACATTGGTGTTAAAGAACATCAACAAAGTCAACTAATATAAAGCCATTCAGTGTTAGGCAGAAAGAAACATGGATGTATCCTCAATGAATGTTAGGTTCCAATGTCAAACTGAAATTTAGGATCCACATTTTCTAACTAAGATGGGGGATTTGCATTTCACAAGGAATGAAGAATGAGGAACTATTAGTGAGGAAAGACAAATTATGCAGTTCAGAGAGTTTGAATTAGATTTATGACACCTTCTGAAGAAGTCCCGTGTTATACTGCATCTTGCAGAAAGGAGTACTTCTCTCTGGTGATGCATATTTTACACCCCCGCTCTCTTGATAGGAAAAGTCTAATTTTAATGTGTGCTTAGGCATGTGGTGTTTATAGGAAAAGTTGTGTGTGTGGGTGTGCACTTAACTACTCAGGAGGGATCTGAAATATGATTCAAATTTCAGAAGGCTTTCCTACTTCTGAATACCAAGAAACCAAAACAGTCAACTGGATGAATCCACTTACAAGCCAAGAAAAGTAACAAGCCATTTTCATATCACAAAAGTAGGGTAAGTTTTTGCCATGAATTATTTAAGAAATGCTTTCCATACCCTGAGCAGATGATCTAGTTCCTGTCCTAAATTGGCAGTTTCCTTTTAAAGACTAAATGGAGCATATTTTGATTAAAAACAAATGAAAACCAATCAGTATGTTTTTTAAATCTGACAGCTCTTCTGTCTTGAAAGTCAGGGAGAGAGGTACAGTGTTTAATGAGTTGTGCTATTCAGATATCTAATAAATGTCATAAAAGCTTGGTTTTATATAATCTTGATTATCTGTAAATATGGGAAATATATGAAAATTTACATTTTCATAACCATTTATAATCATTTACTATTTATACAGTTCTGGTTTCTGTTGAATTTTGGAAAATATAAGATTTCTAATTGCTAATGAATCAGAATCCAAAATAACTAAAGGCATAGCATCCTTTGGAGGCCATTCTCATGATCTCCCCTGGCCTCTGAATGCTGACCTGTTGCTCTGAGATGAGTGAGTTGACAGGACAAAGGAAGAAGGAAGAAAGAATCTAGCCCTGTGCAATGTCATGGGCCCCAATCCCTGGTTTTGGTAGTTGGCATGATGATTGAAAATTTCTTCCATGCCTTGAGGTTTGCAATAGAAATCCCTAGGGTAGATTATAGGCATGCAAAACTCATATGCCCTTGATGAGAGTTGCTTCATAAGTTTTGGCCCCCACTAGTGCTTTTTTCCCAGTCCAGGGATTTGGATAATTATCTTGGTTCAGGTGGGTGGTACCTCACTGCCAAATTGTTCTCTTGAGAGTACAATTGCCTCAGGTTTTTGCAGCTAATGGTCTGAAATTTTTGGACTAATTGATTTAGATTTGTAATATTTCTTTGTTTTATGTAGAAACTATTGGTTTTAGTACTGCAAGACCATTGTAGCCTTGTAGCTTTAAATTTTGTGGACTAATTGAATTAGATTTGTTATACTTCCTTGTTTTATGTAGAAACTATTATACTTACAACTGAAGGACCACTATAGCTTGGCAGCTTCTTCCATGGAAATTAACCTCTTTGCTTTGCAAAGCTTCCCCAAAGATAATAAGTGTCATGAGGGTAGGGAACAACTCTATTTTACTAGCTTTATGTGCTCTCCCCATGATCTAGAACAGTATTTGTCACACAGGGATTCAATAGGGGTTTGCTGAATTGATTCATGCATGTGTGTTCTTGCTTCATTTTTCACCTGTAAATGGGAGTTTTACAAGACACAGATGCTTAAGATACAGATATATTATGACAATGAAAGGAGTAAGTGTACATGTGAAAAAAGTGTACATTATAAACATATTGTACTATAGAAATCTGAAGTATCATTAGATATATATATCATAGTGAGAATGTATTGAATCTCAGTTTTCTGTCCAATTCTCTGATTAGGGCCACTTTTGGTTCTGAAATGCTGAATCAGATGCCTCCCCTGGCCCTCATGCTGCCTTAGGACTTATTTGTCTCACCTGAGTTTAACCTGTTTCCAAGTTTTCTTCCAGACTTAAACATCTGATTTCAAGCCATGATTTCATGATTTGTATAAATGAGAGATCATGAAATAGTTATTGGATTATATATTTAAATATATAATATATTTAGTATATTTAAACGTTATTAAATATTTTAAGTTATACTAAAAATAAGGATCATATATACAGAAATTAAACAAAAGAGGCTGAACATGTAAATGAGTTCTAGGTATTTTTGTTTTATTGCAGTGATGCTCTGTTTCCTGTACTCATCCTGCAGAGATTCTTATCTATGGGGCTAAAATTCCACAAGCTCCAAGTAATAAGGCAGTTAGAGGAATGCTTTAGTGGTGAGACAGCGATAATCAACCTGGGTAAGGAAATTGCTTAGGAAGACAGTTTATGATTGTTTCAATGTCAAGATGGGAGAGATCTGCCCATCTTTCAACACTCAGCTCAAGTGACCCATTCTCCCCTGACCCTCATTCCAAAAGGAAGTTGAAGTGACCACTGCCCACTTTGTATGTCCACCCTGTGTCTTGCAAAAATGTCTCTCAAATCTCATCCAGGGATCCTCATGCTTACTTCCTTTTACCTTACTTGCCCTTTACTACTTGGCCAGGACAAGTCTGTGTCAGTGGATAAGATAGAATGGTGATCAGTAAGGTTCAGTGGTTAAATGAATGGGAGAAACAAAATGAGTAATCTGGAGGAAGAAGCATAGACCAAGAAGAAATACTCTGCTAGCCTAGCTGAAAATAGTTGTAACCACAAAAACAGAACCCAAAAGACAAGTTTGGGAGATGGTATAGAAAAATCTCTGTATTGTATGATCTCATGAGAGCTCTATCAGGCTGGTGTTGGGCAGATCAAAATGGCTAAGATGGCCAAGACAGCACCAAGGAGGCTTCCAATGGAAATAAAAAATTTTGATATGAGAAGGTTGATTGGATTAGATGACTTACGTTATTTAATATGTATTATTATCCAGAGTAATGACAGTAAGTACAAGTATGATGTGGAACATTATGAATCTAAGAAGGGCTACAAAGGTGGCTTCAGAACTTGGTTCATTCTGCTGGTGAAGAGCAGCGGGGCTGTGGGTTGAGAGAGATCTTGCTTGAGCCCTGATCCTGTGGCTTAAGGCAAGTTACTTAAACTGTCTCAGCCTTATTTTCCTAATTTTTAAATGGTGTTGACAATAATGGTAACTCTCTCAAAGCATTTTGAAGTTAAATAAGAGGATCCATTTAAAGCACTTACTAAATTCTTAATCTGTGTGCATCTGAAACATTGAAAAAAACTTTGCATAAAGTAATTATGCTATGAGCCCTTGAGTACCTGCTTGTGAGAAGTTGGGTCATGAAAAATTTCCTGCCTTTTTTTTCTCCATTTATTCAAAACATTTATTGAATATTGCAAGGGGCTGGGCTAGGTTCTATGAGATACACAAACATATACATAAGATGCCATCTCTGGGTTTCAGTGGTTTGCAATTGAGTGAAGGAAGATAAAACATATATAAAACAATGTAATTAAAAAAAAGAAAAAAAACCCTGCACATAGTAATCTGAGAAACAGAAAGAAAGGCACTGGTGGGAGAGATCAGAGAGTCAGGTTTAAGTCCCATTCTGTTGTTCATTCTCTGGCCGTGGGTTGGTCTTATTAACTTCTTGGCCTTTGGCTTCCTCACCTGGGATGTGAGAATGTTGGTTTCCAAGATCTCAAATTTCCTGTTGGGCCTGAAGATTCTAAGCCTCAAAGGGTTATTGCTGACATTCAGACTCATGCTGGAGGTCATTGCCTCTTCAAAAATTCAGGTAATGATTTATGGAGAGAGATTATCGTTAGGCCTGGTCTTGAAGAATGAGTAAGATGTCTCTGGGCAGGGAAGGGAGAGTGGTCTTAGAAGACATAGGAGCAAAAGTCCAGATGTGGACAATTACAGGACTTATTTGTAGTTACTTACATACCTAGAGTCAGAGGATGGATGTAATCAAGTGATTCAGCCTCAGATTTAACTGAGTTTTATCGAGAAGCTCTCCTTAACAAGCACCAGCCTGGGGATTTCACATGCATTACCTAATTTAACACTCCAGCAATATGGTGTGATAGGTATCATTACCTCTTTTTCTTACAGATGAGGTATGGGTACACATACAGGTGATCACAAAACCATACAGATAATGCAAGAGTGAAGTAAATTTTCTGGAGCAAAATATACATCTGGCCCCACATCTGACCTATAGACCACTAGCTGTCAGCTTTCTGTATGTGGAAACTGATGTTCAGAGAGGATAAGTGACTTACTCAATGGAACAGAATGGCTATATATTAATCTGGGATTCAAATTTGGGTTTCCTGAATCTAAGTACAGTGCCTTTGCCACTATGTGATCTTCCTACTAGAAAAACTAAGTGAGGAACCTGGAATGATAGGTAGTATCCAGACTGTAAATGGCCTTGAAAAGCCACCCAAGGATTTAGATTGTATTCCATGACCAGCTGAAGACTTTGAGCAGGGTGGTGAAAGAATCAAAGTGGTACTTCCGGTCTGTTAGAAATGTAGAGACATGGTTAAGATAGTACAATTTAGGAGTAGTGTTCTAAGGATAGAAGTAGCAAGGCAGGTTCAGAATGGAACAAAACAGAAATGGAATGTGAACCATGATATGACTTGATATTGTTAGAGCAAGGAGAGAAAACAGTCAAAGATGAGAGATTCTTGCCCATCCTTTCTTCCTATTTGAAGCATTTGACATATACAGAGAGTGGTTGTAATCATGTGAATGGTTCAAGGGAAAAAAAGTAAAATCCCACTATGGAAACCATGTTTGTGTCCTACGATTTACGAAATCACAAACTGGCTTCAGAGCTTTCTACGACCTGTCTTCATAAGCAAAGCAGAGACCCCTTGTTGGTTAAGAAATGTATCAGCCTTTAAGATGGGCTGGGACTCCAAATTTTAATGCCCACAAGCTAGATAAGTTTGAAGGAGAAACTATCTTTTCGTGATCTCATCAGTTTCTCTGTTTCAATGGGCTCTTTTTTGCAATTGCCTATTTGTCAATGCCCTGATAATACAGTTGCCCTTCTAACTGCAAATGGATATCTATATATTTTTTTCCTGAGGTAGAACTTCACAAATGCTGCTTTGAATAACTGGAGACTGGCAGATCCAATGGAAAAACAAATACCAAATGTTCAAGGTATATCTGACATGGATAATTTGAAGCACTATGCATCTTAGTAATGAGAGGAAAAATACTAAACTTCAGTAAATTACTATTATTTTTTTAAAAATCTATTGAATATAAAGGTAAATTGAGAATATAAAGTGACTAAACCTTTCTGTTAGCTTCAAATATTATCAATTCAAACTCTGTGTTGAGCAAAATTGATAAAACTGAAATGATCAGTGTAGTTTTCAACTTAATTTGAAAAATGTTTATCTACATGTCCATCTTATTAAAAGAGCAAACCCTTCAAAGCATGTTGGAAAGTAGACCACTGCTCTTTTATCTAATGGGATCCTTAATTATAAATGGTACGTATTTGATAAAACTAGAATATACCAAAGCAAAACTGAAGGTAATATAATATAATGTAAAATGCAAATATATCTAGTCTATCAGGTCCTTCAAACATAATCTGAGCTGGATTGTGCGTATGTGTCACAGACCTCTCTTATTTCTCTCAATAACAGAAAGTCCAGACAACATGTGGAAAACTACTGTAATGTGGGAAATTATACCCAGTATTCAATATGCTATGAATCAATGAAGAGCAGTTTGCTTAAATACCAACAAACATGTTAACTTTATTCTAAGGTTAAAAGTTGTCTGGTGTTATTTTCCAATATGAACCCTTAAAATCTGAATGTAAGTGGGTTTTTCCTTTTCTTTCTTTTTTTTAGTGGGGGGGATACTGCACTACTTTGCCCTCTGTGAATACCTTTGACTTGAAGAAATAGCAGTCTAGTTCAAGGTGCTGCCATGCAGAAGGACTGTGGGCATGGGAGAGATTGAAACTGGTGAGTAATGCGATTGCTTTCCTTATTGCATCACTGCAAAGCGAGGCACTAATCGCAGAGCCAGTCTGTGTGCTTACATGAGTTCCCTGTCGGGGTGGCAGTCCTGATGGGTCCCAGATCCCCCTGCTTTCCAGGTGGGTTACAGTCTGTGAGTCCATCTTTTGTGCTCTGCACTTTGATTTGGTAAGAGTTTGAGTTAAAACCTAAAGTTACAGTAATATATTTTAGCCAGAGTTAGATCAGATAAACTTAAATATTCATCTTAATATGTATCCACTGACTAACTCCAATTTAGCTATTTCTTTTTCTAAAGAATGCTAGGAATCTTTCCAAGCTGTGCACAATTAATCTCATTTGTATTTTTTTCCTACAAGGGACAATGCAAATATATTACATGGACCCCAAACTGTTTTTATCAGAGTAAGAAACACAAGTTTTGGATGATGTGATTTTAATATGATGCATGTGGGGAAAAAAATCCCACAGCGATTACTTAGTACCATCTTTTATTTATTTTTTGCCTGGAATCCTGGGTGGGGTGGGTCGTTTTCTTCACACACTGCTCCTGTTCACATTTTTTCCTTTCTTTAAAATTGCCGAAGCTTAGCTGTTGCTATTTGGTGTTGCTCAGCCCTTCTGGTCAGCAATGATTCCCAAGGGTGGAAGAGAGCATCCTAAAGTTCTGAAGGAGAAAATATAATCAGCAAAGTAATCATTTCTGCTGTGATGGAAAAAAAAAAAGAGGCCAGTGTGAATGACAAAACAGCTGTGGACCACCAAAAAAGTCAACTGGAATTGGAAGGAGGTAGACCTGAAGAAAAAAAAAAAAAAAAAAAAAAAAATTGCTTGGAACACATAGCTTTAAAGGGAAAATGAATCAGAAAAGAGTTCTGAAGTGTTAGAATGCACTGCCTAATAACTTTAAATAGTCCATTGAGTCTTCCGGAATTTTTTTTGTTCTTCTTCAAGAATAATCTGCTTACATCGTTAAGACCTCAGCTAAGCTCAGTAACACAAATTACCAGATGTTGTATCCCCTAGTTTTTCCATCAAAAGACCAACCACCAAGCTTGTTGAAAGAGAAAGGTCATTGTCCCTCCCTGGCTATAAAACTATTTTTGCAACTCCTAACAAATGAAACGAGAATACCTTTCAGCTGTCGAAGGAACCTATCTCCCGCTCCTTCGAAGTCTCCCTGTTTGGCTTTGTTATTTTCTAATAATGCACTCATGTGTAAGCTAATAATGTGAACAGAGGGAAAATGAAGAGACTTAGAAAAAAAAAAAGGAAAAAAAAGCGGAATGAATTAGGGCAATTGAGGTCGCTCTGTTTCATTTTTGCTGGAAGGATTTTAGCCTTCCTTTTTACCTTATCGCTTATTACACAATTTACAATAAAATGAGATGTGATTCCATTCTTATTGTTGGGCTATAGCCTATTGAACATGCATATATAGAATTCATTTCAGATTTAAACATTATCTTAATTATAAACTGAACAAAATGGACAACCTATCGGGTTCTCTAAATTGCATTCTAACAAATAGTTTCATTTTTTATCACATTTCTACTGATGACATATTGGGTATAATAATGTTCAAGGAATATTCCTTTTTATGTACTGCCTTAAATGTACCAAAGTATTTCCCATGTGACAACTAATAGTTTGTTTCTGACATACAAATTTGAGAACTTTACACATGTGGCACACCTCACAATATTTTCCATGAAGTTCTACCTAAATAACATTATCAGGAAGTCTTCATATTTTAAAATCACCTACAAATGACACACATGTGGCATAATGAAAACATAATAATTATATTACACATAATTTTTGTAATGTGATTGTTGTTTGTATTTAGGATCCACATTTAGAAACTTTTCCAACAAGCCAGGCACCAAATTGGAACTATTGCAAGAAATAGTCTCACTGTGTTTTAAAATACAATATACATTTAATAAGACATTAAATGTGTTTTTAAAGAAAACACATATGTACATGAACCTAGAAAGTTTATGTTTATATTTACTTGCTACAAACTGAAAATTGCTGTAAAGTTATGTACATGATCAGACATACAGTTTTATAGTTAGTGTAGTTTTTCCAAATATAATCTGAGTTAATATAATAATATAGTTCTTAATCATCAGAATATGGTGTTGTGTAATATATAAAAGCATTGATTTATATTAATATGATTTTAAAATATAAAATAATAATCATGTTTAGAGAAACTGATATTAGCAATTGTAGAAAACGTACAGTCTCATAATTACACATGTATTTTAACATGCATAGCATTTGGTGAAGAATTTCTAACTTAAAATGACTTAAATGTAATTTTACATATCAAATAAGGAACTCTTTCAGTGACGACCGGTGAAGCAAAATAATTAGCACTCTAATGTTAATTGTTTATTAACATATTAAGTTTACTAAACAGCCTCATTTGCTTACTAGATATTGCTATACTTTTGTATATTACTCAAATACAATTATATATATAAATACACACACATAACTTTAGGTTTTGTTTTCTTCTCTTTAAAGTTCCCGTGCAGCATCTAAAGCGTAAACCTGGCCAACGGGTTGTAAAGAATAGAGGCTGGTGTTTGCTGAAGTTTGCACCCAGACCATTAAACAAAGCTGTTTCCTACAGGGCCTCGGAGGCACGCTGCTGTCCACCAGGGTCGTCCTGCAGATACTTTTTCTGAACAGTGCAAATGAAAGTCGATTCATTTCTCTCTCTTTTACTTTAAGCAGGGGGGTGTCCAACACACACAGGCACGCACACACACACACACACACACACACACACACACACAAATACAATTTTTAGTCATTTTTTTTCAATTTAAATGATTTGCTATCACAGTTACTCCATCTTTTATCTCTAAAATAGTTTCAACCCTGTTAATGTGTGCATGTACTTTTTTCTTATCAGCCTCTCAGCAGCATTTGTGATTCATAGCAGCCATCAAAGTGATAATAAACTCATTCACAATACTAACAAACACGGGGCTCCCAGTTATTTACGAGGCAAATTCACTGCAAGGCTGGGCTGCAGAACAGGGGAGAATCAAGATGGTGTTGATTGATAAATTGACAGGTTAATTTACAAGTGGATAATAGGAGTTAGACCCAGAGGGAAAGAGGGAAGGTCTGGAGTCTAGCTTGGTTGCACTGCCATCTGTCTTATGCCCGGAAATCTGCAGGACTACTGGCTGTCAGGATCAAATATATACACATTCTTCATAACTTAAAGACAAAGACCTCCATTTACTGCCGTTTGATGGGTTTGTTGTCTTGGTTCTTCACACAATTGACCCTCAATATGTCAAAAACAGTGCCACGTCCCAGTATGTTTTATAAGTACCACTTAGAACATGATGTAGAATAAGTTATTCTGCCAGTTTTACAAAATAAACAATGAACAAAATTGTTTTTGAGATGATATTTCACAAATATTAATTGTCATTTGACTGTTGATGGTTGAAATGTATTCTTTCGAGTTTCAGAGACCTCTGGTTTGTTCTTCTTCTGGGGTGTACACCTCTCTCATCCCTCTAAAAAACACACTTTTTTTCTTTTTTTTTCCTATGGTATTAGATGCTGGCTGGTCTAGCTGTTTACAAGGTACATTAAAAACAAATTGTATGATCATATTAAACATTCGATCATTTCTTTCTCCCAGAGTTTTATTATTGTAAACTTTGAACATATTTGAGAATTAAAAAAAATATTTACTAAGTGCTTTCAAAAACGGAATATTAAAAAAAAATTTTTCTCTTCCAAGGAAACGTATTTTATAGGTCAGCCATTTATAATATTAGTTTTGGAGGAAAAATCTTCAACAGTCAATTTTTTTTAACCTTATAGATCTGGTATCACAGAAAAATTTCATTGTAAGTTGTCAGGATAGTGCCTCATTTTTGGGCCAGTGCCACTGTTAGATAGCAAATCTGTAACTATTGCCACTTTAGAAAGAGCCTTTGGTCTTTTAAAATCAGCTGGTTGGAGACTGTTAGCAGCACTTGCAGTGCCCAGGGTCTTCCAGACAGCAGGCATTTGGTTCTCCCTTGCCAGCAAGGAGGCTGAAATTCACAGGGGCTGAAATTCTGAATTCTTGATCTGAACCCTTTCTCCCCATATCACTCATTGCAAGTGAACACTGTTCTCAGATTTGAAAGTTCATTTAA
The DNA here is from genome assembly GCF_026419965.1 of Kogia breviceps. Taxonomy (NCBI): domain Eukaryota; kingdom Metazoa; phylum Chordata; class Mammalia; order Artiodactyla; family Physeteridae; genus Kogia; species Kogia breviceps. The sequence continues at coordinate 116,119,330 of NC_081312.1, read as the reverse complement.
TGGTTAGCTAATATTAAAACTTCATAGATTTGACCAAATACTGGGGAGTTCAGCACATTTTGAAAGGAAATTCAAAAAGTCTCAAAAGAGCATGTCTGCTCAGCTTTTGTAATTCATTACAAAATGCCAACATTAATATTATTTTTAAACAGATTGTCTCCTATTAATCAAGGGATTAAAATGAACTATTAAAACTATGCCTTTATATGAATAACATGATAAAACCCATGGAAAATATCTGATCAAGAATGAATGACAGAAAAATAAAAACAAATAACTTTGCATGCATGGAATTTTATGGTGTCACAAGGTTAAAAATGTTCCCTTAAAGGGTAAATATCCTTTGAAAAGAAAATGCATTTATGTGTGAATGGGAGGTTGAATGGCTTTTACTGCTTTGTTTAAAAGTAGACAATCATCTTTGTACATTTTTTGGCACGTTGTATGTTTTTCAAAAAAAGACTCATAAAAGATCACAATATGTTTATATTTATGAATGCTAATTTTTCTTGATGTAGTTACTGTTTTGTTAAAAGTGTGTCAGAAAAGTGTCTAAGTAATTTTTAAACTTTATAATATACAGAGTAAACCTGTATATATAGACTAAAGCAAAGTATTTAATTATCAGAGGACTATTTAAATCTTACATTTTATATTATCTATATAGAGACTTAGTGACAAGGAAAATGTTATATAAAATAGAGAAATAATAGAGAAATAATAGTTTATGGAAATGTGTGATTTTATACCATATTTTATAGAAAATTTAATAGAAGATAAATGTGTTCAAAATTCAGTCTAATATTAGTTTTCTCCTATCTATAAATTCCAATGGTAAAACAATCAGTTATAAAGCCATAATCTCCAATATGTTATGCTTTCATAACTTAAAATATATGTTAACTTTCTAGAGATATATTTTAGTTAATATTTTTAAAATCCCATGATCCCACTGTGATGTGATTGGATTGATTTTAATCACAAGCATGTTGATAGAGAAAAGAATAAAAACCCAATGCAAGAATGGGCAGGTACTGAACATTTTGTGTGTTTATAATTTTGAATTATTTCTAATAAGGCACACTCCCCTCTTTGCAATCTAAAGAGAGGTTTTCTGCCTTTTTCTCCCTGCAGGTACTAAAAGAAATTCTGAAACAAACAAAACAAAACAAAACAAAAACAAAAACAAAAAAGATATCAGATCTAATATCCCATCCAATTTCTGAGTTAAGCCAGTGACAGATATGTTTTAAAGCAAGACTATTTAGACACATTGATTTTTGTTGTCACTTTCTTCTTATTTCATATGTCACATCAAGGCTTGGAAATTAGATGAATCTAAGAAGGGTCTGCTGATCATTGTTCCTCAGGAGGAATTTTCAAAGTCAGCTAGCTGTGCTTGATAAAAGTGGCCCTGCACAGAGCTCCACTCTGCCTACAGGGAAGTTTAGGCGAACTCAACTTTTGCCACTTCACTCATATTACTAAGATTCCTGGTTGTCAAGAAGGCATCTATTTAACTGAAGTCTGGTATATCTCAAAAGTAAAGCATTAAGGAAAAGAAAAATCCTTGAATTATCTTTTCCCCTCTCACTTCAAAGTCCTTTGAAATGAACGTGCAAGCCCAGTTCTGGTAAACAAATTTTATAAAGTAAGTCATGCAGGTAATGCTTTCCTCAATTGTATGCTTCCAGAATAACGCATTGACATCCAATCTTTGTGTTTTTAAGAGTTTGTAATAATAAATACAAATCAATGCTGCAGACTGAAAAGTGCATCAATTATGTTTCTTTTATCTTACGGAGTTTTTCCATATTATGTCTCTCTGTCCCCCTGAAATTTTTTTCACATTGTAAAACGTACTGTAGTCTAATTGGCAACATAGATTCTGAGTGCTGATTGAGCCTAAATTTTACTTGACGGAAATTGTAAAATGGCTTTATTTTATGTGAAATATAAAAAAGCTCATGGTACTTGAGTTTGAATAGGGAGATTATTTTTTGGTGTGTATCATACTTTAAATATTTCAGAACAGGTATGAAAAATTTTAAAATAAATTAAGAAAAGTCCTATAAAACCATTTGTCCAGGAAAGGAGCAAAGAAAAAAAGTGACCAAAATAGTTGAAATATAATAAGTGAAATGGCTAAATATCAAAAAGTTTAAAACTGAAAATATTTAGAAAAAAAGTGGTTTATTTCAATCCACCTCAGAAATATATTCCCTCTCTATATCTCTCATTCACTGCAAAAAGAGGCAGTTCAAAACAGACTGGTGAAGTTGAAGAGGAAGCTGGTTCTGAGCTCTGAGGGTGGGTACTCTGCATAGTTCTGAAGTAGACGGGATTCAGGGTTCCTGGACGGGCTTCCTGTGGATTTAATGGCCAGAATCTCAGTGATTCTGAGTGAAACATTGCATGGAGATCTGGAGAGGAGGAAAGGACCATGAATGCCATCCTAGTGTAACAGAGAGATTTCCTTTACAGAGCATTTACAATTCCTTTCCTGCCTGTGGTCGATCTGGAATCTTTAGGAAATTTTATTTGAGCCCACGGGGAGAGAGTGCTTCCTAAGCTGCAATTTCCTATGATTTGAAATACAGCATCTGCAGGCCTCCCATGTAGGATCACTCTGTGGGGTGGGTGGGGGGAAGCAAAACAGGGTTTATCTTCAGTAAAACTTGGCTGAATACCCAATCATTTTTAACTCAAATTCCCCTTACCAATATATTTTCCTTTAAAAATATGTCCATGTAATTGTATGGATGTTTTTGGACAGTGGTATATTAGACTATGTTAATTGTTTATTAACATGATATTTTTAGCCTAAATGAAATATTTCTCCTAGTCATGTTATTTGAAATATTGAATTAAATTAATTAGTAGAGAAGAATGTCAATGTATTAATATAAATGAACATTTATGAAAACTAGGATTGAGGTCAAAACACTAAATCAGAGAACAACAACAAAAAAACTTACAAAGAATATCCTGGAGTAAATAAATCAGATAAATTTAAAATTCTAAGCATGGGTGATCCTGTAATCCTCCCTTCTCCCCAGTCTTTACAGAGGAGGAAGCTAAGACCCAGAAAGATAAAATGAGGTCTGAAATCCTCATGGGTAGTTCTTGCCAAAGCAGTGGCCAGGATCCAGGTCTGTGGATTCTCAGACCAGCTTGATTCCCACATCAGCCTGCTGGGGACAGTTCCTGTGGCTGTATAATTATAGCGGCTAGAAGGAGCTTGCCACCGAATCTCAGTTTTTGCCACCGAATCTCAGTTTTTTTGCCACTGAATCTTGAAAATGGAGGCAATTTCACTGTCTTTTACTTCTAAACATTGAAAACAATGTTTTCAAATTTTAACTGAACATTGAATTCATGGAGAAAAAAACAAGAGAAGAATAATTAGATCTGATATCATTTATTATGAATGATGATTCTTTCATCTATCAGTAGGAAAACATGGTGGGAATGCAGGTTGACCATGGCTATTATCATCCTAGAGCATAGTTATGGGTTGCAAAGTTATGGGATAATTATGGCCTACCATCTCTCTTACACATTCTCACACACACACACACACACACACACCCCACAATCATGTGGATTCTTCTCAAAGACATCCTGCTGCCATGTAGCTATTTTGAATTTCTTCAAATAGTACTAGAGTTTGTGGAATAAGGGCCAATCCTTGGTGAATTCTCAGGATGTTTGAATCTGTTCAGAGAATGAGGCAGTGTGTGTGTCTGTCTGTGTGTGTGTGTGTGTGTGCGTTTTGAGAAAAGAGGATGGTAGAATGGCCATTGGACACTTGAGAAAGGAACCAGCAAGTAGGTGGAATGAAATGAAAAGAGATTTAGGATAGTTCGATATAAGTTTTAAAAATACTTCTTAAAATTGGTGTAGGGTCAATAGATAGAGGTCATGATAAAAATACCCGTGAAACTGGGATTGAGTTTAAGTCACGTGTAATCCCATGGACAACTGGAAGACAGAAACTTCTGTGTATGATTGGGCTGTTCTAGCAGGACTAGGTGGCCCCATGGTTCAATAAGTAAATGGGTTCCATTAAAATGTCACCCAACTTGTAGTCAAAGTTTTGTATTGATATTATGCATGGTGCTTTTCTATAGCTGTGTTTGGTGATGGTGGTAATGATGATAAAGAAGATGATAGCATTTATACAATCCTTGTTATGTTCTAAGCACTTTGTGATTTTTGTATCAGTCTGGATTCTCCAGAGAAACAGGATAAGTAGGAATTAAAAATGTTTTATTATGAGGAGTCAGCTCATGTGATGCTGGAGACTGAGAAGTCCCACAATCTGCAAGCTGGGGACCCAGGGAAGCTGGTGGTGTAATTCAGTCCAAGTCCAAAAGGTCAGAGGAGATGAGATGAGGTGTCCCAGCTCAAGCAGGCAAGAGAGATGCTAAAAAGAGTGAATTCCACCTTCTTCCACCTTTTGTTCTATTGAAGCCTCCAGTGGATTCAATGATGCCCACCCACATTGGGGGGGGCAATCTACTTTACTGTGTACACCAATTCAAATGCTAGTCTCATCTGAAAACACTGTCACAGACATAACAAGAAACAACGTTTAATCTGGGCACCCCATGGCCAGTCAAGTAGACACATAAAATGAACCATCACACAATTCATCTTCACCACCATTTGTGATAGATTCTATTACCATTGCCATTCCATAAATGAGGACATAGACCTTGAAGACATTGGATAAGTTACCCAAAGTCACCGAATGAGTAAGTGATGGCAGTGAAATTCAAACCCAGCGAGTCTGGTCTACAGACAAATGCTTAATCCTACAAAATACTTTCTCTGTCAGCGAAACAGAGATTTTTCTTTTTTAAAAATTATGGATGATTAACAAAGAGAACTATGCTTTTGGCAAATTGCCAGGAAACCCTTTGTCTAATTGGTATGAGGTCAACTTAACTAGATAGTTTCCAGAATTTTTCACCTGATATTCTCTCCTCCCAACCCCATATCCTGCATTTTATTTACATTTTTACATTGTCTCCCCCCACCCCACCCTCTTCTCCATGATAAGGTCAGGGAAGGAAACAGTTTATGTTTCTTGATTTGGTTTGTTTCTTAATTATTTATTTACTTATTTATTATTTTTTATTTTTATTTTTTGGCTGTGCCACGTGGCTTGTGGGATCTTAGTTTCCAGACCAGGGACTGAACCTATGCCTTCATTAGTGAAAGCATGGTGACCTAACCACTGTACTGTCAGGGAATTCCCTTGGTTTATTTCTTGATGAATTCTCCAGGATATATTTTTCTATTTGCTGTGACCACTAGAAAACTCAGAACTAAGTTTTGTGTCCATTTGCTATAGTTTTTTTCTCAGACAGCTCTTGATAAATAATGATGTGTGTTTTGGAAGATATTAATGTCTATGGAGGTAAATTTTTTTCTACCTCCAGTCCTCTGTGGAAGGAAGAGATGTGGTTGAAGAAATGTTTAAATAAATGAACTTCAAAATACCCAGGAAAATATTCCAAGAAGTGAGTTGGGAAACTGACAGTATTTTTAACCCACTTCTTTCTGAGGACAGCTAGCTCATGAATCTATAAAATGTAAATGTCACATTCTGTTTTCTAATTATAATAATAATACATATCCATGATGGAAAATCTCACCACACAAAGAGAATCACCACTAACACAGATACACTTTCATAAATCTATAGCTAATAAAGATCAGTAACCATATATTATTGTGTGCGTGTGTGTGTGTATATACAAACTACATTTGAGATCATTCTACAGTACTATTTTATAACCTGACTTTTTCCATATAACAGTGTATTTTGAATATTTCCCACATCATTATGTATTCTTCCAATTGTTTTCAAAGAATCTCACAAAGGGATTCACTTCACTGCTGGCCTCCTATAAGTAAGAGTTCACACTGTGCATTTAAATATTTATTTACATGTAGCACCATAATCCATGCAATCTTGCATAAATCCCCCTATGTAATTAAGTTCATGGACTATTATTGGGGGGATTATTTCTATTTCCCAGCAAATCTGAGAGTTATCTTGAATAGAGAACATGCATTCTTATACAATAATTATATCAATAATTTCAAACGCAGTTTGCAAGACTCCTTACCTGAATTGCTGTCACGCCTTTGGCCATGGGAGCATCTGAGACAAGAGCTGTGCTTTATTCTCAGCTTTCATGGGACTCCGAAAGAAACTGAATCTCTGAGTTGAGGAGAAACCATTTAGCTGAACTGCAGTCTAATCCCACCACGCCCTTCGCCCTGCTGCCAGTACTGAAGGCTCACATTCCAATCTTCTCACTTCCCAGCCTTTAGAGAATAGATGCTACATGCATAATAATGGTAACCTCCTCATTCTCTCCTCCCACCCAAGACATACAAGCATCTCAGGAGTCCGCTCTTATGTCCCTGGAGAAGAGGACCTTTTATTTACTTACTATAAGTTAACTTTAGGACTCTGTTCTTTTTACTGGTCTTCCAATTCTTTCTAGAAAGTTGCTTCCCATTCCCATTGAGTTTCTCCAATGGTGTCTCAGCCCACTCCAATCTCCAATGTCACTCCTCTCCATGTTAAATTCTTGTTTTACACTTTCCATATCTTTTGATCATCTTTTATTAGGAAGTGTGTATGTTGGGAAGATAGGTTAACAGAGTTACTTCCACACCAGCCCGTTGACAGTGAATCAGAGTTGAAGTTGAAAGTTCACCAAGAACAATTGAGAAATATGATTAAAGTAAGATTGATTAGCGTGAAATATTTCTGGAACATAGCTATTACCTTAGAGTGTTTACATATGCCTGATACAGCCAACGATTTTCTAAGAAGCTCAAAGTAGGTGTTATGGCATTTTTTTTTGAGAGCACTGGACATAATTAGAAGTGTGTAGAAAAACTGTATTTGACTTGTAAAGGGATTGTGATTTGGGGGAGAGGGATACAGCCTCATAAAAACTTAAATAAAAATTTGGAATGCTACAATGATTGCCCTTTAGAGGAAACAAAAATCCTGATTAGTATATTTAACACTTAGTTCACAACTTGGGTCTCCAAAAAACTTCTCCATCTTATATTGTGTCTTCCTTGGTCTCTTCTGCTTCAGGTCAGGATCTGTCAATGCCTAAACATAATTCTGATGCCTTGTTCTCACACACATGGCTCTATTCACAGATCCTTCTTATTAAGTGACTTTGTTTATCAACATCTAGGCTGTGTTTCATCTTCTATAATCACATGTCTCCTGGGATGCACCCACTACTGTGCTTGTACCCTGAAGGTACTGGGATCATAGGGATTTTGTCCTTAAACCTCATCTAACTCATGGTAACACATGTTTTTTAGTACTTGAATTCAATTTTCAAATGGAATCTGACACGGAATCTCAATATAAATGATGATAAAAGAAGGTCAATAAGGGATTTTTCAACCCATGCCTACTTAGGCTCTCTCTTGACCTATTTCCTTTTTTTTTTTTGTGACCCCAGCAGCACAGGAATAGAACCATATGTATGGTTCTGTTGATAACAGCTTGAGAATGACTGATCTCATGTAACCTCCTAATTTTGGGGGGAAAACTGAGTGTAAGTGAGATTAAGTCATAGAGCCAGGGAGAAACAACAATTACTAGATAAAGCTGATTCTAGAGGTCAGGTCTCCTGACACTGCTCATTAGGCATTTCCTTTTAACAGGTGCAAAACAATGAGACTAAATAGGAAAAATAGAAAACATTGCCCCAGGATGTTGAGAAAAGTTTCAATTTCAAGGTCCATGTAGACACAGGAACATTTGGTGCTGAGGGTTTTATTCATGCCTACACACTTCTTCATTTCCCTATTTTCTGTCCACTCTCTGAACTTACTTAAGAATCATATTAGTGGTCTTTGAGATCCATAGACAGATAGATGGATCTGTTGGATACTAAATACCATTAGTGTTCATTTAGGACTCTGCTATTAATATCATTTTGATGATAGACACTAGCCTAATAAGTATATGAATCATATGGATTAGATTATTTTTTTAAAATTCCCAAAATGAGAATGGCATCAAATCTCAAAATGTTGCCCATGTGGATTGTATGGTATGTCTTCTCTGAATCTCAGGACAGAGAGAACGGAACAGAAGAAGAGCAACCCTCCTCTGAAATACTCTCTGGAATATTGAGAGGAGGGTTAACACTTTGAAATTTAATGGGCTGGTAAACAGCAGCTTGTTAGAGTTAAATTCTATTTCTACTTGGGAAAAACGGTGGAGATAATGAAGATTTCCAGAGTTTCTTGTTATGCCACTCTGTTTTTTTTGCAGGGTGAATGATTAATAATGGTTACTAGTAGAATGGGGGTGTCAGGCTGTCTTCTGTCCCAGGATGCCTGATCTTGGGGCAGGAGGTGAAAGTTGGTAGACTACTTTCTGACAGTTCTTTTCAAAGCTCATTGTAATTTACTCAGGTTTCATGTGGCAAGAAAAAGCATGTCAGAGAGAAACACACAATTGAAATATTGAATCATAGAATATTGCACATGAGCTAGCTCTGGGGCAAATGGTTTTAGATTACAAGGGAAAATTGGTGAGTGACGTAAACATGGAGGTCACCTGCCTGGCTATAGTTTGTGATTTCTTTACAGCTGAAGCAGAAGGGGAGATTTAGCAACTGTTTGTTGTGGCAGAAAATCATCTCTGATTGTTTGAGGGATAGAGGATTGGAGTCAAGCAGATAACCAATCTCGAAAGAGAAATCCTGACCTGCGTCGTGTGGAGATGTGTTTGCCTGATGAATCTGTTATAACACCATCTACCCTTACTCCAAGATAAGGCTTTTTCAAATCAAGAAAAACAAAAGTAAATATTAGAACTAAGTCCTAGCAAGTTTGAAAGTAGCCCAGCTACACGAAGCTACAGGAAGTGTTTTTTATTGAAATGCTTCTTAAAGATAACTGGAGATAACTTGGCTTTTCCTGTCTCACCTTATCCCCCAAGACAAACTAAGAGTCAACTCTTACTAGTGCAAAGGTGTCATATTCAGCATGGAGCAAACCCTCGGATCCTGTGGTGTTCATCATGGAACTCTAAGCCTGACACATATGAGACGAGTCAGAGTCCTTAACTAGCATTGACCTTGAGATCATGTAGACCTGGATCCAGATTCTCTTCTCTCCTCACATACAAGCTGTGTGACCTTAGGCATTTTACTCAGTTTTTATTTTTCCATTTCTTTAGCTGAAAATAGAGATAACTGTATTAGCTTCATAGAGCTGGCATGGCGATTATAAAACATTAAATGAAATAAATACGTATGAAGCTGTCAGTAATGGTAGCCATGTTTACTATATTTCTTGTCCCCCAAATTGTCTCTCTTGTGATGGCTTTCTGGCTATAGTCCCATTTCTAATTTACTTTAAGTTCCTAAGTTTGGAGTGTCCCTTTAGACAACTATTTTAGGAATTTTTTCTTTTCTCCAGAAGGACTCAATAGGGAATAACCTATAGTATCCGGATGAAGTATGAGTCCTTTCTCATATCTGTTCTGATGATTCCCAGATTCTATGCCAAGGAGCATCTTGAAAAGCAAAGACCCTGCCGTGGGCTCTCCTAACTGTTGGAATCCTAGGGGAATTCTGTAGCTTACTGAAACTTTAGATGTCACTAATCTGTAAAATGAATAACTTCAAGGTCCAACTTGTAAGCTAAAATCCTCAGTTGTAAATCAAGAAAATATAATAATAAACTATTAACATGTTAAATTACCATTATGGAATCAAGTTTTCCTCTCCTTAATGAAGTCATTTCTAAATATGTTACAACACTTTGTCTCCAGGTAGCCTGAGTTTTGGGAACATTGTAAACTTGTATTTTTAATTTGCATCCCCATACCCAATCTATCAACCAGTCAATTCTGTCAAAACTTCCTTCAAAATACAGCCCCAATCTACCCACTTCTCCCTAGCAGCATAAGTGATGTCCTTCTAGACTAGTAAAGTCACCTTTAACTTTGGCTACACATTTTTACTCCTACCTTTGTACAATATTACTCTTCCCAGAGCAGAAGTAAATAATCTTTAAAATAGAAATTTGATTTTGTCACTCCCAGTCATAAAGATTTTGATATTTTATTGCATTTAATGATGTCTAAACCCATTACTATGTCTACAGAGCTTCATATAATCTTTCTCTCTGCTTACCTCATCTCCAATTCTTCCTAACTAACCCTCTTCCCCAACACAGTGAACCCTTTGGTTTCTCAACACACCAAGTTCTCGTTGGTTTCAGAACTTTGTTTTGCACCTCCCTCTGGAAAGGGCATGCTTTCTTCTCATCTGCCTAAATATCACATCTCAGAGACTGGTTTCTGGTATACCTTAGTTTCTTTATATGGTTTATCACAGTGGTTCCCAACCATTTTTGGCACAGGGACTGGTTTCATGGAAGATAATTTTTCCACCGACTGCAGGGCCGGGGGGATGGCTTCGGGATGATTCAAGCACATTACATTTATTGTGCACTTCATTTCTATTATTATTACATTTTAATATATAATGAAATAATTATACAACTGACCATAAAGCAGAGTCAGTGGGAGCCCTGAGCTTGTTTTCCTGCAACTAGATGGTCCCATCTAGGGGTGATGGGAGACAGTGACACCCGAGGTGTGTTGCTTATGTCCAATCTACTCCGTCATCTCATTTTGGTTGCTGTCACTGCAGAAAACCCCGTTTCACAAAGATAGGATGTTGGAAATGAAGCAGGCTTTTCTGTGCTTTTGTGGCAATCTCAGGATATTCTGCTTTGACTTTAATCCAGAATGTATGGAGATTTGAAGTTGTCTCAAACATACTTTTCAGGCCACTGTCATTTGTGATCTCAAGAAGTTGATCCTCTTCTAGCACAGACAAAGTCGATTCACCTGGCTTATTCACAAATGGGTCGCAGATCCATTACTTCCCAGTTCGGGGGTCTTCTGTGGTTGGGAAGTAATGCTCAAACTCTTGAAAGCTGAGATAGGTGATTATGCACCAGCTGGGAGAAAGAAGACCCTGGCTCAGTCTCTTTCAAAATCTCTGCTAATGTTTGAAACATGTCAAAAATTCCAATGTTCACTCGTCAACCCCGTAATTCCAGTTTGGCTTTGAATGCAGCCACTTTATCGGCCGAATTGAACACAGTTGTCATTCTCTCCTGAAGTGACAGATTGTCGTTGAGCAGGTTAAATATGTCACACAAGTAAGCAAGTTTTCCGACCCATTCTGTGTCACTGAAATGTGCTGCCAGCGGTGACTGTTTTTCTAAAAGAAATCTCTGGAGCAGCTCTCATACCTCAAGAACTCTGGCCAGTGATCTACCTTTAGAAAGCCATCTCTCTTCTGTGTATAAGAGAAGACATGTGTGCTCTGCGTCCATCTCCTCACAGAGCTTCACGAACAGACATGAGTTAAGGGTATGTATTTTAATGTGGTTGATAATTTTAATCACATCCTGCAAAATGTTGTTAAGTTCCGGTGACATTTTTTGGCTAGCCAGTATTTCTCTATGGATGACTCACATTCAGAAGTGACCTCTTTGACCCGAGCAGTGAAACCACAAAGCCGTCCAGTCATGGCACCCGCTCCATCCATGCATATACCGACACAAAATGACCAATTCGTTTTCCTGATATGTAACCATTCAAAGACTTGAATAGTTCTGCAGCTGTAGTGTTGGTTGGCAACAAAAGTGCACATAACCTATCCTCATGCACATCCTCCTGAAAAATATATAGCACAAAAACAAGCTTTGTTGCCTTGTTGTCAACATTGGCAGACTTAACCTGGATTGCATATCATGGTGACTCATTAATCCTAACAATTGTAAATCAATATCCTCTGCTATTTCATCAATTCTTCTAGTTATGGTGCTAGCCAAAAGAGGAATATGTGCCACCTTTTGAATTGCAGCCTCTCCTAAAAGTTCATGACCAATATCCTTAGCAGTAGGCAGAATCAACTCTTCACCAATAGTGAAGGCTCAGCTTTAGCAAAGCAGTTAGGCATTATGAATGATCCAGTGCAGACACATTCGATGAAGAGGTGGCCTTCAATAATTGCTTCTGGGGCTTCCCTGGTGGCGCAGTGGTTGAGAATCCGCCTGCCGATGCAGGGTACACGGGTTCGTGCCCCAGTTTGGGAAGATCCCACATGCCGCGGAGCTGCTGGGCCCGTGAGCCATGGCCGCTGAGCCTGCGCGTCCGGAACCTGTGCTCCGCAACGGGAGAAGCCACAACAGTGAGAGGTCCGTGTACCACAAAATAAATAAATAAATAAATAAATTGCTTCTGTTCTTCGTGTTCGTGTATTTTTCTTTTGAAAAACTCCAAAGGCTTGTCTTTTAATGCAGGGTTGTTGGTCTCCATGTGACGAAGCAGTTTTGAAGGTTTCATGGCTTCGTTGGATAGCCAGTTGCCACATATTATACAAAGCAGTCTTGGAGAATGCGAATCACCTGTTGCAATAAACCTGAAATTTAAGTAGGAATCTTGGTATTTTCTTTTAAATGCAGCTTTCTTTTTGTTAGCAGTCTTAGAGTCTTCTGTTGTCTCATCATTGGGTCTTTCCCCTTTTCAAAGAAGCTCTCCAGCGACATTTGGTTTTTACTCATTTTGGCTAGGGTTAGCTTGCGGGCTTACCGAGACTGAGACAAGTGAGCAGTGTGGGAAAGAGGCATGAATGTAAGTGGTAAATAAAATAATGGGCAGGCCATGCGAAGACGAAAATAAGTGTCAGATGCCGACTTAAAACCTGACACCAGATGAAGCTTAATTGTCACTTGCCACTCACTGATAGGGTTTTGATATGAATCTGCAAGCAGTTGATTTATTATGATTTATTATGGTCTCTGTGCAGTCAAACCTCTCTGCTAATGATAATCTGTATTTCCAGCCGCTCCCCAGTGCTAGCATCACTGCCTCAGCTCTACCTAAGATCATCAGGAATTAGATTCTCATAAGGAGGGTGCAACCTACATCCTCTCATGCACAGTACACAGTAGGGTTAGTGCTCCTGTGAGAATCTAATGCTGCCACTGATCTGACAGGAGGCAGAGCTCAGGCAGTAATGCCAGGTATGGGGAGCAGCTGTAAATACAAATGAAGCTTTGCTCTCCGGCCGCTCACCTCCTGTTGTGAGGCCTGGCTCCTAACAGGTCGCGGACTGATACCAGTCCATGACTGGGGGGTTGGGGGTCTCTGGATTATCACATTTAAGTTTCTTTAATGGTTAATGTATTGTTCAAGTTTTTATTATTTTCATATAATTACAAATGTGATAGGATCCAGGGAAGGCAGTGATAGTGGCCAGAGTCAGTGGTGTGCTCACCCTTGTCTGTGGGGGTCATTGCAGGCACCTGTGCAGTGACAGAGGACAGTTGCAAAACTCACGTAGTGTTGGGGGGCCAGGGCAAGCAGCAAAGGCTGACGCCAGCTGTGGCCACACTGGGAGCTTTAGGGACCCTGCCTGTCAGTATGCACTACTGTGGCTTTTGGTTCATGCCATAGGGACATGTCAGCGAAGACTGGTATCAAGAGTCAAGTTAAGGGTGTGCATATATACAACTGGAAAGGCTCCCTGCAGGTGAACCCAGTGATGCAGGTTAATGACAGCACAAAGAGTCAAATCCAGGCCCACATGCAGCTGTGTGGCACTGGCTGTGGTATGTACTCCTGTGACTGGAGGATCTCACCATGGGTACAGGGCAATGAAAGCCAATGATGAAGCTTGGGGCATGCAGGTGCACAGCTGGTGGGACTAGGTGTTGGTGAGTGCAGTGGTGCATGTCAGTGACAGGACATAGGACCAAATCTAGGCCCACAATCAGCTATGTGGGGCTTGGTTATCTGTGTGCACTTCCATGGCTACAGGATCTTAATGAGGGTGTGCATGTGGCAATGGAGGCTGGATGGGTGTCATGCTGGCTTAGTGCAAAGACACAGCTGGAGGGGACTTCTCTGAGTGTATGCATAGTGGTGGGAGTCAGCTGTGGGGATCTAGGCTGGCATCTTGCTCTCTCACAGTTGTAGAGTCCTGGGCTGGCTGTCAGCAAAAGTTCTAGACTCCAGTGGGGGCAGAGAGGAAAGAGTGGGAAGGGTCTCAGGCAGCTGATGACAGCAAATGCAAATAACTGTGGGGCAAAAACCAGTGAAATCTGCAGGCAGTCTATAGAGGCTGTGATGACCAGTGGTTCCTTTAGTGGCAAAACCTGCTGGGGTTTTCTGCAGAGTGTCACTGGAAACCGTGGTCACTCCCACTGCCAAGCTGATATTGGTAGCTCCTGTTTTTCTCCTTTGTTCCTAGTTTTTTCTGTATGTCTCAGTTTTTCTCCTCTCTGGGTGGGATGAAACCAGAGCAGGTCCTTTGTGTGGTGGCCCAAAAGACTGGGGAAGCTGGTCACTCACCCTGCTCAAGTTTTTTTGTTCCACTGTGTTGCTAAAGTTTCTTAAATGGACACCAGAGCTCTTGCAGAGCTGTTTTCGTTCATGGATAGTTGTCTAATTGTTGATCTTTGTCAAGGGACAGAATCTGGGGTTTCCTACTCCACAATCTTGGTGATGTCACCCTAATAGGTAGCTTTTTATCAAATCATCAAGCTATAGATAATTTATAGTCTATACAAACTACTTAGGAAAATAAAGAAGTACAATAATTATTTTGTGAAACAAGTACAAAAATTCATCAAGCGGTATATAAGAAAAAAATTATAAACCACTCTCATATATGAACATAAAATTTTAAATCCTCAATAAATACTAGCAAATAGAATTCAGCTTTGTGTCTATTTACACATGTACATCTATCTATATCTATCTATCTCTATCTATCTATCTATATATCTATCAAAACATCTTACGTGTGTTTGGTTAGCATAATGATAAGCTACTATAAGAAAGAAACCCCAAATGTGTGCTTAAAGATGGAAATTTATATGCCTTTCACAGGGGGAGTGGTCTTTTTTATCAAGTGGGTAAAATCCATTCATTATTTAAGGAACTATGTTCTCTCCCTTTTCTTGCTCAACCACCCCACAGGGCACTGGTTCATGGACTAGTGGAATCAGCATCCCCAGAAGCTTGTCAGAAATCTAAATTCTCAGGCCTCACATTTGATTTATTGAATTTCATATATTGGTGGGACCAGACTTGCTTTAATTTCTCCTGGTGATTCTGCCACTCACTAAAGTTTGAGACTTGAGGGAAAGAGCCTGCAACTTTCTTTTGTAAAAAGCCAGAGATTAAGCATTTCATGCTTTGTGTGGCAGATGTTTTGTGTCACAACTACTCAACTCTGCTGTTGTAAAATAAAAGTAGAGGTAGATAATACATAAACAAATGGGAATCACTGCATTCCAATAAAACTTTATTCACACAAAAAGCTGGAGAGCCATATCTGGCTTTTGCCATAGTTGCTGAACCCTGTCCTAGGGTATTGTCCTCAGCTACATAGTCAAAAATGGGCTTTGTTCTTGCTTATTGGAAGGGACAAGAGAGAAGCTTCAAGAAAATTACTTGGCTTTTAAATTGATTTGCATATTTCAAACATCACTTATGCTCCCACTTTGTTGACCTGAATTTAGTTACATAGATATACCTAGCTGCAAATGAGACTGAGGAATGAATTCTCTAGTGTGAAGGCATGTACTAATTTATATCTTATTACTACAGAAGAAGGGGAAAACAGAATTTGTTGGAAAAGTAGCCAAGTCTGTCCTGATGGACAGTAGTAATCCCCCCACCCACTCCATGATGGTTTAATATTAGAAAATCTATTTATATCCACCATAGGGTATGACACATCAAAAAGCTCCAGGACACAGCCCATTCACAGTGTAAATAATGGAGTAGTTTATGGTAATGGTACCATCCTAGGTTTGCATGGAGCATGGTTTGCACAGACAAATATGGTAGCCCTGACCTTGGGTTAACAGATTAAATGTGAAAACCCATAGGATCATCTCAATTTCTCAGTGCAGAAAAAGCATTTAATAGAGTTCAACATTTATTCATGATAAAAACTCACATTGGATTTGGAAGAGAACAGAATTTCCTTAACTTGATAAAAGATACAGTTCAGATATCTACAGAAAACATCAGATTAGGTTGTGAAAGTAAAAGAAGCATTATCGTTAAATTCAGTAATGACAAGAATGCCCATTATCAGTATCTCTACTAAACTTTGGAAC
Source organism: Kogia breviceps (assembly GCF_026419965.1). Classification (NCBI taxonomy): domain Eukaryota; kingdom Metazoa; phylum Chordata; class Mammalia; order Artiodactyla; family Physeteridae; genus Kogia; species Kogia breviceps. Next base: position 116,103,097 of record NC_081312.1, on the reverse strand, counting down.
TGGATGCTTTAACCAATGATAAGAGAAAGCAATAAGATAAAAAAATTAGAGGGCTTCCCTGGTGGCACAGTGGTTGAGAATCTGCCTGCTAATGCAGGGGACATGGGTTCGAGCCCTGGTCTGGGAGGATCCCACATGTCGCGGAGCAACTAGGCCCATGAGCCACAACTACTGAGCCTGTGTGTCTGGAGCCTGTGCTCCACAACAAGACAGACCGCGATAGTGAGAGGCCCACACACCACGATGAAGAGTGGCCCCCGCTTGCCACAACTAGAGAAAGCCCTCTCACAGAAATGAAAACCCTCCCCCCAAAGTAAATTAATTAATAAACTCCTACCCCCAACATCTTAAAAAAAAAATTAGAAAGAAAGAGGTAAAAGTACACTTACATCCAGAAAATGTGGATTGACTAAAAGAAAATCTACAAACTTAGAATTTGTATAAAATTCTACTAAGCTTACTAGATAAAATATAATTATAAATAATAAATAAATTCCTACTTACCAGACATAACTTCTTATAAAATGCAATACAAAAAAAAATCCCATTCACAATTCATACCACTATGGAAAAATTACAAAATACCAGCATGGGCTACAAAAAGAGACATGAACAATAGAGAGATACATAAAGATTTCCATTTGTCCCCAAGCAATCAATAAATACATCTCTCATAAGAGTCCCAGCTTTCTTTTTAGTGAAACTGTACAAGCTGCTTCTCAAATTTATATGGAGTGGCTAAGGTAAGTTTTAAGGACAAGTAGGAGTCTTTTCTCACTAGTTTTTACCCTTTATTATAATGGCTACAAAAGTAAAACAGTGTTACAGAAATAGTGTATAAAGCAATGGAGTAGAATGGAGAGCTCAGAAACAGATTCACCTATATATGAAAATTTGATCAATGATAGAGTTGGTATTATAAATAAATGGTGAAGAGGGGCAGTTCAAGATGGTGGTGTAAGAAGAGACTGAACTTACTTCCTCCCACAGATACAACAGATACACAACTACATGTGGATCAGTTCCCTCCGAAAAGAACCTGAGAAACAGCTGAACACCTGCTCCGCAGCAAAAGAGGAAAAGGACTGCATGGAAATGGGTAGGAGAAGTAGAGACACACTCTTGACAAAAACCTTACCACAGGCACGGTGGCACACAATAGGGGAGAATCTCACCAGATGGATGCTTCTTCTGCAGGAGTGAGGGGTTGACACCCCACATTAGACACCCAATACCCTGGGATCTACTCCTGAAGATGAGACCCCAGAATTCCTGGCTTAGAAAACCAATGGGGTTGACATCCAAGAGTCCCAGACTATGTAGGAAACTCAGACTCCCTTCTTAAAGGGCTCACATGCAGCCTCACTCATCCCAAGACCCAGCAATATAACAGCAGTTCAAAAAGTACTCAGACTGTATGTGAACGGGGAGTCATTCGTGAATCTAAACGTGTTGGCTGAAGGGGCAGAGAACAGTGGAAATGCTCTGCAGAGGCAGAGACATTGGCACATGCCATTGTTGCACTTCCCACCAAACTTGCTAGCATAGTCAGAGATAAGCAATCATGGCACTATCCTGACACATTGCTGAAGCCAGAGAGTTATGAGCATTGCAGCACTCCCCTACTCCCTGGATTGGGTGGGTGGGTGCAAACAGTTGCAGTATTCTCCTGCTCCCTAGCTAAAGTCTGTGAGTGCAGGAGGTGGTGACACTCCACAACTCTCTGGCTGGGGCTGGGGAGTGCAAGTGGTTATGAAAATATCCCTTTCCCAGACTAAAGCAAACTGGACAATCCCTTGCCCCTTGGCTGGGGCTGGTGAGCACAAACAGTTTTGGCATTCTCCCACTCCTGACCTAAAACCCACATGCACATATTCTCATGCTGAATTGCTGAAGCTTATTGGTACACAGAGTCAAGTTACTTTCCAACTGCTTTCCTGAAACAAGAGAGAAAGCCCTGATCCCTACACTCTCCAGCAATCCAGCTAAAGCCCAAGGACATGCACAATCCACAAAGGGAACACCTCTTGATTGGCTGACCATGGTGTCCAAGGGGTTTGGTGTTCCTGAGCTCCACTGGATTGTAACAATTGGAAAGACAGTTATTGGCAGGCCACCATCCCCAGGGTACTGCAAACACAGTAGATTGAAACACAATCCCAGTTTTCCTGTGAAAAAAGCCTATTTACTTACCCTGGGGCTTTACCCTTAGGGATAGGCTATGGGTTTTAAACACTTCTAGAGGATAAGGAGGTGCTCCTAGAGGATGTAAGCAGTGAGACACCATTGGCCCCACTACAGCCTGATGAGACTACCCAGAAAGAAACTTATACACTCTTCAGGAATCCTGATTCTTGCCACTGTCACCCAGGGGACACCTCCAGATCTCCTGGTCTGGAGGCCAGCAAGGATTATGACTGTAGCCCCATAGGACTGTATCTATCTATATTTTAAAGTCTTCTGTCTGAGGGTTTGGCATCCAATCAGGCTGAAACTTAGGTAAATGGGATTTGTCCCCTTGGAACACTGACAAATCTCAGCACACCCTTAACAGGGGCACAAAAATAAATCAGGCAGTAAAGATACACACAAGGATTCAAGAGACAACCAAGATCCAGGGCCGGGTTGAAAAAGAACTATCGTCACCTGCACAAGGCCACTTTTTCCTGAGAGAGGTAGCAATTTTGCCTAATATATAGAAACAAACCCAGAGAGCAAAAAAAAATAAGGAAATAGAAAAATATCTTCCCAATGAAAGAACAAGGTAAAACCTCATAAAAAGAACTTCAGGATATGGAGATAAGCAATCTATCTGATAAAAAATTCAAAGTAGTAGTCGTAAAACTGCTCACCAAACTTGGGAGAAGAATGATGAAAATTCTGAGAATTTCAACAAAGAGAAAATTTAAGACAGAACAAATCAGTGATAAAGGATATGATATCTGAAATGAAAAATACAGGAGAGGGAATCAACAACAGGTTAGATGATACAGAAAAATGGATCAGTGATCTGGAAGACAGAATAGTAGAAATCACCCAATCAGAACAACAAAAGAAAAACAAATTTTAAAAATAAGGATAGTTTAAGGGATCTGTGGGACAACATCAAGTGTACTAACATTCACATCCTTCTGGGGTCCCAGAAGGAGAAAAAAGAAAAAAAGGAGCAGAAAGCTTCATTGAAGAACTAATTGCTGAAAAATTTATTAATCTGGGTAAGGAAAAAGAAATCCAGGTCCAGGAAGCACAGAGAGTCCCAAACAATATGAACCCAAAGAGATCAATACCAAGACACATTATAATTAAAATGTGAAAAGTTAAAGAAAAATTTCTAAAATCAGCAAGAGAAAAACAACTAGTTACATTTAGGGAACCCCACATAAGGCTCAGTGGATTTTTTTTTTTTTTTTTTTTTGCATTACGCAGGCCTCTCACAATTCTGGCCTCTCCCGTTGTGGAGCACAGGCTCCAGACGTGCAGGCTCAGCGACCATGGCTCATGGGTCCAGCCACTCCGTGGCATGTGGGATCTTCCCAGACTGGGGCACAAACCTGTATCCCCTGCATTGGCAGGTGGACTCTCAACCACTGCGCCACCAGGGAAGCCCTCAGTGGATTTTTTTAGCAGACATTTTGCAGACCAGAAAGGAGTGTTATAATATATTCAAAATGTTGAAAGGATAAAAAAACTGCATCAAGAATACTCTATCTGGGGCTTAAAGATGGCAGAAGAGTAAGACAGGAGATCTCCTTCCTCCTCACAGAGACAGCAGAAATACATCTTCACGTGGAACTTCTCCTATAGAACACCCACCGAATGCTGGCAGAAGACCTCAGACCTCCCCAAAGGCAAGAAACTCCCCACGTACCTGGGTAGGGCAAAAGAAAAAAGAATAAACAGAGACAAAGAATACGGACGGGACCTACACCAGTGGGAAGGAGCCATGAAGGAGGAAAGATTCCCACACACTAGAAGCCCCTTCGTGGGCGGAGACTGAGGGTGGCGGAGGGGGAAGCTCCGGAGCTGCGGAGGAGAGCGCAGCCACAGCGTGTGGAGGGCAAAGCGGAGAGATTCCCACAGAGGATCGGTGCCGACCGGCACTCACCAGCCGGAGAGGCTTGTCTGCTCCCCCGCCGGAGTGGGCAGGGGCCGGGAGCTGAGGCTCGGGCTTCAGTCAGATCCCAGGGAAAGGTCTGGAGTTGGCAGAGTGAAAACAGCCTGAAGGGGTTAGTGCGCCACAGCTAGCCGGGAGGGAGTCCGGTGGAAGTCTGGAGCTGCCGAAGAGACAAGAGACTTTTTCTTGCCTCTTTGCTTCCTCGGGCACGAGGAGAGGGGATTCAGAGCAACGTGTAAAGGAGCTCCAGAGACGGGCACGAGCCGCGCCTGTCAGCATGGACAGTAGAGACGGGTGTGGCATGCTAAGGTTGCTGCTGCTACCACCAAGAGGCCTGTGTGTGAGCAGAGGTCACTCTCCACACTGCCCCGCCTGGGAGCCCATGCAGCCCGCTACTGCCGGGGTCCCGGGATCCAGGGACAGCTTCCCTGGGAGAACGTGCGGTGCACCTTGGGCTGGTGCAGCGTCACGTCGGCCTCTGCCACCACGGACTCACCCCGCACCCGTGCCACTCCCTCCCCCCAGCCTGAGTGAGCCAGAGCCCCCGAATCAGCCGCTCCTTTAACACCGTCCTGTCTGAGTGAAGGGCAGATGCCCTTGGACGATCTACATGCAGAGGCGGGGCCAAGTCCAAAGCTGAACCCCAGGAGCTGTGCGAACAAAGAGAGGGGGTGGTCTCTCCCAGCAGCCTTAGAAGCAGCAGATTAAAGCTCCACAATCAACTTGAAGTGCCCTGCATCTGTGGAAAACCTCAATAGACAACGAATCATCCCAAGTTGAGGAGGTGGACTTTGGGAGCAAGATATACTACTATTTTCCCCTTTTTTCTTTTTGTGAGTGTGTATGTGTGTGCTGGTGTGTGAGATTTTGTCTGTATAGCTTTGCTTTCACCATTTGTCCTAGGGTTAGACCGACCCGTTTTTCTGTTTTTTTTAATAGAAATTTTTCTTCTTAATAATTATTTTTTATTTTAATAACTATACTTTATCCTACTTTATTTTGTCTTCTCCCTTTCTTCCTTCCTTTCTTCCCTCCTTCCCTCCTTTCTTCCTTCCTTCCTCCCTTCTTTCCTCCATTCCTTCCTCCCTTTCTTCCTCTCCTCCTTCCTTCCTTCCTTTCTTGCTTTCTTCCTTCCTTCATTTCTTCCTTCCTTTCTTCCTTCCTTCCTCCCTTCCTTTCTTCCTTCCTTCCCTCCCTCCCTCCTTCCTTCCTTCCTTTCTTTTCTTTCCTTTCAATTTTTTGCTCCCTTTTATTTTGAGCCATGTGGATTAAAGGCTCTTGGCGCCCCAGCCAGGCACCAGGGCTGTATCTCTGAGGTGGGAGAAACAACCTCAGGACACTGGTCCACAAGAGACCTCCCAGCTCCATGCAATATCAAATGGCGAAAATCTCCCAGAGATCTCCATCTCAACACCAAGACCCAGCTTCACTCAAGGACCAGCAATGAACAGTGCTGGACACCCTATCCCCAACAAAGAGCAAGACAAGTCTACAGCCTCATCCATTAGCAGAGAGGCTGCCTAAAATCATAATAAGGCTACCAACATCCCCAAACACACCACCAGACGTGGACCTGCCCACCAGAAAGACAAGATCCAGCCTCATCCACCAGAACAGAGGCACTAGTCCCCACAACCAGGAAACCTACTCAACCCACTGAACCAGCCTTAGCCACTGGGGACAGCCACCAAAAACAACGGGAACTATGAAACTGCAGGCTACAAAAAGGAGACCCCAAACAGTAATATAAGCAAAATGAGAAGACAGAAAAACACACAGCAGATGAAGAAACTAGATAAAAACACACCAGACCTAACAAATGAGGAGGAAATAGGCAGTCTACCTGAAAGAGAATTCAGAATAATGATGGTGAAGATGATGCATAATCTTGGAAATAGAATAGACAAATTGCAAGAAACAGTTAACAAGGACCTAGAGGAAATAAAGAGGAAGCAAGTAATGATGAGCAACACAATAAATGAAATGAAAAATACTCTAGATGGGATCAATAGCAGAATAACTAAGGCAGAAGGACGGATAAGTGACCTGAAAGATAAAATAGTGGAAATAACTACTGCAGAGAAGAATAAAGAAAAAAGAATGAAAATAACTGAGGACAGTCTCAGAGACCTCTGGGACAACATTAAACACATCAACATTCGAATTATAGGGGTCCCAGAAGAAGAAGAGAAAAAGAAAGGGACTGAGAAAATATTTGAAGAGATTATAGTTGAAAACTTCCCTAATATAGGAAAGGAAATAGTCAATCAAGTCCAGGAAGCACAGAGAGTCCCATACAGGATAAACCCAAGGATAAACACGCAAAGACACATAATAATCAAACAGTCAAAAATTAAATACAAAGAAAACATATTTAAAGCATCCAGGGAAAAACAACAAATAACACACAAGGGAATCCCTATAAGGTGAAAATCTGATCTTTCAGCAGAAACTCTACAAGCCAGAAGGGATTGGCAGGACATATTTAAAGTGATGAAGGAAAAAAACCTACAACCAAGATTACTCTAACCAGCAAGGATCTCATTCACATTTGATGGAGAAATTAAAACCTTTACAGACAAGCAAAAGCTGAGAGAGTTCAGCACCACGAAACCAGCTCTACAACAAATCCTAAAGGAACTTCTCTAGGCAAGAAACACAAGAGAAGGAAAAGACCTACAAGAACAACCCAAAACAATTAAGTAAATGGTAATAGGAACATACATATCGATAATTACCTTAAATGTAAATGGATTAAATGCTCCCACCAAAAGACACAGACTGGCTGAATAGATATAAAAACAAGAACAATATATATGCTGTCTACAAGAGACTCACTTCAGACGAAGGGACACATACAGACTGAAAGTAAGGGGATGGAAAAAGATATTCCATGCAAATGGAAATCAGAAGAAAGCTGGAGTAGCAATTCTCATATCAGACAAAATAGACTTCAAAATAAAAACTATTACAAGAGACAAAGAAGGACACTACATAATGATCAAGGGATCGATCCATGAAGAAGATATAACTATTGTAAATATTTATGCACCCAACATAGGAGCACCTCAATACATAAGGCAAATACTAACAGCCATAAAAGGGGAAATTGATAGTAACACAATCATAGTAGGGGACTTTAACACCCCACTTTCACCAACGGACAGATCATCCAAAATGAAAATAAATAAGGAAACACAAGCTTTAAATGATACATTACACAAGATGGACTTAATTGATATTTATAGGACATTCCATCCAAAAACAACAGAATACACATTTTTCTCAAGTGCTCATGGAACATTCTCCAGGATAGATCATATATTGGGTCACAAATCTAGCCTAGGCAAATTTAAGAAAATTGAAATTGTATCAAGTACCTTTTCCGACCACAACACTATGAGACAAGATATCAATTACAGGAAAAGATCTGCAAAAAATACAAACACATGGAGGCTAAACAATACACTATTTAATAACGAAGTCATCACTGAAGAAATCAAAGAGGAAATCAAAAAATACTTAGAAACAAATGACAATGGAGACACAACGACCCAAAACCTATGGGATTCAGCAAAAGCAGTTTTAAGAGGGAAGTTTATAGCAATACAATCTTACCTTAAGAAAAAGGAAACATCTCGAATAAACAACCTAACTTTGCACTTAAAGCAATTAGAGAAAGAAGAACAAACCCCAAATTTAGCAGAAGGAAAGAAATCATAAAGATCAGATCAGAAATAAATGAAAAAGAAATGAAGGAAACAATAGCAAAGATCAATAAAAGTAAAAGCTGGTTGTATGAGAAGATAAATAAAATTGATAAACTATTAGCCAGACTCATCAAGAAAAAAAAGGGAGAAGACTCAAATCAATAGAATGAGAAATGAAAAAAAACATGTAACAACTGACACTGCAGAAATACAAAAGATTATTAGAGATTACTACAAGCAACTGTATGCCAATAAAATGGACAACCTCTAAGAAATGGACAAATTCTTAGAAATGCACAACCTGCTGAAACTGAACCAGGAAGAAATAGAAAATATGAACAGATCAATCACAGGCACTGAAATTGAAACTGTGATTAAAAATCTTCCAACAAACAAAAGCCCAGGACCAGATGGCTTCACAGGAGAATTTTATCAAACATTTAGAGAAGAGCTAACACCTATCCTTCTCAAACTCTTCCAAAAGATAGCAGAGGGAGGAACACTCCCAAACTCATTCTATGAGGCCACCATCACCCTGATACCAAAACCAGACAAAGATGTCACAAAGAAAGAAAACTACAGGCTAATATCACTGATGAACATAGATGCAAAAATCCTCAACAAAATATTAACAAACAGAATCCAACAGCACATTAAAAGGATAATACACCGTGATCAAGTAGGGTTTATTCCAGGAATGCAAGGATTCTTCAATATATGCAAATCAATCAACGTGATACACCATATCAACAAACTGAAGAAGAAAAAACAAATGATCATTTCAATAGATGCAGAGAAAGCTTTTGACAAAATTCAACACTCATTTATCATAAAAACACTGCAGAAAGTAGGCATACAGGGAACTTTCCTCAACATAATAAAGGTTATATATGACAAACCCACAGCCAGCATTGTTCTCAATGGTGAAAAACTGAAACCATTTCCACTAAGATCAGGAACAAGACAAGGTTGCCCACTCTCAACACTCTTATTCAACATAGTTTTGGAAGTTCTAGCCACAGCAATCAGAGAAGAAAAAGAAATAAAAGGAATCCAAATAGGAAAAGAAGAAGTAAAGCTGTCACTGTTTGCAGATGACATGATACTATGCATAGAGAATCCTAAGGATGCTACCAGAAAACTACTAGAGCTAATCAATGAATCTGGTAAAGTTGCAGGATACAAAATAAATGCACAGAAATCTGGCATTCTTATACACTAATGATTAAAAATCTGAGCGTGAAATTAAGAAAACACTCCCATTTACCATTGCAACAAAAAGAATAAAATATCTATGAATAAACCTACCTAAGGAGACAAAAGACTTGTATGCAGAAAACTATAAGATATGGTTGAAAGAATTAAAGATGATACAAATAGGTGGAGAAATATACCATGTTCTTGGATTGGAAGAAGCAACATTGTGAAAATTACTCTACTACCCAAAGCAATCTACAGATTCAATGCTATCCCTATCAAATTACCACTGGCATTTTTTACAGAACCAGAACAAAAAATTTCCCAATTTGTATAGAAAGACAAAAGAACCCAAATAGCAAAAGCAACCTTGAGAATGAAAAATGGAGCTGGAGGAATCAGGCTCCCTGACTTCAGACTATACTACAAGGCCACAGTAATCAAGACAGTATGGTACTGGCACAAAAACAGAAATATAGATCAATGGAACAGGATAGAAAGCCCAGAGATAAACCCACACACATATGGTCACCTTATCTTTGATAAAGGAGGGAAGGAAACACAGTCGAGAAAAGACAGCCTCTTCAATAAGTGGTGCTGGGAAAACTGGACAGCTACATGTAAAAGTAAGAAATTAGAACACTCCCTAACACCACACACAAAAATAAACTCAAAATGGGTTAAAGACCTAAACGTAAGGCCAGACACTATCAAACTCTTAGAGGAAAACATAGGCAGAACACTCTATGACATCAATCACAGCAAGATCCTTTTTGACCCATCTCCTAGAGAAATGGAAATAAAAACAAACATAGACAAATGGGACCTAATGAAACTTAAAAGCTTTTGCACAGTGAAGGATACCATAAAGAAGACCAAAAGACAACCCTCAGAATGGGAGAAAATATTTGCAAATGAAGCAACTAACCAAGGTTTAATCTCCAAAATTTATAAGCAACTCATGCAGCTCAATAACAAAAAAACAAACAACCCAATCCAAAAATGGGCAGAAGAACTAAATAGACATTTCTCCAAAGAAGATATACAGATTGCCAACAAACAGATGAAAGAATGCTCAACATCATTAATCATTAGAGAAATGCAAATCAAAACTACAATGAGATATCATCTCACACCGGTCAGATTGGCCATCATCAAAAACTCTAGAAACAATAAATGCTGGAGAGGATGTGGAGAAAAGGGAACACTCTTGCACTGCTGGTGAGAATGTAAATTGATACAGCCACTATGGAGAACAGTATGTAGGTTCCTTAAAAACTAAAAATAGAACTACCATACGACCCAGCAATCCCACTACTGGGCATATACCCTGGGAAAACCATAATTCAAAAAGAGTCATGTACCAAAATGTTCATTGCAGCTCTATTTATGATAACCAGGACATGGAAGCAACCTAAGTGTCCATCAACAGATGAATGGATAAAGAAGATGTGGCACATATATACAATGGAATGTTACTCAGCCATAAAAAGAAATGAAACTGAGTTATTTGTAATGAGGTGGATAGACCTGGAGTCTGTCATACAGAGTGAAGTAAGTCAGAAGGAGAAAAAACAATACCATATGCTAACACATATATATGGACTCTAAGAAAAAAAATGTCATGAGAGATTAGTGGTAGGATGGGAATAAAACACAGACCTATTAGAGCATGGACTTGAGGATATGGGGAAGGGGAAGGGCAAGCTGTGACAAAGTGAGAGAGTGGCAGGGACATATATACACTACCAAATGTAAATTAGATCACTAGTAGGAAGCTGTCGCATGGCACAGGGAGATCATCTCTGTGCTTTGTGACCACCTAGAGGGGTGGGATAGGGAGGGTGGGAGAGAGGGTGACACAAGAGGGAAGAGATATGGGAACATATGTATATGTATAACTGATTCACTTTGTTGTAAAGGAAAAATTAACACACTATTGTAGAACAGTTATACTCCAATAAAGATGTTTTTTTAAAAAAGAAAATAAACTAAGATTATCTATTAAAAAAAAAAAAAAAAGAACCAGTTTCTTTGGATTGGATTCAGGGTAGGAAAAGAGTGGGTAAAGTTTACAGAGCCATGTTTCCCACAGATAGATGAGCAAGCTAATTTTATCACTTTTGTGCACAGCAAAGAAGAATTCTCTCTGAATCTTTCTGAAGGGATTTTCTTTTTTCATAAGAATATTAATCTCCTCTTCTAACAAAAGTACTGAACCACTCACACTGTTATATAAATGAGTTAATGGGGGAAATCCATGCAAACATTTGCACTAGGCACTCTAAGTTTACAGACATGGCCACGGTGGAGAGACACTGCCATTCCTGACGTTAAAGAGCACTAGTGGAGCAGGGCAAATATGTATAGAACTCTATGACACAAGGAGTAAGAAGAAAACTTCACAAAATACTTACTGATTAAAAACAAACAAACGAATAAACAAAAAACATCAGGCTTCCCTTGGGCTAAAGGTGGTTCTTAACACAGATGAATTTGGAGGCTCTCAGAGAGTTCATCCAGCATACTGGACTCCACTTCGAGTTGAACCTCATCGGTAGCTCATATTGCGCTCAGATTTAAGCTCCTGGAGTTAAGCTGCATCTCCTCCCATTACTGGTTGTTTGTGGTCCATGTCTGTGTCTGGATGGCAAACACAAATACTCAAGGTGGTGAGTATTCTTTCTCAAGGCTTTGCACATGGCCAGCCCCCATCAAATGTTAAATGAATGAATGTACTTCTGACAGTCTGTCAGACTTTGAAAAATTTACTTCCACTTCTATAAAACTTTTTCTTTAAAAAGTAGCTGGCAAAAATAATAGATGGGGGCTTCCCTGGTGGCGCAGTGGTTGAGAGTACGCCTGCTGATGCAGGGGACGCGGGTTCGCACCCCGGTCCGGGAGGATCCCACGTGCCGCGGAGCGGCTGGGCCCGTGAGCCGTGGCCGCTGAGCCTGCGCGTCGGGAGCCTGTGCTCCGCAACAGGAGAGGCCACAACAGTGAGAGGCCTGCGTACCGCAAAAAAAAAAAATAAAATAAAATAAAAAATAGATGAAGAGATTCAATTTCTGAGTACAGCCTTGAGACAGCAAGCTGGGAGACTGGTTTGTCTGCTTCCTGCCTATGCCCTACCCACTCAGCAGATTGATTCAAGGATTTGTGTCTTCAGGATGTCAAGTAAGTGATTAAAAATAGTAAAACTAGAAACATTGGAAAAAAAAAAAAGGAGAATACTCTATTTGGCAATGTTATCAACCGAAGGAGTTGAAGGAGAGATAAATTTTTCTACATAAGCAAAAACTGAGGGAGTTTATCCCCACTAAAAAGTCCTTACAAGAAATGTAAAGGGACTTCTTTAAGTGGAAAAGAAGGTCATAATTAGAAATAAGAAAATGTATGAGAGAAAAAAGATCTCACTGGTGAAGGCAAATATAAAGTAAAGGTAGTAGATCAACCACTTGTAGAGCTAGTATGAAGTTTACAGGACAAAAGTAGTAAAAACAACTATAAGTACAATAAATAGTTAGGGGATACACAAAGTAAAAAGATGTAAACTATGACACAAAAACATAAAACATGGGGTGATGGATAAAAATATAGTGCTTGTAAATGCACTTGAACTTAAGAGATTATCAACTTAGAATAGACTGATTTATATAGATTGTCATATATGAACCTCAAACCCAAAACCTATAATAAAGAGACAAAAAAAATAAAGAAGAAGGAATTGAATTAACATTGAAAATAACCATCAAACCACAGGGGAAGATAATAAGAGAAGATGAAAGGAGCAAAGAAGTACAAAAACAAACAGAAACAATTAACAAAGTGGTAATAAGTACATATTAATACTTACATTAAATGTAAATGGATTAAATTGTCCAATCAAAAGAATAGGATAACTGAATGGATTTAAAACAAACAGAAAAATAAACAAACAAAAATAAGACCCATCTATATGATACTTATAAGAGACTCCCTTCAGATCTAAAGACACACACAGATTGCAAGTGAATGGATGAAAAAAGATAATTCATAGAAGTGGAAATGAAAAGAAAGCTGAGGTAGCAATATTTATATTAGATAAAATAGACTTTAAAACAAAGACTGTAAAAAAAAACATAAAAAGGGCATTGGTAATGATAAAGGAGTGAATCAAACAAGAGAATATATCATTTGTAAACATTTATGTATCCAACATAGGAGCACCTAAATATATAAAACAAATATTAACAGACATAAAGGGAGAAATTGACAGTAATACAATAATAGTAGGGATCTTTAATACCCCACTTACATCAATATATAGATCATCCAGACAGAAAATCAATATGGAAATATTGACCTCGAACAACACATTAGATGAGATTGATAAACATGCAAAATATTCCAAATCATATCAAGTATCTTTTCTGACCACAGTGGTGTAAAACTAAAAATGAAATACCAAAAGAAAACCTAGCATCTATTTATTATATAAACTCTCCAAAAATCGAGTATAGAGGGAACATCTCGCAACATAGTAAAGGACATATATGACAAATTCATGACTAACATTCTCAATGGTGAAAAGTTGAAGGAACAAGACAATGTTGCCCACTCTTGCCACTTTTATTCAAAAAAATTTTGGAATTCCTAGCCACAGCAATCAGACAAAAAATAAATAAATAAAAGGCATCCAATTTGGAACAGAAGACATAAAACAGTCACTATTTGTAGATGACATAATACAATACATAGAAAACCTTAAATATTCCACCAAAAACCTATTAGAAATAATAAATGAATTCATTAAAGTTGCATGATACAAAATGAATATGCAGAATCCTATTGCCTTTTTAGACACTAATAACAAAACATCAGAAAGAGAAATTAAGAAAAGAGTTCCATTTAAAATTACATCAAAAAGAATAAAATACTCAGGAATCTAATAACTGAGGAAGTGAGAGTCTGTCACCTGAACACTATAAAACATTGATGAAAGGGACTGAAGACAACACAAATAAATGGAACAATATACTGTGCTCACAGAATAATGTTAAAATGCCCCTCACTACACAAAGCAATCTACAATTTCAATGCAATTCTTATTAAAAAAACACAGATGGCATTTTTCTCAGAACTAGAAAAAAGAACAGTAAAATTTGTATGGAATGACAAAAAGCCTCAAATAGAAAAAATCTTGAGAAAGAAGAACCAAGTTGGAGGTGTCATGTTCCCTGATTTAAGCTATTTAAGCTATTCTGTAAAGTTACAGTAATACTGACACAAAAACAGACACATAGATCAATGGAACAGAGTAGAAAGCCCAGAAATAAACCTTTGCATATATGCTCAATTAATTCATGAGAAAGAATGTAAGAATATACAATGGAGATAAGACAGTATCTTCAATAAATAGTGTGGGGAAAACTGACTTGAACAGATACATGCAAAAGAATGAAACTGGACCATTATTTTACACCATATACAAAAAAATCAATTCAAAGTTAATTAAAGACTTAAATGTAAGACCTGAAACCATAAAAACTCTTAAAAGTAAGCGCTTCAGTAAGTTCTTTGACATTGGTCTCAGTGATTATTTTTGGACCTGTGTCCTCAGGCAAGGTCAACAAAAACAAAAGTAAACAAATGGAACTACATCAAACTAAAAAGCTTTTTTGCACAGCGAATGAAACTGTCCATATGATGAAAAAGAAACCTACTGAATGGGAGAAGATATTTGCAAATCATACATCTGATAAGGCCTTAATATCCAAATTATGTAAAGAATGTATACAATATAATATGAAAACACACACACAGACACAAACGACCTGATTAAAAAAATGGGCAGAGATCTTGAATAGACATTTTTCTAAAGAAGACATACAGATGGCCAACAGACTCATGAAAAGATGGCCAACCGGCACGTGAAAAGATGGTCAACATCACTAATCATCAGGGAAACACAAATGAAGACCACAATTTTATATCACTTCACACCTGTCAAAAGGGTGATTATCCTAAACAAAAACCAATAAATAGACATTGGTGAGGATATGGAGAAAAGACAAATCTCATGCAGTGTTGGTAGGAATGTAAATTTGTGCAGTCACTCTGGAAAACAGTATGGAGGTTCCTCAAAAAATTAAAAATAGGTCTATCATTCAATCCAGCAATTCTACTTCTGAATATTTATCCAAAGGAAACAAAAATACTAATTAAAAAGATAAATGCACCCCTATGTTCATTGTAGTATTATTTATAAGAGCACAGATAGGCAAACAACCAAAGTGTACAACAGTATATGAATGGGTAAAGAATACGTGTCATACACACACACACACACACACACACACACACACACACACACACACAGTGGAATATTATTCAGGTATAAAAAAAGAAATCTTGCCATTTGTGACAACATGGTTGGACCTAGGTGCTATGCTAAGTGAGATAAGTCAGACAGAGAAACACAATTGCTGTGTGATTTCACTTACATGTGAGATCTAAAAACAAAACAGAAATAGACTCACAGATAAAGAAAACTGGTGGTTGCTAGAGGCGAGGGAGGTTGGGGAATGGGTATAATAGATGAAGGGTGTTAAGAGATATAAACTTCTGGCTATAAAATAAATAAGTCATGGGGAGATAAGATACAACATAGGGAATATAGTAACTTTATATAGTGACATATTGTAACTAGACTTACTGTGATGAACATTTTGAAATGTATATAAATATTGAATCACTATGATGCACACCTGAAACTAATACAATATTATATGTCAATCATACTCCAATAAAAACAAATAAATAAATGGTGAAAAAAATGAATTATTTTAGGTCATTTTGTTACTCATAAAATATTGTATCTCTTTTATAATCCCTATCTGTACATTTAAAAAGCAAAGGCAGGAAGCAAAACTTTAAATATTTTAAAAAATTTTAGGAGTCTAACTTTATGATATTGGGGTATGAGAATAATTTATATGAAAAGAATATGTAAATAATAAAGGATAATATAGATAACTTTGACTACAATGAAATATCCCAAATCCTACTTTTTTTCCAAAAAAACCCACAAAGTATTAGAAAAACACATACAAAGTTAAGAAGCATAATCTGCATCTCAAGAGAGAACATATAGATGTTACAATCAGGAATTGTCAAAGAACTTCTAAAACTTAATAAGAAAAAGACAAGTATCTAAATAAACACTAGATAAATACATGATTATACAATTCACATAAAATAATACATACATTGCCAATAACTATCAGAATAGGTTTTAAAACTTACTAACAAGTAGGAAAATGGAAAATAAAATTATGAGATATTTCACAGACTGAAATAATTTCAAATTCTGTTAGTAACAAGACTTGGTGAGAAGATGGTGAAATAAACTCAAAGATATCCAGCAAACATGTCAATTGCTATACCAATTTCTAGAGCAATCTGATAATATCTATTGAAATTGAAGATGTACATACACCTTCATTTAATATTTCCAATTCTACTAGAAACTACTTAATTTATGTGCAGGGAGACCTATGCAAGAAAGTCTACTGCAGTATGATTATTACCAAATAAAAATTGGAAAGTACCTAAATGTTTACCAAAGGCAAGTGGATAAATAAATTATATCTATGAGAAGGAATACTACACTGCTATAATTAGTGATTTAGAACTATATTTATTAATGTGGATTTTAAAAAAGAAACCATAATATTACATCAAAAAAAGAAAAATAGTGATGTGGATATTGTTGTACCATCTATAAAAAAGTCAATAATCACACAATAAAATAGTATATATATTTTATGGATATTGACATATGTAAATATATAAAGCAGGCAAGGTTAAAAGACTTTCCTGAGGATTATAAACACAGAATTAAGGAGAGCAGCTAATATTGTAGGTAAGGGATAAGATGGTAATGTGTTTGGAAGGAAATAAAGTTCAACAGATTTCAACTTTATTTGAAATGCTTTATAACTTAACAAGGTCAAAAACAAATGTAGTGAAATGTTAAAATGTGATAAGTTAAAAAGCTGGGAGGTGGGTACAGAGATGTTCATTTTATTAGTCTTATAGCATTCTAATTGTTTTACAATATAAATATTTAAAGTTTTTCTTCAGCATTTTGTTAACATATATTCTTATATCCACTCTACCACCCCCACATTTTTCATCCACTTTTAAATAAAATACAGGCTGTTCATTTCTGGGAAAAGTTAAAAACAACATCAACAACTCACTAAAAAGCAGCATTCAAATTTCTTTGAAATAGTACACATAGAGTTGCTTCTCAGTTATGTCACATAATTCCTTATTTTTTATATAATATTCCTGTTGCATATTGAAGGATTTTCCCCATTTGTTGATTCCAGAACTTTTGTCTTGATTGGTGTATGTCATTTTGTCAAATATTCAAATTGGAATATTTTCTTATTTGCTTCGGTATCCTATGAATCAGAATATAACAGAGTCAAGTTTAGAGCACAAAACCAGCTCAATAAATATTTGTTTAATAACTTTTTTTTTATAACGTTTTTTTTAGATTCCATATATACGTGTTAGTATATGGTATTTGTTTTTCTCTTTCTGACTTGCTTCACTCTGTATGACAGACTCTAGGTCCATCCACCTCACTACAAATAGCTCAATTTGTTTCTTTTTGTGGCTAAGTAATATTCCATTGTATATATGTGCCAAATCTTCTTTATCCATTCATCTGTCAATGGACACTTAGGTTGCTTCCATGTCCTGACTATTGTAAATAGTGCTGCAGTGAATATTGTGGTCCATGATTCTTTTTGAATTATGGTTTTCTCAGGGTATATGTCCAGTAGTGGGATTGCTGGGTCGTATGGTAGTTCTATTTTTAGTTTTCTAAGGAACCTCCATACTGTTCTCCATAGTGGCTGTATCAATTTACATTCCCACCAACAGTGCAAAATGGTTCCCTTTTCTCCACACCCTCTCCAGCATTTATTGTTTGTAGATTTTTTGATGATCACCATTCTGACTGGTGTGAGGTTGTAGTTTTGATTTGCATTTCTCTAATGATTAGTGATGTTGAGCATTCTTTCATATGTTTGTTGGCTGTCTGTATATCTTCTTTGGAAAAATGTCTATTTAGGTCTTCTGCTCATTTTTGGATTGGGTTGTTTGTTTTCTTGATATTGAGCTGCATGAGCTGCTTGTAAATTTTGGAGATTAGTCCCATGTCAGTTGCTTCCTTTGCAAATATTTTCTCCCATTGGGGAAGGACAGGAATAAAGACGCAGATGTAGAGAATGGACTTGAGGACACAGAGAGGGGGAAGGGTAAGCTGGGATGAAGTGAGAGAGTGGAATGGACTAATATATACTACCAAATGTAAAATAGATGGCTAGTAGGAAGAAGCAGTATAGTACAGGGAGATCAGCTTGGTGCTTTGTGACCACCTAGAGGGGTTGGATAGGGAGGGTGGGAGGGAGATGCAAGAGGGAGGAGATAGGGGGATATAGGTATATGTATAGCTGATTCACTTTATTATAAAGCAGAAACTGACACACCATTGTAAAGCAATTGTACTCCAATAAAGATGTTAAAAAAAAAAAAGAAAAAAAATACTTGCGTAATACCTTACTGACTGAACATCTTAACCCAGTGGTGAATTATATACATAATATGCATATTCATTTAAAACATTTGGCAGGCTGAAAATTATAAAGAACAAAAGTAAGATAATTTATAATTCCATTACCCAGCTATAATTTCTCTCAATTCATTTATATAGTTATTGTCACACATTCCAATAGATAGCAAATAAAAATACAGGATTCCCAGTTAAATTTAATTTCAGATATTCAATGATTACTTTTTCAATGTAAGTAAGTTGCATGCACTATTTAGGAACTGCCTGTACTAAAAAAAATATTTGTTATGTATCTGTAACTCAAAGTTAATTGTGAATTCTGTGTTTTCACAGAGTGCTTAAGTTGACTCTGAATTTCTGGCTTCCCTCAGGACCTCTGCCCAAGTACATAGACTAGTTTAACATCAAGACTGGAGGCAAATAGACCTTGAAATTGCCTAGTTCATGTAGTTGGAACTGAAGCTCCCACATAGAGTTAAATTGTTTTAGAAAAGAATCTGTGGAAAAACTAGTGTAAATTCATGAATATTCTTGGAGAAAATAAAAATCTCATTAATCTTCCCAATAAATATGAAAGACATGCATTTTTTTCTGTTGCATAGATTGGGACTTATGATCTCAAATTTTTTTAATTTATACATAATTTTTAACCATTGGAAACTGAGAATGTAAAACCAGTTTTAGATCTTTCCCAACTAACAAGGTCTAAGGATGAAGTACTTGTTGGTTGGCCACTTTCACAGTCTCTGATCTCAGTGTCCCCATTAAGACCTTGCTCAACCAAGCATGGCCAGCTGATAGCTTCAGGTGTCAACTTTCACCATGCTCCTCGGCGAGGAAAATGGCTCTCCTCATCTTTCTGTCACACATATCACTGAAACCTGGAAAAAAGAACTATTTGTACTCAGTATCAACCAAATGGAAGTAATTTCTCAAATTCTCACTTCTATACCAAGCCGTCTCTTCATAGGAACACAGAAGCAGTCTGTCAGGCTGAGGTGCAGAGGAGAAAAACTTGGAAAAGGGCAAACACCAAGTCATTCCTTACATATGTATACTTTCCTCATTCATTACCCACACCCTGAAAACACATGTATACCACAACCCTCTCCCTTCCCCTTCGATAAAAAATAGAAGGCCCTTAGATTTTTGGAGGAAGAAAACCCACTTTACTAAAGTAGCCAAATTATAGTTCAACTGAACCAGGGTATCCAATACTCATATGGTATTTATTTTTCCAAAAACATGACTGGTATTGGTGAAGATGGAAAAAATGGTAGGATCTCCTGATTAACCAAGTCTTCATTTACTTGATATTGCAGTCTTATCAAGATGGCAGAAATTTTATCCTGAAAACTAGAACTAATGTGGGAGAAAAGAAACAATAGTAAATAAAATGAACTTCAAAGGAGAGAGCATGGTCAGGAGAGAGGTATCACACTGTCATCACATCACACTGATCCTAGATCAGGGTCAACTCATCAGACAGTTTCCTCTCTAGTTGCCCAAACAACACACAACCGAATCTCTGCTGATACTTTTCATCCCTGTACTTACAACTTGCAGGAACTGAAATGGTTCCTTCTTTTAGGATGATTAGATGGGAAATAGAGAATATTATAGAGAAGCATGACTGGATACAAGCCTGTGAAAATTTCCCTTAGCTTTTTATTGAGATTTGATTGCAGAGAATCTTGCCTTTCATGGACAGTAAGGATAATTCACTAGTGTAATTTCATTACCCAGAAAACATCTTCAACAAACACACCACCATCTTTCATTCATAAGACTCTTGGGGAAAATGCAAATGCATTGCTACAGGGAAATATAATATCTTACAAGCTGAGTATCGCTCATCTTTCATTCTGTTCCACCATTGTATAGCTCTATGATCTGCCTCTAATATAAATTTTTTCCCCAGGAAAATACTTTAGTACCTTAAACTGTCCAAAACCCATTTGATGTCTAGACATTCTTTTTCAATCATCAAATAACGAGTCTCTGGGGAAAGACTTTTCCTACTGATGTGCTCAATAGATTGTTCTTGACTAGCTGGTTTCTGTACCAGCTGTGCTCTCCATCTCACCTGCACTTTAAAAGATTTCTCAAAGTCACATCTAATTAACACTGGCTCTGAATATAAAAAGACTTTGCTATGATTTCTTATACTCAGTGCAGGTAATTTTTTTAGATCTTTCCAATCTATTAAATACATTGTAAAAAGGGCAAAGCCTAATATCTAAAATATGCATATTACTTAAACTTTTTAAGTGTCTCTTTGTCATTTTTTTGTGGGAGGAGGGATATTTTTCACTACTTACTTGCAGTTCATGCTCTTTGTAATCAGCCCTCTCCTTTTCAAAAATCACATACTTCTTACAATGTGAATTTTCATCACAGAGAAACATATTTTTAAATCCCTCTGAATCCAATATTAAGGTACCACATTATATCAGCTGTTTAATATTTTTCTCAGAATCCTTGTTGAAGTGTTATATTTATGAACCTGAAAATGTCATTACAGTTTTGAAGAAAACTCTATAGGTGTTTGAATTTGAATAGGTTTCTGAGCAAAACAAAAGCTTGAGGAAATGAAATGGGAAAAAAAACCTTAAAATCTTCCTATAAGGAACTTTTTATTCAATCGATTGTATGAATAAACCTGGATACCTTAAGTATCTTATTAACTATTCCTCATTAACCAGATCTTCAAACCTGTCATTCACATGCTGCCCTAGTTATCTTCCTAAAATCTAAGTCAGTTGAGATTTCTCCCATTCTTCATAGTCTTCAGGGCCTGGGAAGCCTGAAGTATAAAGTTGAGATACATTAAAAAGACATTCAAGACCTTCTGTAGTCAAGTCTCATAACCTTCTGGCTTCATATCCTGCCAAATTTTATCAATTTCACTGCTTACACTCTCTATTCTCATGGTATAGAAGGCACATTCATAACTCTGTGCCTGTCCTCATGGTGTTTCTAAAATTCCCATGTGCAAATGCCACTGATTTATGGAGTCTTCTGGTTGCTGTGCTCACAATCTGTTCTTCCTTATTCTGCTTCAACTGTAAGATGTGAGACAGATTTTAACTTCTGGTTTAGTCATTGATTTGTGGTTTCCTCATTGCAAACTAAATTCTCTGAGAAAAATTAGTTTCTTAGTCAGCTTCACATTCTCCCTGTATCAGATACAGTACCATTCAGATAAAAGTTCCTCAATGCATATTTGTTGAAGATTCAGAAATGAGACTACTTACTTAATTGGTGCCTAATTTACCTACTACTTTCTTACTTAATTACTACTTACTTAATGTCTTATTGGAATCATCATCATTTTCAAGAGTGTTATTTTCTATTTTCATGTCTGTGTTCTTTCTTTCTTCATGTCGAAGAATCTCGAATAATGAACTGTTCAGTTATCAGGAAAGCTATGCGAATGTTATTGGGTCTGACCAAAACTGGAAGGCATTCAGATAATGACTGGAGCACAGAGATGGGTCCAACAGATGGGAAAGAGTGTAAGATAAATGTATTAAATACACATGATAACTGTGGTCTCCATATCAACAGGTATGAAAAGGTAAAAGTGTCCTTCAAGTTTCAAGAAACTGAGAGACTAGCTGGCTACCTTAGGTTATCTTCAAAAAGACTAATTCTCATAATCTACCCTCCTTTTTCTAAGACCAAATCCCAACCTTACCACTCAGGATTATGACTGATCAGGGTTATTTATTATTTTATTTTTTTTCTGTACACGGGCCTCTCACTGTTGTGGCATCGCCCGTTGCGGAGCACAGGCTCCGGATGTGCAAGCTTAGTGGCCATAGATCACGGGCCCAGCCGCTCTGCGCCATGTAGGATCTTCCCAGACCGGGGCACGAACCCGTGTCCCCTGCATCGGCAGGCGGACTCTCAACCACTGCGCTACCAGGGAAGCCCCTGATCAGGGTTATGACTGACCCTTTCAAAATGTCACAATCTCCTTCCCATCAGTGAAATCAGTGAGCCCATCCCAGTCCATTAAACAGAGAGCAGTTAGTCTGCTGAGCTTACTGTGGGGCATCTCCACCCACTGGCAATGCTCACCATGAAATGGAGAGGATGTGATGACTGGCCAGTGATTCTAGAATAGCTTTCAGCATAGTTTGCCTGCAATTCCCACCCTCACCCCACCAAAACAAACAAATAAACAAACCAAAAACAAGTATGTATTTATAATTAGTCTAGCTTTCCCGTCTCACCTGAGAAGACTTAATATTAGCAGGTTTTTTTTTTTTTTTTTTCACTCTCTTTAGCAGGTAGACCAAGATTGAATGAAAGAACTTGGTGAGAAGATGAGAAAATGAATTCACAGCTACTAAGTATATAGATCTAGATGTGGAATCTGGTTCATAAGCTGTGTAAATGTCCAACTTTTAGAGATTAGTACAAACTCTTGCCAAAATTTGGTACTTTCAGACTTTTAAACGTATGCCAATAAAGTGAATGTAGTCATCCCTTGCTATCTGCTGCAGATTGATTCTGGGATCCCCCACAGATACCAAAATTTTCGTATGCTAAATCCCTTAAATAAAATTGCACAGTCTTTGCAAATAACCAACACACATTCTCTCCTATACTTTAAATCATCTCTAGCTTATTTATAATACTTGTTACATTGTAAATGCTAGGTAAATAGTTGCCAGGCAAAGCAAATTCAAATTTTGCTTTATGGAGCTTTCCAGAATTTATTTTTCCAAACATTTTTCACCTGCAGTTGATTGAATTCACTGATGCAAAGCCTGTGGATATGGAGGTCTTACTGTAAATTTCTATTTCATTATTATTATTATGGATTTAATTTGTTTATCTCTAATTACTAATGAATCTGAGTATGAAATACCTGTTCATGTCCTTTACCCTTTGTTTTTAGGGAATATATATATATATATATATATAATATATACATAATATTCAGTATAATATGTCATTTAAATATTTAAATAAATACTTGTATTTAAATAAATTTATTAAATATTTAAATAAATATATATAAATACACATTATATTGTATAATATATGATGTTTTTCCTTTGAAATTTGCTCATATTTTAAATACCTTATGATAGTGTAATATTTTCTACATTTTATATATGATTGCATATTTTTAACATTGTGGAACATGTTTGACATGTTAATTAGAAGACTGTCCTTTTAAATATGTTATGTCCTTAATAAATTTTTCATTTGTTTTAACTATCAATTATTGTAGGTGATATATTAGAGTTACCCATCACTATGTTGATATAAATTCTCACTATAATTCTGTCATTTTTCCCATCATATCCTAAAGTATATACAACTATATATATAACATATAATATATACACATGACTAAGACAGTTTGGTTCATATTTGTATTTTCTTATTGAAAATATTTTAGTATTGTTACTACTTCCTTTTTTTATTGTTAGTGATATCTTTCTCTTAAAGTCCAATTTTCTGATTTTAATATAACCCACCTGCTGATTTTTGGCTTCCACTTACCTGGTTTATCTGTTTCAATCCTTAACTTTTATGCTTTCTGTGTTCTTATTTTTATTTTTAAACCTACTTTGACAGTGTGTAACTTTTAAAGAAAAAGTTCATTACTACTGATTATTTGGATTTATTCTGTGCTTTAAATTTGTATCTCCTTTCCATTGTTCCACTTTTTTCTCCTTTCTTGCAATTTTCCAAATCCATATATGTATTTGCTTTTTATTTTTATTGCATCTTCCCCTGCCCACAGTGGTTTAGATATTATAAATCTTACTTACTTTTCTTAGTGGTTCTGTTGTAGGTTTTAACCTGCAAACTTCATGTAACACAGACCAAGGAAGTATTATCAGCCTCCTCAACAAATGACTTGGGATATTTTAACTCCAACCACCTCTCTCTCTCCTTACTTACAATATCTGTTCATAACTTACATTGTTTAACACACAAATTAGGCACTTTATCATTTTTTTTTTTTTTTTTTGCAGTACACGGGCCTCTCACTGCTGTGGCCTCTCCCGTTGCGGAGCACAGGCTCCGGACGCGCAGGCCCAGCGGCCACGGCTCACGAGCCCAGCCGCTCCGCGGCATGTGGGATCTTCCTGGACAGGGGCATGAACCTGCGTCCCCTGCATCGGCAGGCGGACTCTCAACCACTGCGCCACCAGGGAAGCCCACTTTATCATTATTAGTTGAATAGCAATTTAAAAGACTTGTGCAATGTTAAGTATTCAATTGCCATTCATTTGCCATTTCATTGACATTTTCATTTCCGAATGTCCTTTAGAGCTTACTTTGTTTCTTCTTGATTCTTTTCCTTAGGAATTCCATCGTTTGGTGGAAAACAGTTCCAGTTTCTGTCTTTTTAAAAAATTGCTGCTTCACTAGAGTTAACAATTTTAAATTATAGGTGATTACTCCCAGGCTTCTAAAATATAATTTTTCATTCTTCAATATTTCATTTTTGCTATTGAGAATTTGTCAGCAAAAATATCATTTCTTTGAAGGTAAGCTATTTTATTTTTTTCTCTCTGTTATTAAATTCACTTTTTTTTTTTTTTTTTCTGAAGGATTCTGCAGTTTTACTACAATGTATCTGGCTGTGGATTTCTTTTTTCTTTCTTCTTTTTTTTTTTTTTTTTGCCTGGGATTCACTGGGATTCACTAATTTGAGGATTCATGTGTTTAAATAATTGCAAGAAACTTTCAGACATGTTTTTTCCAAGTACTATTTTCTTTCTCTTATTCTCTAAATTTTCTCCTTCTAGAAGTATAATTAGACATGTATTTTTGATTAGACATATATTTGGTTAAACTCTCCTCTCCATATCTCTCTAACCTCACTTTAATATTTTCTCTCTTTGGACATTATCACTAATAATTATTCAGATTAATCTTTCAGGTCAGCAATTCTCTCCTTTATTGTGTCTAAACTAATATGTAAACCAGTCATTAATTTTCTAATTGAAATTATTATATTTGTAATTTTTGGAATTTTTTTTAAGTTGGTCATTTTTGGTAGCCATTTGCTCCAAATTCATTTTTTTCCCTTGTTTTTCAAATGTACTTGTTTTTAGTTATATATCCAATAATTATAATAATTGAAGTTATTACAGATCTAATTTTGTTCTTGGTTGTTTCTGCTGACTCCCACTTATGGTGTCTTATCTTCTTTTGTACATTGAAATTTTATTATGAGTTTGTGTTTTGTTGAACAAACTATATAAATTTTTTGACACCTGCTTTGAGGATGCTTTCCACCAGGGAAGATTTATTTTTCTGCCAGGTGTGCAAGGACACCAGACATCTGGTCTGTTTTAAATTATAGCTCCATGTTTGCAATTTTTAGAGGCGTGAAAAAAATTGTAAACCCAGTCCCCAGTCTTACATGAAGACAGGCCATGTGTTATGTTGTTGATGTTGCTCTTTTATCTTCCAACCAGAAGCAAGACTCATTGTTTTGTAGACTGTCTTAAATGGTTGCTTTAACTAGTTTAATATTTTTCCGAGAGTTCCACCTTTATGTAGATTCTGTCCATCAATAATTTTAGAATATTGTCTGTAGTCATTCCTTGTCACTGGTACTCTAGCACCTTTGTATATCCTCAGGATAGCAAGTTTCTGTATTGAAAACTTTTCTCCTTAGTCTATGTTCCTTTCTCACTGATGATCTCAGATTTCCCTTATTTTCTTTCAGATATATCTAATCATTTAAAGAAATTGTTTAAAATGTTTTATTAAATATTTAATGGATTTTTTAAGTAGGGAGAGGTTGATATCACTGTCTCTTAGATACTATTCTGTTCTAGAAATGGAAGTCTAATATATATATATATTTTTTTTTTTCTGAAAGTAATGGAAACAGTACTAAACCTGAAAGTTTTCCTTAGGTGTTTTGACACAGAAAAGATGTTAAAGAATTTGTTCAGAAGGACCAATTTTGTTAGGTCTCAAAATTGTACAAATTCAATGACACAATAGAATATAGTTCCTCAACTGAAAAGTCTGAAATTTCAGTAGTTATAATCCAAAGAGAGAATTGTCTGCAGCTTGTATAGAAGTTTAGAGTTGGTTATAATGTGGATTGACATAAGAAGGGAAGGTTTACTTTTGGAGATAAAAATAAGGGACGAGATGGAGTTGGCAGAGGTAGTTTTCTTGCTCACATCTAACTTGGAGGGTGAGGGAAGCATGGCTGAAAGGGCAGGAATGGACTTTGAGTTGTGTCACCCAGACTTGTACTTGAATGATGTTGATGTCTTGATGAAAATTTTATTTATTTAAAAAAATTCCAGTGAAAAAAATCCTTTCAGGTTTTTTGTTTGTTTGTTTGTTTTGTTTAGTTTTTTTTTAATAAGAAAAGCCTGCACCAGACATTTCACAAGATTCAACTGCATGGAGTGAATAAGTTAGTCTGCGTCAAGGACTACTCCTGACAAAATAGTTCTCTATTGGAGTAGAAGCAGGCTTTGAAGCACTCTTCTTCACATTACCTCTCTCTTTAACTCAAAAAGCAGACAAGTATATGACTTTTTTTGACAATTAAGTTTAATTATCCTCACAAAGAAAAAAATGTTTTTATATTTTCTATACTTCATTTGAGTGACTTATGAGCTTACCTGTTTAAGTGAGTGCATTTGATGAGATTTCTTTTTTACCACAGAAGTTGTAACTTGTTCTAATAATTCTTTTCCTAGAGAGCCTTACAATTATATCATGTGCTTATGCAGTATGAAGCTAATTGTAAATGTAGAATCACTTTTATTTTTATGTTTTAAGAATTTATTTTTCTTCAGGATACATTTAAGTGATAAATTATTCATTGCAAATGGATATTTGGGGAGCTAAGTTCTAATTAGGAAACTTTTTACGGATTACTCCTCAATTAGTTGATTAGCATTAAAAGAAGTATATTTAAATGATGCAGATTTAATGGTTTAATTTCACTAATGGGGTTAAAGTAATAGATGCATCAATTTAAAGAACAAAAGGAATTTTGTTTCCAATAGTGGACATGATTTCACTGGAGGAGGGGGTATTCAGGATGTGAACCCATTTGTTTCTCTGATTGATAAACCCATTGTGTTAGAACAAGTAAAATATTAGGTAGGCATCACTGTAGAGGTTCACGCTGCTAGACACTGTTTCTGCCCACTCCCTGGAAGCCAAGGTTAAGGCATGGGAATTGTTGTTTTGTTAGACTATACGCTCTCACTAGCCTTTTGTAGTTTAGGGAGTTTGGGAGGCAGAATTTCAAAGATATTCTCCAAGATTCCATCCCCTGGTTATACAATCAAACGCTAATCTCAGTACTACTGTGAGGCACTTTGCAGATGGAATTAAGCTTACTAATCAACTGACCTTAAAGTATGGAGATTATCTTGGTTTATCTGGATGGGCTCAAAGTAATCACAAGAATCCTTAAAAACAGTAGAAGGCAGAAAAGTCAGAGCAATGAGGCAGGAAAGAAAGGCAGAGGCAAGGTGAGGTAGAGAGGAGGTCAGAGAGATTCTAAGCATGAGAAGGACCCTACTTGCCATTATTGGCTTTAATGATGTAGACAGGAAGCCATGAAGTAGAGAAGGGCTGTAGCCGTTAAGGAGCTGAGAATGACCCACATTAATGACTATCAAGAAAATGGGAACCTCAGTGCTGCAACAAACGGAACTGAATTCTGCCAACAAACTTAATGAGCTTGATAGCAGATTCATCCTCAAAACCTCCAGAAAGGAATGCAGCTCTGGTGACACTGTGATCTCCACCTTTTGAAACCCATAACACAGAACAGGTCAGCTATGCTGTGCCTAGTTTTCTGACCCACACAACTGTGAGATAATAAATTAGTGTTGCTTTAAACTATTTATGTTTGTATAATTTACTATGGTGGCACTAGAAAACAAATACAAAAAGTAATGTAAAAGCATAGACACCGATTATAAAGTATTTATGGCAGAGACAACAGTATTGGAAGGGGCAATGGCATCAGTGTCCCCCGGGAGCAGTGTCAAGGAATGGTGACCTACCAGTTTCATTCCTGGGCTTTAACTTTGCATGTCTTTCTGCTGCATAATCACTTTTGGTCCCGAACCATTTTCTACTGTTAGTTTTGTCACAAATTAATTGCAATAAGTTTCTATTATGCTTAAATAGACAGAGTTGTTTTCTGTTGCTTCAGATCAAGAATCTGAACTTTATAGATATTGGGAATAGTATCTTGTAAGCATTGGAACCCATGATTAATATAGGTATTTGGAATGGGTTACCTTAACTATTTGGAGCTAGTATAGTCCCCTAGGTTGGAAATATGGAAACACATGATATGTAATAGAATACCACAAGTGATGGCCGGTGCTCACCTAGAATAGGCACTTCCTGAAAGACAAGTGTTTGAATGGCCATTTTGCCACTGCCATGAATGAAAGACAAGAGCAAGCCAAGGTGGGTGCTGAAAGGTGATGACAAGCTAAAATCTTGAAAAACTTTGTTTAAGGCATCAATTAAAATCCAGAGACTTTCTTGATTTCATCTCAGGCTTCTGTAGAGTGGAAGCTGCCAAAGTTTAATGTTTGAGCTAAATTACAGTATCTACTGAATGCAAATCTTCACTATATATTTTATGTCAAAGTTAGGAAAATGGTTAGAAGGGATTAGAACACTAAGAGTTAAATTGAGGATATATGAGAAGATTCAGAGATCTTAAACCAGGGGTCCGCAACCTGGTCCTCGGCCTGTTAGGAACTGGGCCGCACAGCAGGAGGTGAGTGGAGGAGGGGTGAGCAAAGTTTCATCTGCCGCTCCTCATTGCTCTCCATCACTCCTCATCATTCGCATTACCTCCTGAACCATCATTCCCCCTCCATCATGGAAAAATTGTCTTCCACAACACCAGTCCCTGGTTCCAAAAAGGTGGGACTGCTGCCTTAAACTTCTCCTGGGAACCAGAAGAATCCCTCCATCTCTTGTTTGGTCTTATGCTGACACAGAGATGAGGTAGCCATACCCTAAACTCAGTGTTTAATTTGCAGACACTGAATGATAATATCAGTTAAATTCAAAGCTTCACCAGATCTTAGATCAATAGGATAATGATTGGAAAAAAATAGAATTTAAATGAGAACGTATGGGGAAAATTCAGAGGTTTTGCAACTCCCTTGGAAGCCCTCTTTCCCTGTTGATCAGACTTTCATTGTTGCATGAAGGTATTTTAAGTAACTCTCTTTCCTAAGTTTTTTACCTATAAGCAGATCATTCTTCTTAGCCATCTGTTGTGAGCATTCATTCCTAAACCCTTCTTACCTCCCTGAATGTAACAAGCATTATATCCCAGAATACTTCTGGAGAAAACTGTAAGAGTGAACCTTCATGAGAATGCTTTTATGTTAAAAAACATATATGGTTTTAATAATTCCTGTTGACCAAAATCTGTACAATATGTGTAGGAATGGATCTGAGCTTTTTCTTAAAATGAGGGAAGATCCTTACTTTTGATTTGATCAAATTAATTGATATGATTTCAGGATGCTGGTTGGATTTCCTGGATTTTCATTATTTGCTTCAATAGATGCCTAAAACTTGAAACCTGGAACTCAAAGATAACCTGAACTTAAAAGAAAGAAAACAGATGAAATGCCAAAAATTTCCTTCGTATAATACATAGAAGAAGCCCCCATAACTTTGGTATTGGAAGATTGGGGTGCATTTACCATGTGTTACTATAAATCATTTCCTAACTATGTCCCTTGAGAAAGACCAAAAGATACTTTCTTTACCAAGACTTTGAGAAAAATATTGTGTCATAAAAGCACCAAGATCTATGAAACATGCTAATTGGTAATTTGTTTCAGATTTAAGATGCTTATGAGAGGGATTGTACTGGAAATAGATTTCTGGTTTCAGTGGGTAAGAGAATTACAGAGGAGCAGAGGCCAAGTAGTTGCATTTAATCTCCATGATAAAAAGACCAGCATGGTAAACAAACCCTCAACAGTCTTTGACCCTGGCTAATCATTTGGAGATTCCTTAAGACAAAGTTGATTCAAAGTTTCTAGAAGATTCCTAAATGATATGCACAATACTTTGTGAATGTTGGGGGAGGGTGGGGCTTCATGTCTGATGAATATTGGTCAAACTTGAGAAACCATAGTATAAATCTGTTATCCTAAACCCAGTCCCAATACCTGAATCAGTTGCTAGACCCAGTTCTCCTTGAATGAAATAGAGGCAGATAGCATCATGATTGGACCTTGTAATAATATCAAAGTATGTATCATGTTTCTTTCTCCAAGTCTTTCTCAGAGGAATATGGAGCCATTAATCATTGGGAAAATGAAAGTATCCAGACCTTTTGCAGATTAGTAAACACTAACTCAGTGCTAACACTATTGTTCACAGAAGTCCCAAATACCACCGTGGTCCATAAATATCAGATAATAAATAAATATTTGGCTCAATGGACTCCAAAATCATTCTATTTTTGAAATACAACACACACACACACACACACACACACACACACTCACACGCATACACCCCAGTACTAGCAAAATCTCCACTAGCTTTGATGAGCCATGAAGTAAAGTTTCCCCTGGAACTTCTTATTCTTAATGAAATATGGTAAATTTAAAAAAATTAAAAGCAATAACCCATCCCTAGAGAAATCTTTTCCTCCAAAGTATGATTAATGTTGCTATCAAAGACTTGAGAAATACAGGAGTAGTGATCCTAATATAACTCCACTTACGTCTCCAGTAGCAGAGGTACAGAAAGTGAGGAACCTCAGACAATAAACCTGAATTATCTCAAGTGAAATAGATTTGACTCTAAGGGTAACTGCTGTTCCAGATGTGATTTCTGTGCTGGAGAAACTCAGCACACTCACTGGCACTTGGAACTCATTTGTGGATTTAGTAATGTTTTCCTCTCTCTCTTAATAAATAGAAAGTATCAATAGAAGATTGCCTAAACAAACAAGGACAGTGATATACCCTAAATGTCTTGTCTTTTGTTTTCAACCATGTCCAAATTAGTTTCCAGGGTCTTTGACTGTCTCATCATTCCCAAGGACATTTTGATGGTCTACTACATGGATAATTCCATATTAATAGCATCTGGAGAGAAAGAATTGACAGGTATCTTAAATACTTTGGCAAGATATATGCAGGCCATAGGTTTGAAGATAAATTTCACAAAAATACAAGGTCTCACCACTATAGTGAATTTTCTAGTGACCCACTGCTCTGGCTAATGGTTTGTCCATGTGGTCAGGGGATTAGAGGGGCAAGTTTGGAAAACTGTAGCAAGGGCATTTAGGGAGGAGGTATGTGTGTTTCAGAAAAATTACAGATTGTGAGGTTATTTTGGAATGCTTACCAAAGGTCACACCCACTGCAGAGGAGGCTCTTACTAATCAGTAGTGATTTTCTTGAAGTATCCTTCTCTTGTTCTGTTATGTATTTTAAGTGGCCATGGAACAAGGTTCCATGATGACTCATGATGTCTTAAAAACATGCACCATTCAGGCTATGCCCACTCATGGATGTCCAAATTACCATCCACTATAAGTAACACTAAAATACAGATATATATTACATCAAAGAGGACCATCCAGGTTTCCGTAACAGGGTAATAACGACAAAACCCTTCCAAGATAGGTTGTATCAGTTTTTTTCACTGGCATAGATATTTAATATGGATTTGTATCCTTGCCCATCAAGCACCTTCAAGGAATACTATAAGGGTTCTTACTGCTCTAACATTGTTACAGATTTCCACAAATTATTTCTTCTACTGGGGAAAGTACTTGAGAGGAAAAACGGCAAAGGACTGATACGTTTTGAATCATTAGCCTTGTTATATTTGATATAACCCAGAAGTACCTTTCATTATAAAATCTTTGAATGGCCTATTGAAATCTCAGTTACTTAAAAAATTTTTGTTTCTCATTCCCATAAATCTTGGGTGTGCTGTTTTAGAGATATTAGGCCATAAGTGAAGCATATTTCCACCAGGACACAACATTTCCATTGGTATAGAAGCTCGTTTCATAACATTGTCATTTTCAGCTTCTTGTGACTCTAGAAAAAAAATGAAATGATAGGCAATTTAGTATTGGTTGGCATAACTGATCCTGATTCTGAATAAAAAATAGGGCTATTACTTTACAATGAAGAAGGAGAATTATGGGTGTAACCCATGTGATCTCTCAGGGCACCTTCTTATTTATGATAGTGTAGTTCAATGAAAGAAAAATATCAGAAACTAGAAAGACCACCAAAGGCTTGGATGCAACAACAATAAATGTTTGGTAACCTTGTTAGGTTAACAACCAAAAACAACCTACTTGGTCAGCTGGGGTGCTGGTTGAAGGCAGAGTATGCAGAATGAGTAATGAGGGAGAGAAGTCATAAACAGAGGCTCTGCTTTCATACACAGTTGTACAAATGAGGGTAATAATACCTACATGTCTGTTTTTGCCATATGATGAATATATTTACATACCTGAATCTCCAATTTATTTTTATTTTCCTTCATTATTGTATACGGTATACGCTAATTAACATTTGGTTTATGAAAGCAGAATTTCAGCATGGGATGGTGCCTGCATAACAGGAATGGGCATTAGTGGATTTTGAACTGGAATGAAGTAACTGATGAGACATTACTTTGTCTCCCTTTGGGGAAAGAGTCAGTATGCTTATTGTTGCACGGTTGTGTGATGTTCTGAGTATCCATTTCTTTTTTCCTTTCTGGAAGTCTACGCATAGGAAGAAGTATTTACACAAATGAAAAATGGTGATAACCCTTTTTTATTCTCTTGGCTACTCAGCGTCTCTATGCCCTTTGTAGTTTGGACGATTTCCTCATTGCATTGGTTTGGTGGGACTCCATTTCAGAAACAAAAAGGACCATACAATTCTCTTTTCTCGCTCCATAGTAGCTGGAGTAAGGTTTTGGTCCTAGGTTTAGCTAACTGGGAATATATATTGAAGGAGTAATGCAAAGATAAGGGACATTTTAGAAATAATTTAATTTGGTTTCAGAAGTGTTGAAATCATTGGTGGGAGTTTTGCAGTTCCAGAAGTGAGCTACCAGAGATAATAGGGGCAGTGGAGCCAGAAGAGTTTTCTGTCCAGAGCCTTTTTCCTGGGCCAAGTCCTGGTCTATGTTTTCTACTTGCCATCAGGCTCCATACAACACCTTGACTTCGAGACTTTGAGCTCTCTAGTAGCCTTTGTGGTCGTGTTAACAGGATTGATTTCTGTGGACTCCAACTTCAGTAAGTACAACAATACTATTTGTGTTTTTTAAAATATTGTATAGTTTTATATGTGTGTGTATATAGTTATATATATATATAGTTTTATATATACATTTATATTTATATATAACAAATTATCAAGTTATGGCTAAGTCATCATAATATTTTTTTCATTTCTCTTTCCATTCTTAAACCTGACTCCCAATATTAGTATTCATGTGAAGATAATGGCTAGATCATATTTTTCCTGTAACAGTATTCTTCCCCTGAATGGGGAGCTACTGTTTATTTAACTTAAGTATAAAATTCATTTTAATTTTACCTTTCACAGTCCAATTCCTGATATTGATCACAAAGCACATTCCTGCATGTGACACTGTGTTAAGTGTGATGTAGACAGAATAAACCGACACAGGAACCCTCTCCTAAAGTCTGCTTGCAGCCCAAGAGAACCAGTGTGATTATAAATAAACATGAACATTCATAGTGTAGAACAGAGAGGGGGGAAATTAATATTTTTATCTGTTTATTTGATATAGTGTACAATGGCTGAGTGTCAGGGGAAGATTTGGGAGAGAAATAATGTTTTTATATGAGAAAAGAACATGGAAAATTTGAGAGGTTTTTTTTTTTTTTTTTTTTTTTTTTCCCAATAGTCAGTGTAATTATTCAACTTGGTGGTAAACTTTAAAGATTCAAAATGAGTTCTTTCTCTATTCATTAAGATAGCATCATGAATGTTTGGCATAGACAGCATATGTCTGTGCAGGACAATGCACTATGTCTGACTGCTAATAAATCCCTCATGAAGATGAGTCTTCTGTCTTTATGACATTTGAGCTCCTGGCATACTAATTTTATCTGACACAATACAGTCAGATCCTCTGGATGTGTCTTCATATTGATGTTTCATTTAAATAATGGGTATTTGTTCCTTTAAGACAGTATCCTAGAAATAGCTGTTGGATGAGTAGTGGCGCAAAAATGCATTTATTTTTACATGGTTTAATAGATACAATTTGAGTTCTGATTAATTAAATAATGTTTGATCTTATAAAATGTTTACAATTGGGAAGTATTTTACCAGAGATTAAGACTTCAGAAGGAAGTTGAAATATTATCATTCATGCTTAGTGTAAAATTTGACAAAGATCAAAAATAGTTGACATTATGCCTGTTGAATCCCAATTAGTCAGTCACCTGATTTTTACAAAAATATATCTAAAATAAATGTGCAAGGACTCTTCATTGCCTACAGACATCAATTCCTCCACACTTGCCCTTCTTCTGAGTACCCATTTGCTTCAAGGGAAACTGTGCCCTTTTCCAAGGCAAGCAAGAAAATGCTGATTGACCTGGATGGACCTAGAGGCTATCATGCTAAGTGAAGTAAGTCAGACAGAGAAAGAAAAATATATAATATCACTTATATGTGGAATCTAAAAATTAGTACAAATGAATCTATATATAAAACAGAAATGGATTTACAGACATAAAAAACAAATTTATGATTACCAAAGGGGACGGGAGGGGGAGGATAAATTTGGAGTATGGGATTAACAGATACAAACTACTATACATAAAACAGGTTAGCAATAAGCATTTACTATGTAGCACAGGGAACTATATTCAATGTCTAGTGATAACCTGTAATGGAAAATAATCTGAGAAAAAATATATATAACTAAATCACTTTTCTGTACACATGAAACTAACATAATATTGTAAATCAACTATGTTTCAATAAAAAAAGAAAATGCTGATTGGTTTGAGTTAGCCATAGTGGTTCTATTATTGTGTTGTCAGTAATTGGTTCAGAAGTGAGCTTGTGACAGGGCTGTGGCCAGTGAGAGACTTAACTAGATATTCTGAGGAAGTTTCTCTTGTTAAAATGGAAAGAAACATTGACTGCCTTTGGAAGTTTTTCTCTGAGTATATGATGCTTCAAACTGCTGCAGCCATACTGCAAACAAAACGAACAAAAAAAAAATCATGAGAACAGAGGCCAATATGTCAAGGTTTGCAGAGCAGGAAGACAAAAAGAACTTGGTTTATGGATTATATCATTAAGCTTGTGAATTATCCTTGCACTGCCCTATCCTTGGACTGATTATTATGTGACATATGAAAGTCATTATTACAATAAACCACCTTTTGTTAGGTTTTCTGTACTTGTAGGTAAAATGTTCTAGCTAATTTAATAAACGTTTTTATTACCAAAAGAAAACTAAAATTGCTATTCAAGTGTATGTAGATTAGAGTGACTCAGTTTTAGGGATAGCATTGATTTGACTCTTAGGGAAACAAATCCTCTAAAAACTTTACTACTTTATCACTGGTGTGTTGTTACACCATTGCTGAGAATTTCTGAGAATATGCTGGAGTGGATAAGGGGAACTCGGCATTGTGCTCTAGTCTGCCATTGACCGTGATGGCTTGGATATTGTTATTATCATCAATATACGTTGAAGTAATGAACCACTGATGCTTTCTGGAACTCAGCTTTCTATCAGTGAGATGAAATGATTATATGTTAGTTTCTTAAAAATCCATTCCAGCTCTAAATTTATTTATTCTGTTTATTTCAAAATCACAATAATTTGATTGTTTCTTGTAAGAAATAATTTACAAAAGTTCTTAGAATCCTGGGAAAGTTTATTTATTTATTTATTTATTTATTTATTTATTTATTTACTGATTTCATCTTCTTTTTAATGTGATGAATAGTTATGTTCTTTGACACCAGTACTGACACAGGCACTGGGATAAAACACTATACAACAAAAATGTGATCCATGCCCTTGCTGATCAATGGAAGAGAATCATTTAGAAAACTACAAATATAAACATTCAGTGAGATCCACAGGGTCTGAAAATACATGCCCAGGGAAATTAACTTGAAGCTGGGATTTTAGGGATATGTAGAACTTAACCCATCTGAGGGGGCTTCAGGCTTAGAGAGAGCAGCAGTATGGATGAATAGTGTAGAGTGTGGAGTTGAAGTGTAGAGTGTAGAGTGAAGGTTGAATACATTTGAGAAACAGAAAGAATTCCAGTGGTATTGGGGCAGTGGGGAGAGATGTGTAAGATGAAGTTGGATAGAAAGGCAGGGACTGGTTTTAGAACACTGTTAAAAATTGTCTATTTTATCACTTTCCTTAGGAAAGTGGTCATTGTCTTTTGGGGTAAAAGAGGAAAAGTTGGAGGGCTCCCTGCTTTTGTCTCTCCAGACATATATGCTCTTCTCTTGTGATCTTCTTTTTACTCCTGAACATTGCTCAACCACTCTGAACATAATATCCATCTTTATGAAAGCTGCATTTTCAAGACCTTCACTTCTAGTGCTAGGTGACCTTACAAATGAGGCTTACCAGTTCTGCAGAAGAAATCAAAGTGGAATGAAAAGGAATAGTTTAGGAATGGTCTGGCATCCAGATAAATATGTTCTAGGCAACTGAGTGTCCATCCCCTGTTTTTAGTGTGGTAGTCACTATACAACGATATGGAATAAACAAAGCTGATCCTAAGAGGAAGCATTATATTGGTGTATGTTTTTTTTTAACACACTAAAAGACAATCAATTAATTAGTTACTCACATCCATACTAGGCAGTTATTGCCTGGCCTAGAAAATGAGATCAGTACAATCAATAAGAAAACTCAAACACTCTCTTATACTAGCCATGTTGACTTATTTTTATCTCAGATAAACCCTCATTGAATTTGAATATAGTTCCTATCTACTTAGAAAATGAGTTGACATATATAACTAACAAGTACCTACTGTATAGCACAGGGAACTCTACTCAATACTCTGTAATGGCCTATGTGGGAAAATAATCTAAAAAAGAGTGGATATATGTACATGTATAACTGACTCACTTTGCTGTACACCTGAAACTAACACAACATTGTAAGTTAATTATACTCCAATAAAAATTTTTTAAAAAATGAGTTGACTAACATTTGGATGAAATGTAATTTTTCACATTATATTGAGTTCAGATAACAAGTTTTAAGATTCCAAGATTCTTTCCTTACTTAGATATTTTCTATAAATATTTTTTCTTTATTTTAACACTTATTTCTGAAGTTTTATCATTTTTTTTCTTGAGATTTCCTTTAGGGCTTCTGAGTGTTGGTCATTGAGTACTTCTCATTTTTTCCTTCAGTTTTGAATTAATTTTTGCTAATTTCTTTCAGCTTGGGGATTTATTTGTCAATAGTTTCTACCTCAATAAAGGTATAACAAGATGATTTATCATTCTTAATATAAAGCACATGTGACTCAAGACCTGGAATTCTCTTGTTCTCATTTTAACAGAGAATCATTGAGTGTGACACGTATCCCTGAAAGAGTGTGTTTTGATAAATATTAGTTCTGTGGCATGTACTGTGGTATATGTATATTTTACACCAGGACTTCTGTATTTTTCAAGGAAAAAAATGGGACACGGGTCTAAGGGACTACAAAGTTAAGTGGAAAATGGCAGGATAGAGCCAAGAATCTGAGCTGATTGTTGGCAGTATTACAGGAAAGGAAAGACAGAATCTTGGAGTTCCATGCTACCCGGGCAACCAGGACTGAGAGACCAAAATGCCAGAAAGAATTAAGTGTGTTTAGGTGAGCTTGTTATTCTGTTCCACATTTCCCATGAAGGCATTTGCTGATTCATAACTAAGCCCAACACAAAGTAGCAGTTAAAAGTCTAGGAAGTCAAGCAGAAATTATGGAAGTCTCATGACATTGAGAAGATAAAATTGGAAGCCAGGAACCTCAAAAAAGTGTGTCATGGTAAATAGTCCAGAGTTCCAGTTAGGACCATCAGAGAGGGCTATGATTTAGGAGTAAGTTATTGTTTAATATAGTAGCCAAAAGCTATAATGTGGCCCTGGAGCATGTAAAATGCACCCAGTCCAAATTGAAATACATTGTAAGTGCAAAATACAGAGCAGATATTGAAGCCTTACTACAAAAAAGAAGAATGTGAAATATCCCATTAACAAACTTACATTGATAATGTGCTGAAGCAATAATAGTTTGGATATATTTGGCTAAGAAAAGCAATAATAGAAGTTACTTTCTCCTTCTCCTTCCTACCATTTAAATGAGCCATTTAATGTTTGAAATGATATGTGTGTCTCATATTACTTTTGAATTGCACTGTGTAAAGGTGAGTCAGAAAAAGACTAGAGCTCATAAAGACTTAAAGCAAGGTTTAAATTTGATCACTTCTAGGCTAGATTTAAGATGATCTTCACTCTCGCTAACTACCTATCAAAAATCAAAAGAAAATACTTTCTAGAGGGAGAAAGCCAAAACCTTAGACAACTATGTAATATATATTTTAAATTTTCATTTAATCAACAATTTTCAAGCATATTAAAAGGTAGAATTAAATGATTATAAGGCAGCAGAAAAAAAAACATGATAGAAATAAACACATACACCATACTCCAGAAAATGATATTATCAGACATAGACTTTAAAATAAGTGTGATTAATATGTTTAAAAAATAGATGCCAGGGCTTCCTTGGTGGTGCAGTGGTTGAGAGTCTGCCTGTCGATGCAGGGGACATGGGCTCATGCCCTGGTCCGGGAAGATTCCACATGCCGTGTAGCGGCTAGGCCCGTGAGCCAGGGCTGCTGAGCCTGTGTGACTGGAGCATGTGCTCCGCAACGGGAGAGGTCACAGCAGTGAGAGGCCCGCATACCGCAAAAAAACCCAAAAAAACAAAAAACCTATATAGTTATACTTAAATTCTTGCATTAAATTTTTATATGAAATATATTCATTTCCCAAGTTATACACTAACTTCAATCATATTTATGTGTGCATTTCATGTTGGCCTTTGCTTTCTTAATGCCTTTCCATTGCAGTGAGTACTTAGCATTAGTCCTGCTCTCATACACCACACATTTTCTTGGAGCTGAGAGCAATGCTCAGAGGGGAGATTTGGGATAAAGTTATCTGGAAAAAGAGGCAAGCAGCAGATAAAGGAGTGTTGGGAGCTGGATTCAGCCATTCTGCTAAACTCAGAATTCTGGCACATTTTGCATCAAAAGAAATTAATATTCCCAGAATGTACTTTAGGAATTTGGGGCAGCTTCTGAGCCATGGACCCAATATCAATATACCCAAAATTCTTTAACATTGTCAGTGCTGGAAACTTTCCTTGGGATCCAGTCTAAAAGAAGTGGATATTCGCTAAACACACTGTGACTCAATTAGCAACAGTATAAATTATCTGATTCTATATTTTATTTGTAATACATAGGACATATCCTCCGAACTCCATGACTTTCCTGTATGACATCCTATTATCCTGTTACCTGCCTATCCCAGACTGTTGTTATCATACTATCAACCTTCACTTATCACAGATATGTGAGTACATATACACATACACAGGAAATTAGAGATACCAAAATGAAATTAAAAGTATAATTATTTCCATTCAAAGTATCCAGCTTTACAAAAATAATTTACAATAACATTATTTATAATGAATTTCCCTATGACTCTGAAATGGAATTTTGTTCACAAAATTTTATTTTTATGTAAAGTCAGTGTTTATTGAATTAATGCTCCATACCAAAAAAAAAAAAGAAAATCACAGTTTTATAACAGAATGAAAGCAAATACTAATTATTATAGAAATTATTATCATTTAAGTCTTAACTGTCTGTATACTGTAGAAAACAACTGGCTTTATTTTTTAGATAGTGTTTCAACATACCCTCTGCTGTCTGGGAATAAGATATTGGGTCATTTATAAAGTTTCAAAGAGATCTCTAGATTTCCAAACACACAAAAAGCTAGAAAAGACTATGTACAAACTCTTTACAAAGTGGTGAAGATGACTATAGCTGGATCTACTCATACAAAATGTAGGATTGAAACCTGAAATTGGATGTAACTTTAAAAACAACAGCTTGGTTGCCTCCCTGAGCTCTCGTGGAGACAACATATACTCCAAAGCTGGGTAAACTTGTTGTAGATCTTGGCTGCAATTTATAGGTGGTGCATCTTTGGAAAAGTCACTTCATCTCTCTTGGCCTTCCTTTTTTCTTTCACAAGATGGAGATCATTGGTGAATTGAATGTGGCCTCTGGGATAAGTCAAACCCTCAAATTTCAAAACTACCAATCAATAAAGGTATGATTTATGGCAAGCTCCTCTACTTTCTCAACTGTTTCCCATCTACAAAATGGCAGTGATGCCTAACTTGCAGATTTCTTGAGAAGATTAAATAAGATATGTATTGTTCTCGTAGTACATGAAACCCAAAAGCATTTGATAATAGCAAGAGGGCTTTACCACGGGTTAGGAACTATTTGAGGAACTAACAATACATAGGTGAAGGACAGCAGAACGTTTAACTGCAAAGAACTCAGCACAATTAAGTTCCTGTAGGGTTTAAATGAGATAGTGTCTGTAAGGAAAACTAGCACATGTGAGCACTCAATGCATGTTACTTTTTACTTTTTTTTTTTTTTTTTTTCTGTCCGCGCTGTGCAGCATGCGGGATGTTAGTTCCCGGACCAACCTGTGCCTCCTGCAGTGGAAGTGGGGAATCCTAACCCCTGGATAGCCAGGGAATTCCCAGTTTTTAACTTTTTTAAAGTTTATTTTATGGAAGTTGACTCCTGATGCTCAAAGGCTACATTTAGAGATGTTTAATGAATAAGATATCTAAATAAATAATTTTCACTTAATATTTAAACATAATTTTAAAAAAATGTTGCAGGGTGTGTAGATCTTATTTATAATGGTGGTAGTTGTTTCCTGGGCATCTACGGTTGCCCATGCACTTTCATTCCCACTGCATTCTGTAATGTTCTCCACAACTTCATGAGAATGTATCAGCTGCATTTTACTAAGAGAAGCTCAGAGAGGTTAGGTAGCACGCCTGAGGGCATGCATCCATGCTTGCGCACACATGCACGCATTGTGACGCCCACTGTGTCCTCTCCCTGCCCGGGTGCCAGCTGTCTGGTGCACTGACACTTTAGGTGCAGCCGAGGGCGCTTGACCTTTGTCCATCCCGTTAGATCATCAGAGCAACCAACAGGCCTGTGACACTTAAGGTGGTGGCAAGGCAGCTGCGGGCTTGCCCACCTGACAGCTGGATTTGGAAATAAAACCGGTGCAAGGTAATGACTGCACTGCCCAGAGATTAGAAAGGCTGGGGCTCCTCTCTGAGGCTCCCTGCATCCATGTGTGCTGCTGCTAGCGATAGTATTAGCAGGAGTAATAATAATATCATGGTAGCGTGGTAGTAACAGCAGTGGTGGTGCTAGCAGCAGTGGAAGCAGCAGCAACATTAGTAGTGATTATAACAATAATAAAAGCGGGAGCAGCAATCAGAATAATATACCCCTTTTCAGGAAAGATGATCTAAAAGGGTTAAGAATCATAGGAAGGCGACAATCTGGACGGGCTGAAAACCCCTAGTGGGATGGAAGGGTATAAAGATGCCAGGAAGTGGCTGGGGAATAATAAAATAAGAGGGAAGCTAAACCAGTGACCCTTGTCGGCAGTGAAAAGCTGCAGATTAGAAAATGTTTCATGCTAATTTCCATGGAGATTTCTTTAATTTATAGAAGATTGCTTCCCGGCCTGGCCTGCCGCGCGCCGGCAGTGTCCTCGGTGGTCGCGCTGCCTGTATGCTCTGCAGCGCGCGGGTCGCTCCTGCGCCTCCGACGTCTCTATCAGCTCCTCCCGCGCGCTCTCCTGCCCCTGCTCTCGCTTTTTTTTTTCTTTCTTTCTGCCACAGTGTTAGGATTCTTGTCACATGATGGCTTCATTGGGCCCCCTCTCCTCCTCATCCTTTCAAGTTCTTTCTCCTGCCTGGCATATCAAA
This sequence comes from Kogia breviceps, assembly GCF_026419965.1. Classification (NCBI taxonomy): domain Eukaryota; kingdom Metazoa; phylum Chordata; class Mammalia; order Artiodactyla; family Physeteridae; genus Kogia; species Kogia breviceps. The sequence continues at coordinate 116,060,303 of NC_081312.1, read as the reverse complement.
GGAGATTTGTGGGTCACCGAGCCGGGACGCCGCATATGAAGTCATCAGCCCGCTGGGCACCACCTCACTCATTTGCCGCGTTGTTCTTGCGAGACGCTGGGGGTTGCTGGGTCTCTTCAATAACTCGATTAGTAGTTAAGCGACATATGTGAGCTTTGAAAAATAGAAAAATATATATACATATATATAAAGTTAGAGACAGTCCCAGAGTTTAGTCGCACTCTCCCAAATGAAACTTATTAGAACATAAAATAAAGGAACACATCATAGGACTTAGAAATGCTTTACAGAATTATTATTATTTAGCATTATGGTTATTATTTTAGGATTTATTTAACAATTTAAATATTAAACTCAGTGCTAATTCAGCCACAAACTTATGAGCTGCAATTGTTTTTGGTAAGTATATATGTGCACAGGCCTTTTAAAGAAGAACTGTTTTAGGTTTACCAAATAATTGAGATTCAGATGTTTTTGCCATAACAGTAAAATACGTTTTAATTGCAAGTGCTATACAAGGTATCTGTATATGGATGGATGGATGGATGGATATACTGTATAAGATGTAATCTCTAAAATAAAGACTCAGACATAGAAAATGGGCTTGAGGACACAGGGAGTGGGAAGGGTAAGCTGGGACAAAGTGAGAGAGTGGCATGGACATATATACACTACCAAATGTGAAATAGATAGCTAGTGGGAAGCAGCTGCACAGCACAGGGAGATCAGCTCGGTGCTTTGTGACCACCTGGAGGGGTGGGATAGGGAGGGTGGGAGGGAGACGCAAGAGGGAGGGGATATGGGGATATATGTATACGTATAACTGATTCACTTTGCTATACAGCAGAAACTAACACACCATTGTAAAGCAATTATACTCCAATAAAGATGTTAAAGTAAAATAAAATGAATTAAGCCCCAGAGACAGGCTGAGTATTTAAATGGGTTTCCAGGTAAAGATGGCTCTTGTTTGCAAAATTATGCAGGAGAGATGAGAAGACTGCTTCTTCCTACCTCCTCATGATCTTCCTCGTGCTCCATCCAGCTCTCTTAAGGCAGGAAATGGGCATAATTCCCACCGAAGCTCCAACTAAAGCCTTAGGCACTGGCTTCAGTGGAAGTTGGAGTAAAACTGTTCTGCCAAGTCATTTTTGATCAAAGACTCACAGCCTTGGCTGCTCCTATAGTCTGTATTCCTTTTAACTGTGTTTTTTTCCTATACTTGAAACTGTGTTTCTCCTATACTTGAATGGATACCTTCCAGGCTGTATTTCCAAAGGGTCACTGCCACGTTGCCTTATTTTTGCAGGCACAATTGTTATGAATATGCTTTAGTTAGTCACACCTTGAAAAGTCAGGGCAAGTTTCTTTGACATTAATTACCTATCGTAAAATTCTGCCTTTAAAAAACTGAAGTGTTGGGCTTCCCTGGTGGCACAGTGGTTGAGAGTCCGCCTGCCGATGCAGGGGACGCGGGATCGTGCCCCTGTCCGGGAAGATCCCACATGCCCTGGAGCGGCTGGGCCCGTGAGCCATGGCCGCTGAGCCTGCGCGTCAGGAGCCTGTGCTCCGCAACGGGAGAGGCCACACAACAGTGAGAGGCCCGCGTACCGCAAAAAAAAAAAAAAAACTGAAGTGTCCGCTGAAAATTTTGCCTAAAGACATAAATTCTCAATCAGTGAGGTGTGTTTGGGGAAGTACAATGTGGACTTTGCATTGAAATTCTTTTTGTAACTAAATGTAGCAACTAAATTGTATATCTTATATGTTTGTATATCATATAATATCAAAAAATATAAACTTCTTCTATGTCATGCATAGATAAACTCACAAGTACTATATTTAGCTAAAGAAAAGTTCTTGAGGCCCTTTTCCAGAACTTTGCTGTTTAATCACTAAAAATTACTCAGAGTTGAGATGGCAATTATGTGACATTCCTGCCACCATTTCCTTTTACCATGGCAGAGGTTGGCAAAGAATCCTGGGCGGCATGTGTCTAAACAGCTTCTTCAACCCACCAACCAGGAGCTCAGGGCCTGTACATCAGATGAATTCTATTTGTCATCCATTATTCAGGTTAATAAGCATGCTTTGTGATTGTGAGCTAATAAAATTGTCCCTTATTATCAGTTCTTGAATATTTACAATGTAAAGTTTTTATTTGATGGTACCTATGACAAGAAGGTTGATTTTTTAAAAAATTATTTTGGCTGCACTATGCCACATGTGGGATCTTAGTTCCCCAACCAGGAATCCAACCCACGCTCCCTGCAGTGGAAACATGGAGTCTTAACTACTTGACCAACAGGAAAGTCCCAAGAAGGTTGAGTTTATGTATCTTTCAACCCCAAGTGATTTTGGACAGATTTTAGACTCTACTTTGCTGTTTCACTTTGACAATATTCAGAACCTCATTTGTAGAGACCCTTTAGATAAGTTCCTGCGTCTGGAAGCACTGCCCTGTAAACTGGGGTTGGATTTCCCAAATGAGAAAAGACATACATTTCCAACTGGCTGCCATAGTCACTTGCAGCCTCCAGTTTTTGATAACATGGCTACAAATATTTACACGGAAGAACTGTGATTCATAACCAATTATAATATTTTTAATAATAGCATATTAAAATCTCTCTAACAAAATGTGGAAGGTATTAAGGAGTTTTTCTTTATTTCTTTCCCATTTCAAACATACATACATTTTGTATCTCAGAAATTTCTAATGAGGCATGGTGTCTATGGTAGAAATATTAGTCTGGAAATGGAGCATATGCTTGGAATTATAGGATTTGGGATTTGATAACCCCTCAATCATAACAGTGGTCATGGGTCACACATCTATAAAAATGAAGCCTTAGCTGTCATGTTGAGGGAAAATACCAACATGTTTGCTTTACTTTGTTCTCATTAAGCTCCTGTGTTTAATATTGGTCTCTCATATTCATCTCTCTTTGTCACCTCCTCAAAATTTCAGATTACTCTTGCATTTAATTCTGGGCTTAATGACTGTACCTTCTCACAAGATCAAATACCATCATCCAGAGTTAAAGTTAGGCAGGTTGGTAAGTGTTATATCATTAATTTCATAAATATGCAATAGTAAAATTAAGTGTTACCCAGTGCTGTCAGTGTTCAGCAAATTCCTTCATGTATGCTAGAATATATTAACTGACAATGTGCCTGGGATATTAGATATTCACACTTTGTAAGAAGATTTTCCAAAAGTGATTTTGCCCCCTTTGTTTAAGGGTTGTATGGATTGTCAAGATAGGAAATGAGAAAGGGGGATTTTATATAACATCTTAGTGCCCAGACCAGATATGTCACCACTTTCCACTGTCAGTAGAAATGTTCTTAGTGGACTCAGAATCCTTATGACACTTTGATTCTTACATTAATACTGATGAGAGCTGAGGTATAAGCCAGGAACTATTTATTAGTGTCTTAATGCAGATAATATAACCAAAATAATCTCAATATTTAAGCAGTGTTTTAGGAGCTTTAGGCCTACTTGCCTTATTTGGATAATCCTATTTTTTATCTCTTTTGGGAATCTGCACATTTCCATTGATTGATGTTGATGACATCTCCAGTCTTGCTTATGTCTTTTGGAGTGAAAAGATGGAAAGCAGTAGCTGGGCCTAAGATGAGAGAGGTGCTGGGAGCAAACAAAGATAGAAAGTACAAAACAAAGAGAGGAAACATTGCTAGTAGAAAGGCTTTTAAGACTTTTAGTACATATAAGTGTGTTTTACCCCTCCTCGCATCAGTGCTTCCACTTGACTCTGCCTGTTCATCCAAAAAAAAAAAAAAGAGAGAGAGAGAGAAAGAGAAAGCTTTTGAAGGTTGAGGGAAAATAATACCCCCAGATGGCACCAAAAATGGCACATGAAACTTACCAGAAATGGCACATGACTTACTTTTTAACTGCTTTCAGAATCCAAGAATAAATGGGTAAGGATAATAGTTAGGGTTCTGAGAATAGACCCTACCCAAAGTCTGGCTCCTGGGCTGGGCTTCCCCAGCCTTGGCACAGTTCATATTGGTGCTGGATGATTCTTTGCTCTGGGCTGTCCTGTGCACAGCAGGATACTTAGCTGCATTTCTGGCTTCTAATCCACTCTCAACACTGTGGTGTTATCTCCCTGTGGTGAGATAACCAAAAATGTCCCCCCCAAGTTGCCAAATGTCCTTGGGGAAATCGAGGAGGCAAAATGGCCTTGTGTTGAGAACCACTGTTTGGGGATACTTCACTTTTTCACTCGCTGTGCATTTTCCCATCTCTTCTCTTCTCCATCTCTTTACCACTAACACCCTCTCTAGCTTCCTCCCTTTCATCTTTTAGGTCTCAGCTGAGAAGCCAGCTCCTCTAGGAAGTTCTCCTTGACTTGGAAGGATTTAGGTGCCTTACCTGTGCCCCAGACCTAGCAGGCATCAATCAGTCTTTGCGGCCTCCCACCCAACCCCCATGGGATTGCTAGGCCCTTTACAGGAACTGAGTCTGGCCGTCAGTTACTTCTGTCCCGAGCATTGTTCCTAATACAGGAGAAAAAGTGCCCACAGGATGGATGCTGAGTGAGCAAAAGTGAAAGACTGAATTACAGGTGTGCTTTGCATATATGAGTCCCTATTTTGACCAGGGCAAATGCCAAAGCAATCTTCCCTTTCTTAGTAAAGCCTGAGCCTCTTTCAGAGCTACTTTATAAAATTCGCTCCACAGCAGCATAATGATGAATGTAAATTCTAAGGTGACTGGCTGCTTTATTTGGCTGTTATTTTCCCAAAGAACTCATTTAGGAATTTCGGCTGATAAAAATGTCAGCTCTGCTGGTGCTTTTCACTTCAATATGGCATACTTCCCTGGTCCCAAACCTTGGGGAAAATGCTCCCCTAGAGAGCCGGAGGAAAGGAAAGCAGACCCCTCCTTGTGCCAATGTTTCCTGCCCTCTTCTCCAGGCAGTCTGCTTGTAGAGAAAGAGGACTTGGCAGGCAATGAGGTCTTTCCGTGGGCATGCGCCGGAGAGTTTCCACCACAATGGCAGGATCACACCTTGTGTCTGGATCCTCTCCTGCTTCATTAAGGTTTTTCTGTGCTGTTCCCTCTCATTCTTCTTGGGAAGTGGGCCATTTCAAAAGGAGTGAGATGACTCTAATTTTGTGCTTTCAAAAAGCACACAGGCAAAATTTAGATACATATGGATGCATGGACCCAGCATATCAGCTGCATTGACTCCCAAACACTGCAGAGAAAGATGTCTGAGCAGGATGTTCTCTCCTTTTCGAGCCCAGGAGCCTCTCCCTCTCCTTGGCCTTGTAACATCTGAGCAGGAAATGTAGTTTTAGCAAAAATAAGGGCAAACCAGAGGACAGAAATTTAATGTAAATAAGGCATAAAATAGTGAGAAAAAGATTTTTCCTCTTGCTTTGGTATCTCCCCCTGCCTTGCCTGCTTACCAAAAAAACAAACAAACAAAAGAATAGGTCAGGTAACATACCTTCAGAGGAGGAAAGAAGGCTGAGACAGAATGTTCTCAACACTGTCTTGAGTTGGCATGGTCATCCACAGTATCTGTGTCTCTATCTCCCTCCATTTGTCAAAAATACAATGAAACAAGCTAATGAGTGGTTTCCAAATTGCAGGCAATCAAGAACGCCCCTATTTTAAGTAACAAAACCAAGTAACTGAGTACCAAAAGACCACATCCACTCTTGTGATACATGACAAGTTTGTGAATTAGTATGTTTCCCTTAATGACAATTCTTGACATTTATTGAACATATGTTGTGTGCTAAGTCACTGAGCTAAATCAAGAAGTCACTGAGCTAAGAACGTTATAAATATCATCTCATTTCATTACAACAGCCACTTACGATTATCATCCATCCACAGGACTAGCAGAATAAAATAGTGTGCAAATTGAAAGAACCAGGCACATGGAGTTCAACTTAGCTGTTTAATTATTCTTATTTTTTAATTACACTTTAATTTTGAGATAATTATAGATTCATCTGTAGTTGTAAGAAAAGAAACTTAGAGATTTGTGATCTTGTGTACCCTTTGCCTGATTTCCCCCCAAAGGAAACATCTTGCAAAATTTGAATACAGTATCACAACCAGAAAATTGATACTGATCCACTGATTAGAAAATGCCAAATTTGTTTTCCAGAGTGGCTTTACAAGTTTACGGTTCTATTAGCAATGTATGAATGATCTGGTTACTCTGCATCTTCACCGGCATTTGATGTTTATCATTATTTTTAATTTTAGCCATCCTGTTAGGTCTGTAGTGACATCTCATTGTGGTTTTAGTTTATTTTTAAGTTTTTTTGATGTAGACCATTTTTAAAGACTTTATTGCATTTGTTACAATATTACTTCTTTTTTATGTTTTGGTTTTTTGGCCACAAGGCATGTGGGATCTTAGCTCCCCGACCAGGGATCGAATCACCACTCCCTGCATTGGAAGGCAAAATCTTAACCACTGGACTGCCAGGGAGTCCCTCATTGTGGTTTTAATTTGCCTTTCCCCAGTGGCTAAGGATCTTGAACATCTTTTCATGTTGTTTAACTATCTTGGTATGTAGCTTTCAATTTTTAAAATTTCTCTATCTCCCTCCATAGATGGATTTTTAAATAGATATCCATGTATATGAATAAAGATGTAAGGGGCATCTTGTTATTTGTCATATGGCACTCAGAAGAAGATGAATAAGGTGCAGTCAAAAGAGATTCATGGGAGACAATATCACATGGTCTTTTTGGATCTTTTGCCGTGCACAAAGCTGTAATGTAGACAGTGGAAAGAATTACTATCTGTCTATCTATCTGTCTATATATCTATCTATCTTTCTTTCTATCTATCTATCTATCTATCTATCTAATCTCAAGAACATTTAGGATGCTATTAATAGTAAAGAGAAAGTTCCTGGAGTATCTCATTTTTGTTTTGTTTTAATTTCAATAAAAATGTGCTTCTAAGTGCTTGTTATCATATACTGATACATGGTCCAATTTGAAGGTTTGTTTCTTTGTGTTTTTCTGTAGGGGGGCAGATCACTGTGGGGTAACCCTGCTCTTTCACTGCGTCTGGGTGGTCAGAGAGGTGAGAGCTATAGTCAATAGATCCCAGCAAATAGCATGTTCTCTCGTGAAATCCCCCACTATTTTCCTTTATTTCTAAACAGTTCTATGTTTTTGGTGTTCTGGGTAATCCCCCAATTACCACTTTTAAAGCTAAGTCAACAGTCTTTCTGGTGAGATCATGAGATAAAGATACTTTGATATAAGACAAGTCGCAGTGTGACTTCCAGTTGGTTAGTTAACATCTCTGACTCCACTTTTCTCAACTGTGACTCAGGAATAACACTTCAGATTGTAGTTGTGAGGATTAAATGGGATGATCATGTACAGTGCTAAGCATAAGTTCTGCTGATGATAATCACCCCCCACACCCTGTCTCCCAATGACATTTCCATTTCTACCTTTTCTTGCCTCTTGCTTCAAGCTCTGTGCACTGGGGGCCCTGATTTTCCACTAACAATGGTATTAACTACACCAATTTGGTATAACCAGTCCCTATTGAACTCACTCAGGCACCTGGGGATTAAGATAAGTTTCCTGCTGCCATCACACACCAGCTAAGCTTTTCCCCAAGCACTCTGAACTTATTGCATCAAGTCACAGGGTAGAGAAACTTTACTTTGGAAGTCTGGCCTATCTACTCCAACTTTCTTGTTATTTCCCTTAAAAAGCAAAAATTAAAGATTAAAGACTGGGGATCTCCCTGACATATGCTACATCATGGATGAACCTTGTAGATATTATGTTATTTGGAGTAAGCCAGAAACCAAAGGACAGATCCTGTATGTGAGGTACTTAGAGTAGCCAAATTCATAAAGTCAGAAAGTAGAATTATGGTTGACAGGAGCTGGGGGGAGGAGGGAATGAGGAGTTAGTGCTTAATGGGCACAGAGTTTCAGTTTTCCAAGATGGAAACAATTCTGAAGATAGATGGTGTTGACTTTGTACAAAACTGTGAATGTACATAATGACACTGAATTGTACACTTAAAAAGGGTTAAAATCATAAAAGTTATGTATATTTTACGGTAATTTAAAAATAAATAAGTAATGTTTTGATTTGTTTTAATGGCTACCTACACTTGAATATGTGCAGTGGCAAAGACCTCACTTCAACAGGAAATCCAAATTAATTTTGGATAGCTCTAATGGCCATAAGATTTTCCTTTTGCTGGCCTGAAATGTGTTTCTTCTGAACATTAAGCAGTGACCTTAGTGCTTTGCCTTTGAGTTGTATAAAACATCTTCCACACAATTGTGTTTAAATATCCAAATTTGGGTACCGCATTTTCCCTAAGCCCCTTGTTCTAAATAAACAATCCATTTTCCTTTTCCATTGGCTCTTCATATGGCAGATGTTTCCAGACCAGGCTATTTTTATCATTCTTTGCTTATGTTTTGCTTAATTGGTATTCCTATAAAACAACTATTCCTCAATTTAAAAAAAAAAAACACAAAAAACAAAAATATGCTGCTGGGAACTGACCACCATTCATCTGAGGTGAATGTATCATAACCTTCATGTTTGTGGATACTATGCTTCTATTAATGCATCCTAATATGGCATCCAACTTTTAAACACTCATGGCAGAATTTTGTCTCAGTTATAACTGCCATGTGGCTGCTTAAAACATTCTCATGTCGTAAGTTGCCTACCTCCAGATGCAGAGATTATCTGCTGATTCTCAGTTCATTTGTCTATTCCTCCAGCATGGTGGAAAGCCTACTCATGCCAGGTTTGGGGCCCTGGAGATGCCATTCTTATTCCTGTTGTCAAGAGCTCATGGTATTTTCTGAGTTAGGTGGGAGGGGTGATGAGCAGCATGCAACATGAAGCTGATAATTAGCCAGCAGGAAAGATATGCAGTGATAGAATATGGACCAGATGCTGGGGTAGTATAGGAGATGCATGTGATGGGTTAGGACAGGAGGAGGCTTAGGTCAGGTTTCCTGGAGGAGAGGTCTGACAAGGGATAGTACTATCTAATATTAGAATATTATGTTTGCTTAATCCTTCAGAGGCTGACCCTTGTCTATTTTGAACCTACTTTTTTTTTTGTTTTACCTTTTCCTCTCAGTGACATGATCTCACATACTCTGAAAGAAAGTGATGACCCAGCTGTGGCTAATTATAGCCAATACGGAAATTCATCAAGCCATCCTTTTGTCTAATTTAACTTCTGGTGCTACATCTTCCAGTCTGGCTTTTCTGTAACCTTTGACCAGTGTTAGTCAAACACTGATCTAATCTTCAGGAAGATGAAGAAAAATATTGTTTTAATTTGGATATGTTCAGGCACCCAATAGGTGCTCAGGAAAAATGTCTAGGGAATGAGTGAACAAATGACTGAGTGAACAACATGTGTGCTAACTTGTGATCATCTAGAGAGTCATATGACTCTTAATTTTGACGTCTCAATCTTGTCCTTAGGGAGCTACTGAGTAAAGTAATAATTGTGACTCTTCACAAAATTAACTCAAAATGGATCATAAACCTAAATGTAAAATAGAAAACTATAAAACTCTTAGAAGATAATAGGAAAAAGCCTAGATGACCTTCAGTATAGCAGTAAATTTTTAGATACAATACGGAAGGCACAATCCATGAAAGAAATAGTTCATAAGCTGGACCTCATTAAAATTAAAAACTTCTGCTCTGAGAAAGACAATGTCAAATGATTGAGAAGACAAACCACAGACTGGGAGAAAATATTTGCTAAAAACACATCTGATAAAGAACTGTTACTTAAAATGTACAAAGAATTCTTAAAACTCAACAATAAGAAAACAAGCTGATTAAAAAGTAGACTGTTATAAGCATTTCACCAAAGAAGATATACAGAGGTCAAATAAGCATATAAAAAAATCTCCATATCATATGTCAGCAGGGAAATAAATATTAAAACAACAATGAGATACCACTACATACTTATTAGAATGACCAAAATTTGGAACACTGACAACACAAAATGCTGGCAAAGGTGTGGAGCAACAGGAACTCTCATTCATTGTTGGTGGGATGCAAAATGGTACAGCCACTTTGGAAGACAATTTGGCAGTTTCTTATAAAACTAAACATACTCTTACCATATATTGCAGAAATCACACTCCTTGATATTTACCCAAAGGAGCTGAACACTTCTTTTTATATAAAAACCTGTACACAGATGTTTATAGCAGCTTTATCCATACATGCCAAAACCTGGAAGCAACCAAGATGTCATTCAGCAGATGAATGGATAAATACACTGTTGCACATCAGACAATGAAGTGTTATTCAGTGTTAAAAAGAAATTAGCTATTAAGCCATGAAAAGATGTGGAGGAACTTTAAATACATATTACTAAGGGGAAGAAGCCTATCTGAAAGGCTACATACTATATAATTCCAACTATATGGAAAGGGAAGAACTATGGAGACAAAAAGTTCATTGGTTTTCAAAGGTTAGGGGTGAAGGATGAATGAATAAGTATAGCAGAGAAGATTTTAAGGGCAGTGGAAATACTCTGTATGATACTATAATGGTGGATACATTTGTCCAAACCCACAGAATGTACAATACCAAGAGTGAACCCTGATGTGAAATATGAACTTTGGGTGATTATGATCTGTCAATGTAGGTCCATCAATTGTCACAAATGTACCACTCTGGTGGGGGATGTTGATAATGGGGTGGCTATGAACATGTGGGGGGCAGAGGTCATATGGGAAGTTGCTGTACCTTCCCCTCAGTTTTGCTGCTAACCTAAAACTTCTCTTAAATAGTCTTAAAAAAAATAGTAAAAGTTGTGGGTTCCCAGAGTTTGGAAAACATTGTTGAATTTGAATCTGAATTTTAACCAGAAACCTGAAAGTTTGTAGTGCTCACATTCTGTTAGACAATAAACCAATATTTAATACCTGTTTGTGTCAGGGGGTGGCCAGTGCCAAAATAAAAAAAAAAAAATTGGGTTGGCACTGGGGTCAGGTGGAGGGAGCATAATGACGAAGCTAGCAGTGCCTTGATCCCTGTGGTTGGTCAAAGAGCTTCTCTGAGAGGGTCAAGGGAGGAGAGACCTAAGTGGAGTCTCTGGTCACATGACAGAACAATTATTTGTAAAATTTCTCTTAGCTTTTACTGGATTTTTTTAATCATACAAAATTTATAGAATAAACATCATATTACTTAAAGAAAAATGCAAATGGATAATCAATGAAGAAAAAAAGCCATAAGTGTAGAAAAACATGTTGTCTTGCTAATTCATTATAAAGCATCCTGGAATTAAGAGTGATCTTTATCTTCTCTTTATTTTCCAATTTTTCTTTGTTATTTTGCTTTTAGCATGATCAAGAATTATATATTAAAAAGTAAATACACAATACAAAATGAAGTTTCCCTCAACAGAGAAATTTAAACATCACAAGCTTTGATTTTATGGGATCAGTAAACACAGAGTGGACTAAAGTCAGCCCTCCGTATATGCCAGTGCAGAACCAGGGATATGGAGGGCTTATTATTTATTTTTTCTTTTTTTTTTTTGCCATTTTATATAAAAGACTTGAGCAAACAATGGATTTTGGTGTTCACTAGGGTCGTGGAACATATTTCCCATGAATACTGAGGGACGGCTGTGTATGGCAGAGTCAGCTTGCTGTGACAGAGCCGGCCTAAGTTTTGTCAGGTTTCTCTGGAAACCTCTTAATCTTTAACCAAGCCCTGACAAGTGTAAAATGTAATAGGGTACTGAGGAATGGTCAGCTAGCCATCCAAAGCTAACAGAAATCCTGAAGAGAGAGAAAGAGAGAGAGATAGGGCATGAGGTTGCCGGATGGGGAGAGAGAGAGAGAAACAGAAACACAGAGAGACAGGGAGGGAGGAGTGGGGAATCATTTCACTGCTTTCAGGTTAAGTGAAATAGGACACAAAACCCCTTGTATTCTGGGGCCATTCTCTCAAAACCCATTCACAGGTTTACCTGCGATATAGACAGTGAGGATAAAACAATTCTCTTAAGTGTTCTTCGCTGAGGTGAGTTTTATAGCTTAGCTGGGAATTGCCCAGAGAACACAAGGCACTCGGTTTCTAAGCCTAATAGCATGTGGGAAGAAGTGTTGGTAGCCTTGAAGGAGAGTCTTTTCTCTTGACATTTTCTGAGCACCTCTGAACACTCAAGGGTTGCTTAGAGCTCAGATAAAAATCTGCTCTTTGAGATATTTATCTGCACTAGTTTTAATCTAAATCTTTCACACCACCCATTTCTGCAGAGGGGTCATAAGCCTTCATTGAGTTCTTTTTAGCCATTGGGCTGCTCTTTGATTATTTTGGAATTTTACAGCTAGAGCAAATTTCATTTCATATTTTGTTTGAAAATAGCAAAAAATAGATATTGGATTTTTTTCTTTCTTTTGGGCTTTTGGCTCCTCAATAAATCTCTAATTTTTTTCCTGTGCACTGAGATTCTCCAAGTTAATGCACACACTCAGAAATGTTAAGTATAAGCAACAGCATGTCAATGAACCTTAGGGGTGCTTTTAAAGAATCATTTAGGGGCTTCCCTGGTGGCGCAGTGGTTGAGAATCCGCCTGCCGATGCAGGGGACACGGGTTCGTGTCCCAGTCCGGGAAGATCCCACATGCCGCGGAGCGGCTGGGCCCGTGAGCCATGGCCGCTGAGCCTGCGCGTCAGGAGCCTGTGCTCCGCAACGGGAGAGGCCACAACAGTGAGAGGCCCGCGTACCACAAAAAAAAAAAAAAAAAAAAAAAAAAGAATCATTTAGTAGGTGAAATCCTCCTTTTGGTTCTAATGGATCAATTCTCATATGACCCTCTTGCATGGGAGCTGATTTTCCTCAGGATTCAAGTAAACTGTTTTCCTTTGGAGACTTTGAATATTTGAATGTAGAACACTGGCTTCTCGCCTGGTTCTAGTTGGGCTTGTGGGATATTGTAAAACACATAATGATACTCTGTATGGAGAAAGACAGGATATGGCTTTTCCATACTTTCAGCAAGTTGCACTTAAAGTTTTGTAGATGGAGCTGGAGCCAGGGTGTCTAGAACACCAAGCTTTCTGACAGTCTAGCTTTTAAGTGCAGCATTTGGCTTTTCATAGTTGGTGACCCTTGGGGCTTGTCCACTAACAGCATCCTCTGATATTGGTGCTATATGTTAGGACTGTCACAGGAAGTCTAAATTAAATGGCAAGTGCCCTCATGCCTTAGGCCTGCTTTGGAATATCTGCACAGAGATGGGCCTTCCCTGAAGGAGGAAGAAAAAACTCCCCTGGGGAGACAGAAGTCAATAAAGTGCAGGATCTGTACCAAATTGATTGTACCCATAGAAAAGTATTGGTTGCATAAGATATCAATTAGAGTTTTATTAATAGGTGCAGTTTGGAAGCTTAGATTGACATTAATTTTAATGAGGAATTTATCAATCAAAAATGAGCCCATAGTCATTTACTATTGATTCCAAAGTAGGGATCTTTAGTGAATTATAATTGCAAACTGGCTTTGGTATCTTAAAGGAAAGTTAGTGTTTTTTAGAGAAAAACTATTGTTTTGGCTTTTGAAATTTTATATTCATGTGCTTTATTCTTTTACTCTTTTTTTTGCTCATATATTCAAGAGAATGAGAGAGTGGATGGGAAAACATCTGGAAGAATCACATCATCCCTAGTGCTGATGTCAATATGATGTCATAAATATATAGCAGGAATCTACTTACCATATTATGTGATACACGGTTCCCTCAGAGACTTATGAGGAAATGATTTTCCGTAAATGACTTATCATTTAAAGCATAAGGGAACTTAATATGTAAAGAAATCCTATGAGGAATCTGTGTGCAAAGTGAAGGACTTGCTTGCAATGTGAAACATCTCCTGCTTTACAATCCACAGTCTTGAAAATTGCAATTCTAGATCTAAAGATTTCTACCCAAATGGTTTACACCACTTCCCTAATGCATGTACAGATGCTTCTCTGTCATACTCATCTGTGTGGGGTGTTCTGATTTATACATGTCTCTTCAAGTAAAACATGGTCAGAAGAGGCTTCCCAGGACCACAGAACCCCAAAAAAGCAGCTCCATATCCCATTCTAGCACTTTCTATTTCCTTACCCTGCTTGATTTTTTTTTTACACTTACCACTATAAGACATATATATGTCATATATATATGACAATACATAAAATTATATATTAATATATGTATTTTTTTCTTTCCTTTCTCCTTCAACTAAAATCAATTGGAATGGAAGAATTGCTTTCAGAAATTCAGTCATTTTGTTCATGGTTGTAGGCCTGTTGCCTGGGATATAGTTACCCTCAATGCATATTTTTTGAATGAATCAGTGGTTGCTTTGCTGAGGTTAAGTGGATAGGTAGCACTATTCATGCATCAAACTGCAGCAGGTAATACTGAGCATATGTTTACAGACAGAGTCTTACTAGCTGCAAGCAAGATGCTTTGACCAGGTCTCTCAGATGGCAACAGTGAAACAGTTAAGAAGGAGAGCTGGAACTCTGACTCTGAAGCTTATTGTGCTGTGGCCCTTGGACAGTTGATTCATCTCTCTGAGTCCCACTTTCCTCACCCCTTAAAATGGGTTTTATTAACTAAAATTAGAGTTGTCATATGATCCAACAATCCCATTTCTGGGCATATATCTGGACAAAAAGATACAGGCACCCCTATGTCCATGGCAGTACTATTCACAATGGCCAAGACATGGAAGCAACGTGAATGTCCATCAACAGATGAATGGATAAAGAAGATATGGTACATATATACAATGGAATATTACTCAGCAATAAAAAAGAATGAAACAATGCCATTTGCAGCAACATGAATGGACCTGGAGATTATCATACTAAGTGAAGTAAGTCAGAAAGAGAAAGACAAATACCATATAATATCACTTATATGTGGAATCTAAAATATGATGCAAATGAAGTTATCTATGAAATAGAAACAGACTCACAGACATAGAGAGCAGACTTGTGGTTGCCATGGGGGAGGATGGGTTGGGGAGGGACAGAGTGGGAGTTTGGGATTACCAGATTCAAACTATTATATATGGAATGGATAAACAACAAGGTCCTACTGTATATCACAGGGAACTATATTCAATGTCCTGTGATAATGCATAATGGAAAAGAATACAAAGAAGTATATATATGTGAATCACTTTGCTACAGCAGAAATTAACCCAACATTGTAAATCAACTATACCTTGATTTTTAAAAACATGGATTTTATTAATGGTGATAGCTGTGAGAGCTTTATGATGATTAAATGAGCAACTATCTACACAATGTTCATAGAAGTGCTTGGCACAAAGAAGAGCACCATAAATGTTAGCTATTTTATTATTATTGTTGTTGCTGTTCATTTATTTCATTGTTGACATTTTAGGCTATTTTACTCAAAGGTATTTTATGCTAAAAATGCAAATCAAAGCAATTGTTAAAGCCGGAATGAAGGTAATCCATTACTACTTTTGCCCGTGAGATGTTTAATGACCACCAGTGGGGAGTTCTGCCTTCTTTCTACAAGACTTCTCATGCTTCATTTGCAAAATAGGTGCTTACATACACAAGATTTCTCTTTAACAGTGCTTCCCCAGTTCAGCTGCCATTCTTCTGATTAACCAACTCTCTCTTTAAAGACTCAAGTCATGAAGTTATTTTTTGTGGCATTCACTGAAGTATAGAAACAAGGATTGCCAACGCTTTTCCAGCAGGCTTCATTTCATTTTCATCATGCAAACTTGCAGATGTTGTTTACATGAAAGACACATTTGTAGAAAGAAGGTAATAAGGAACAATTCTGAAAAGTGTTGTTAAGCTAATTCCTTTATTTTGCTATTCCCACAATTGTTAGGGCCTTAGTCATGAGTGTTTAACTCAAATTAGAACATAATTTTTGGTAAGTTTTACTCTCTTAAACTGTTCTTTCTGATATTTAATGTACATAAGCATGCAATCAATCAATATGTTTAAAACTTGTGTACCTTCTGGGTACTTAAAACCTTTCAAAGACTTCTAATTTCTAGAATAAAACCCAAACTTCATGTATGTTCTATACGATTCTATGTGATCTGATATTTCCTATTGCTTTCATTTCTTGACACACCCTTCTTGCTTTCCCTACTGTGCTCCCATGACCTGGTTTTATTTATTTATTTATTTTAAAAATTGAGACATAATTGACATATAACATTGTGTAAGTTTAAGGTGTATAATGTATCAATTGAATACATTTATATTGCAATATGATTTCCATTGTAGCATTAGTTCTATTGTATCACATAGTTATAATTTCTTCTAGTAGTAGGAACAGTTGACAGTTCATTTACCATCTCAGAGTTTTTATATTCAGTGTTTATCTCCCTGGACACTCAACCCCAGATTTTCACTTGGCTTATTCCTTCTTATCATTCATGCCCTGACTTAAATACTAACTCCCTGGATTTTCTCTTCTATATAATACAAAGTAGCATACCTCTACACCAGTCATTTCCTAATACATCTTCCTTCATTTTCATCGTTATTCTTCGCATTATCTGAAACTATTATCAAATATATATACATATACATACACACGTGTACATATATAGTTATGCAAATATGTATAACACGTATTTTAACTTACTTCATTTTATCTGTAAGACTTAAGACCCACAAAACCAGAATGCTTCTATGCCTTTTCCCTTGCTGTATCTCTTGTGCTTAGAACCACATTTGTTGGCCAAGTGAATAATTATGTGGATGCCAGGTACTATCGGGGATACAGAGAAGTTTCAAAGGGGATTTTAGCTCTTTAGAAGCCTTCTGTATAATAAGAGAATTAAGCCACTGGTGTATGAGAAGATAATTTAACAAGTCAGTATAATTAAGTGATGAAAGCTATAAATACTGGGAGATCTGAATGCAGAGAAATTGCTTCATACTGATCAAGGGTGGATTGATAGTGGTGGTGGGTTTTAAGCTGGGCCATGAAAGAAGAGTGGGGTTTATAAAAAGAGCATAGTCATAACTCACAAATCCAAGCATAAGTCATTTCATTTTAATTGCACCCTAGGTGTACTCAGTAGAGCCCAGGTGAATCAAAGGAAGAAAAACCATGTTGGTTTGATTTTTTGTTGCTGTCCTCATGGATCTTACATGAATTAGATAATCCCCCAAGTGGAGTTCTGCCCAGCTTTACAGCTCTGTCATATGTCCATTGTCCTTTACCTCTTATGTTTTAGATGTACTGTTTCCCCCACCCTGTAAATCCCCTAGAAAGTTCCCTGTTCATCCTCTTTTCTGGACCTTCACTCAGGCTTTTCACTGGGCCAGGCCTCTCTCCTAGCCATGCCATTTCACTTAAGGCCTTCCTATCCTTCACTTTGTAGTTTATGACTCCATAGCTCAGAAGTTCCCTCAGTTTTCCTCCAGAGTAGCCTTGGTCTCCTGCCCTCTGCTTTTACCATCCTGTGCTTCTCTGCTTCTCTTCTATTGCCCAGCACAATTCTTTGTCATTACCTGTGGAATGATTTTCTCCCCCTAGACTATAGCCCATATAAGGATGGGGATTCTGTTTTCATCATCTCTGTGTCTCATGACCAGCACAGTGCCTGGCACATCAGAAGAGTTAAGTAAATGTTCCCCAAAGTGCTGAATGAATGTGGAGGAGAGGTAGAAAACTGTAGTCTTTAAGTGGGATGTTGGAATGCCGAACTTGATGTGAAAACATTTCTACCATCATAGAATGTTGCTTAAAGGAAACCAACATGAAAATGCCAACACTACCTTATTTCCAAGGTGCTTTGTTCACTAGAGCTATTAAAGAAAGGGCCATCTTGATAGGAAGTTGTGTATAATTGTAGGTATTATGCCAGAGACCACTTACTGTTAAGGATGCCAGACCAAAGAGGCAGTACTGTACTCTGGAGACCTTCACCCGACAGGATTATTAAAAGAATCTGTAAGGGTTAATAGATGGGTGGTAGCTCATTAAAACCAACCCTAAATGCTTTACTTTGACCACAGACTCATAACATGGACAATTCCGGGGAGCCTGATGAAGTCCGAAGTGCATCCTTCAGGCTGCCTTGTTAGGCTTGCCAAGAGGGTGGGCACTTTGGATAACAGTTAATAGCAATAATAGCTAATGTTGATGGGGGCCCCCTCTCCTCTGCCCGACACTATTCTGGGTGCTTTATACATATCATTGCCAATCTTTACAGAAAACCTTCTAGGTTTAAGTTTTATCATCTTCGCATACAGTCGAGGAAATTGAAGGTCTGAAAGACTTTGTGGTCATTGGGAAGAAACTGTTAAAGACTGCCTTTTCCCCTTAAACAATGACAATTGACAGGGTGTCCCAATTGCTCTAATGGGGCTCCTTATAAGAAAACAATGTTGGCTGATATAACATATGCCTCTCACTCCCTTGAATCTAAGATACTGTGCAGTGTAGAATGTCTTCAACTCATGACACGTTTAGCTATGTGCAAGTGCCCCTAACCTCTCTGTTAGAAGGGGATCATGATGGGATCTATTTCATAAGCTTGAGGTAAGGATTAGAAGAGTTGGCACATGTACAGCAAATTGGATCACGTCTGGATCTTCATAAGCAGATGAGAGATATTAGTTATCATCCTAAGGCATTTGAGGTGAGTGCCAGTTTGTACACTTTTATCCATTCCTTTGTCCCACGGCCATTCACTGACAACCACTCCATGCCTGGCTCTGTTTTAGTTTTCAGTGACTAGAAGAGACCTGCTGCATTTCAAGATCTGTGCTCATGATCTTGTCCATTTTAACAAAATCTTTAAGTTGGATAGTGTAGTATTTTAGAAAATCAAAAAAGTCTAACTTCATCTGAATATCTTATGTTTATAAGTAATCAATTTTATTTTCTCCCTTAATTCATGTCTTTGGAAGTCTGTTGGCTTTGTTTTAAGATTGATTGGGCTGTTTTGGCAGAAACAGTGCTTTAAGGAACCAACAATCTTTCCACCAGGCACTCAACTCATCAAATGTTGGTTTCCAGTTCATTGTCCTGATTTTGACAGACAGTTGTCTGTAGACAAAATACTATTTCTTTCAGTGTTGCATCTGGGTGTAATACTTTGAAGACACATGAAACCTCTGCTAGGTGTCCCTATTTTAATTAAATTCAAGGCAATAAGTAACTATGATCTAAATATAATAGTGTAAAAGGATCTCCCTCCTCTGGGGATAGGGGAGATGAGAGCTGGTCTGGTCTCCCTGATACCCCATTACTGGAAGACACCTTGTCAAGTGACTCGGGATGTTAGTTCCTGAAACAGGATTACACTTTAGTTAATGGGAATGAAGTAGCTTTCTCAGAACAACTGGAGATCTACATATGCACAGTAATAGATAAGTTTTATTCTGGATGTGTTAGAAAAGGGAAGTGGATGTTTGGTGAGGAAGACTCATCTCTGCTTCCTCCACCTGAGCAATGGGAACAGAGCTTCCCCGAGCCCCCTGTCCCACCCTGTGGCATCTGCAGCCACTGAGACCTGGGTGCCCACTTCCTTAGCACCCTGGAAAAAGCCAGTGGAGGAAAAAAATTTAGTAGTCAGTGGATTGCCAGTACTGAAGAGGCTGGGGATGAGAGATCATCACCGCAAGATTATAAAGGGTTAATGCCTGGGAAAATAATATGCTATAGGAGACAGCACGCTTAAGTACAGGGCAGTGAGACTGGTGTGGTAGGTTGGTCAGGAATATACTGAGAAGAGCAGGTGACTTGGGCATCAGGGCAAGACATTATGCTGAGAAGAAGGAACCTGAAATATTTCCCTTGTGCCTTATGTACTCTTGGTCTATGAACTTATATGCCTTATGCGTTTAATATTCCCCGTTCCCTGCATAGCCCTAAGTATTAGATGATCACTCTGAGGCACAGAGGGGGTTAGTAACACAGTTCCTACTGGCAGCTGTGTCCAGCTGCAAAGCAATTTTCTCCTGTAGGAGGCAACTGGGAATCACGGTGGTGGGGATGGGAGTTGAGTAGCAGAGGACCATGACGTGCAATATAATTCCAGTTCAAGAAATCACGCTCAAGATCTTATCCACAGGGCTTCCCTGGTGGTGAAGTGGATAAGAATCTGCCTGCCAATGCAGGGGACATGGGTTCGATCCCTGGTCTGGGAAGATCCCACACGGCACGGAGCAACTAAGCCCTTGTGCCACAACTACTGAAACCTACGCACTTAGAGCCCGTACTCTGAAACAAGAGAAGCCACTGCAATGAGAAACCTGCACACCGCAACCAAGAGTAGCCCCCGCTCACCGCAACTAGAGAAAGCCGGCGTGCAGCAACGAAGACCCAACACAGCCAAAAATAAATTAAATTTAAAAATTTTTTTAAAAAAATCTTATCCACAAAGCCAGTGCAAAAGAACTAAACATTAATTCATCTTCTCTCACCTAAATGTTTTTATTTCAGAAGAGGCTAAATATAATTAATGTAAAGTTTGATATATGTGCTTATTAATAAGTGAATCCCTAACAAGATTCTAGCTTAATGAGTTACAGATATCCGTGGGGATGTAAGAAGGTTAGAGTGTTGATATAGTCAGATGAGACTAGATTTGTTTTTATGTCATATCCTCTCCCTATCAGTATGTTACTTTTATGGTAGATTTCTGAGTCACACCAATCAATAGAATTATCTTCTTCTTTCTTTCTGTACCTTCATTTAAACATCAAGGTGAAGTTCAAACGCTTGTAGAGACTACCTGGGTCATTCAAAAGATCACTGTTCTTCTGGGAATTGCCTTTGTTTTTTCATCACTACATTTTATTGCCCAGATTTGTGTTGTGTCCCCCCATCATCCTTGTCCTCTTCTTCACACCCTTTCAGGAATTGAGCACAGCACATGCAATCAGTTCCTGTAGACATGGAATAAGGTGAGGGGATAAAAAACAGAGGTTTGTTTTTTGTTTTTTTTAGCTATTTAATTGTAGTCTTATGCAGGAACTCCCAATGATGACCAGAGATTTTATAAAACATTGTAGCCTCATTCAACAACAGACTACTAATTAGTTCATTTACTTGGGTACTAAACTCATCTAAGAAAAGGAGCAGAGCCTAATTAGAGAAATCTCAAAGGATATTAAACCTCAATCCTTTAAACTTACAGTTTGAAAAAAAACACAAATTCACAAAAGCATACACGCTTGCACACATGAACTTGCAAGCACACACATACTGAAACCAAGAACTCATATGAATAGTACTCCCAAGTATTTGGTGATAGGTGTTAATTAGAAAGGACTTCCGTCACTATTGTTGTCCTTATATTAAAAAAAGACATGACTAACATGAAATATATTCACACTGAACCAAACCATAAATTCATTCTCTCTTCAACTTAAGCATCTTTTAAAGATATGGTGGAAATTAGAGGTTATTCAACAACAACAACAAAAAAGACTTTGGTGTGCTATTCTTCCATCATTATAATCTTTTTTCTTGCATTTAATGGGATATTTTATGAACCTCAAATCTTATTTAGGCTGATGCTTATGTTATGGAAAACCAATCATTTCATTTATTTGTATAGTCTCCAGATATTTTCTCAATGGCAGTTATATTCCAGGCATTGTACAAGGCACTTTGCGGGTGGGGGTACCCAGAACCAGACATGAATCCTACCATCTCAGGGGCAGATATATATCAGTTCATTCAACAAATGGTTAATGATTGTTTGCAAATGCAAATGTTAATAAGGGATCATCCCTTTTAGAAAGTGAGACAGAAATAGAAATAAGTAATATACACATACACATGCATATATATATTTCATTCTATTATCTACTATTTTGTTGTAATTATATTCTAATTAACATTTTATTAGACAGATGATAGATAGCTAAATGATAGATAGATAGAGATATATATATATATATATATATATATAAAGACATATGCAGAAAGGAACTATCCAATAGCCATATTAATAGTGTTTTGGAGACAATTCTCATATTTGTGGATTTCTTTGAATCTCACTTTCATGCTTCTCCTCTCTCTCCCTCTTTCTGTATTTCTCTAACACTTATTGCTTGAAGACCCTCTGCTGGTCACTCTATTGGCTGCATTCCATGCTGAGTACTTGTCATTTAATATTCTCAGCCATCCTATGAAGAAGGAGCTATTATTTCTAATTTGTTATGAAAAGGAAATGAAAACTAAGCAAGTTTAAAGAACTTGCTATGCACGTGAAACAAGCAAGTGGTGAAGGCAGGATACGGATTCATACAACCTGACTTCAGAGGGCCCCTACCCTGTTCTGAATTGGGATGTATACCTATCTATAAGATAAATTATACATCAATGATATCACATCAGTGGTATTTGTATATAAAGTATTACTAAACCAAATGTGAAAAGAAAAGTCTGATTACAACATATTATTACCTTAGTGGTTTCTCAGATCACTTTTTCTTCCTGTTTTCTGAGGTTAATTACAGTCATATGAAAACACAGAGACGGGGAGAACATGTGAAGATAGAGGCAGAGACTAGATTGATGCATCTACAAGCCAAGGGATGCCAAGAATTACAGGCTGTCACCAGCAGCTAAGAGTGAGGGATGGAACAGCTTCTCCTTCAGAGCCTTCAGATAGAACCAACATGGCTGACACCTTGATTTCAGAATTCTAACCTCCAGAACTGGGAGATAATAAATTTGTTTGTTTAAGCCACCTAGTCCGTTTCAATTAGGAAACTACATAGCCATGGCTTAGATTTGTAACATATATTATATATTACATTATATTCAATATAACTATTTTGCATTATGGGTTTTTAAATGTGAATTTATTTTTGTCAGTGTAAGCTCTGAGGAACAAATGATGAATTAATAATGGGCAAAGTAACACTTTGGAGATTAAACATTGTTTTGGTAAATCTGAACATCCTTAATAATTATTAAGAGGCTGCTCTATTTGTCGTAAATGTGCATGTTAAATTAGTCAGTTGGTCTCACTGTTAATCAAAGAGGGGGTCAGGGGTCATAACCATCAGCTACACAGGAAAGATTCATTCCCTCTCCCACATCCTGAGAACGGACTTCCTGGCTTGCAGCCACAGCAAATGTTAACATGTGGATAGTGTGCATTTTTGCCCCAGTAGAAAGAATAATTTCTGGTTATAAAAGTAATGCCTGCTCTTTGCAAGGAATTTAGAAATAAAAAATATGTATATTAAAGAAAATAAAAATCCCCTGTGGTCAAGAATAAGATTCCTCCGTACATAAAAATATTTTTTCCCTTGCTGTGTTTTATGGAGATTGTTTTCTGCCGATAAATTATGACTAGATATTTTTAAAAATAGATCTTTATTGGAGTATAAATGTTTCACAATTCTGTGTTAGTTTCTGTTCTACACCAAAGTGATTCAGCCATATGCATACATATATCCCCATATCCCCTCCCTGTTGAGCCTCCCTCCCACCCTCCCTATCCCACCCCTCTAGGTGGTCACAAAGCACCCAGCTTATCTCCTTGTGCTATGCTGCTGCTTCCTACTAGTTATCTATTTTATTCTGTAGTGTATATATGCCGATGCTACTCTCACTTCACCCCAGCTTCCCCCTCCCAACCCTTGTCCTCAAGTCCACTCTCTATGGCTATGTCTTTATTCCTGTCCTGCAAGTAGGTTCATCAGTACCAATTTTTTTTTTTAGATTCCATATATATGTGTTAGCATACAGTATTTGTTTTTCTCTTTCTGATTTACTTCACTCTGTATGACAGACTCTAGGTACATCCAACTCACTACAAATAAATCAATTTTATTTCTTTTTATGTCTGAGTAATATTTCATTGTATATATATGCCACATCTTCTTTATCCATTCATCTGTCGATGGACATTTAGATTGGTTCCATGTCCTGGTTATTGTAAATAGTGCTACAATGAACATTGGAGTGCATGTCTCTTTTTGAATTATGGTTTTCTCAGGACATATGCCCAGTAGTGGGATTGCTGGGTCATATGGTAGTTTTATTTTCAGTTTTTTAAGGAACCTCCATACTGTTCTCCATAGTGGTTGTATCAATTTACATTCCCACCAACAGTGCAGGAGGGTTCATCTTTCACCACATCCTTTCCAGCATTTATAGTTTCTAGATTTTTTGAAAATGGCCATTCTGACTGGTGTGAGGTGATACCTCATTGTAGTTTTGATTTGCATTTCTCTAATAATTAGTGATGTTGAGAATCTTTTCAGGTGCCTCTTGACCATCTGTGTGCCTTCCTTGGTGAAATGTTAAACCATGGATGGATACAGCATAATGGATTTAAACATTCTCCTGTTGGTAAACACTGAATTTGCTGTAGTAATTTTTGTCGCTTTGAACTGTATAATCAATTTTATGCACATATGTTTGTGAAACTGATTATTTCCTTGGAATCTACATTTTTTTACAGGGAGCCGTGAAATATTTACGGTATCTAGTTAAACTACAGGTAGTCTAGACAAGCAGAAAAATGCTAATCTTGGAGAGCTTGGGCTCTGTTTAACTTGATTGTTTCCCAAAACCAGATGGTTTCTTTGGTCTGCCTGTCTCCAGATGATACCATTTGTGGGAATAGAGCTCTTCAGGGACAAATAAGGATAAAAGGCATGGCTTATGTCACTAAAGGATCTTATAGCTCATCTATAACATGTGCGATGAGTAAGTCATTCTACAACCTGATTTTTAACCACACAGGTCAGACATAATGAGTAGGAGTGTGTGTGTGTGTGTGTGTGTGTGTGTGTGTGTGTGTGTGTGTGTTGGAAGGTCCAGGTCTGTGATGACCAAGCGTAACAAGGTCAGTGTGAATGCGGTGAACTTATTGGGATGGATATGAAAGGTCCGAGACACCTGAGACAGATCAGCAAGGGGCAAAAGATTGAAAGTGAGAGGGAACAATCGTGGATCGGGGGAGGCTTGGACCTGTCTGTGGTTCAGCTGCCACCTCCTTCCTTCTGGGAAGCCTCCTCTCTCCTCTTTGGAGGGAGTATTTATCTCCCTGATAACTTTCAGGATATTTCAACAGCCTATGGATCTCTACCGCTCCTTGACACAATTGAAGCATGTTTCAACATGTGAATATATACGTGAGAGTACTCTAGAGCATGTTAAAGTGAAGTTGCTGAAATGGGCCCAAGGCAATTTAGGGGAAAGCTTTGAGGAGAGAGAAGAGAAGGAAACCCTGAGAACCTTGCACAGGTTCTGTATGGGAGAGGTGAACTGCAATGAGGAACTTTGAAGCTCAAGTGTATTCCAATTTCGTGAACAGATAACAGGGCTGGAAGGTTGGTGCTCTGCCCCCTCAGCCTTCTCCTGTACATGACTGAGACTCTAGGTCTTTCTCTTCAGGATTAAACCTGCCCTGAACAGTCAGATTAATCCTGTTCTCATGAGAAACTCTAGAAGCCTTCGTTTAGGAATCCAGCTTCAGGACGTGTGACATTGCATCTTAGTCCTAGTAGCAAGGGGAGCCTGTCCTCTCCTCTGCCTAGATCCTTGGGTACTGGGTGCACTCATTTTCTTCCCCAGGCCTCAGTACTTGCACTGAGAAGCTGCCTGGAGAGCCATTTCTTCTGGAACTATGACTGACCTTGCTCTGTTTATTTCCAGCACTGGGGACCAACCCAGGAGATGGAATATTCTCTCTACTTTGCTTACTGCTTTATAGAAGTATTATTAACACAAAATAGATGTCATATATTTAAAATGTGCTATTTGATAAGTTTTGATATATGCTCACAATCCATGTAACTGTTACAATAATCAAAATAGTAAACTTATCTATTACCTGCAAAAGTTTCTTTTTACCCCTGGTTATCCTTCCCTCCTGCCTTCATGCAATCACTGTACATTCATTTTTCTTTTTTGGAATTACAGATAAATGAAATCATGCATCATGTACTTTCTTTCTTTTTTTTTTTTTTTTTTTTTTGGCCATGCTTCTTTTACTCAAGATAATTATTCTGAGATTCACTCCTGTAGTTGCATGTGTTAATAATATAACATTAATTGTTAAGCAATATTCTATTGCATTATGTATCACAATTTCTTTATGTACTCATCTGTTGATGAATATTTTGAATTGTTTCTAATTCTTGGTTATTACCAAAAAGAGCTGTTATGAGTATTCATGAACAAGTCTTTGTATGAACATATGTTATTGTTTCTCTTTGACAAATAACTGGAAATAGAATGGCTGGATCACATGACAGGTGTATTTTAACTTTTTAAGAAACCATCACATTGTTTTCTAAAGTGTTTGTACCAGTTTATTTCACCCTCAAAAGTATATTAGAGTTCCAGTTTCTTCCAATCTTCATCAACACTTGGTATGGGGATTTTATTAATTTCTCCACTGTAGTAGTTATACAACAGTATCTAACTGTGGTTATAATTTGCATTCTCTTAATGACTAGTGATGTTGAGCAGTTTTTTCATGTGCTTATGTGTTATCTTTATATCTCCTTTGAGAAAATGTCTGTTCAAGTCTTTCGCCCATTTTTATTGGGTTGTTAGTTTTCTTATTATATTTTGAGAGTTCTTTATACACTATGGATATAAGTCCTTTAGCAGATATAAATTGCAAATATTATCTCCAAGTCTATGGTTTTTCATTACATTCTCCTAAAAAACATGTTTTAAAGAGCATGCATTTTTACTTTTGATGAAGTTCAATTTACCAATTTTTTTTCTTTCATAGATTGTGCTATAATGTTGTACCTAAATACAACCTAACCTAAGATTAACCCCAGAATTTTCTTATGTTTACTCTACAAATTGTATAGTTTTATGTTTTATCTTTGTATCTATGGTCCATTTTGAGTTAATTTTTGCAAATGGTATGAAAAAAGGCTTGAAGTGGGATTCTTTTGGTTTTTCTTTTTGCTTTTCTATTTTTCACATGGCTATCCAATATTTTCGGCACCGTTTGTTGAAAAGATATCTTTTCACCAATTAAATGCTTTTGCATGTTAGTTAAAAATTTGTTGTTCATATATGTGTGGGTCTATTTCTGGACTCTCTGCTCTTTTCCATTGATCTATTTGTCAAAATTATTGATGTCAGTTCTACATTGTCTTGATAATTAGGCCTTTGTAATAAGTCTTGAAATCAGGTAATTATAGTCTTCCAACTTTATTCTTCTTTTTAAGGTTGTTTTGGATATTGTAGGTCCTTTGAACTCCTTATGAATTTTAGAATCAGTTTGTCAATTTCCACAAACAAAATTGGCATTTTCATTTAGACTGTTGAATCCAAGATCAATTTAAGGAGATAAATAAAAGGTGGCATATTCATACAATGGAATACTATTTGGCACTTAAAGTAATTATGCACTGATACATGCTACAGTGCAGATGAATCTTGAAAACATTTAAAATATTAATAAACAGAGACCTCAATTAAATAGAACTGGGAGACCTGAAGGGGGAGTTCTCACACTCTGAAGACAGCAGAGGATCCTCCAAAATAAGGAAGGCTCCTCCTCTTTCCTGGCAAGGACTCAGCCAATGAAACACCATAAACTTTGTGTTTACCATAAACTTCCCAATTTCCTTCCCTCCGCCCTGTAAAAGTGCTCCCTTTCTCTTGCTGGGCTGGGATTTGCATGTCTCACCATGGTTACAGACCCCAAATTGCAATTCTCTTCTGATCTGTTTTTTGCTGGAGAAATATCTGGCAGTCTATTTGTTTTAGGTCAACACATGATAAGTGCAAAAAGACATTCACAAAGAACCACATTTGTATAATTCAATTTTTATGAAATGTCCAGAATAAGCAAATTTATAGAGATAGAAAGTAGTTTTGTAGGGCCAAGGAGTTAGAGGGGAAAAGGAGTGATTGTTAGTGAGTACAGGTTTCTTTTTGTGGGACAAAATATTTTAAAATTAGATTGTGGTGATGACTAAATAATTCTGTCAGTGCACTAAAAACCATTTAATTCTACACTTTAAGTGGGTGAATTACATGGTACTTGAATTATATCTCAATAAAACTTTTTTTAAAAAAGATCAACTTGCAAAGAACTGATATCTTAACAATCTTGAGTCCTTGGCCCATGAAAATGGTATATATTTTCTTTTATTTAGGTCTTCTTTAGTTTCTCACAGCAATATATTTTGGTTTTCAGGTCTTATATATCTTTTAATTTTTTTCATATTTACCTCTAAATATTTCATAATTTTGTTGATATTGTAAAGTGTATTTTTTATTTCAAGTTTTGGTTGCCCATGTGTAAAAATACAATTGATTTTTGTATGTGGATCTTGTATCCTGTGACTTTGCCAAACTCACATTAATTCTAATAGCTTTGGGGCAGATTCCATAGAAACAGACAATCACGTGGTCTTCAAATAAATCTCTCTCATGGACACACCTCTCTAATAATGAGCGCATCCTGTACCCCTATCTCTCCAGTTCTCTTTGCCACATCATGATGTTACTGATAATGGATTCCGAGATTCTGACTGCCAATGAAGGCTGTTCTGAACATTGGGCATTACATTATCCTGATTTCATAAACTATCTTTTAGGAAAAAGGAGCTCCCAGGCTAAGTATCTGGCTCCAAATTAGCCAAATCTATAAGATCATTTAGTTCTTGGTCCTGAAGTCTCCCCATCTGGTCCATGTGATTGTCTACTGATGGTTCTGAGATCTTACTTTGATGGATAAAGAAATACAGAGAACCATGGTTAATACTACAGGATTTTCTTGAGAAGGTTTTTTTTTTTTTTTTTTTTTTTTTTAATCTGGGAGAATGTGGGCCACATAAAATAGCATAAATAAAAATAAAAATAAAATTTCTGGTTTATCTTAAAAAAGAGAAGGCCCAGCAAACTTGGATATATATTTCCATTTGCTATGACAAGATAAATGCTACTCCTGAGTCACTTGACTGATTTAGGTCATTTACCTGACTCTTAAATTTGCATTTGAGTTTCAAATTCTGCCTTAGTCATGTGGAATTGCCTAGGCTTAGCAAGAGACAGGGACTCATTCATTTGTTTATCTATCAGTACTCATTGAGCTTAGTGATTGCATGTCAAACACTATGGGAGTTATTTTCTACAGACAGAAAAATTAACACTTACTCTCTGTTTCCAAAAAGCTCACAATTTAGGTGGAATCATTAAGATGCTATTGTTATATATCTTTTTGAATTATAGTTTTTTCAGGATATACACCCAGGAGTGGGATTGTGGGATCATATGGTAATTCTATTTTTAGTTTTCTGAGGAACCTCAATAGAATGGATGAACAAAAAGATCCTACTGTATAGCACAGGAAACTATATTCAGGGTCCTGGTATAAACCATAATGGAAAATAATATAAAAAAGAATATATATGTACATATATACATATATCTCTCTATATATATCTGAGTCACTGCTGTACAGCAGAAATTAACACAACATTGTAAATCAACCATACTTCAATAAAAAATAAAATAAAATATCAGTTTGGGGATAGATAAAAAAAAAGATGCTATTGTGCTGTGTCATTTCAGAATATGTTCCTAAATGAATATAGAGTAGGGGGTGGTGGTCATAAAGAGATTTCCAGAAGAAGTAACACTTGGTCAGAGTCTCTGGAATACAAAGAATTGCTAGGTAGAAAAGGAGGAGATGATGTACTGGTGGAGGGAACAGTATGTGGAAGGCACTAAGGCATGAACTGAAAATACAAGTGTTGGGACTTGCAATTAATTCATTATGGCTGGGACTGAAAGGATGGGGAGGAACTGAAGCTAGAGATAACAGCTCCAAAACAGAAGTGACTATTAAAAGAGAACATTGCTTGCTGTTAAATTAATTGCCTCCAGTAAGCCCAAATCACTCTTACTTAACTCAAGTGGATAACTGTTTTCCAACCAGAAAGTAGATCACTGGCTGCCATGTAAGATTCATAAGATCCACCTCCATCACTCTGTGTCTCTTCTGGAGATTTCTGTTATCATGTGGAGTATGTGCATGATTTGCTCACACATTTCAATTTGCTTTATTTTTTCACACGTTCATTTTTTTCCTTTTTTAGAAATAATTTTCTTATATCCTCTCAATGTAAGTTAAAGGTACAGAGTTTTTTTTTGGAAAGAATGAAAATGATGAGATCTCAAGCACTAGTAACCCCAGACTAACAATTGAACTTACAAAATTTCTATGTCAAACACAATATTCCAACACTGGGATTTCTTCAATGCTTTCTTTGTGCTGGTTTCATCATCAGTAAAGCCATTTCCCACCCCCACTCCCATTCAACTCAAAATTTCTTGGCAACATCCCGGTGAAATAAAATCCCCATTAACCCTCATTAACCCGGTAACATTTTCTAGGGGAGGTGTTTCCCAGTATCAAGAGAAGAACTTAGGTTGTGATGAGAATACAGTGTGAGTTGAAAAGTCTCTAATATCAAATTTAAGATGGGGGAAGGACAGACATAGGAAATGAAAGGAAGCTTAAAGTCACGAGGAATGATAATGTTGCAACAAATGTGAATTTATTATTGTTTATCTTCAGGAAAACAGGAAAACGGTTCATATCTTTCTTCCTTAATTGCTTGGTTGACCTCAGGGAGAAAAAAAAGAGAGAGAGAGAGAGAAAAAGATAAAGAAGTCTAAGTTAAATGCACAACATTTCTTCTGAAAATGCTCATCACTTGCCCCCAGGTGCTTTCCTTTTCGGCTGAGTACCCATGTGGTTTCTGCATTTTCTGAGCAGAGAGAGCCAGAGTTACTCTAATAGCCCTTGAGAAAGTGCTTCAGGAGGTATTTGCAGAGAGCAGGGTGCCAGGCCACAGCCTTGTCTCCTCGACATGCCCCAGATATTGAACCTTCCAGTAACTACAATTACAACCCAACCACAAAATGTAGATTTACAGATTGTTTTCAACAACACCCATTCAAATTTACTTATATTTACACTAGAAAAATTAGGGTAAGTGCTATTGTGACCAGAGAAACAGACCAGGATCAATAACCAACCAATTCTTGGCTAATAAAGCACTTCTCTAAGGTCTACGGTTGCTCTATTCTGACTTTGAGGTTGGCCTCTAATGTCTTATCCATTGACTTTTCCCGTAAATATGTCTAATCGAGGCTATGTAGGATTCTAAAGAGAAATGATACACTCTGTTTGGTAAGAATTGCTAATTAACCAAGTATGTAAAACCCGTAGCTGTAGCTGCTGTGACTCCCAGCATTGCTCTTGTGGTGAAAATTTATACACAAGGTATTAAAAGTAAAACATCAACTTCCATTTTAGATATAGAGACTCTGCGTGTGTGTTTGTGTGTGTGTGTGTGTGCGTTACTTCTCCCTCTTCCAAACCCTAATGGTTGCAAAATCACTTTTAAAAAAGGAACTTTAAAAAAAATGTCTGTAACAGTATTTTCCAATGTTATAAACCTTTAACTAGGAAAATAACGTGCAGGATATTTTCACGTTACACAGGAATTCTTCAATCATGCTTAACCTCAGTTTGTACAAAGTTCTCTTTTTTTACAGCCATGAAAGATTACATTTCATATTAGAAAGGTCAAGAGAGATTAATTTGAGTCCTTGTATACTTGAATCATTCATTTTGTTCTGGTAACAGAGCAGGGTATTTAATCAAACCTAAAGGAAATAAAATAATGAATGACAAGGGAAAGGAACAGTGAGAAGTCAAGAAAAGGTTTCTGAATAGATATTTTCAGGTGGGAGTGTCATGCCACAATGATGACTGTTCACGCAAAGGCTTTTTGATGAAGTCGCCTCTTCCGGGAGTGCTTGCTTGATATATCCTGCAGCTCCTCACCCCTTGTTATCTCTGTTCCTTTGGCCAGATGCAACAATCCCCTGCCAGTTTGATTAGAGTCTGATACAGGCATGATGTTTGAGATTTCCACTACCACAGAGGCCTGTTAGTGTGGCTCTTTTCTGCTCTGTTCCTACCTTACCCCAGGTCACAAGGAGAATAAGGTGAGAGTGTGACTCGGGGTAAAGCTCTCGCTGGTGCTGGGGTGGGGAATGCACAAAGAAATGCCTGCCTTGCAAACACCCTGGCTTTACTGGCATCCTGGGACTCAAGTTTTCCATCAGATTTCTTTCTCTTCTCCACTTTTTATGGAAGGAGGGCAAATCATAGCAGTGTTCCATTTGAGGGGGAGAAAGGATTGGTTTATTTAGGTTGAAACAATACAGGCTATGCCTACCAGGATGTCATGAAGACACTCTTAGGTGGTTTGAACTATAACATACCTAATGGGCAAAGGATAGATTCCATAGTCTCCATGTACCTGTGTCCTGGTTGAACCAACCTGAAAGTGTTAGAATATTATAGTCTAAGAGTGATATAACATTTTAATAAAACTTAATAAAACAAACCAACATAATATGTTTATTGCCAATTTGATCTTCAGGGCAAACTTGGGAGAGGGGAACTATTTTTATTCCAATATACAAATGAGGAAATTACAAAGTTCCATTCTCAAGGATTTCACAATCATATGGAGGAAACACTGAGTGATACTAGTTTATGACAAAGGATATCATACAGGTATTCGGACAGGTGCTGAGGGAGGACTGCCCTACACCTGCCTACACCAGGTTCAAGTTTAAGGTGCACATTGATGGAACAGAAGTCATTTAGAGCAAGGGTCCCCAACACCTGGTACTGGTCTATGGACTGTTAGGAACCAGGCTGCACAGCAGGAGGTGAGCGGCAGGTAAGCGAGCAAAGCTTCATCTGCTGCTCCCCATTGCTTGCATTACCGCCAGAACCATAGCCCCCATTGCTCACATTACTGCCTGAATCATCCCCCCACCACCCCATGGAAAAATTGTCTTCCATGAAACAGGTCCCTGGTGCTAAAAAGGTTGGGGATCGTTGATTTAGCGAAATGAGGAGTCCTCTATTATGAAGTATTATTGATGAGTCCCCAGACATTTGGTCTTGAAATTTAAAAATCTGTATCCATTAAAGCACAATTTAAAAATTAAAGAGATAAACCAGAAACTAGAAGAAGATATTTTCAACCCATATAACAGGCAACGATTAGAATTTAGAATATATAAAGAGCTCCTACAAATAAAAAGATAAATATATCTAATTAGTAAATAGACAAAAAACATGAATAGGAATTTTAGAGAAGAAGTGGATATTGACATTCAATATGTGAAATATTCTGATCTTAGCTTTATTAGTAATAATGTAAATGTTAAGACCACAAAGAGACATCATTTTATACCACTACACTGGCAAAAATCAAAGGAGTCTAAATAAACCTCTTATATATAGCTTGTAGGAGTATTAATTAGTACAACTACTTTGAAAACAATGTAGAATGATCTTGTGAAGTTAAACGTTCACGTACCCTAAGACCCAGCACATGTGCCGCAGGAGATATGCCTGTGAATCTTCATAGCAGCACTGCTCATAAGAGCAAAAAGCTGGAAACAACCCAAATATCCATCAACAGGAGAGTGGATAAATAAATTGTGGTATAGTAAACATGATGGAATATCTTCAGTGGTAATAATAAATAAGCTATAGCTACAAACAACAACATGGATGAATTCTAGAAATGTAATATAATTCTGGAAACACAATATCAAACAAAAATAGCAACACAGAGAAAACTTCATACAATCTGATATTTGCATAGTAAATCTTAAATATAAGTACAATTAATTGATATATTTTTAAAGCATAATACATACGTGATAAACGCATTCTAACCAGACAAGGGAAAATAAACATAGATTTTAGGATGATGAATGCTTCTATAAAGAGATAAGGTAACAGGAGGGGGAAGGGCACATAGCTGCAAGATATTGGTGATAAAAGCTCATTGGCGGGGCTTCCCTGGTGGCGCAGTGGTTGAGAATCCGCCTGCCGATGCAGGGGACACGGGTTCGTGCCCCGGTCCGGGAAGATCCCACATGCCGCAGAGCGGCTGGGCCCGTGAGCCATGGCCGCTGAGCCTGCGCGTCCGGAGCCTGCGCTCCGCAATGGGAGAGGCCACAACAGTGAGAGGCCCGCGTACCACAAAAAAAAAAAAAAAAAAAAAA
The DNA here is from genome assembly GCF_026419965.1 of Kogia breviceps. Lineage (NCBI taxonomy): Eukaryota > Metazoa > Chordata > Mammalia > Artiodactyla > Physeteridae > Kogia > Kogia breviceps. Next base: position 116,026,148 of record NC_081312.1, on the reverse strand, counting down.
AAAAAAAAAAAAAAAAAGCTCATTGGCAACTATATTAGAATCTCACACATTGACTGAGAAGTTAGACTAAATGATATATAAAATATTTTTTACAATGAGCCAAAATGCTCTAAATAGGCAAAGTACATCCTTTCATTACAAATTAGTAAACTGGAAACGATGTTAAACAGAAGTTACCTAAATTCCTAAAAAAGTGTCATTTTTAATTGCTCAAAGAATGCAAGAGGGCTTCCCTGGTGGCGCAGTGGTTGAGAGTCCGCCTGCCGATGCAGGGGACATGGGTTCATGCCCCAGGCCGGGAAGATCCTGCATGCCATGGAGCGGCTGGGCCCGTGAGCCATGGCGGCTGAGCCTGCGCGTCCGGAGCCTGTGCTCCACAACGGGAGAGGCCACAACAGAGAGAGGTCTGCGTACCGCAAAAAAAAAAAAAAGGATGCAAGAGTGAAACTCGCAACACAGATTTTTCATGAGCCCACAATATAAGAACAATATTGTCAAACTTATCAAATATGACAATGTTAAATGGTAAATTTATAATCTCATATGCTGAAAGGAAATACATTGAACTATTCTTTTAATAATTATTAAAATATGCCCTAAGAATATAAAGAACAAAGCACAATGAATATTAAAGCAAAAAGCAATGAATTAAAAATAGGAAGAAATACAATGTATTAGTGCAAAAGCTAGCTCTTTGAGAAAAAAAAAATTATTTCCTGGGAAATTTACCAACAGAAAACCTGAAAGAAACAGATGATTAGCAAAAGAAAAGAGATAGAGCAACTGAAATGAAATAAACATAAGAGATGACCCTGATTCCTTCTGCTTCGGACCACACTGCCCTTACACGCTTTTCTTGCTTTTGGTAAACAAGTAGGAAGGATACAGAGGAGGGGGTGCTTCTCTGGTCTTTGTTTTCATCTTCTCATTGATTCGATCATACAATAATGTAGCTAAGGGCACCGTATTCTTTATATATTCATTAGAATACTGGGAGGTATTTATGAATTTTTAAAGACAGAGTTCAGAGTCAATTCTTGGTTATTGACAGTCCCCTTTGCCCACAGCACTGGGCCAGGCAAAGTTCAGGAGCAAAGGAGGGAGGGAGGCCACAGCACCTACCTTCAAGGAGCAGACTAGCCTGGGACTATGCCGGCAAGGGTATTCCCTGCCTAACCTGGCCTCTGGCAGATTGATTCTCCCGATAGGAGAATAAGGAAGAAAAAGGCAAGGAGAAATAAAGGTTCCTGATAGCCAGTGACCCTGCCCAGCTTGGGACTTCTGGGAAGGCCAGCATCCCTCCCCTCTTTTCCCACTTCCCAAACTGAGTGGCAGGTATGATAATCTGCAGTGAGGGTTTCAAGAAGCAGAGTAATCATATGATAATCATAACAGATAGTTGAAAAAAAAAGATACTTTTAAAGAAAAAGAACACAAAGGACAAGTTATAATGAATATATGTGTATAAGTAAATAAAGGCTATAGAAAAAAATGCCAGTTTAACAATAATTATCTCTGAGTGACTATAATTTTCTTCTTTTCTATATTTTCTAAATATTCTACCATAGAAATTTATGAAGTTATATCTGGGAAAATTATTTTCACACTATTTAATATTCTCAGCAATTTTTCATTTATATAAAATGATTTTCTTTTTAGCCTCACCTTCCTGGGGGCCTGTTCTTTCATTTGCTGTGTGAATATATAACCAAAACTCTGTAACTTCTGGCCTCCAATTAAAGAAAGGATTTGGTCTAAGGGAAATAGGCTCAGCTGGGAGTGCTGGTCAGAAAAATGAGTCGGTGGTGGTGAGTGAGGCATAATGGCACCACTTACAGCTGTGCTCTTGTGAGCAAAGTGAAGAGAGTGTTGGGGCAATTATCCAGTGAATAATAATAATTATAATCCTTATATCCAATATAAGGATGGGATCCTCAGAGTCAAAGACTGAAAAACTGAGGACTTCACTCTTGTTGCTATTTTCTAAAGAAGTGATTCGCAAATTTACCTCCACTTTAGAATCCCCTGGCATCTCTCAAATCTCCTGCTGTCCAGAACACATCACAGATCAATTAAATCTACATCTCTGGGGCTGGAAACCAGGCCTCTGGATGTCTTTAAATTTCCCAGTGATTCTAATATGGATCCAAGTTTGAGAACCATCCAGGATTTCTTTTCATGGAATAGAGAGATAATTAAACAGTAATCCCTCCTGATTTGCATTGTTCAACCAGGTGGAAGCAGCTTAAGGAGTTGCTACTAGAGCAACATCACATTTTGACCTCTTTTCAGAATCCTTGTCTAAGGAGTTGGAACATCCCACAGGCAGACTGCACTACGTGTGTATAAAAAGATCATGTGATATGTTAGAAAAAGTGCAAGCTCTGAAGGCAAACAGACCAGAGCTTCACTTCATTACCTGGGTTAGACCCCTGATGTTCCCTAGCTCTTACTGCAGCCAGGTCCACAGAGTCCTGGGTAGTCCACAGCACCTGCAACCTGAGAGTACCTGGCCTGCCTCCGGCTGGGCTACTCACCTCTTCCTGAGCCCAACTAGTGTAGAAGACTGGGGACTGAGAGCCCTGGAAAGGTGCCTTCTCCTTTCTTCCCAGGCTGGTGTTTTGAGACCTTCTTAAGGCTCCTCAGAAGGTCCTGTAAGCCTTCCATGGTGGAGACCTCCATGTGCTTCTTTGTTTTTCTTTTTCTTTCTTTCTTTCTTTTCTTTCTTTCTTTCTTTCTTTCTTTCTTTCTTTCTTTCTTTCTTTCTTTCTTTCTTTCTTTCTTTCTTTCTTTCTTTCTTTCTTTCTTTCTTTCTTTCTTTCTTTCTTTCTTTCCTTTCTTTCCTTTCTTTTCTTTCTTTCTTTTCTTTCTTTTCTTTCTTTCTTTCTTTTCTGCCTCATACCCTGTCCCTAGATCATCATCCTGGAGATTATATCTCCAGATATGCTATCTACATATAACAGGTCACTCATCTCAGGCTCTTGTTTCAGGGTAACACAAGTTTGGACACACTCCCAGAATCTCATGTAGAGAGTTAAACATTTGGAGCATAAATATAGTAATATCTTTTTTGCAGAAGTCACTGTAAGAATTAAATGAAAAAATAAAAATGGTAAATGACATATAATGACTATCCCCATGTACTATACTAGGCATAACTACTCCATAAAGAAGGTGTTTTTCACCAGTTCCAGGCACAGAAACTGAGGTATAGAGAGGTTCACTAACTTTTCTAGGACTTAAATTCAGTGCTGTTCATCTCCAGAACTGAGGCTCATGCCCTACCAGAATGTTTTCTTCCCTTCATTTACTACCTTCCCGTGACCTTTCTATCTCCCACATAAAAGACAAAAAAACAAAACAAAAAAAATCAAAAAACAAAAAGTAAAGTTGCTTCTCATCTCAAGAGCAAAACTTCTTAATTGGCCAGAACCAGTTTGAGATAAAAGCTGTCCTTGTGTGGCCATGGCATGTCCCTACTTCCTCTTTCCATTTCTCTGTGCCTCAGACTGGGAGTTGATGCTACAACCCAGACTCATGGTATAAGGGATACAGAAGCAACTTCCACAGTCAACTCTCAGCCCAATTTATGCTCAATATGCTATGCTATGTAGAGTCACAAAGAGGCAGAGGATTCAAGCTCACCCCCACTATATACAGCTGTAGGAATGAAAATTACGTTTTAAAAACTTCAGAAAAATTCTTAGTCATTTCAGTCTTTCCAAAAAGCTAAGTTTTTTTAATGTCATCTATCTTATCATTGTCTGATTTGTTAATACCTTTGCATCAGTTAAAAAAAAAAAATGAGAGGCAGCTTTGTTGCCATTGGAAGACATAGAACTTAAGCATTCTTCTAATATTAGCTGTATGCCTGTGTGAAACTTATTTTGTCTTAAAGAAAAAGAAAGGGTTCTACTGACATCTATGTTATGGCATGGAAAATGTGTAAGAAAAGAGTTCTTGTGGTAGAAATACCACACATGAGGCAGTACTTGGTTTAAAGGGAGAAGAACTCTTAATATCTACACAGAAGTGAGGGCAAGATTTGACTATCTGTGATGTGTAAAGCTCTGAGAAGAGGATGGAGAGGACAACCATACATCTTGGTTTTCCTGGGATACTTGGTTTACCTAGCTCAGAACCAGTTTACTCTTCTTGTCCTAGTATCCAAAGCACTTGTCCCTGATGAGTATTTTTAAAGTATTATTTTCTCATTTAAAAAATACTGTTATTAATCATGGCACTGCAGTCTTGTCCAGGGCTGTGTGAGATGCATGTATGTTAAATGTATCAATAGTCCTTGCTCTAAGGCTTAGTCAAATCTTAAAAACAGCCAGTGATAGCTCTCTCCTGACAAAACATAACTACCACCTCCTTTTCAGGGACAGTATACAAGAAGCTCCCTGTTAAAAAGTGCACTGGGCATAGGCAGCTGGGACATCTAATGCCTTGAAATCTCAAGTTCTGGAGGGAGTGATACTGAGCAGGACCCTGCAGGGCCTTCCCAGGGACACATCTCCCACCTTGCCCTTGCCCTGTGTCCCCTGCATCTTGTTTATAGAAAAGCTTTAGCTTACCCAAGTTCCAAAGAACAAATTTAATCAGTAAAGTGAGAAAATGCAGAAGCAAAGGAAAATAGTCAAGCAAGACAAAATAATAATAATTTAACCATAAAACAAAGTCAAAGACCTTCAGTTCTTCCTTAAGGGCTTATAGATAATATCCTGAGCCACATCCTTGAATTGTTTAGTATTTGCAGATATTAAAACCCCCATCAGGTGGAAGACTTTAACTACCTGCTGACCACCAGCATGCAGACCTCAGACTGGATAGAACCAGAAGCTTGACAATTGAGATTACCAAAATATCACCCTGTTCCCTCACCATCAAACAATCAGAGAATTGTGCATGAGCTGATTAGGTACCCTGTGACCCTCTCCCTCAAAGTGTCTTTAAAAATTCTTTCCTGAAAGCCATCCAGGAGTCTTTTGAGCATGAGCTACCTGTTCTCCTTGCTTTGCCCTGCAAATAAACACTGTACTTTTCCTTCACCATAACCTGGTGTTAGTAGATTGGCTTTACTGTGTGCTGGGTGATCAAAACCAACTTTGGTTTCATAACGGGAAAAGCATCCAACACCACTGGTCCTGCCAGCCCTTGAATATGTATGATGGCCTAAGAATCCTAGTTGGTGTGCTCTATGGGAAATTTAGGAAATTATAGATTAGTTACATATGAAATCTGAGTGAAAAAGAGAGGTTAAGCAATACTGCCATAAATTGTATAGAGAGAGTAGTATGAACCCTCTTGCAATTGTGGTTTTATCATTTATAACATGGTGTAAATTTACAACTATTCCTTTATTCTATTATTGATATTATTTCCTTTGGGGCAAGAAACCTGTTCAGTACCAATGACTTCAAAAACAGGAAACATATTGAATTAAAAAATCAGGTCAAGGTCTAAATTTCTGTTGGAAATCTGCTGATGAATTGATGAATGCCTAATTTGACAAAATGTCAACACTTGTCATCTGCCATGAAGGTCTTGAGGATATCACTGATCACATGAAAACCAGAAGACACAAATATGCTGACAAAGCATCAACATTCAACCTCAACAGTTTGCAGTGATGTTAAAACTGTGCCAAAAAATGACCATTTAATAAATGCAACTACAGAAGATAGGTTTACAGATTGTTTTGTGACACATGACTTCCACTTGAATCATGTAACTGCTCTCCACTGAATTTGCTCACTTTTTATTGCAAGTTGTGTAACCAAGACTCTTGTGCACATACAAGAAGTCAAGAGAGAACTGCTAATGTGTCAGCTCTGTTAGAAAATGAAGAAAACTGCAAGGGATGAAAAGACTCCAGTTTTATATCAGTGTTGTCAGATGTTTTAAGTAGAATTTAGTTAATTTCAATAGTGGTTTATTTTCATCCAATTTATTGAATCAAAGTAAAGCTATTGAAACATATTCTATCAGAGATGAAATACCTGACATTATTATGCATCTTACAGTCAATTCAGTCAAAAGTTCAACATAGATAAAGTTTTTGTTGATTTTGGGGTAACAAAACCAGTTTAAATTTGAGGCAGCAGACTGTTGTGGTGAAAGTGATGTTTTACTAATTTAATAAATCTATGGTGCAGAAATATTTTTATCAAATTGATTATGGTACATGCATAGTTCATAATTCATCAAAACAGACTGTTGTAGTGTGCCAAAAATAGAAGTAGCTGTTGTTATAATTAACAATTATTTTTTAAATTGAGATGTAATTGACATATAACATTATATTAGTTTCAAGGGTATTACATAATAATTCAATAATTTACACACTGTGAAATAATCATTAAATAAGTTTAGTTACCAACCAAAAATTGACAAATACTTTCATGTGTACAGAAAGTAACTACACTACAGTTTTGTATATGAGACAAAATTGATGTTGAATTTTAGAAAAATGACATGGCAGTATATACTTTCTCTCTTTGCTGCACCCATTACTTGATTTTTAAAATATTTTAGATTTATTGAAATGTATTTATAAATAAGCATATATGACTGACAAAGGTAGTAAAATTTCAGGAAAAGCTTTGTTTGGATTTCATTCAATATATTGAAAAACATTAATCAGAATATTCAACAAATGAAACACCAAAAGCTTTACTGATAACAACAACAAAAAAAAAAACTGGCAAACAGAAAAACACTCAAAATCAAGACTGAAACTGAACAAAACAAATAATGAGAGTTGAAGTTGTACCTGATTTAATTTTGAAATCTATGTTTTTTGGAATATCTTGATTTTGAGAAAGAATTTTCAGTAATGTTCTTATATTAAATTGGATACATTTTTATTCTGTACTGGAATGGGACAAAAGTGAAAAGGCCTACCATTTGTAGTACCTAAATTTGGTGAAATTATATTTAAAAGAATCAGAAATGGAGACAATTTATTTGATGAGTTTCATCTTTGAAAAATAGTTGCTTTAAAACTGAGAATGGAAGCAAAATGAAAGTGTCTATAAAAATACCTTAGCCTAACCATTTATACATTTTCAGGTTAGAAATGAAATTTTTCTTCATTTAGTAGAATATACTCTTAACTTACCAGGTACATCTGCATCTGTAAGAAAAATTTTTTCTTAATAAAAAGTGACATTCTATATAGTAACAATAATAGAATGTGCCAACAATTAAAATTATTAGCATAAAGTTCAGCTCTGTAGAAGATCATAGACAACTTTATGAAAAAGTTATAGATAATAAAACCATGTATATAGCACACATTATTCTAAAGAGCACCAATGACATAGTACTAAAGACAGCTAAAAGACAGATTAAAATATCAAATATTTAACAAGTATAATTATTCTTCTTGCTATTTTTTAACATTTAGATAATCAAAATAATACATGTTAAATGTACCTAGCTTGATGTTATTTTTATTTTTCAGACAGAATTTCCCTTTTCAAAATAGTTTTTGAATAAAACTATTTTATAGATCCACCAATGTGGTGAAGCCAATTGGTGCCAGTAAATAATTATTAAAATATATAATTATAATTGTTTTTATTTCCCTTTCACTCAAAGCTCTCATTCAAGGACATAGGTTAATTATATGGTCACCCTTCAGGAACCTCAGAGTCTAGCTCAGTGGGGGCTGAACATGTATGCTGAAGTCATTGAAATAACCGCATGAGGTAACATGGAAAAGGTAGAACAGACTCAGTGATTAGTTGCTAAGAGAATGACTCAGATAGTGATGCTTGAAGCTCACAGGACAGTGAGGTCATTGCTGCCTGGAGTGGATTTGAAAGTTTTTACAGAGATGTTTACCTCGGGTTAGGCTCAGGAAGTGAAAGGGATCTGGAGAGACTCAGGAAAACAAGGCACAGTTTGGAAGAGAGCTCCCTGGATGACCACAGTAAGAATAGCAGACAGTCAGGACTCAGTGAGATGGCTGTTACTGGCTTTCCTAGAACCCATCATTCTCTTGGGCTCCAATAAGGAACATTTGTTTCAGGAAAGAGCCAAACTCCTTCTGCCACAAGTTGCTTCCAGCCTGGCCTTTCACAGTGTCCTCAGGCTCTTCTCATCTCTCTATGATTAACAGAACATTTCTTCACTATGGCTTTTCTTGAAACTGTCATTCAATTTGGAGGCCTGAATATATAGTGATGATGATGGTAGTGATAATGCTATTCTATGACCAAAATCTCCTTGAGTGTTTGCTTTAGACGTTAAAAATGAAGAGTCATAAAGTTACAGTTTCCCAAGGCCAGGGTGAAGCCCCAGGTCCTCCAGGAAACCTGGCTCCTGTCAGGATCAGAACAAAGAGTATGTTTTTTTTTTTTTTTTTCTTTTGAAAATAACTTTATTCTTTTGGCAAAATAATATTTATTGTACACGTGAAAATGATTAAAATGGTAACCATTATTAACACTGTGGTGAATATCTTTTCAAACATTTCTCTAAGCATATATACGTATGTGTATATGTTTTTTATATAAGTTCGATAATACTATGCATTTTGTTTTGTAGTTTTCCTTTTCACCCAACAATATTAAATGTATGGCTTTGCATGTCAATAAAAATTGTTGCACATCATTGTAGGATCTACATTTTGTGCATGCACCATGTTTGACTAAATGTTCTATGGAAGAGCACCCATTTTCTCTTATGCATAATGCTATACTGAATATCTTGTGAAATCCTATCCAGCTTGTATGATTACATCTTAATTTGAAATATTATGGTAGGGTAGCAGGGTCAAGACATATATGCACATGATATTGGATACATACATATGGTCAAACTGCCCTCTGGAAAGATTGTCCTATTTATGTGTATGTGGCATATACCTCAAGCAAAAGCACATTTTCACACATGCAAATTAAACACTGAGTTTTAATAATGTTTTTAATTTTTTCCATATTATTAACAAAAATAATATTCCATTGTCTGTATATCAATGAGGTTGATCACTACTGCACATTTACTAGCTATTTGTATTTCTTCATTCACAAATCACCTCTTTACCCATCTTCCTCTTAGACTCCTCCCCCATCTTTATAGGTATTTATTATATATGCCTCCAATTCTGTGGCTTGTATTTCAGTTTTGCTGTAGAGAAGTTTTTGACTTGTTTGGTTTTAACTTGAGGTAGACAAATATATCAGCTGTTTCCTTTTGTGCTTTCCAATCTTTATTACATGCTTAGAAAGCCCTTGTCAACTACATTAATAAACTTGCATCTTTTGCTTTTGCTGCTCATCGAATGCTGCCTTAAATTATTTGTTATTCTTTCTATGTATTTTACCCATGTTCTCAAGTAGATCATTGGTCAAGGAGTAGAAGTTGTCTTATTTGTTTCCCATAAAAGAAGATCCCAGCTTAGCACCTTGTATATGGGAGTAATTCAGTAATTGATTGATGAACCTCCTCATATCAAAAATATATTTATAACTAACATCTGGTGTTGTTGAGGATATGGCAAAAATGTTATTTTTATCTTCTTTTGGTTGGGCTTTAAATTCTTATAATCATTTTGGAGGACAACTGGTAATATATACCAAAACCCTTTAAGATGTAACTTTACCCCTCAGAATCCATTCCTAATCAGAGATACATAGAAAAAAAAAAATATACTAGGGGAATACACTTCCTCACAGATTTATTTATGGCAACAAAAATTTTAAAATTTCCTAGAGGTATTACATAATGTATGACATATTTATAGATTATTATACTGTAAAATAATGTGGTTAAAGGAAATTACTTTTAAATGCTCTTGATGTAATGCTAAATTAAAATTTAAAACACAGAAATTTTATTTCATCATAAAAGTATTATATTCCCATAGTAAGGAAAGTTCATATGGTATAGAAGGTAATCATTTGGAAATTAAAACTTTTTTCACCCCTTTCTCCCAACTCACTCCCCAGAAACAACAACAATTAATAGTTTCTGTACTTTATTTGGCAAATGCCTCTACATTTTAAAATAATGCAAGTATATGCATCTCTATTCCTGATTTTTTTCTGAAACCTTAAGGATCTGGAGCATTTTCATTACTTCCCAGTTCCTCTCCATTTCTCTTACTTTTTTTTTTTTTTTTTTTTTTTTTTTTTTTTTTTTTTTGGGGGGGGGTATGTGGGCCTCTCAATGCTGTGGCCTCTCCCATCAAGGAGCACAGGCTCCAGACGTCAGGCCCAGCGGCCATGGCCCACGGGCCTAGCCGCTTCACGACATGTGGGATCCTCCCAGACCAGGGCACAAACCTGTGTCCCCTGCATCGGCAGGTGGACTCTCAAACACTGTGCCACCAGGGAAGCCCTCTCTTACTTTCTGAAGGTCAGAAACATCATGAGAATGTGTCTAAAGGTGTGTCTTTTTAAAAAATTTCATCTGATTCTCCCTGGAGTGGGGATAATGGTGACTCATTTAAATCTAAAGGTTGATGTATGTCTTCTGCTCTGAGTTATTTTATTCTATTATTTCTTCATTGTTTATCTTTTGTTCTGGAACTTTTACTACCTAGCTGTGTGAGAAGATGGGTAAACCTTCCATTTTATATTCTTACTAATATTTTTATTTCTTTTCATTTTACTCCTGGCAATGGGAAATTTATTATCTTCCAGGTCCCTAAACCAATTTTTAGTTGTCTGTATTTTTATACAACCTATTCATTGAATTTGGGAGGACCATATGTTCCAAGAATTCTTGTTATTCTTTGGCTTTAACCACACTTTCTAGTTTTATTGTAGCAATGCCTCAACTGATAAGGTGGTCTCAGGGATGAAGAGAAAGAGAATGAAATGGAAAATCTAGAGGGATGTTCAACAAGAATGCAGGTTTCTGGATCTGGGACTTGAAGAAGAGGAACACTCTCTAGCTTCTTGTCCAAGTTCAGTGAGAGGTCTGGTTTTTCAAATGTGTAAAGGGCTGAAGCTTACTAGCTTTGAAATCATAAGTGTGTGGCTCAGAACCTGCTGATCTGAGGAATGAAATAAAAGGCAACATTTGATGAACACTTTAAAAAAGTACAGGGAAGGATGATACACAAAGAAGGAGAATTTACTTCCTTGAAGTGGCAGTGTTTTAGTAGATTGAGTATCTTTCTGGGATAAGGAAGTGACATTTCAGGTTGAGAGAAGAAACATATACAGATAGAAAAACAAGAGAAACATTTATAGATAATGATGATGATGGTGATGGTGATGATAACTATTCTAATTTACCAAACATCTCCCTTGTGCCCAGACAGTGGGGTCCAAATATTTACCATATGTCCAGGCACCAGGGGTAAGTAAATATCTACACTGGACTTCAGTCTCATATGGTTCTTGGTGGCCATTATTTTCCCCATCATTTATAAACATAATAAAACCAAGGGTTCAAAAGCAAACACAGCAACAGGTAAGAAAGCTGATCTCCCTAATGTCAATATCTCTTGCTCTTGGATGCCACCTGTACTACCTCAAGTTATCCAGCTTGACTAGAATAAGCACAGTATGCTTGAAAATGGGAGAAGAATAGTAAATGATTTTGTAGACCATGCTCAGAAATAGAGATTTTATTTATCAGGCAATGGACAGTCACTGAAAGTTCCTGAGCAGAGAAATGTTATGAACATGGATAATCTGCCTATGCTATGCTAGTGGATTGGTTTTGGTGTAATGGAAAACAAGAAGGCTAATTAGGATTTGTTGCAGAGTTGATGGAGAAATCATGAGGTTTGAGACTGGAATTGTATAGCAGGAATAGAGATAAAGGAATTGTATGTAAAGGCTTGACTGTGTGGGATGTAGCACAGAAGTAAAATCACCTAGAGCCAGGGACAAGCTTGGGGATTCTTGGAAATGTCAATTGCTACGTTGAGAAATGTCCAGAGGGGTCACTGGCTTGAACACTCTTGTGTTGACTGTCTGTTGATGACTAGAATGTCCACTTTGCCCACCTCAGTAGATGTAGTTAATGTGCAATTTTCCATTCTGTAGCAAGTGAAACAAATTAAAAAATTGAAACAGTAAAACAAGAGTTTATACCTCATCAGATTGGGTATAAAGGAACACACTTCAACATAATAAGTTATGATAAACCCATAGCTAACTCAATGTTGGGAAGTTAAAATCTTTTTGCCTAAGATCAGGAACAAGAAAAGGATTCCCTCTCCCCATTCTTAATTTAATACAGTTCCAGAAGTCCTAGCTAGAACAATCAGACAAGACAAAGAAAGAAAAGACATACAAATGTAAAGGAAGAAGTAAAATTGTTGTTATTTGCAGATGATATGATTTTACATATAAAATAAATCTCAAAGAACCAAACAAAAAACTGTTGGAACTAATCATTGAATTCAGTAAACTTGCAGGATATAAAAGCAACATAGAGAAATCAGTTATATTTCTGTACACTAACAATGAAACATCTGAAAAAGAAATTTATTTATTTATTTATTTATTTTAACATCTTTATTGGAGTATAATTGTTTTACAATAGTGTGTTAGTTTTTCCTTTACAACAAACTGAATCAGTTATACATATACATATGTTCCCATATCTCTTCCCTCTTGCATCACCCTCTCTCCCACCCTCCCTATCCCACCCCTCTAGGTGGTCACAAAGCACAGAGGTGATCTCCCTGTGCTATGCAGCAGCTTCCCACTAGCTATCTAATTTACATTTGATAGTGTGTATATGTCCCTGCCACTCTCTCACTTCGTCTCAGCCCACCCTTCCCCCTCCCCATATCCTCAAGTCCATGCTCGAGTAAGTCTGTGTTTTATTCCCGTCCTACCACTAATCTCTTCATGACATTTTTTTCCCTTAGAGTCCATATATATGTGTTAGCATACGGTATTTGTTTTTCTCCTTCTGACTTACTTCACTCTGTATGACAGACTCCAGGTCCATCCACCTCATTATAAATAACTCAGTTTCATTCCTTTTTATGGCTGAGTAATATTCCATTGTATATATGTGCCACATCTTCTTTATCCATTCATCTGTTGATGGACACTTAGGTTGCTTCCATGTCCTGGCTATTGTAAATAGAGCTGCAATGAACACTTTGGTACATGAGTCTTTCTGAATTATAGTTTTCTCAGGATATATTCCCAGTAGTGGGATTGCTGGGTCGTATGGTAGTTCTATTTGTAGTTTTTTAAGGAACCTCCATACTGTTCTCCATAGCGGCTGTATCAATTTACATTCCCACCAGCAGTGCAAGAGGGTTCCCTTTTCTCCACACCCTCTCCAGCATTTATTGTTTCTAGAGTTTTTGATGATGGCCAATCTGACCGGTGTGAGATGATATCTCATTGTAGTTTTGATTTGCATTTCTCTAATGATTAATGAGGTTGAGCATTCTTTCATGTGTTTGTTAGCAATCTGTATATCTTCTTTGGAGAAATGTCTATTTAGTTCTTCTGCCCATTTTTGGATTGGGTTGTTTGTTTTTTTGTTATTGAGCTGCATGAGTTGCTTATAAATTTTGGAAATTAATCCTTTGTCAGTTGCTTCATTTGCAAATATTTTCTCCCATTCTGAGGGTTGTCTTTTGGTCTTGTTTATGGTATCCTTTGCTGTGCAAAAGCTTTTAAGTTTCATTAGGTCCCATTTGTTTATTTGTGTTTTTATTTCCATTTCTCTAGGAGATGGGTCAATAAGGATCTTGCTGTGATTTATGTCGTATAGTGTTCTGCCTATGTTTTCCTCTAAGAGTTTGATAGTGTCTGGCCTTACATTTAGGTCTTTAACCCATTTTGAGTTTATTTTTGTGTGTGGTGTTAGGGAGTGTTCTAATTTCATACTTTTACATGTAGCTGTCCAGTTTTCCCAGCACCACTTATTGAAGAGGCTGTCTTTTCTCCACTGTATATCCTTCCCTCCTTTATCAAAGATAAGGTGACCATATGTGTGTGGGTTTATCTCTGGGCTCTCTATCCTGTTCCATTGATCTATATTTCTGTTTTTGTGCCAGTACCATATTGTCTTGATTACTGTAGCCTTGTAGTAGAGTCTGAAGTCAGGGAGCCTAATTCCTCCAGCTCCATTTCTCGTTCTCAAGATTGCTTTGGCTATTCGGGGTCTTTTGTATTTCCATACAAATTGTGAAATTTTTTGTTCTAGTTCTGTAAAAAATGCCAGTGGTAATTTGATAGGGATTGCATTGAATCGGTAGATTGCTTTGGGTAGTATAGTCATTTTCACAATGTTGATTCTTCCAATCCAAGAACATGGTATATTTCTCCACCTATTTGTATCATCTTTAATTTCTTTCATAAGTGTCTTATAGTTTTCTGCATACAAGTCTTTTGTCTCCTTAGGTAGGTTTATTCCTAGATATTTTATTATTTTTGTTGCAATGGTAAATGGGAGTGTTTTCTTAATTTCACTCTCAGATTTTTCATCATTAGTGTATAAGAATGCCAGAGATTTCTGTGCATTAATTTTGTATCCTGCAACTTTACCAAATTCATTGATTAGCTCTAGTAGTTTTCTGGTAGCATCCTTAGGATTCTCTATGTATAGTATCATGTTATCTGCAAACAGTGACAGCTTTACTTCTTCTTTTCCTATTTGGATTCCTTTTATTTCTTTTTCTTCTCTGATTGCTGTGGCTAGAACTTCCAAAACTATGTTGAATAAGAGTGTTGAGAGTGGGCAACCTTGTCTTGTTCCTGATCTTAGTGGAAATGGTTGCAGTTTTTCACCATTGAGAACGATGCTAGCTGTGGGTTTGTCATATATGGCCTTTATTATGTTGAGGAAATTTCCCTGTATGCCTACTTTCTGCAAGGTTTTTATCATAAATGAGTGTTGAATTTTGTCAAAAGCTTTCTCTGCATCTATTGAGATGATCATATGGTTTTTCTCCTTCAGTTTGTTGATATGGTGCATCACGTTGATTGATTTGCGTATATTGAAGAATCCTTGCATTCCTGGGATAAGCCCCACTTGATCATGGTGTATGATCCTTTTAATGTGCTGTTGGATTCTGTTTGCTAATATTTTGTTGAGGATTTTTGCATCTATGTTCATCAGTGATATTGGCCTGTAGTTTTCTTTCTTTGTGACTTCTTTGTCTGGTTTTGGTATCAGGGTGATGTTGGCCTCATAGAATGAGTTTGGGAGTGTTCCTCCCTCTGCTATCTGTTGGAAGAGTTTGAGAAGGATAGGTGTTAGCTCTTCTCTAAATGTTTGATAGAATTCACCTGTGAAGCCATCTGCTCCTGGGCTTTTGTTTGCTGGAAGATTTTTAATCACAGTTTCAATTTCAGTGCTTGTGATTGGTCTGTTCAAATTTTCTATTTCTTCCTGGTTCAGTCTCGGCAGGTTGTGCATTTCTAAGAATTTGTCCATTTCTTCCAGGTTGTCCATTTTATTGCCATACAGTTGCTTGTAGTAATCTCTAATAATCTTTTGTATTTCTGCAGTGTCAGTTGTTACATCTCCTTTTTCATTTCTAATTCTATTGATTTGAGTCTTCTCCCTTTTATTCTTGATGAGTCTGGCTAATGGTTTATCAATTTTATTTATCTTCTCAAAGAACCAGCTTTTAGTTTTATTGATCTTTGCTATTGTTTCCTTCACTTCTTTTTCATTTATTTCTGATCTGATCTTTATGATTTCTTTCCTTCTGCTAAATTTGGGGTTTTTTTGTTCTTCTTTCTCTAATTGCTTTAAGTGCAAAGTTAGGTTGTTTATTCGAGATGTTTCCTGTTTCTTAAGGTATGATTGTATTGCTATAAACTTGCCTCTTAGAACTGCTTTTGCTGTATCCCATAGGTTTTGGGTCGTTGTGTCTCCATTGTCATTTGTTTCTAAGTATTTTTTGATTTCCTCTTTGATTTCTTCAGTGATCACTTCGTTATTAAGTAGTGTATTGTTTAGCCTCCATGTGTTTGTATTTTTTACAGATCTTGAAAAAGAAATTTAGAAAACTATTCCATTCACAAACATCAAAAACAATAACATACCTATGAATAAATTTAACCAAGGCAGTGAAAATTATATTTAAAAAAAAAGTCTTTTTTTTTCTTTTTTAACATCTTTATTGGAGTATAATTGCTTTATAATGCTGTGTTAGGTTCTGCTTTATAACAAAGTGAATCAGCTATACATATACATATATTTCCATATCTCCCCCCTCTTGCATCTCCTTCCCACCCTCCCTATCCCAGCCCTCTAGGTCGTCACAAAGCACTGAGCTGATCTCCCTGTGCTATGTGGCTGCTTCCCACTAGCTATCTATTTTACATTTGGTAGTATTTATAAGTCCATGGCAGTCTCTCACTTCATCCGAACTTCCCCTTCCCCTTCCCTGTGTCCACAAGTCCATTCTCTACATCTCTACGTCTGCATCTTTATTCCAGTCCTACCCCTAGGTTCATCAGAACCATTTTTTTTTTTTTTGATTCCATATATATGTGTTAGTATAAAGTATTTGTTCTTCTCTTTCTGATTTACTTCACTCTGTATGACAGACTCTAGGTCCATCCACCTCACTACAAATAACACAATTTTGTTTCTATTTATGGCTGAGTAATATTCCATTGTATATATGTGCCACATCTTCTTTATCCATTCATCTGTTGATGGACATTTAGGTTGCTTCCATTTCCTGGTTATTGTAGATAGAGCTGCAATGAACACAGAGATAAATGACTCTTTTTAAATTATGGTTTTCTTAGGGTATATGCGCAGTAGTGGGACTGCTTGGTCATATGGTAGTTCTATTTTTAGTTTTTTAAGGAACCTCCATGCTGTTCTCCACAGTGGCTATATCAATTTACATTCCCACCAACACTGAAAGAGTGTTCCCTTTTCTCCACACCCTTTCCAGCATTTATTGTTTCTAGATTTTTTGATGATGGCATTCTGACTGGTGTGAGATGATACCTCATTGTAGTTTTGATTTCATTTCTCCAGTGATTAGTGATGTTGAGCATTCTTTCTTGTGTTTGTTGGCAATCTGTATATCTTCTTGAGAGAAATGTCTATTTAGGTCTTCTGCCCGTTTTTGGATTGGGTTGTTTGTTTTTTTGATATTGAGTTGCATGAGCTGCTTGTAAATTTTGGAAGTTAATCCTTTGTCAGTTGATTCATTTGCAAATATTTTCTCCCATTCTGAGGGTTGTCTTTTCATCTTGCTTATGGTTTCCTTTGCTGTGCAAAAGCTTTTAAGCTTCCTTAGGTCCTATATGTTTATTTTTGTTTTTATTTCCCTTTTTCTAGGAGGTGGGTCAAAAAGGATCTTGATGTGATTTATGTCATAGAGTGTTCTGCCTATGCTTTACTCAAAGAGTTTTATAATGTCTGGCCTTACATTTAGGTCTTTAATCCATTTTGAGCTTATTTTTGTGTATGGTGTTAGGGAGTCTTCTAATTTCATTATTTTACATGTAGCTGTCCAGTTTACCAACACCACTTATTGAAGAGGTTGATTTTCTCCATTGTATATTCTTTCATCCTTTATCAAAAATAAGGTGACCATATGTGTGTGGGTTTATCTCTGGTCTTTCTATCCTGTTCCATTTATCTATATTTCTGGTTTTTTTTTTTTTGCCAGTGCCATATTGTCTTGCTTACTGTAGCTTTGTGGTATGGTCTGTAGTCAGGGAGCCTGATTCCTCTAGCTCCGTTTTTCCTTCTCAAGATTGCCTAGGCTATTTGGGGTCTTTTGTGTTTCACAATTTCAAACTGTGAAATTTTTTTATCTTGTTCTGTGAAAAATGCCATTGGTAGTTTGATAGGGCTTGCAATGAATATGTAGATTGCTTTGGGTAGTATAGTCATTTTCTCAATATTGATTCTTCCAATCCAAGAACATGGTATATTTCTCCATCTATTTGTATCATCTTTAATTACTTTCATCAGTGTCATAGTTTTCAGCACACAGGTCTTTCATCTACTTAGGTAGATTTATTCCTATGTAATTTTTTCTTATTTTTGCAATGATAAATGGGAGGGTTTCCTTAATTTCTCTTTCATATTTTTCCATCATGAGTGTATAGGAATGTAAGAGATTTCTGTGCATTAATTTTGTATCCTGCTACTCTACCAAATTCATCGACTGGCTCTAGTAGTTTTCTGTTGGCATCTTTAGAATTCTCTGTGTATAGTATCATGTCATCTGCAAAGAGTGGCAGCTTAACTTATTTTCTGATTTGGATTCCTTTTATTTATTTTTCTTCTCTGATTGCTCTGGCTAAAACTTCCAAAACTGTGTTGAATGATAGTGGTGAGAGTGGGCAACATTGTCTTGTTCCTGATCTCATTGGAAATGGTTTCAGTTTTTCCTCATTGAGAATGAGTTTGGCTGTGGGTTTGCCATATATGTCATATTTATATGTTGAGGTAAGTTCTCTCTATGCCTACTTCTGGAGGGTTTTTATCATAAATAGGTGTTGAATTTTGTCAAAAGTTTTTCTGCATCTACTGAGATGATCATATGATTTTTCTCCTTCAATTTGTTAATATGGTTTATCACATTGATTAATTTGCGTGTACTGAAGAATCCTGGCATTCCTGGGATAAACCCTACTTGATCATGGTGTATGATCCTTTTAATGTGCTATTGGATTCTGTTTGCTAGTATTTTGTTGAGGATTTTTGCATCTATGTTAATCAGTGATATTGGTCTGGAGTTTTCTTTCTTTGTGACATCTTTGGTTTTGGTATCAGGGTAATGGTGGCCTTGTAGAATGAGTTCGGGAGTGTTCCTCCCTCTGCCGTATTTTAGAAGAGTTTGAGAAGGGTAGGTGTTAGCTCTTCTTTAAATGTTTGATAGAATTCGCCTGTGAAGCATCTGGTCCTGGACTTTTGTTTGTTGGAAGATTTTAAATCACAGTTTCAATTTCAGTGCTTGTGATTGGTCTGTTCATATTTTCTATTTCTTCCTGGTTCAGTCTCGGCAGCTTGTGCATTTCTAAGAATTTGTCCATTTCTTCCAGTTTGTCCATTTTATTTGCATAGGGTTGCTTGTAGTAATCTCTCATGATCCTTTGTATTTCTTCAGTGTCAGTTGTTACTTGTCCTTTTTCATTTCTAATTCTATTGATTTGAGTCTTCTCCGTTTTTTTCTTGATGAGTCTGGCTAATGGTTTATCAATTTTGTTTATCTTCTCAAAGAACCAGCTTTTAGTTTTATTGATCTTTGCTATTGTTTCCTTCATTTCTTTTTCATTTATTTCTCTCATCCAAGTACTAACCAGGCCCAACTCTGCTTAGCTTCTGAGATTAGACATGGTCAGGCACATGCAGGGTGGTATGGCCGTAGCCTCTTTTACATTTATTTCTGATCTGATCTTTATGATTTCTTTCCTTCTGCTAACTTTGCAGTTTTTTTGTTCTTCTTTCTCTAATTGCTTTAGGTATAAAGTTAGGTTGTTTATTTGAGATGTCTGTTGTTTCTTGAGGTAGGATTGTATTGCTATAAACTTCCCACTTAGAACTGCTTTTGCTGTATCCCATAGGTTTTGGGTTGTCATGTTTTCACTGCCATTTGTTTCTAGGTATTTTTTGATTTCCTCTTTGATTTCTTCCATGATCTCTTAGTTATGAAATAGTGTATGGTTTAGCCTCCATGTGTTTGTATTTTTTACAGTTTTATTCCTGTAATTGATATCTAGTCTCATAGCGTTGTGGTGGGAAAAGGTGCTTGATAAGATTTCAATTTTCTTAAATTTACCAAGGCTAGATTTGTGACCCAATATATGATCTATCCTGGAGAATGTTCCATGACACCTTGAGAAGAAAATGTGTTCTGTAGTTTTTGGATGGAATGTCCTATAACTATCAATGAAGTCCATCTTGTTTAATGTGTCATTTAAAGCTTGTGTTTCCTTATTTATTTTCATTTTGGATGATCTGTCCTTTGGTGAAAGTGGGGTGTTAATGTCCCCTACTGTGATTGTGTTATTGTTGATTTCCGCTTTTATAGCTGTTAGCATTTGCCTTATGTATTGAGGTGCTCCTATGTTGGGTGCATAAATATTTACAATTGTTATGTCTTCTTCTCGGTTTGATCCCTTGGTCATTTTGTAGTGTCCTTCTTTGTCTCTTGTAATAGTCTTTATTTTAAAATCTATTTTGTCTGATATGAGACTTGCTACTCCAGCTTTCTTTTGATTACCATTTGCATGCAATATCTTTTTCTGTCCCCTCACTTTCATTCTGTATGTGTCCCTAGGTCTGAAGTGGGTCTCTAGTAGACAGCGTATATATGGGTCTTGTTTTTGTATCCATTCAGGCAGTCTGTGTCTTTTGGTGGGAGCATTTAATCCATTTATGTTTAAGGTAATTATCAATATGTATGTACCTATTCTCATTTTCTTAATTGTTTTGGGTTTATTATTGTAGGTTTTTTCCTTCTCTTGTGTTTCCTGCCTAGAGAAGTTCCTTTGGCATTAGTTGTAAAGTTGGTTTGGTGGTGCTGAATTCTCTTAGCTTTGGCTTGTCTGTAAAATTTTTAATATCTCCATTGAATCTGAATGACATCCTTGCTGGGCAGAGTAATCTTGGTTTAAGTTTTCCCTTCATCACTTTATATATGTCCTGCCACTCCATTTTGGTTTGCAGAGTTTCTACTGAAAATTCAGCTGTTAACCTTATGGGTATCCCCTTGTAGGTTATTCATTGCTTTTCCCTTGCTGTTTTTAATATGTTTTCTTTGCATTTAATTTTTGATATTTTGATTAGTGTGTGTCTTGGCATGTTTCTCCTTGGATTTATCCCCTATGGGACACTCTGTGTTTCCTGGACTTGATTGACTATTTCCTTTCTGGTATTAGGGTTGGTTTTGACTATAATCTCTTCAAATATTTTCTCAATCCCTTTCTTTTTCTCTTCTTCTTCAGGACCCCTATAGTTAGAATGTTGATGCATTTAATGTTGTCCCAGAGGTTTTAAGACTGTACTCAATTCTTTTCATTCTTTTTTCTTTATTCTGCTCTGCAGTAGTTTTTTCCACTATTTTACCTTCCAGGTCACTTATCCGTTCTTCTGCCTCCATTATTCTGCTATTGATTCCTTCTAGAGAATTTTTTCTTTCATTTATTGTGTAGTTCATCATAATCTATTTGCTCTTTAGTTCTTCTAGGTCCTTGTTAAATGTTTATTTTATTTTCTCAGTTCTATTTCCAAGATTTTGGATCACATTTACTATTTATTCTGAATTCTTTTTCAGGTAGACTGCCTATTTCCTCTTCATTTGTTTGGTCTGGTGGGTTTTTACCTTGCTCCTTCATCTGCTATGTGTTTTTCTGTCTCCTCATTTTGCTTCACTTACTGTGTTTGGGGTCTTCTTTTCACAGGCTGCAAGTTTGTAGTTCCTGTTGTTTTTGGTGTCTGCCCCC
This sequence comes from Kogia breviceps, assembly GCF_026419965.1. Lineage (NCBI taxonomy): Eukaryota > Metazoa > Chordata > Mammalia > Artiodactyla > Physeteridae > Kogia > Kogia breviceps. The sequence goes on along the minus strand of NC_081312.1, from coordinate 116,004,771 downwards.
AGTGGCTAAGGTTGTTTCAGTGGGTTGTGTAGGCTTCCTGATGGATGGGACTAGTGCATGTGTTCCGGTGGATGAGGCTGGATATTGTCTTTCTGGTGGGCAGGACTACATCCAATGGTCTGTTTTGGGGTGTCTGTGACCTTAATATGATTTTAGGTAGACTCTCTGCTAATGGGTGGGGTTGTGTTCCTGTCTTGGTAGTTGTTGGAATAGGGTGTCCAGCACTGTAGCTTGCTAGTCATTTAGTGGAGCTTGGTCTTAGCATTGAGATGAAGATCTCTGGGAGAGCTTTCTTCATTTGATATTATATAGAGCTGGGAGGCCTCTGTCAGACCAATGTCCTGAACTCGGCTCTCCCATCTCAGAAGCACAGGTCTGACACCCAGCCCGAGCACCAAGACCCCATCATCCACACTGCTCATAAGTAAAGAGTAAAAGAAAGAAAGAAAAAAATAAAATAAAATAAAATTTACTAAAATAAAAAATTATTAACAATAAAAAGTTTAAACAGTAATAAAAAAAGGAAAGAAAGAAAGAAAGAAGAACAACCAAAGAAAAATCAAATACACATATGATAACAAGCTCTTAAAACTATACCAAAAAAAAAAAAAAAAAAAAAAAAAAACATCAGAATCAGACAGACGGAATCTTAGGACAAATAGTACAAGCAAAGCTATACAGACAAAATGACCCAAAGAAGCATACATATACACACTTAAAAAAAGAGAAAAAGGAAAAAAAAAAAAATATATATATATATATATATTTTTTTTTTTAAGGAAGAATAGAGCAACCAAATCAATAAACAAATTTACCGATGATAATAAACTGTAAATACTAAACTAAGATAAAGATAGACATAAAGCCAGGAACAAATTAGATGCAGAAAGCAAACCCCAAGTTTACAGTTGCTCCCAAAATCCACTGCCTCAATTTTGGGAAGATTCATTGTCTCTTCAGGTATTCCACAGATGCAGGGTACATCAAGTTGATTGTGGAGACATAATATGCTGCTTCTGAGGCTGTTGGGAGAAATTTCCCTTTCTCTTCTTTGTTCGCACAGCTCCTGGAGTTTAGCTTTGGATATGGCCCCGCCTCTGCATGTAGGTTGCCTGAGGGCATCTGTTCCTGCCCAGATAGGACCTGGTTAAAGTAGCAGCTGTTTATGGGTCTCTGGCTCACTCAGGCCGGGGGGGGGGGGGGGGGGGGGGGGGAGGGAGGGGTATGGAATGCAGGATGAGCCTGAGGTGGCAGAGGCTAGCATGCCGTTGCAACAGCCTGACATGAGCCTTGTGTTCTCCTGGGGAAGTTGTCCCTGGATCATGGAACCTGGCAACTGTGGGCTGCACAGGCTCCTGGGAGGGGAGGTGTTGATAGTGACCTGAGCTTTCACACAAGCTTTGGGTGGCTGCAGTAGCAGCCTTAGTGTTTCATGCCCGTCTCTGGTGTCCACATTGATAGCTGTGGCTCAAACCCATCTCTGGAGTTCATTTAGGTGGTGCTCTGAATTCCCTCTCCTCATGCAACCTGAAACAATTTTCTCTCACCTCTTAGGCACGTCCAGACTTTTTCCAGGACTCCTTCCTGGGTAGCTGTGGTGCACTAACCCCCTTCATGCTGTGTTTATGCAGCCAACCCCAGTTCTCTCCCTGGGATCTGACCTCTGAAGCCTGAGCCTCAGCTCCCAGTCCCCACCCACCCTGACAGGTGAGCAGACAAGCCTCTTGGGATGGTGAGTGTTGTTTGGCACCAATCCTCTGTGTGGGAATCTCTCTGCTTTGCCTTCTGCAGCCCTGTTTCTGTGCTCTCCTCAGTGGCTCCGAGGCTTCTCCCCTCCTACCCCACCCCCGTCTCCACCAGTGAAGGGACTTCTTAGTGTGTGGAAACTTTTCCTCCTTCACAGCTCCCTCCCAGAGGTGCAGGTCCTGTCCCTATTCTTTTGTCTGTGTTTTTTCTTTTTTCTTTTGCCCTACCAAGGTATTCCGGGAGTTTCTTGGCTTTGGGGAAGTCTGAGGTCTTCTGCCATGGTTCAGTAGATGTCCTGTAGGAGTTGTTCCACATGTAGATGTATTTCTGATGTATTTGTGAGGAGGAAGGTGATCTCCACATCTTACTCCTCCGTCATCTTGAAGGTCTCCCCCCACATCTTTTTTGAAAGAAATTGAAGACACATACAAATGGAAAGATACCTTGAGTTCATGGATTGGAAGAATTAATATTGTTTAAATGTTCATACTCTCAAAGCAATCTATAGACATAAAGCAATCCTTATGAAAATTCCAAAGGCATTTTCCACAAAATTAAAAAAAATCCTAAAATTTGTATAGAACCACAAAATACCCCAAATATCCAAAGCAATCATCAGAAAGAAGAACAAAGCATCAAACTTCCTGATTTCAAACTATACTACAAAGCAATAAAAAAACAGTATGGCAATGCCATAAAAATAGATACATAGACCAATGGAACAGAATAGACAGCGCAGAAATAAACCCCAACATCAACTACTATCTGGCAAGAGAGAGAGCTAAGGACACCCAATGGAGAAAGTATAGTCTTTTCAACACCTGGTGTTGAGAAAAACAGATAAACACATGCAGAAAAATAAATTTGGACCCGTATTTTATCCCATTTACAAAAATTAACTCATAATGGACAAAAGACTTAAACATAAGATGTGATACCTTAAAAGTCCTACAAGAAAACATGGGGGAAAATTTCCTCAACATTGGTCTTGATATTTTTTGGATATTACAACAAAGTACAAATGACAAAAGCAAAAATCAACAGGTGGGACTACATCAAACTTAAAGATTTCTGCACAGCAAAAGAAACAATCAACCAACTAAAATGTAACCTACAGAAAGGGAGAAAATATTTGAGAACCATATATAAGATGAGAGGTCAATATCTAATATATATATAAGAAACTCATACAACTCAATGACAAAAAAATAAACAATCCAATTTTTAAAATGGGCAGAGGAACTAAATAGACATTTTTTACAAAAAACACAACCAGATGGCCAACAGGTACATGTGAAGATGCTTAATATCACTAATCATCAGGGAAATGCAAATCAAAACCACAATAAGATATCCCATCAGACCTGTTAGAATGGTTATCATCAATAGGATAAGAGATAATAAGTATTGGTGAGTATGTGGACAAAAGGAAACGCTGTATACTGTTAGTGAGAATGTAAATTGGTTTAGCCACTATGGAAAACAATATGGAGGTTCCTCAAAAAATTATATAGATAACTACCATATGATTCACCAATTCCACTTGTGGGATATATCCAAAGGAAATAAAACAGGATAGTGAGGAGACCTATGCACTCCCATGTTTATTGGGACATTATTCACAATAGCAAAGATACGATGCTCTGTACCATATGAAACAGCCAGTGCTCTTCAATGAGTGAATGGCAAGAGGGAGGAGATATGGGGATATATGTATATGTATAATTGATTCACTTTGTTATAGAGCAGAAACTAACACACCATTGTAAAGCAATTATACTCCAATAAAGATGTTAAAAAAGAATATGTGATATATATATATATATATATATATATATAGTAAGATATATATAAATATCATTCAGCTATGAGAAAGAAGAAAACCTTGCCATGGATGGAATTTGAAGACACTATGCTGTTAGATAAGTCAGACAAAGACAAGTACTATATGATATCACTTATATGTGGAATCTATGAAAGCCAAAGTCATAAAAACAGAGAGTAGAATGGTGGTTCCTAGGGGATGAGGGTGGGAGTATAAGAGAAATATTTTTTAAGGGTACAAACTTGCAACTAATAGATAGACAAGTCCCATAGATCTAACGCATGGTATAGTGATTATAGACAACAATATTGTATTATAAATATCAAAGTTGCAAGACCAGAATTTAATTATTCCCACCCCACCAAAAAAAGAAATGATAATTATGTAAGGTAATAGAGGTGCCAGTTAATGCTACAATGGCAATCATATTGAAATATATAAATGTATCAAATCAACATGTTGCACATCTTAAACTTACACAGCATTATTTATATGTCAAATATATTCAATACCTCCCCCCAAACCCACAGGGTTTTATAATATTTACTTATTGTGTAATAAGTTAATATATTCTTCTCTCTAATGTATAATTTTACTCCAATTATGTGGCCTATATGCTGCAGTTCTTTATGTGACTACTGCTTTGATTACCTGCCTGGTAAGATCCACTGCAGCATAAGACAATTTGAGTATTCTATATGGTTGAGTTTACTTCTCTGTGTAGTGCCTCTTTGAGTACCTCTCATCACTCAAAAGATGTTGGATGAGGATTTTTTAAATACAGTTTTTTGAAACAATAAAGTGTCAACAGGGTCAATAATATCTATTGCATTCTAGGAACCCTAGTGACTTTCCAGACACCCAATCCAAGTTTTGCCTTTTCTCCTTTGTTCCAGCTGGCTAGCAGTCCCTCTTCCTCTGTTAGTTTCGGCAAGATGGCAATAAAAGGGGGGGAGGAGGGTAATGGAAATGGCCAGCCAGCCGTTCATTTGCAGCTTATTGGACAGGTCAATGCAGGAAAGCATGCATAAGGCATCTTACAAAGTACAGGGGAAAAGCACAGTTCTGAGACTGCTTTCTTATTACCAAGGAGAGGATGCAATGGAGACTGCATTCTCCGGACTGCAGTCCACAGGTGGGCAAGAAGAACAAACCAACTGACCAGACACCAATCCTGATGACACTTGCAAATCTGGCAACTTTCATTTCCTCTGCTCTACTCTGTTTAAGGTCAGGCTTTCAGGTGCCCCTTTCAGGTGCCTGACTTTATCAGGCAGTTCCTGATAGACGTACCTGTACACACAGATGCAGTTGGTACTCAAATGGGTTTTTGCAGCAGTAGAATAAGATGCATCTAAAAATTCAGCTTTCATTGGCATTTTTCTTATCAGGATTTCCCTCAGCTTCCTGAATGCAAGTGGTGAATTTCAGGATCATATGGCTTCTGGTGAAGTGAACAGGCTGTCTTCAAAAGCCTTCATAAAAGTGACACATTTAAGCAGTGGGACACTTTCTTGAGATGTTGAGGACCTCGAAATGGATTTTGCTCCTGTAAGATTGGTAATGCTTGCAACAATGCAGAGATCTCTTACCACAAAAAAACAAGGCAATTAATGTGTCTTTAATTTGCACCTAACCAAACAGAAAGGGCACCTTTATTCCATGTGACATGTAGACAAATTTTTTTTGAAAAACAAAGTTTCATGCTGTGACTACAATTAGTGTAATTGTCATCTCTTCTCTAAAAACAAATATGTATTAAGAGAAACGACAGCATTGTGCCCTCCTCTGGTGTGAAAATGAGACAATCAAAATCTATTGTAATTACCTCAGTGATATAATAATTAGCAACGATTCAGTTATTCCATGCTGCTTTTTTCCTCTTGGCTACAATTTAAAAAGTATATATCTTTCTGCAGCACATTACTGCTGAACATTTTACCTCAATACATTTCTGGTAAGTGGATAAATTAGAAGTAATTTTAAAGCATAACTCTGTTAAAACATATATCTCTCTATCTAACTGCCTTAACTCTGTAGAGGCACCTGTGTTCTTTGCTGCTTGGTAAAAATATAACTTCCCCCCTGGTTTCTTGGTCAGGAATCAAATATGGTTTTTTGCTTGTTTTTTAATTACAGATAGCTGAATGATATGATTAATCTTTCAGTTCTTGTCAGGCATGCCCACCTAACTCCAAATATCTGCACTGGACAATAACCAGTTTTTAAAATAAATTGCTGAAAAGCCAGCTAGCTGTACTATCACAGAAAGAAAAGGTCCTGAGTAAATGTATGTCTTTCTAGTTGGATTAGGAGAAAAAGTGACTTAGACCATAATTACAAATATGTCTTTTTTATATTGCACATATCTTTTTTTCTCATAGATAGTTTCATGTCATATCTTCCTACTTACTGTTTTTTTTTAATTTACATCTTTATTGGAGTATAATTGTTTTACAATGGTGTGTTAGTTTCTGCTTTATAACAAAGTGAATCAGTTATACATATACACATATGTTTCCATATCTCTTCCCTTTTGCATCTCCCTCCCTCCCACCCTCCCTTTCTCAGCCCTCTAGGTGGTCACAAAGCACCAAGCTGATCTCCCTGAGCTATGCAGCTGTTTCCCACCAGCTATCTATTTTATGTTTGGTAGTGTATATATGTCCATGCCACTCTCTGACTTTGCCACATCTTCCCCTTCCCCTTCCCCATATCCTCAAGTCCATTCTCTAGTAGGTCTGTGACTTTATTCCCATCTTGCCCCTAGGTTCTTCAGGACCTTTTTTTTTTTTTTCTTTTTTTCCTTAGATTCCATATATATGTGTTAGCATGTGGTATTTGTTTTTCTCTTTCTGACTTACTTCACTCTGTATGACAGATTCTTGGTCCATCCACCTCACTACAAATAACACAATTTCGCTTCTTTTTATGGCTGAGTAATATTCCATTGCATATATGTGCCACATCTTCTTTATCCATTCATCTATTGACGGACACTTAGATTGCTTCCATATCCTGGCTATTGTAAATAGAGCTGCAATGAACAATTTGGTACATGACTCTTTTTGAATTATGGTTTTCTCAGGGTATATGTCCAGTAGTGGGACTGCTGGGTCATATGGTAGTTCTATTTGTAGTTTTTTAAGGAACCTCCATGCTGTTCTCCATAGTGGCTTACATGACTCTTTTTGAATTATGGTTTTCTCAGGGTATATGTCCAGTAGTGGGACTGCTGGGTCATATGGTAGTTCTATTTGTAGTTTTTTAAGGAACCTCCATGCTGTTCTCCATAGTGGCTGCATCAATTTACATTCCCACCAACAGTGGAAGAGTGTTCCCTTTTCTCCACACCCTCTCCAGCATTTATTGTTTCTAGATTTTTTGAGGATGGCCATTCTGACTGGTGGGAGATGATATCTCATTGTAGTTTTGATTTGCATTTCTCTAATGATTAATGATGTTTAGCATTCTTTCATGTGTTTGTTGGAAATCTGTATATTTTCTTTGGAGAAATGTCTATTTAGGTATTCTGCGCATTTTTGGATTGGGTTGTTTGTTTTTTTTTATATTGAGCTGCATGAGCTGCTTATAAATTTTGGAGTTTAAATCTTTGTCAGTTGCTTCATTTGTAAATATTTTCTGAGGGTTGTCTTTTAGTCTTGTTTATGGTTTCCTTTGCTGTGCAAAAGCTTTTAAGTTTCATTAGGTCCGATTTGTTTATTTTTGTTTTTATTTCCATTTCTCTAGGAGGTGGGTCACAGGATCTTGCTGTGATTTATGTCATAGAGTGTTCTGCATACATTTTCCTCTAAGAGTTTGATAGTGTCTTGACTTACATTTAGGTATTTAATCCATTTTGAGTTCATTTTTGTGTATGGTGTTAGGGAGTGTTCTAATTTCATAATTTTACACGAACCTGTCCAGTTTACCCAGCACCACTTATTGAAGAGGCTGTCTTTACTCCACTGTATATTCTTGCCTCCTTTATCAAAAATACAGTGACCATAAGTGCATGGGTTTATTTCTGGTCTTTCTATCCTGTTCCATTGATCTATATTTCTGTTTTTGTGCCAGTACCATACTGTTCTTGATTACTTTAGCTTTGTAGTATAGTCTGAAGTCAGGGAGCCTGATTCCTCAAGCTCCATTTTTAATTCTCAAGATTGCTTTGGCTAGTCAGGTCTTTTGTGTTTCTATACAAATTGTGAAATTGTTTGTTCTAGTTCTGTGAAAAATGCCAGTGGTAATTTGATAGGGATTTCATTAAATCTGTAGATTGCTTTGAGTAGTAGAGTCATTTTCATAATATTGATTCTTCCAATCCAATAACATGGTATATCTCTCACCTATTGTATCATCTTTAATTTCTTTCATCAGTGTCTTATAATTTTCTGCATACAGGTCTTTTGTCTCCTTAGGTAGGTTTATTCCTAGGTGTTTCATTCTTTTTGTTGCAATGGTAAATGGGACTGTTTTCTTATGTTCACTCTCAGATTTTTCATCATTAGTGTATAAGAATGCCAGAAATTCCTCTACATTAATTTTGTATCCTGCTACTTTATGAAATTCATTGATTAGCTCTAGTAGTTTTCTGGTAGCATCTTTAGGATTCACTCTATATAGTATCATGTCCTCTGCAAACAGTGACAGCTTTACTTCTTTTCCAATTTAGATTCCTTTTTTTTTTTTTTTTAACATCTTTATTTGAGTGTAACTGTTTTACAATAGTGTGTTAGTTTCTGCTTTACAACAAAGTGAATCAGTTATACATATACATATGTTCCCATAACTCTTCCCTCTTTTGTCACCCTCCCTCCCACCCTCCCTATCCCGCCCCTCTCGGTGGTCACAAAGCACAGAGGTGAACTCCCTGTGCTATGCTGCAGCTTCCCACTAGCTATCTAATTTACATTTGGTAGTGTGTATATGTCCCTGCCACTCTCTCACATCGTCACAGCTTACTCTTCCCCCTCTCCATATCCTCAAGTCCATGCTCTAGTAGGTCTGTGTTTTATTCCCATACTACCACTAATCTCTTCATGATATATTTTTTTTTTTTTAGATTCCATATATATGTGTTAGCATATGGTATTTGTTTTTATCCTTCTGACTTATTTCACTCTGTATGACAGATTCCAGGTCTATCCACCTCATTACAAATAACTCAGTTTCATTTCTTTTTATGGCTGAGTAATATTCCATTGTATATATGTGCCACATCTTCCTTATCCATTCATCTGTCGATGGACACTTAAGTTGCTTCCATGTCCTGGCTATTGTAAATAGAGCTGCAATAAACATTTTGGTACATGACTCTTTTTGAATTATGGTTTTCTCAGGGTATATGCCCAGTAGTGGGATTGCTGGGTCATATGGTAGTTCTATTTGTAGTTTTTGAAGGAACCTCCATACTGTTCTCCATAGTGGCTGTATCATTTTACATTCCCACCAACAGTGCAAGAGTGTTCCCTTTTCTCCACACCCTCTCCAGCATTTATTGTTTCTAGAATTTTTGATGATGGCCCATCTGGCCAGTGTGAGATGATATCTCATTGTAGTTTTGATTTGCATTTCTCTAATGATTAATGATGTTGAGCATTCTTTCATGTGTTTGTTGGCTATCTGTATATCTTCTTTGGAGAAATGTCTATTTAGTTCTTCTGCCCATTTTTGGATTGGGTTGTTTGTTTTTTTGTTATTGAGCTGCATGAGTTGCTTATAAATTTTGGAGATTAATCCTTGGTTAGTTGCTTCATTTGCAAATATTTTCTCCCATTCTGAGGGTTGTCTTTTGGTCTTGTTTATGGTATCCTTTGCTGTACAAAAGCTTTTAAGTTTCATTAGATCCCATTTGTCTATGTTTGTTTTTATTTCCATTTCTCTAGGAGATGGGTCAATAAGGATCTTGCTGTGATTGATGTCATAGAGTGTTCTGCCTATGTTTTCCTCTAAGAGTTTGATAGTGTCTGGCCTTACGTTTAGGTCTTTAACCCATTTTGAGTTTATTTTTGTGTGTGGTGTTAGGGAGTGTTCTAATTTCTTACTTTTACATGTAGCTGTCCAGTTTTCCCAGCACCACTTATTGAAGAGGCTGTCTTTTCTCCACTGTATATCCTTCCCTCCTTTAACAAAGATAAGGTGACCATATGTGTGTGGGTTTATCTCTGGGCTTTCTATCCTGTTCCATTGATCTATATTTCTGTTTATGTGCCAGTACCATACTGTCTTGATTACTGTGGCCTTGTAATATAGTCTGAAGTCAGGGAGCCTGATTCCTCCAGCTCCATTTTTCGTTCTCAAGATTGCTTTGGCTATTCGGGGTCTTTTGTGTTTCCATACAAATTGTGAAATTCTTTGTTCTAGTTCTGTAAAAAATGCCAGTGGTAATTTCATAGGGATTGCATTGAATCTGTAGATTGCTTTGGGTAATAGAGTCATTTTCACTATGTTGATTCTTCCAATCCATGAACATTGTATATTTCTCCACCTATTTGGATCATCTTTAATTTCTTTCATCAGTGTCTTATAATTTTCTGCATACAAGTCTTTTGTCTCCTTAGGTAGGTTTATTCCTAGATATTTTATTCTTTTTGTTGCAGTGGTAAATGGGAGTGTTTTCTTAATTTCACTCTCAGATTTTTCATCATTAGTGTATAAGAATGCCAGAGATTCCTCTACCTTAATTTTGTATCCTGCTACTTTATGAAATTCATTGATTAGCTCTAGTAGTTTTCTGGTAGCATCTTTAGGATTCTCTCTATATAGTATCATGTCTTCTGCAAACAGTGACAGCTTTACTTCTTTTCCAATTTAGATTCCTTTTATTCCTTTTTCTTCTCTGATTGCTGTGGCTAAAACTTCTAAAACTATGTTGAATAATAGTGGTGAGAGTGGGCAACCTTGTCTTATTCCTGATCTTAGTAGAAATGCTTTCAGTATTTCACCATTGAGGATGATGTTGGCTGTGGGTTTGTCATATATGGCCTTTATTATGTTGCAGAAAGTTCCCTCTATGCTACTTTTCACAGGGTTTTTATCATACACTGGTGTTGAATTTTGTCGAAAGGTTTCTCTGCATCAATTGAGATGATCATATGGTTTTTCTCCTTCAATTTGTTAATATGGTGTATCACATTGATTGATTTGTGCATGTTGAAGAATCCTTGCATTCCTGGAATAAACCCCACTTGCTCATGGTGTATGATCCTTTTAAAGTGCTGTTGGGGTCTCTTTGCTAGTATTTTGTTCAGGATTTTTGCATCTATGTTCATCAGGGATATTGGCCTGTAATTTTCTCTCTTTGTGACATGTTTGTCTGGTTTTGGTATCAGGGTGATGTGGCCTTGTAGAATGAGTTTAGAAATGTTCCTCCCTCTGCTGTATTTTAGAAGATTTTGAGAAGGGTAGCTCTTAGCTCTTCTCTAAATGTTTGATAGAATTTGCCTGTGAAGCCATCTGGTCCTGGGCTTTTGTTTGTTGGAAGATTTTTAATCACAGTTTTAATTTCAGTGCTTGTGATTGATTATGATTCATATTTTCTATTTCTTCCTGGTTCAGTCTTGGCAGGTTGTGCATTTCTAAGAATTTGTCCATTTCTTCCAGGTTGTCCATTTTATTTGCATAGAGTTGCTTGTAGTAATCTCTCATGATCCTTTGTATTTCTTCAGTGTCAGTTGTTACTTGTCCTTTTTCATTTCTAATTCTATTGATTTGAGTCTTCTCCATTTTTTTCTTGATGAGTCTGGCTAATGGTTTATCAATTTTGTTTATCTTTTCAAAGAACCAGCTTTTAGTTTATTGATCTTTGCTATCGTTTCCTTGATTTCTTTTTCATTTATTTCTGATCTCAGCTTTAAGATTTCTTTCCTTCTGCTAACTTTAGGGTCTTTTTGTTCTTCTTTCTCTAATTGCTTTACGTGCAAGGTTAGGTTGTTTATTTGAGATGTTTCCTGTTTCTTAAGGTAAGATTGTATTGCTATAAACTTCCCTCTTAGAACTGCTTTTGCTGCATCCCATTGCTTTGGGGTTGTTGTGTCTCCATTGTCATTTGTTTCTAGACATTTTTTGATTTCCTCTTTGATTTCTTCAGTGATCACTTCGTTATTAAGTAGTGTATTGTTTAGCCTTCCTGTGTTAGTATTTTTTACAGATCTTTTCCTGTAATTGATATCTAGTCTCATAGCATTGTGGTCAGAAAAGATACTTGATACGATTTCATTTTTCTTCAATTTACCAAGGCTTGATTTGTGACCCAAGATATGATCTATCCTGCAGAATGTTCCATGAGAACTTGAGATGAATGTGTGTTCTGTTGTTTTTGGATGGATTGTTCTATAAATATCAGTTAAGTCCATTTTATTTAATGTATCATTTAAAGCTTGTGTTTTCTTATTTATTTTCATTTTGGATGGTCTGTCCATTGGTGAAAGTGGGGTGTTAACATCCCCTACTTTGATTGTGTTACTGTCGTTTTCCCCTTTTATGACTGTTAGTATTTGCCTTATGTATTGAAGTGCTTCTATGTTGGGTTCATAAATATTTACAATTGTTATATCTTCTTATTGGATAGATCCCTTGATCATTATGTAGTGTCCTTCTTCTCTTGTAATAGTCTTTACTTTAAAGTCTACTTTTTCTGATATGAGAATTGCTACTCCAGCTTTCTTCTGATTTCCATTTGCATTGAATATCTTTTTCTGTCCCCTCACTTTCAATCTGTATGTGTCCCTAGGTCTGAAGTGGGTCTCTAGTAGACAGCATATATATGGGTCTTGTTTTTGTATCCATTCAGGCAGTCTGTGTCTTTTGGTGGGAGCATTTAATCCATTTACGTTTAAGGTAATTATCAATATGTATGTACCTATTCTCATTTTCTTAATTGTTTTGGGTTTATTATTGTAGGTCTTTTCCTTCTCTTGTGTTTCCTGCCTAGAGAATTTCCTTTAGCATTTGTTATAAAGCTGGTTTGGTGGTGCTGAACTCTCTCAGCTTTTGCTTGTCTGTAAAGGTTTTAATTTCTCCATCAAATCTGAATGAGATCCTTGTTGGGTAGAGTAATCTTGGTTGTAGGTTTTTCTCCTTCATCACTTTAAATATGTCCTGTCACTTACTTCTGGCTTGCAGATTTTCTGCTGAAAGATCAGCTGTTAACCTTATGGGGATTCCCTTGTGTGTTATTCATTGCTTTTCCCTTGCTGCTTTTAATATGTTTTTTTTGTATTTAATTTTTGATAGTTTCATTAATATGTGTCTCTGTGTGTTTCTCCTTGGATTTATCCTGTTTGGGACTCTCTGTGCTTCCTGGTATTGATTAACTATTTCCTTTCCCATATTAGAGAATTTTTCAACCATAATCTCTTCAAATATTTTCTCAGTCCCTTTCTTTTTCCTTCTTCTTCTGGGACCCCTATAATTGGAATGTTGGTGCATTTAATGTTTTCTCATAGGTCTCTGATACTGTCCTCAGTTCTTTGCATTCTTTTTTCTTTATTCTGCTCTGCAGTAATTATTTCCACTCTTTTATCTTCCAGGTCACTTATCCGTTCTTCTGCCTCAGTTATTCTGTTATTGATTCCTTCTAGAGAATTTTAAATTTCATTTATTGTGTTGTTCATTATTGCTTGTCTGCTCTTTAGTTCTTCTCGGTCCTTGTTAAACGTTTCTTGTATTTTCTCTATTCTATTTCCAAAATTTTGGATCATCTTTACTATCATTATTCTGAATTCTTTTTCAGGTAGACTGCCTATTTCCTCTTCATTTATTTGGTCCGGTGGGTTTTTACCTTGCTCCTTCATCTGCTGTGTGTTTTTCTGTCTCCTCATTTTGCTTCACTTACTGTGTTTGGGGTCTCCTTTTCACAGGCTGCAGGTCCATAGTTCCCGTTGTTTTTGGTGTTTGTCCCCAGTGGCTAAGGTTGGTTCAGTGGGTTGTGTAGGCTTCCTGGTGGAGGGGACTAGTGCCTGTGTTCTGGTGGATGAGGCTGGATCTTGTCTTTCTGGTGGGCAGGTCCACATCTGGTGGTGTGTTTTGGGGTGTCTGGGGCCTTATTATGATTTTAGGCAGCCGCTCTGCTAATGGATGGGGCTGTGTTCCTGTCTTGCTAGATGTTTGGCATAGGGTGTCCAGCACTGTGGCTTGCTGTTCATTGAGTGAAGCTGGGTCTTGGCATTGAGATGGAGATCTCTGGGAGATTTTCATCATTTAATATTACCAGGAACTGGGAGGACCAGTGTCCTTGTGGACCAGTGTCCTGAATTTGGCTCTCCCACCTCAGAAGCACAGCACTGACTCCTGGCTGGAGCACCAAGAGCCTTTCATCCATATGACTTAGAATAAAAGGGAGAAAAAATAGAAAGAAAGAAAGAAAGGAAGGGAGAGAGAAAGAAAGAAAGAAAGAAAGAAAGAAAGAAAGAAAGAAAGAAAGAAAGAAAGAAAGAAAGAAGATTAAATAAAATAAAATAGTTGTTAAAATAAAAAATATTTATTAAGAAAAATATTTTAAAAAGTAAAAAAACAAAAAAAAAACCTGATGGACAGAACCCTAGGAAAAATGGGAAAGCAAAGCTATACAGACAAAAATCACACACAGAAGCATATACATACACACTTACAGAAAGAGAAAAAGGGGAAAAATAATATATCTTTGCTCCCAAAGTCCATCTCCTCAATTTGGGATGATTTGTTGTCTATTCAGGTATTCCACAGATGCAGGGTACATCAAGTTGATTGTGGAGCTTCAATCCGCTGCTTCTGAGTCTGCTGGGAGAAATTTCACTTTCTCTTCTTTGTTCACACAGCTCCCGGGGTTCAGCTTTGGATTTGGACCCGCCTCTGCATGTAGGTCACCTGAGATCATCTGCTCTTTGCTCAGACAGGATGGGGAAGGAGCAGCTGCTTCGGGGGCTCTGGCTCACTCAGGCCACGGGAAGAGAGGGATATGAATGCGGGGCAAGCCTACGGAGGCAGAAGCCAGCATGATATTGCACCAGCCTGAGGCGCACCATGCATTCTCCGGGGAAGTTGTCCCTGGATTACAGGACCCTGGCAGTGGCGGGCTGCACAGTCTCCCATGAGGTGAGGTGTGGATAGTGACCTGTGCTTCCACACAGCCTTCTTGGTGGCGGCACCAGCAGCGTTAGGATCTCATGCCTGTCTCTGTGGTCTGTGCTGATAGCCGCTGCTCATGCCCGTCTCTGGAGCTCCTTTAAGCGGCACTGTTAATCCTCTCTCTTGGCGCACTAGGAAACAAAGAGGCAAGAAAATGTCTATTGTCTCTTCGGCAGTTCCAGATTTTTCCCGGACTCCCTCCCCACTAACCATGGTGCACTAACCCCTTCAGGCTGTGTTCATGCAGCCAATCCCAGACCTCTACCTGGGATCTGAATGAAGCCTGAACCTCAGCTCCCAGCCCCCGCCCACCCCAGCTGGTAAGCAGACAAGCCTCTCAGGCTGGTGAGTGCTGGTCGGCACTGATCCTCCGTGAGGTAATCTCTCTGCTTTGCCCCCGGCACCCCTGTTGCTGCACTCTCCTCCATGGCTCCAAAACATCCCCCCTCTGCCACCCATGGTATCCACCCGTGAAGGGGCTCCTAGTGCTTGGAAACTTTTCCTCCTTCACAGCCCACTCCCACTGGTGCATGTACCATCCCTATTCTTTTGTCTCTGTTTTTTCTTTTTTCTTTTGCCCTACCCAGGTACATGTGTGGGGAGTTTCTTGCTTTTGGGGAGGTCTGAGGTTTTCTGCCAGAGCTATAGAACTATAGGAGGAGTTCCACATGCAAATGTATTTCTGATATATCTGTGGGGAGGAAGGTGATCTCTGCATCTTACTCTTCTGTCATCTTGAAGCTCCCCCCCCCTACTTACTGTTGATGGAGAAAATGAGTTTATGAGAAAATGAAGATTTGATTACAGTTTGAAACTTGATTCAGTTTGTGAGGCAAGAGGTGGTCATAGTGTGACCTTTGTTGAAAAAGAAACAACAGGCACAAAGTGGAGTCTCTTGTGCTAAGCCCATGTCACCAAACTGAGACTTAATACTTAATGTAATTGCAATTTCAACCTCCCCCAGAATGTAATCTTAACCAGCCAGTCTGGAATCTCCCGGTCAGCATGAGTGATGGAATCACCTGGGAGACCCTGTCCATCCCCTAAAGGAAGGGGACACTGCCTGAAACAATTCCCTCTTTCCTTGTCCTGCCCGCTCTTCTGCCTATAAAAGTCTTCCATTTTGTACAACTCCTACCAGCTCCTTTCTATTTACTAGATGAGATGCCAACCAGTCCATGAATCATTGAACAAAGCCAATTAGATTTTAAAATTCACTCAGTTGAATTTTGTGTTTTAGTACCTTATTCATCTCAAACATTTAAAGCCAAGGAGACTCATTTGCCCATATATCTTCCTACCAGAGTTTCTGGTTTTCTCTATAATTTTTGATTAATAGACATATTCCCAAACTTGTATGTTCTTTGGAACACTTAAAATAACTTTGCTCTAGAAGTAACAAAATAAATGACAGAAACACATTTTTTTCCCTTTGTTTGCATTGTTACTGGTAACCAGTTCCTTGTATCCTTTGCTTGTTTTTTCCCTATATATGCATGTTTGATGTGATAGCAGCTACTACAGCAGCATCTACAAGGGACCTTTGGATGTCCAGGGATACTGACAAGGGCCATCCCTTGAAGCAGATCCTCTCCAGATCACAGTGAACAACCAACAGGTTTTAGGCATGGCTTGCATTATTGCTGAGAAGTTTTGTTCCCTGAGGCTGGGGGTGGAAATAAAGGGCTTAAAGGGGATTTACTTTTGCTACTTCACAGGGAAGTTAACTGAAGCAGGAAAACATACAGACATGGTAAAAAACAGAAACGTGTAGACCTTTCCCATATTCCCATTCCTGTGATATGGGAGTTGCTGAAGGACTAGAAATGGAGGGATAAGTGTGAAGAGTGTGGGAGTTAGAGTCACAGGGACCATGCCCACTTGTGAAATCATTCTCAGCTACCACTGATTTACACAAGATGCCATTTTGAAAAAGTAGGTTAATTTTTAAGAATTTGAGGTACCATGGGAAAGTAAAATAATGAATATTGGTGTTCTAAGTCCTACAAAATAATAAAACTATTTAGGACTGTTTCCTAGAAGTTCCAGCCCTGGGATACTTTTTACAAGGCCAACTTCATGGGTGTGTGACCTCTGCAGTGACATGGAAGGGCAATGTGCTTGTTAAAAATCTGCAGTAGCCGTCTCAAAATTCTTAATAATTTTTTGAATAAGGGACCTTGCGTTTTCATTTTGCCTTGGGTGCTGCAAATTATGAAGCCCATGGTGCCTTCTTATTTTTCATCTTTCCTGTAGCAACAGAAGGAAGTTCAGTGGTCAACAGCCACTCTGCCTTTCATCTGGAGGGTTTTGAGTGACATTGCTCAGAACTAGTGCATCACATCAACCACCCCAGAGGACATGGACGTTCTGGATTTCTATCCTTCAGATATACCAGAAAGATGTACTTGAAGGGGATTAGGAGGGAGTGTGGATAAATACTTTACTTATTCCAAACACTTTCTCTTACTATTTTCTCAGGCACATTCTACTTGTGCACACAAGCTGATTGAAAAAGTAATAATAAACAGTCTCACCTAGTGTTATATCACACACACATGCACACAATGGCTGTGAACAGAGGTTGTTCAGGTCCAGACACTGTAAAATCTCTCCCATAGTGCTAATGACAAACTTGTTCAATTCCCATTGTGCTATGAAACACCTTTCCCATTCGTGTTTATCCTCACGTGTTGATGGCAGGTGGGAATTGGAAACCCCTGGCACTCCACAACACCCATCAGTGCTCCTGTTTACAAACTGGCACCCTCAGGAGTGAGCTGCTGGGACACCTGACTGCCCTGAATACTTGTCACCCCTACACAGCTCCATTACTCTGAGTTTTGTTTAATACTTCTTATTTATTAGCAAGTTGACAGCTATTTTAGTTCACTGGATACTGCTTTACTGGGAGAAATGAAACAAGAGCATGGGAAAGAAGACAATTCTGCCTTCTAGTGTTTTTGAAGTAATGTGAGAGGCAAGGAAAGGAGATGGTTCCACCAGCATAGGACATACATAATGAGTCCACCTGGTGGGAAGGAACATGGTTTATTTGGAGCTGGACATTAAGGTTTATGGAGTGAAAGGATCAAGCATCATGTTTATGAAAGTTCCAGGAAGTGATCTTCCCCCTTCCAGAATGTGATACTTTCCCAGAGGCCTTCTTTTCACTTCTGGGATTCTCCCTGACTGCCCACATCCCTTCACTTCTCTCTCTGCCAAAGCATACTGGGCTTCTGTTTTCTCTGCTTTCTTAGGGGTTAAAAACACTAGTGATCATTAAACAGTTAAATCAAACAGGATCTGGGCATCTCGAAATTTACTGCTTCCTCATTCTAAAGTAAATATGTACTACATGACTGAAGTCTGCTCTTTTCCACATCAAATGTTCTCTCCTTCCAGTTGCTATGAATGTTTTCATCCCCTAAAGATTCATATGTTGAAACTTAACTCCCAGCTTGATGGTATCAAGGAGATGGGATCTTTGGGAAGGAATCAGGTCATGAGGGTGGAGCCCTCATGAATGGGATTAGTGTTCTTATAAAAGAGACACAGAGAGCAGCTCACCCCTTCCACCACAAGAGGTTATAGAGAAAAGACAGTCATTATGTTACAGAACCCAGGTCTGACTTCTCGCCACTCAAAAGCCAATTCTTGAGAGACAAGTGTTGGTAATAAAGGTAAGGCTTTCTTTATTTCGGAGGCCAGCAACAGGGGGAGAGGGTGGACTCCTGTCTGAGAACCAACTCCCAATGGCTGTTCAGGGGACAGGGGCTTTTAAAAGGAAGTTTCAGGGTTGTACAGGCAGAGGGAAGGAGCAGAACAGCATAGTCAGTTCTGACAGCCCTCTTGAAATCAGTAATGTGGTGGTCTGATCAACGTCATCTTGGTTGTTTTAAGTACAGTTAATCTTTAGTTCCAGAGTTTTTCCCATTTCTTTGAGGTCAGTTTTTGGAATTGTGTGAAGTGGAGTAGCTTATTTCATGGCTTCAATTTGGTCATCATATAGTCATCCTCCTCCACCTGGTGGGTCCTTCAGTATCTGCAAAACAGCTCACAGGATATGGCTCAGAATATTATCTATAAGCCTTAAGGAAGAGCTAAAGATCCTTGACTATGCTTAATGACTAAACTATTATTATTTGGTCTTCTTCAACTGTTTTCCTTTGTTTCTACATTTTGTCACTTCTCTGATTAAACTTATTCTTTGACTAAAGTTTTTCCACAGACAAAAGGCAGGCTGAGGACATGGGGGGTAAGGACCATAGGGTTCTGTTCCATATCAATTATGAGGAAGCAAATCTCACCATACACAGAGTCTGCTGTGCTAGGATCTTGGATTTCCCAGACTCCAGAACTGTGAGAAATAAATGTTGTTTATAAACCACACAGTCTATGGTATTTTTGTTATAGCAAAACAGACTAAAATAAAAGCCCACATGTGATATAATATAATCGAGGCTATCTGGGTTTCATTTCTCTGCACACAATCTAGGCTGTCTAAACTCATCCAACTATTATATTTTACTTTTAATATCACATTAAAAAATCATTTCCCAATTCTTTTTGAAGTGAGGCATGCTATATTAACTTCATGAACTAATTAATTAATACAAATACACTACTCTAGAATTTGTTGGGCTAAAGATAGAAGTCAAGTGAGTATACCATAGTGTAGAAGTAAAGTAGTACTATTGCAGTTTTAGTTTTGGATAAGCTAGTTTTAAAATAAAAAAATATTAGTATATTGTAATTCATGTAAGCTTTCAGGCACACAGCCTGAGTGCCAATCCTAATTTTACCATTTATTGTCACACAGAGCCTGGGTTGCCTCAATGATAGAGATAAAGATGGTAATGGTATTCTTTTCTTTGGAATAATTTGGAAACAAATTATTTAATAGACATGAACATTTGGATAATTATTCAAAAAAAGTTATTCAATAAAAATCAGCTATTGATACTGCCCCAATTAACGATTTTTTTTAGTTTTGTTCTGTTTTGTTGTCTGAACAACATTGCTTCACCTTAATCAATTCAGCCTATTAATTTAGTCCATCACTACCCTTGGGACACTGATCATCACCCAATCCATTAGCTATATGACCCCAGCTTTTGTTAACCCTAAATTTGATTAGTGTTAGAGGTAATTTTTTCCTTCTCCTAAATTCTTATCATGATTTTGCAGCTCTCACCTTATTAAATTATTAATAATTTAATAAGGATTAAATATTGATTTGTGCTGTTGTCACTGTTTTTCACTATTCTCTAAGCTTCCAAGCTGCAGAGAGTTCAGAA
The DNA here is from genome assembly GCF_026419965.1 of Kogia breviceps. NCBI lineage: Eukaryota > Metazoa > Chordata > Mammalia > Artiodactyla > Physeteridae > Kogia > Kogia breviceps. The sequence continues at coordinate 115,984,791 of NC_081312.1, read as the reverse complement.
AATTCTTTGCACCACTATGCCCATGTGAAGCATTCTGCATAAGGATAAGTTTTCACTAAATTTTTGTTGAATTAATAAGTGTAAATTCACTTTTATTTTTTCCAAGTTATTCATTCATCTCTGAATTAATTTATCTTAAGATACACCCTATGAGAAACCTTTGATTTGTCACCTGATGATTTCACTATAATCTGGAATAGAGGCTCAAGCATGAGGAAATACGTTATTAAAATGTTCACCATCTCAGCCTTTCAGTAGTTAGAGATCATATAACACAAGGTATCCCAGTTCAATCATAGCAGGCATTCAACAAATATTTGAATAACACATAAGCATTAATACCAATTAGCATTTATTTCACAAAAATACAATATAAAATGAATATATATTTTTATGAATTTATGAATATTTTATGTGCTCTGTACATGCAACACTAGCTTTATGACAAAACACTGTGTCTTGTTTATATGATCTTGAAGAATCTTTCTCATATTGTGTCCTACTCTCAGCTTATTTTAATTTGTCTTCCTTCCCTATTCCATCAAAATTATTCTTTCCAAACTCATCAATGAGCATAGGACTCTTCATTTCATATTCTACCCACTTTATACCTCCTGTCTCTCCCATTTCAGTAAATGTCACCAACATCTACACAGTTGCACAAGTCAAAAATCTAAAGCTCTTCCATTGTTCTTTTCTGTTTCTCATCTCCTTACCTTCAATCCATCAGAAAGTCCTTTTTGCTCAAATTACAAAACATATCCCCAGTAGGCCCACTTTTCTCCATTTCCTCTGCACTCCTGCCCAACTGTGATCATCTTTTATTAAGTCTCCTGCCTCTCATTTTCCCTTTGCTTCTACTCTGATCCATCACACTATATGAAAACAACATGAGTAAGATATAGTCAGTCCCTTCTTAAAAATCTTCAACAAAGTCCTGTCCAGAGCAGAATCAAGTCCAGATTGCACAGTATGACATTTCTGGACCTGGGAGATGGAGCTTCTGTCTACCTATTCAGTCTGGTTCGCTCCTTCCCCAAACCTGCTCCCATTGCACCCATTCCTTTCACCACAGAGATTCCATGCTGAAAAGCCTTTCAACTCCACATTCCTCTCACCATTTCCCATAGCATGCTAATCTTTAAATTCACAAGGGACACCCAGCTGTCACTCTTGTCACTGCTGAAGTGGCACCTTCTTTGTGATGGTTTCCTTGACCCTTCTTTTGATCTGTTTCCAAACCCTACATGTATCTTTTTTGGTGGTGCTAATTACACTCCATGATGATTGCTTCTTTCCTCTTCTAAGCCTGCCTGGAGTTACCTGGAGAAAGGTTTTATTCATCTAAATAGTTAGGGATATATGTCCTGTATCTTGCATACAGTATATGTTCAACAGGGTTAGCTCCTCTCCTTTTTCTCCCTAGTGAGGTGGGACATAGTTTATTGGTGGTCATAGCATTGAATGAAATGCATATTTGCAAGGAAAATTGTCATCAGCTCACTTTGTAGTAGTAGTATCTAGCTACACATGTTACATGTTATGAACATTAAACTATATTGTAACTTTTCAGCATTAAGCACCATCATAAAACATTTATCCCAATGTTCACTTAAAACTGCATTTCTCCCACTTTACCACTTTTTAAGATATGGTTTTGTTATCATCACAGTCTAAACCCAGACACTATCATTTCATCTTAATCTTCAGATACTTACATTTCAGTCATCCTGAATGATATCTGTGTCTATGTTCACACTATTCCTTCTTTCTGAAATGTCCTCTCTCAGTTTCTCTGTCAGTTTAAACTTTACTCTTTCAAATTTCATCACAGTTATAATTTCCTCCACGGACCCTCCCTGGTTGTTACCAGTCAGACCTAACCACTCTGTCCCCTGTACTGCCTTCCTGTCTCCATCCATCTCTCTCATAAACTGCATCCTGTCTGATGCAGTTATGCTTGTCCACTGGATGATTGGTTCCTAAGGGCAGGGCTGTGTCCTACCCATGTCTGTGTCACCTGTACCCTGAGTAGTGTCTGCTACAAATTATGCTTCATCTTCACCTGCCATGCTGGGCTAGTTATAGGGCTCAATTTTCTTCACTGTAGGAAACAGGAGGTCAGTGACACTGCTTCTATCATCCAATGGATCATACATTTGACCCTAATAATTTTTTTTTTATGAACTATCTCTCTTCTTAGTTGCAATCAGTCATCATGTGCCTGGAAATATTTCCTTAGACTATGGACTGAATAACTCTGAACAAATTCATTGTGATACATTAAAAGAAAAAAATCAAAGCCTATGGGCAGGCAACAGTTGTGTCATCTTTACATCTCACATGCTTGGAAGCAGTACATTTTACCTTCATAGCTTTTTACAATTTGGTACTTGAAATATTTATGCTGGGTAACCTTGAATTACATTTTAAATGGATTTTCCTATATGGAACTAAATTTAGAGTTTGCTTCTAACTTGTAAACATAAGGCATTTAGTTGCAATTCTTAGGGCTATGTACTAGCATTTTTATTATTATTTAAACTGAATTCTGTAATTGAAGTGAAATACTCTCTAACACTGATAGAAATGTGTATGGTGGATCTTAGTTTGGCTGGAACTCATTTCACTCAAAGGAAGAAGAAAAAACAAATAGAGATAAAAATAAAAATGAGAAAATGATTCCAACAATACTCAGCTGATGTCATTGCCACCTAAATTTTGGACAAATTGTTCCCGTGTCTGTGAGACCAAGAAGTACAGTTGGAAGGAACACTCAGTCAGAAAGAAAGTCTACTTGTGATTAAGATGAGAAAACTATATCAAGTAGCCAGGGCTTTGCTACCTTCTGTCCAATAGAAAGAGAAATCCCGTTAAAGTAATAGCTAGAGATGGTTCACTCCATCCAAGGACTGATAATGAGGTAGGTTTGTTCTGGGTGTAATGAGTCCTCCACCTTCTTTACCTCCTTATAAGTTGCTGACATGTGTTGAGTAGAGTCCTTGTAGGTATAATTCTGACACTTAAAACCGAAAACAAAACAAAACAAAATTAATTAACCTTAAATATCTCCAGCTAGCACCTTGAGATCAGACTTCTAGTTTCTAGAACTGTGAGACAATAAATATCCATTTTTCAAGCTACTCATTTGGAGGTACTTTGTTACATGGCCCCAGAAAACCAAACACCAGCTAATAGTACTTTGTAGCAAAAACAAAGTGATAGGGCTTCCCTGGTGGCACAGTGGTTGAGAGTCCGCCTGCCGATGCAGGGGACACGGGTTTGTGCCCGAGTCCGGGAAGATCCCACATGCCATGGAGTGGCTAAGCCTGTGAGCCATGGCCGCTGAGCCTGTGCGTCCCGAGCCTGTGCTCCCCAACAGGAGAGGCCACAACAGTGAGAGGCCCACGTACTGCAAAAGAAAAAAGAAAAAAAAAAAAAAAAGAAAGAAAACAAAGTGATATTGGAAGCTAACCAGACTGATATTTAAATATGTCTCATAAATTGTCTCAAAAGAAGATTCTGAGGATTACATGCAAACATTGTATATAAATATGAATATCAATGTATCTTTATTTGTAGAGGACAAGAGGAAGATGTCTGTTATAAAAATATTTTCACTGAAATGTTACAGTTATAATTTTATCCTGATAGAGTATAGGGTAGTTTTGCCTCAAATATATTCTGAATCTCCCTATTAGAAATCTCTCCTTTTATATTGTGAAATTTCTCAAAATGGGTTAGCCTGTGAGAAAGATAGTGGAGAATTCGAGTTTCCTCTTTGCTAATAAGACTTATGAGTAATAACCAGAGTTCTCAGTTCACAAATTGTTAGCCAAATCTGCCTACAGCAGAAATCAATGTGATTTTTTGGGAGGAAAAATGCACCAAGCATTTTCAAGGAGAAAACAATTCTAGTAACATCTTCTTGCTCTGACTCTCAGAGTCGACACACTTTTTTGTTTTTTTACCCCCAAACCGTAACATGTTCCTTCTAATCAAGTTTTAGTTTGTGCATTGTTTTTATTGCTTATATGCAGAATCTTAAAAAAGTGATACAAATGAACTTATTTACAAAACAGAAACAGATTCACAGACTTAGAGAACGAACTTGGGGGGAAGGGTGGGGGGGAGAGATAGATTGGGATTTGGGGATTGACATATACACACTGCTATATTTAAAATAAGATGCCATTCCATGGGAAAAAAAGTGGTCATAAAGTTTGGCTAAGAAATTCATGGAAGAATTTATCCTTAGGTTATAATCAAAATTCTATACTAGGATTAATGTTGAAGATCCCTTTCTACATCTTTAACATGCAAGAAGACTATGCAAAATGATATAAAGAAAAAAATGTTAAATGTCTAATAACAGAATTGAAAAAATAAAGCAAATTGTTTCTAGTGCCTTAAAGAAATTTAACTGAAGGTGCATATTCTTTGTACTTTAAAGTCTTGAAGTACATACACTTTTTCACTAGTTTTTTTTTTTTTTTTTTTTAAGCATGTAAATAGGAGTGTCTCATGACAACTACATTTGCAGCTACAGAAATTTGTTCACATGGTACCTGTACATCCCCACAGGATAGCTCTACCACACTGCTTTGAAGAGATTTATTTATTATCTGTCTCTCTATTCAGATTATCAGCTCCACAACAGCAGGGACCATACTATTTTTCTGTTTTTTCTTTTTTAAACTCCTTTTAAAACTTCTGGACGTGTGGTCCTGGTCTATCAACCTCAGCATCAACTGGGAACTTGTTGGAAATACAGAATCTTGGGTCCTATCTCAAGCCTACTGATTGAGAGTCTGCATTTAACAAGATACCAACATTCCAGGGGATTGCTATGCAAGGAGGAGAAGAACTATGCTAACTTTATGCACAGATGTTGCCTTATGAAAATGTTCAGAAAGTGTTTATTGTGTGACAATTTCTATGTTAATGAACCTGAGGTCTAGCACGTTGGTGTAGGCTCATCATGAAAACTTTCCCCTTCCCTTCTCTGCATTTTAGAGAGCTTAGCTAGAGTCTTTTTTTAAAAAATAAATTTATTTATTTATTTTTGGCTGTGCTGGGTCTTCTTTTCTGTGCGTGGGCTTTCTCTAGTTGAGCCAACCGGGGGCCACTCTTCATCGCGGTGCGCGGGCCTCTCTCACTGTCGCGGCCTCTCTTGTTGCGGAGCACAAGCTCCAGATGCGCAGGCTCAGTAGTTGTGGCTCACGGGCCCGGTTGCTCCGCGGCATGTGGGATCTTCCCAGACCAGGGCTCGAACCCGTGTCCCCTGCATTGGCAGGCAGACTCTAAACCACTGCACCACCAGGGAAGCCCAGCTAGAGTCTTTGTGCCATTTGACATGATTGAGAAATGAAAAGAAATAGGGAACTCAGAGGTCTTTGAGAGTGGAGCATTATGCCTAGGGTCCCTTAAACAACCCCTCTTCCTCAATCATACAGGTCTAACTCTCAAGCCTGCTAGCCCAGACGCCCATACTCCCCACCACTAATGCTAATGCTCTCAGCCTCATTTCTCTTTTCTTCCATGGGCTGGTGGAGACTGGCTTCTAGAGTCACCTCTCATGGCCCAGATGACATTAAGATAATTCCCATTTCCCTGGCACATGAAAAAAAAGATAATTCTCTTTCAAATCTTTAGTGTGTTTCAGTTACCTCCAGAGTTAAGTATTAAAAGCCTTTCACAATCTGGACTTTCCTGGTCTTTGGATTCTCACTCCTCTTTGCATCTCTATCCACCATCTCTGCTTAATTTACTTCACGCTGCTTATAAGAAACTCCAGAATGCCATGCTCTTCCAGACCGCTCCACCTGTCTGCAAGGCAGATTCTATACTTTCTAAGAGGACTATTCTCATACCCCCTTGGGCAAGATTTACTTGTTATTCTTTGATGCTCCATAGTATGTTGTATCTCTTCAACCATTATTTATGGATATTGTACCTCTCTTACCTGCTGGTCTTTCCTACTAAACTCTTTGAGGGCAAGTATTTCATCACTTTTATATCTTGGTCATCTGGGAACCATTCAATCAGCATCTGCTGATGAACAAGTAAATAACTTTTCTCACTGCTTTTGCTGAAGTCAGTAAGTATCATCTACTATTTCTTTTACTATGACTACTGCCATTACTACTACATTTACAACTCTAGTGATAAAAACAGATGAGCAGTCCCTTAATGGCAGGTACTGTATCATATTTATATCTGTACCCTTGTACCAAGCAGAGAATCTAGGGCATGGGAGGTGCTCAACAAAAGCTCATTGAATAAGAGTAGGTTTTCACATTCATAATCTATATAACAAGCTAATAAAAATGTAATTATCATCATGCCTTTTAGAGATTTACTTTAGTATCTGGTTTTTACAAATTTTACTGTTTAGTAAAGTAAATCAAGCACAGGCTATTTGACTCCAAATAGCATGCACTTTCTATCCTATCACATCACTGTACATATGTTCCTATAGCTCAGGTCATCACCATTTACTCTAAATATAAACACGGACACACCTGGTGTATGTTTCAGAGTATGTTTTATATTAAACAGATCTTTCTCTACTGTCCTGGTGGCAATTTGTAAATCAATATTTATGATCATGTGAGGATACACAATTGAGTTACACAAAAGCTTTGGAAATTCAGTCCATTCATTAATAGAGCCAAAACTGTGTGTGAGTTTCTCAAATGTATATTTGTATTTACAATTAAGAAAGTAAAAAAAATGTAGCTATGAAGGGAAATCCTATTTATTTCATGCCCAGTAAAATGAAGCTTGCCAAAAGTGGTGATGCTGGGTTGGTATGCTTTAATTTGGAAAGAAATATGGGGCAGTCAAATTAGATTTTTTTCCCTACCAATTAGAAAAAAAATTAACCTTATGTTGATGGAGAACAGATTTGTTCTGCTTCACTTTTGTTACACATGCTGGGAACTCCAGTGGAGAAGTTGCACTGCCTTGAAAGTATATCACAGGAGGAATTTAACCATTACCCATATTTTGACTTGCAAATAAATTTTAGCTAGCATTTGACCAAAGTTCTAATCTTTTTTCTTTTATAATAATTTTGGTACAACTGACAACTTTATGATTAAGGATTGCAGCCTCTTGTTTCTGATACTTGGGAGAATACTATATGAAATGGAAGAGAGGTTTGAATTATTCATCTTGCAACAGTTTCACTGATAGTGGCATTCATTGAGAAAATGAATAGAGTATTACCCAGCTAAAACTATTTTAAGAATCTACATTGTTTTATTCATTATTTAAATTTTTATCTGTGCTAAAAGAAAACATGGACATTGTACAAGCTTTCATTCCATTTTGATTTTATGAACATTTTGAAAATATTACCAATAAAGTGAAACAGTCAATTGCTTACAATAAAACATGCTAGTTCTTTATGGAATAGTTTTCTATTAGTTTTTGGAGACTAACATAAAGAATGGATATGTTTTAAAGAAAAAACACTTCGTTGAAGTATTTGCAGAATCAGTGTTTTTATTTGTATTCTGGCTTTTAGTCTTTATTTGATATCTGTCAAAACCCAGAAAAATGAGAGCAATAAACATACATTTTGAGAAGTAAGAAAACCATGTTTTGGCTAACTACTGCCATATATTATTTTTTAAATTCTTCACATTTTAATTTTTTGTTATTCATTATTTTAATTATTATTTTTTGTAGCTCTTCACATTACTATTATTCTTAATTCTTCATGTTTCTACATTCTTCTAGGAAATCTGACCTTATTTATTTGCCTACGCTCAAGTATTGTTTACAAGAAGCTAGGACAGGGAAAGCAGACTCTTCTATGTGAGCTGACTGTGAGGATTTATTTAAGTTAGTGCTTTTTAAAGAGAGGTGCAAGATCTATTTGAGTGTGGAAAAAATACATTAAAATGTATGATTACTTTTATTCAATAAAATAAGAAAATTAAATAATATTAATATTTAATATGTGGATTCACACTAGGTTTCTCACCATTTATCAATATGTTGGATACTCAACAGGTGAGGAATTATGACTTAGAGTTCACTTCTAGCCTGTTGTGATATGCTGCAATTCGTGTGCTCCTGCTTACATGCATGTGTAATTGACATAAATCTAGCTTTAATTAACTACCTTTCATAGAATGGACAAGAACTAAAAAAAGAATTCTTGAAAAAATCTATCAAAAAAATAATAATGCAGGGCTTCCCTGGTGGCGCAGTGGTTGAGAATCCGCCTGCCGATGCAGGGGACATGGGTTCGTGCCCCGGTCCGGGAAGATCCCACATGCCGCGGAGCGGCTGGGCCCGTGAGCCATGGCCGCTGAGCCTGTGCGTCCGGAGCCTGCGCTCCGCAATGGGAGAGGCCACAGCAGTGAGAGGCCCGCGTACCACACACACACACAAAAAAATAATAATAATAATGCAAATGTATGTGCACAAAAAGAAAAAGACAGAACTCAACAGACACACCTTTAAGTAAGGAGGAGATGGAATTTTGTGAAGAACATTTGGAAATGTTTTCACTATTATGTATCATTGTTTATCAAGAGATATGTGTACACATGTAAATCCCCCCATATCAACATGCATGGACACACACACACACACATGCACATATACTCACAACTACACAACACAGACACAAAACCTCAGAAATATTATTTTTCTAACTGCTTTAAAATATCATTCAAATTACAATTGCAATGGATTTTGAACCCATTTGCTGAGTATATAAAAATGAAACACATTTTGATTAGTTTGCACGATGAACTGATTGACAAAAACGGGATAAAAATTTGTTGGATTTCAATAACAACTTTTGTATATCAGTGGATGATATTCACGGAAAGTGACACATTTTTGTGAGATATTTTTCAACTCTGACAACTATTGTAACCAGATAATTGGAACAAACTGAATTTAAAAACATAACTTCAATTGTCTGTAAACTTTGAAAAAAAATAATATTTCTGCTTTAGACATGCTGTTAATAATTTTAGTGAATGCAAAAATTTGTTTAGAGTGTTAATAAACAAAAATCCTGTCTCATGTTATTTTTATTTCTTATTATTGTATACATAATATGCATACAGCACGAAAGTATGTAATCCATTAAAAAAAACTTTCTATGCATATATTGAAATTGAGTGAGTTTGTAGGCCACTGGGAAATATCAAGGGCATCAATATTTGACTGTATGTTGGTCTCATCTCTCTGTATTTGATAGCAATGATTATGTCTTCTTTGTAGTGTGGCACAGTATTGAAAAAGATGATTTATCAAAGATGTTAACAAAAAAAGTTACAGTAGAAGCATTTGATCCTGGAAACACAGTGTGATGTTTTTCTTGTGCAGAGATTTATGCTATTAATTTTTTTAGAGAACATTATATAATACATTTAAAATATTATAAAACTACATTAATTCAGATTAATTAGAAAGAAAAGCCTATCTGCTTTATTTTATTACAACAGAGTTACAAGATTTCTTTTAAAAACAAGACAGTATCTGCTATTTTCTAATACACATAGTGACTTAAAGAAGCTCTGAAAAGAGGAGAAGCTTTCATGATTTTCAGTTTGCATATGTAAATAATAATTCCATTATTATGTGTAAATACATGCCTCTCAAATGTTTGAAAAATTTCCCCTTAAATAAATATTCTTGCCTACCATTGTGTGTATATTGATAATTTATCCAACAAATTATTTTATGCAAAGATTTGTTTCAGCCTAGTCACAGTCTTATTTATTATAAATTCTAGATTAGCAAAGTAAAAAATCCTTAGACCTTGTTGAACTTCTCTTTTTAGTTCAATAATCATGATTTAAAATTTGAATTTCTGTTTCAGTCTCCCCATCTCCTAAAAGACGTGGCCTTTCTTGTCATACCCATTACTCCTACCACTATAAAAGTGGAGAAATCTGGCTCTATTTTTCAACTAAACTGCCTCTTTTTCACCTTAGAAGATTGTTAGCCATGAAGTCAGGAATTGTAGATCTTAAAATGTCTCTGAAGGCAATAGGTGTTGAATAAGCTGTTAAACAAGAGAATTAGGAGTCCTTTGTCATCATCTGGAAGCAGCATTGATTGATATGAACAGGGCTCAGCATTGGTTTTAGATAAACAAGACAAAGACAAAGATTGAGAGTAACTGTTGAGGCTAAGGAAGAAAAAAATGTCAACAAAATAACAAAGAACTTTGCTATTCCTCTATGGCCTTTCCTTATGGTCAGGTTCACATCCAACAACCTGTGCACTGAGCTACCTGTTTCATGGGGATGGTCAAATCCTACATGGGTGTAGTGTTCACTCACTTTCCCCCTTCCCATCTCACAGGGTAACAGAGTGCAGAGAAAACCAAATAAGCTGTACACACTTTAAAAAGTTAAAAAAAAAAAAAAAAGATACAAATGAACTTATTTACAAAACAGAAACAGACTCCAAACACAAATTTATGGTTATCAAAGGGGAAATGAGGTGGGAAGGAGGACATATACATATACACACTACTATGTACAACATAGATAATCAACAAGGACCTACTTTATAGCAGAGGGAACTCTACTCAATATTCTGCAATAACCTATATGGCAAAATAATCTGAAAAAGAATGCATATATATATATATATATATATATATATAAATAACTGAATCACTTTGCTGTATACCTGAAACTAATGCAACATTGTAAATCAAATATACTCTAATATAAAATGAAAATTAAATTGAAAAAAAAGTAAGCTTGCTATCACTGAGTATAAAGCTGGTAGCTCCTCCAAAGGACGGCAATTCATCCCTGTAAAGTTCCATAGAAAATCATACACAAATCAGTGCTAACATTCATACAGAAGCTGTTGCTCCACACATAAGAGATTGGTAATACAAAAATCTGAATATTCATTTGGAAAAATTTGACCTGTTCCAGTGCAATCTGTAGCCCTCCATGCCCCTTTCTGAAGGAGACAAGTGGGATAACTCCAATTTTAAAATGGCCAAGAATGGCTAAGTTTGAAGTCAGCTCAGTACCAAAAAAATCATTTTTCACTTTCAGATGACCATCTCCTCTTTCCCTGGATGTTTCATGTATGAGTCCTTTACCTGGGCAAGCTTGCTAAGTGCTGGATGATAGAAAATCCTAGGTCTAGCCATTACTGCTGTTGGAATGCATTCCTCCTAAAGCACTGGCAGGAAACCCTCCTCAGATATATTTTTTTAAACTCTTTATTGGAGTATAATTTCTTTACAGTGGTGTGTTAGTTTCTGCTTTATAACAAAGTGAATCAACAATACATATACATGTATCCCCATATCTCCTCCCTCTTGTGTCTCCCTCCCATCCTCCCTATCCCACCCCTCTAGGTGGTCACAAACCACGGAGCTGATCTCCCTGTGCTATGCAGCTGCTTCCCACTAGCTATCTATTTTACATTTCGTAGTGTATATATGTCAACGTTACTTTCTCACTTTGTCCCAGCTTGCCCTTCCCCCTCCCCGTGTTCTCAAGTCCATTCTCTATGACTGCACCTTTATTCCTGTCCTGCCCCTAGGTTCATCAGAACCTTTTTTTTTTTTTTAGATTACATATACATGTGTTAGGTACAGTATTTGTTTTTCTCTATTTGACTTATTTCACTCTGTATGACAGACTCTAGGTCCATCCATTTCACTACAAATAACTCAATTTCATTTATTTTTTGGCTGAGTAATAATCCATTGTGTATATGATGTATGCATTAATCTGTTGATGGACATTTAGGTTGTGTCCATGTCCTGGTTATTGTAAATACAGCTGCAATGAATGTTGTGGTACATGACTCTTGGGGTTTTTTATTTTTGAATTTTATTTTATTTATTTTTTTACACAGCAGGTTTTTATTAGTCATCAATTTTATACACATTAGTGTATACATGTCAATCCCAATCACCCAATACATCACACCACCACCACAACCCCTTCACGGCTTTCCCTCCTTGGTGTCCATATGTTAGTTCTCTACATCTGTGTCTCAAATTGTACCCTGTAAACCGGTTCAGCTGTACCATTTTTCTAGATTCCACAAATATGTGTTAATATACAATATTTGTTTTTCTCTTTCTGACTTACTTCACTCTGTATGACAGTCTCTAGATGCATCCATGTCTCAACAAATGACCCAGTTTTGTTCCTTTCTATGGCTGAGTAATATTACATTGTATATATGTGCCATATCTTCTTTATCCATTCATCTGTTGATGGACACTTAGGTTGCTTCCATGTCCTGGCTACTGTAAATAGAGCTGCAATGAACATTGTGGTACATTACCCTTTTGAATTATGGTTTTCTCAGGGTATATGCCCAGTAGTGAGATTGCTAGGTCATATAGTAGTTCTATTTGTAGCCTTTTAATGAATGTCCATACTGTTCTTCATAGTGGCTATATCAATTTACCACCAACAGTGAAAGAGGGTTCCCTTTTCTCCACAGCCTCTTCAGCATTTATTGTTTGTAGATTTCTTGATCACGGCCATTCTGACCGGTGTGAGATGATACCTCATTGTAGTTTTGATTTGCATTTCTCTAATGATTAGTGATGTTCAGCATCCTTTCATGTGTTTGTTGGCAATCTGTATATCTTCTCTGGAGAAATGTCTATTTAGGTCTTCTGCCCATTTTTGGATTGGGTTCTTTGTTTTTGTGATATTGAGCTACATGAGCTGCTTGTACATTTTGGAGATTAATCCTTTGTCTTTTTCTTCATTTGCAAATATTTTCTCCCATTCTGAGGGCTGTCTTTTCATCTTGTTTATAGTTTCCTTTGCTATGCAAAAGCTTTGAAGTTTCATTAGGTCCCATTTGTTTATTTTTATTTCTATTTCCATTACTCTAGGAGGTGGATCAAAAAAGATCTTGCTGTGATTTATGTCAAAGACTGTTCTTCCTATGTTTTCCTCTAAGAGTTTTACAGTGTCTGGTCTTACATTTTGGTCTCTAATCCATTTTGAGTTTATTTTTGTGTATGGTGTTAGGGAGTGTTCTAATTTCATTCTTTTACATTTAGCTGTCCAGTTTTCCCAGCACCACTTATTGAAGAGACTGTCTTTTCTCCATCGTATATCTTTGCCTCCTTTGTAATAGATTAGTTGACCATAGGTGCATGGGTTTAACTCTTGGCTTTCTATCTTGTTCCATTGATCTGTGTTTCTGTTTTTGTTCCAGTACCATGTCTTGATTACTGTAGTTTTGTAGTGTAGTCTGAAGTCAGGGAGTCTGATTCCTCCAGCTCTGATTTTTTCCCCTCAAGACCACTTTGGCTATTTGTGGTCCTTGTGTCTCCATACAAATTTTAAGATGTTTTGTTCTAGTTCTGTAAAAAATGCCATTGGTAATTTGATAGGGATTGCATTGAATCTGTAGATAGCTTTGGGTAGCATATCCATTTTCACAATATTGATTCTCCCAATCCAAGAACATGGTATATCTCTCCATCTGTTGGTATCACCTTTAATTTCTTTCATCAGTGTCTTATAGCTTTTTGCATACAGGTTTTTTGTCTCCCTACGTAGGTTTATTCCTAGGTTTTTTTATTCTTTTTGTTACAATGATAAATGGGAGTGTTTCCTTAATTTCTCTTTCAGATTTTTTATCATTAGTGTATAGGAATGCAAGAGATTTCTGTACATTAATTTAGTATACTGCAACTTTATCAAGTTCATTGATTAGCTCTAGTAGTTTCCTGGTGGCATCCTTAGGATTCTGTATATATAGTACCATGTCAACTGCAAAGAGTGACAGTTTTACTTCTTCTTTTCCAGTTTGTATTCATTTTATTTATTTTTCTTCTCTGATTGCCATGGCTAGGACTTCCAAAACTATGTTGAATAATAGCTGTGAGTGTGGACATCCTGGTCTTGTTCCTGATCTTAGAGGAAATGTTTTTAGTTTTTTACCATTGAGAATGATGTTTGCTGTTGTTTTGTCATATATGGCCTTTATTATAATGAGGTAGTTTCCCTCTATGCCTACTTTCTGCAGGGTTTTTATCATAAATGGGTGTTGAATTTTGTCAAAAGCTTTTTCTGCATCTACTGAGATGATCATGTGGTTTTTATTCTTCAGTTTGTTAATATGGTGTATCACATTGATTGATTTGTGTATATTGAAGAATCCTTGCATCCCTGGGATAAATCCCACTTGATCATGGTGTATGATCCTTTTAATGTGTTGTTGGATTCTGTTTGGTAGTATTTTGTTGAGGATTTTTGCATCTATATTCATCAGTGACATTGGTCTATAATTTTCTTTTTTTGTAGTATCTTTGTCTGTTTTTGGTATCAGAGTGATGGTGCCCTCATAGAATGAGTTTGGTAGTGTTCTTTTCTCTGCAAATTTTTGGAAGAGTTTGAGAACAATGGGTGTTAGCTCTTCTCTAAATATTTGATAGTATTTACATGTGAAGCCATCTGGTCCCAGACTTTTGTTTGTTGGAAGATTTGTAATCACAGTTTCAATTTCATTACTTGTGATTAGTCTGTTCATATTTTCCCTTTCTTTCTGGTTCAGTCTTTGAAGGTTATACCTTTGTAAGAATGTGTCCATTTCTTCCAGGTTGCCCATTTTATTGGCATAAAGTTGCTTGTAGTAGTCTCTTAGGATGCTCTGTATTTCTGCAGTGCCTGTTGTAACTTCTCCTTTTTCATTTATAATGTTATACATGAAAAAGAAGTCTCTTTTTCTTGATGAGTCTGGCTAAAGGTTTATCAATTTTGTTTATCTTCTCAAAGAACCAGCTTTTAGTTTTATTGATCTTTGTTATTGTTTTCATTGGTTCTATTTCTTTTATTTCTGCTCTGATCTTTATAATTTCTTTCCTTCTGCTAACTTTGGGTTTTATTTGTTCTTTCTCTAGTTCCTTTAGTTACAAGTTTAGATTGTTTACTTGAGATTTTTCTTGTTTCTTGAGGTAGGCTTGTATAGCTATAAACTTCTCTCTTAGAACTGCTTTTGCTGCCCCATGCGTTTTGGATCATCGTGTTTTCATTGTCATTTGTCTCTAGGTATATTTTCATTTCCTCTTTGACTTCTTCAGTGATATCTTGGTTTTTTAGTAATGCCTCTATGTGTTTGTGTTCTTTAGGTTTTTTTCCCTGTAATTCATTTCTAGTCTTATAACATTGTGGTAAAGAAAGGATGCTTGATATGATTTCAATTTTCTTACATTTACTGAGGCTTGATTTGTGACCCCAGATGTGATCTATCCTGGAGAATATTCCATGTGCACTTGAGAAGAAAGGGTAATCTGATGTTTTTGGATGGAATGTCCTCAAAATATCAATTAAATGTATCTGTTCTATTGTGTCAGTTAAAGCTTATGTTTCCTTATTAATTTTCTGTCTGGATGATCTGTCCATTGGTGTACGTGAGGTGTTAAAATCCCCCAGTATGAGAGTGTTATTGTCAATGTCCTCTTTTATAGCTGTTAGCAGTTGCCTTATATAGTTAGGGGCTCTTATGTTGGGTGCATATATATTTATAATTGTTATATCTTCTTCTTGGATTGATCCATTGATCATTATGTAGTGTCCTTCCTTGTCTCTTGTAACATTCTTTATTTTAAAGTCTATTTTATCTGATATGAGTATTGCTACTCCAGCTTTCTTTTGATTTCCATTTGCATGGAATATCTTTTTCCATTCCTTCACTTTCAGTCTGTATGTGTCCCTAGGTCTGAAGTGAGTCTCTTGTACAGAGCATATATATGGGTCTTGTTTTTGTATCCATACAGCAAACCTGTGACTTTTGATTGGAACATTGAATCCATTCACTTGTTAGGTACTTATCGATATGTATGTTCCTATGACCATTTTCTTAATTGTTTTGGGTTTGTTTTTGTAGGTCATTTTCTTCTGTTGTGTTTCAAACTTAGAGAAGCTCCTTTAGCATTTGTTGTAGTGCTAGGTTGGTGGTGCTGAATTCTCTTAGCTTTTGCTTGTCTGTAAAGCTGTTGATTTCTCCATCGAATCTGAATGAGATCCTTGCCGGGTAGAGTAATCTTGGTTGTAGGTTGTTCCCTTTCATCACTTCAAGTATATCATGCCACTCTCCTCTGGCTTGTAGAATTTGTGCTGAGAAATCAGCTGTTAACCTTATGGGAGTTCCCTTTTATGTTATTTGTCATTTTTCCCTTGCTGCTTTACATATTTTTTCTTTATCTTTAATATTTGCCAACTTGATTACTATGTGTCTTGGGTGTTTCTCCTTGGGTTTATCCTGTATGGGACTTGCTGCACTTCCTCAACTTGGCTGGGCTATTTCCTTTCCCATGTTAGGGAAGCTTTCGACTATAATCTCTGCAAATATTTTCTTGGGTCCTTTCTCTCTTCTCCTTCTGGAACCCCTATAATTGGGACGTTTTTGTGTGTAATATTGTCCCAGATGTCCCAGGCTCTCTTCATTTCCTTTTATTCTTTTTTCTTTATTCTGTTCTGCAGCAGTGAATTCCACCATTCTGTCTTCCAGGTCAGTTATCCGTTCTTCTGCCTCTGTTATTGTGCTATTGATTCCTTCTAGTGTAGTTTTCATTTTAGTTATTGTATTGTTCATCTCTGTTTGTTTGTTCTTTAATTCTTCTAGGTCTTTGTTAAACATTTCTTGCATCTTCTCTAGCTTTGCCTCCATTCTTTCTCCAAGATCCTGGATCATCTTCACTATCATTATTCTGAATTCTTTTTCTGGAATGTTGCCTATCTCCACTTCATTTAGTTGTTTTTCTGGGGTTTTGTCTTGTTCCTTCATCTGGTACATAGCCCTCTGCTTTTTCATCTTGTCTATCTTTCTGTGAATGTGGTTTTTGTTCCACAGGCTGCAGGATTGTAGTTCTTCTTTCTTCTGCTGTCTGCCCTCTGGTGGATGAAGCTATCTAAGAGACTTGTGCACGTTTCTTGATTGGAGGGACTGATGATGGGTAGATCTGACTGTTGCTCTGGTGCGTAGGGCTCACTAAAACTTTAATCTGCTTGACTGCTGATGGGTTGGGCTTGGTTCCCTCCTTGCTGGTTGTTTGGCCTGAGGCAACCCTACACTGGAGCCTACCTGGGCTCTTTGGTGAGGCTAATGGCAGACTCTGGGAGTGCTCACACCAAGGAGCACTTCCCAGAACTTCTGCTACCAGTGTCCTTGTCCTCACAGTGAGACACAGTCACCCCCTGCCTCTCCAGGAGACCCTCCAAAACTAGCAGGTAGGTCTGATTCAGTCTCCCCTGGGATCATTGCTCCTTCCCCTGGGTCCTGATTCTTACACTACTTTGTGTGTGCCCTCCAAGAGTGGAGTCTCTGTTTCCCCCTGTCTTGTCAAAGTCCTCCAATCAAATCTCACTAGGCTTCAGAGTCTGATTCTCTAGGAATTCCTCCTCCCATTGCTGGACCCCAAGGATGGGAAGCCTGACGTGGGGTTCAGAACCTTCACTCCAGTGGGTGGACTTCTGTGGTATAAGTGTTCTCCAGTCTGTGAGTCACCCACCCTTCAGTTATGGGAATAGATTTTGCTGTGATTGCACACCTCCTACCATCTCATTGTAGTTTCTCCATTGTCTTGGATGTGGGATATCTTTTTTGGTCAGTTCAAGTCCATGAATCTTTTTGAATTATTGTTTTCTCAGGCTATTTGCCCAGTAGTAGGATTGCTGGTCATATGGTAATTCTATTTTTAGATTTTTAAGGAAATTTCATATTGTTCTCCACAGTGGTTGTATCAATTTACATTCCCACCAACAGTGCAAGAGTGTTCCTTTTCTCCACACCCTCTTCAGCATTTATTGTTTGTAGAGTTTTTTGATGATGACTATTCTGACTAGTGTGAGTTGATACTTCAGTGTGGTTTTGATTTGCATTTCTCTAATGATTAATGATATTGAGCATCCTTTCATGTGTTTGTTGGCAATCTGTATATGTTCTTTGGAGAAATATCTATTAAGGTCTTCTACCCATTTTTGGATTGGGTTGTTTGTTTTATTGAAATTGAGCTGCATGGGCCGCTTGGGTATTTTGGAGGTTAATCCTTTGTCTGTTGCTTTGTTTGCAAATATTTTCTCCCACTATGAGGGTAGTCTTTTCATCTTGTTTATGGTTTCCTTTGTTGTGCAAATGCTTTTAAGTTTAATTAGGTCCTGTTTGTTTATTTTTGTTTTTATTTCCATTTCTCTAGGAGGTTTGTTGGAAAGGATCTTGCTGTGAGTTATGTCATACAGTGTTCTACCTATGTTTTCCTCTAAGAGTTTTATAGTGTCTGGCCTTACATTTAGGTCTTTAATCCACTTTGAATTTATTTTTGCATATGGTGTTAAGAAGTGTCCTAATTTCATTCTTTTACATGTAGCTGTCCAGTTTTCCCAGCACCACTTATTAAAGAGGCTGTCTTTTCTCCATTGTATTCTCTTGCTTTGTTTATCAAAGAGAAGTTGATCATATATGCATGGGTTTATCTCTGGGCTTTCTATCCTCTTCCATTGATATAAATGTTTGGTTTTGTGCCACTACCATACTGTCTTGATTACTGTATCTTTGTAGTATAGTCTGAAGTCACAGAGCCTGATTCCTCCAGCTCCATTTTTCTTTCTCAAGATTGCTGTGACTATTCAGGGTCTTTTGTGTTTCCATAGAAATTGTGAAATTTTTTGTTCTACTTCTGTGAAAAATGCCATTGGTAGTTTGATAGAGATTTCATTTTTCCAGATTCCACAAATATGCATTAATATATGATATTTGTTTTTCTCTTTCTGACTTACTTGACTGTATGACAGAATCTAGGTCCATCAATGTCTCTACAAATAACCCCATTTTATTCCTTTTTATAGCTGAGTAATATTCCTATGTATATATGTACCACATCTTCTTTATCTATTTGTCTGTTGATGGACTTTTAGGCTGCTTCCATGACCTGACTATTGTAAACAGTGCACCAATGAACATTGGGGTGTATGTTTGTTTTTGAACTTTCTCTAGGTATGTGCCCAGTAGTGGGATTGCTGGGTCATATGTAATTCTATTTTTAGTTTTTTAAGGAACCTCCACACTGTTCTCCTTAGTGGTTGTATCAATTTACATTCCCACCAACTGTGCAAGAGGGTTCCCTTTTCTCCACATCCTCTCCAGCATTATTGTTTTTAGATTTTCTAATGATGCCCATTCTAACCAGTGTGAGGTGATACCTCGTTGTAGTGATGTTATAACCACGGCAATCAGAGAAGAAAAATAAATAAAAGGAATACAATTTGGAAAAGAAGAAGTAAACCTTCACTGTTTGCAGATGACATGATACTATACATATAAAATCCTAAAGAGGCCACTAGAAAACTACAAGAACTAGTCAATGAATGTGATAAAGTTGCAGGATACAAAATTAATGCACAGAAATCTCTTGCATTCCTATACACAACAAAAAAAGATCAGAAAGAGACATTAAGGAAACAGTCCCATACACCATTGCAACAAAAAAATAAAATACCTAGGAATAAACCTACCTAAGGAGGGAAAAGACCTGTATACTCAGGAAACTATAAGACACTGATGAAAGAAATCAAAGAAGACACAAACAGATGGAGAGATATACCATGTTCTTAGATTGGAAGAACCAAGACATATTTTATCATAATTAACTCAACTGGATCATCTCAAAATGGATCATGGACTTAAATGTAAAATGTAAAACTACAGAAGTACTAGGAAATAATGGGGAAAAAAATCTTTGGGTTCTTAGGTATAAGTGAAGAGTTCTTAGACTTCACATAAAAAGCAAATCTATGTTTAAAAAAAAGCTGACAATTGGACCTCATCAAAATTAAAATCTTTTGCTCTGTGAAAATCATCTTTGATAGGATAGAAAGATAATCTAAAGTTTGGGAGATAGATGACAAATAACTAGGACCTAGACTATATAAATAATTGTCAAAACTCAATAATAATACAAGCCAGAACAAAATAAAAACAAAACTAAAAAGTTTAATTTGAAAATGGGCCAAAGAAATGAGATATTTTCCTGAAAAGTATATACAGATAGAAAAGTAGCACATGAAAAGATATTTAACACCATTAGTCATTAGGGAAATGCAAATTAAAATCACAATGCAATAGTCCTATAACTTGTCATGATGGTTAAAATAAAAAATAGTAACAACAAATGTTAGCAAGGAAATGGTGAAAGTGGATCACTCATAACATTGCTGGTAGAAATGTAAGATTGTAAAGTCACTCTGGAAAACAGTTTGGCAGTTTCTTATAAAACCAAAGATGCAACTACCATACAACCCAGCAATTACACTTTTGGGCATTTATACCAGAGTAATGAAAACTTATGTTCATTCACAAACCTGTACATGTATGTGCATAGGAGCTTTATTCATAATTCCCCAGAACTAGAAAAAACCCAGGCTTATTTAATGGGTCAATAATGAAAAAATATGGTATATTCATACCAGGGAATACCACTAAGAAATAAAGGAAATGAACTATTTATATTCATGATAACTAGATGAATCTCCAGAGAATTATGCTGAATGAAAAAAAAAAAAAATCAATCCCAGAAGGCTACACACTATGACTTCATTTTTATAACATTTTTGAAATGACAGAATTATATAAAAAAAAAAAAAAAAAAAGAAGAAGATTAGTAGTTACTGAGGGTTATGAAGAGGTTGTGGGCAGGAGAGAAGTAGGTGTGGTTATAAATGGGAACCACAGGGATCTTTTTGGTGATAGAATGCTCTGTCCCTTCACTATGAATCTTAATATCCTGGTTGTGATACTATACTATAGTTTTTCAAGAACCAGTTACCATTGGTGGAAACTGGTTAAAAGGTACACATAATCTCTTTGTTTTATTTTTTACAACTATATGTCAATCTAGAATTAACTTAAAACAAAATGTTTAGTTTAAAAATGTGAATAACATTAAAAATTCCTTTTGTGCTTGAAGGAGAAAAAACGAATTGTGGAATGTACTCAAATAATCACTAGGTGTATCATTTACTACTGACTCTGTTTTAAATATCCCATACTGTAAAGACCTTAGACAAAGATAATAAAATCAAACCTAATTAATTCCTTCTGTGTTCTTACACTCACAGCATATATTTCCTGAAGTGTTTCAGTCTAATTTGACAATAATGGAGATGGAAAACAGTAAGATGATTTTGACTTTATAGAGTAATGTACACCGGTCCTACATAATGAGGTTTTCTATCATCAAAAAGTACTCGTGCCTTTATAAAGCAAGACTGGGAATTTCTAATAGTTGTCAGGATCACCTCATCATCGTGATAGATTTTATATGAATTGCATAGGCATATAAAATAACAATATTATACTATTTGTTTCTAAGTCTATGTTGTGGCTAGATAATATTTCATGTAATTTTGAAAATGATAAGAATGGTACAAATGTGTCTTTTTTAAGTTGAGGTATAAGTTGCATGGATTGAAATAAATAGATGTAAAGTATACAGTTGGATGAGTTCTGACAAAAGCATACTCCCTTATAACCCACATCCCTATAGAGATACAGAACAGTCACATCACTCCAGAAAGCTTCCTCCTACCTTTCCCCTCATCAACAACTTATCTCTTATCTCTTTCAACATGTCACTACTTCTCCTGCATCATGTCCTATCAAGTTTCTAAACTGTTATTTTATAAAATCAGGTTAGTTGTGTTTTACTTATTAAGTTGTAGAAATTCTATATACTTTATGGATGCAAATTCTTTTGTGAGTTATAAGTAGTGTGCAGTTATTACAATTTTTAAATTGTTGATAAAATTTTGATTTATTATTTTTAATTGATTACCAATAATCAATGGTTAATGATTACCAGGTTCTTTGAGACTTCTCAAAGGTTTCCAGGAAATCTTTGCTTGTCCCCACATTATGAAATATTCTCCTATATTTTCTTCTAGAAACTTTGTTATTTCAACTTCTGTTGAAGTGTGTGACCTATCAAATATTAATATTTTTGTAAGATGTGAGAAAATGGTTGAATTGTCTTTCTTTCTTCAATATGAACAGCCGGTTGTTTCAGGATTACTTTTTGAAAACAATTTTCTGTCTCAAGTTTATTGCTCTGACATCTTTGTGTAAATTCAATTATTCATATAGCTATGGCTCTATTTCTGGACTCTATTTCATTTTAAAACAGTTTTATTGAAGTAAAATCACTTATAATAAAACATATATTTAAACTGTACAATTTGATTGACTTGTCATATATATGCATATATGAGAAGCCCATCAAATTGTATATATATATATATATATATATATATATATATATATATATATACACCTATGAAACCTTAACCATCAAGATGTTAAGCTTATCCATTAACTCAAAAGTTCCTTCCTGCAATGCAATAATTCCTCCACCTTCCCCTCATGTATTCACCCATGCCATTGCCTAGCAACAAATGATCTACTTTCCTTCCCTAAGGGTTAGTCTGTATTTTCTAGAATTATATAAATGGACTCATACAGCATGTATTCCCTCTTATCTGTCTTTTTTGCTCAGCATAATTATCCTGATATTAATCTATGGTGTATCATATATCAAGAATTCATTTATTCATTTTCATTGTTAAATAATACATCATTGTATGATAGATACACCATAGTTTGTTTATTCAATCAAATGTTGAAGGACTGGGACTTCCCTGGAGGTCCAGTGGTTAAGACTTCACCTTCCCGTGTGAGGCTTATGGATTCGATCACTGGTCAGGGAGCTAAGATCCCACATGCCTTGCTACCAAAATTCCAAAACATGAAAAAACAGAAGCAATGTTGTAACAAATTCAATAAAGACTTTAAAAATGGTCCACGTCAAAAAGAAAAAATCTTTAAAAAAATGTTAAAGGACATATGGGTTGTTTTGCAGTTTTGTCTTTTACAAATTAAGCTGCTATGAACATTTATATATAAATATTTTCAGACTTTCATTTGCCTTTGGCAAACAAAGGGAAATTGGAAATTGAATGGCTTACATAATATGGTAACTGTGGTAAGTCCATGTTTAACTTTTTAAGGAATGCCAAACTCTACCAAGCTACCTATTTGTTTAAAACAAGTAGCTCTCTTACCTACCACTTCGTCTTTGATGGAAGTGAAAGATTCATGCTTAATGTTGATGTTTGTATATCTTTATACCAGTACCAGACTACTGGTCCTACACAGTGTTTTCATATCAGAAAAATTTTACTTTTATTTTTCATGACTCTTTTGCCTGTGCTGGTCCCTTTGCATTTCCATATAAATCATAGTATCAGTTTCTTGTTTTTCACATGCACACAAAATCTATATTTGTATTTTTATTGAGGTTGTATTGACACTGTAGATAAATTTGGAAATAATTGATATCTTAATAGTATTCAATCTTCCAATAAAAACATATGTTCATGTAATCATAACTTAGGCCAACTTTAATTTATCTCAACAAAGTTTGTGTTTTTTAATGTAGAAATTCTGAGCATTTTTAAATTAAATTTGTTTCCAGATATTTTAAGTGTTTTGATGCTATTGGAAATTGTATTGTTTCTTAATTTTCTAATTGATTTTTTTCTAGCATATAGATATAGATCTGTACATATATAGATATATAATTATATTCTGCAACTTGCTTAAATTACTAATTTAGTTGCACTTATTTTTTTGTGTATCATTTAAGCTTTTCTATGGAAATAAACTTTTATTCTCTGATAAACAAAATTGTACTGGCTAAACCCTCCAGTAAAAATGACAAAAAGTTATAGGCACCCAGTTGGAAATGAAGAAGTAAAGCAATTCTATTCTTATTCATAGGAAATAGATGATACAATCCTGTGTGTAGAAAATCTTAAGGAATCTATGTAATAACGACTGGAATTAGTAAATGAGTTTAGCAAAAAACAGATCAATATACCGAAAGACTGAATTTGGCAATAAACAATGGACAAACTATATATGATGAGAGAATTCTGCCACACAGCCACTGAAGCAATCAGTGTAAAACAGTCAGGAACTAGTCAATGAATACACTCTTATTTTTTGTTTCCACTTCCATCTCAGAATCAACTAGACAAAGCCAAATACGCTCACTAAACCAAATACATAAAACAGTCCTAGTTAGTCCACCAACAACTTCTCTATGCCAGCAAACCCCCAGTCAGAGCATACCCGAAGCCCTTCACTGTTCTCCTCTATCATCTTCCCATTCCCCTGCTTGTCTTTGATTTTCTGCCAAACACAAATGATGGTAGCTAACTCCCTTATTTTATAGCAAGCTCTGAAGAAATTGCTTCTGTATGTTCTCATTTGGGAGTCTTCATTTATTTTCACAGTATACATTATATGCCTATATATTTGCAGCAAATAATAAGAATATGAATTTTAAAAAATTAACTACATTCATCATAGCATCAAAAGGAATAAAATACTCTGGGGGAAATTTAACAAAGTTAGCACAGCACCTGTACACTTCAAGCAACAAAACATTGCTGAGATAATAAAGAATAAAAAATAATAAATGGACAGATATTCCCACTTTGTGAATTTGAGGAATCAGTACATTTATAATAAAGGAATATCTTTCAGAATGGTGGTAGGAAGAGGGAGATAGACCCTCATTGCAGTGAAACAGCTATTTAACTGCTGAAATTTACAAAAATAACCCTTTACAGTTTGGGGGGATGGTCCTAAGGTAACAAAGCAAATAGAGGAACATACATTCAAGAAAATCTCAGAAAAGAGAGAGTCTATGGCATTTGAACCACAACCTATACCCTCTCCTCCTGGTCTGGCTCAGTATATTAGAAACTCCACTCTGGGTATATGCAGTCAAAATGATTGGGCTCCCTCTCCACATAGCTTTAGTCTAGGTACTATAGTTTCACTGTGGAGAGGTTGACATAGAACTCTTTCACCACTCCAGCTTCATTTGTAGAAGTTCAATTTTGTTTAGGCTCAGTGAAGAACACTAAGTCTCTCTTCTTGTACTCTGCATCCTTGAATAGGATGGAAACTCTACTCTAGGTATGACAAACTCAGCATATGGACTTCAAACACCACTGCTACAGATTGATGGTAGGGTGAAAGTTCCATGCCAGGAAGGCAACCCAAGAAATCAGGGATTACTGTCCCCACACAAAGCCTCACTCACAAAGCAGGGTGTCACTCTGGGAGAAGCTGGCCATTATCCTGCTCCTAGCTCCAGGACAGTGGCATAGAAACATGAAGACAGTTCCTCATCCAACAGAGAATATCAGTAGAGAGATAGAAAAACTTTAAAAAGAACCAGATGAAAAAGTTTGATTGAAAAGTACAATAACTAAAAAAATAATAATCATTAGAGGGGCTCAAAAGTAGATATAAGCTGGCAGAAGAAAGGATTGACAAACTTAATAATAGGTTGATAGGAATGATGAGATTTTAAAAAGAGAGAAAAAGAAGTAAAAGAAACTCAGGAAAAAAAAAAAAAAAAAGCTAAGATACCATTAAATGCACCAATACACACATAATGGGAGCCCCAGAAAGAGAGAAAGAGAAAAATGAAAAACGTTTATTCAAAGAAATAATGGATGAAAACTTTGTAAAATCTGATGAAAAATATTAACCTACTCATCCAGGAAGCTCAGCAAACTCTAAGTGGGTTAATGTAAACAGGTCAAGAACCTGTTTACATTTGACATAATAGTCAAAATGTTAATACAAGAAAAAATGTTAATAAAGACAAAGAGAAAAATTTTTAAGCAGCAAGAAAAAATAACTCCTCACAAAAGATCCCCAAAATATTAATGTGTTATGCATCATAAGAAATAATAAAAGTCAGAGGGAGTGGGTTGACATATTTAAAGTGTAGAAGGAAAAAAAAAGGCCAATTGAGAATTTTATTTGAGTCAAACTACCTTTCAGCAATGAATAAAGACATCCACAGATAAACAAAAACTGAGAAATTTACTTGATAGCAGACCTGACTTATAAGATGTTCTAAAGGAATTTCTTCAGACTGAGAGCAAGTGACACCAGAGAGTAATTTAAATCTATACTTTTAAAAAAGGAGCCCAGAAAAGATAGTTATATAGGTATTTTATTTAATTATATATATCCTTTCCTTTATTTTCATAATTAGTTTAAAAACCAAATTAATAAATAATATGTATATAATTGTATTTTGATGTCTGTTATACATAAAACTATAATATGTTTGACAATAAGCACAAAGGAATTGAATGGGAACAAACATGCACTGGAGAAAGAAAATAAAACCAAATGATAAGTCAAATCCACAGGAGAAATAAAGAGAATCAAAAAGGGAAAATAAGAAAACTATATGACAAAACTTAGAAATATATTCTTGTTCTTCTTTCTTCTCTAGCTACTTTAAATGCCTAAATCATAAAAAGTAATAATTATAATGATATATTGTTGTTTTAGTCACACATATAGAAGTAACTGTATAAAAATAAGGGCAAAAAAAGAGGGAGTAAGACTAGAGCTATTAGGAATAAACTTTCTGTCTCACTGGAAATTAATATAAATATGAATTATATCTATGTTAAAATGAATACTGTGAGCACTATAGCAATGACTAAGAAAATAACTCAAATACTTGGAAAAAAAGGATCCCGTGAATTAAAATAACATGCTAGGAAATACCTAATACAAAAGAAGGCAAAAAAGAGTTAAAGGAACAACAACAAAAATGAGGCATATAAATATTCAAAAGCAAAACAGCTGATAGATAGATAAATCAAACCATACTAATAATAACATTAAATGTGAATAATTTAAACAATCCAGTCAAAGGTAGAAACCGGATTAAAAAAAAAAGACCCAATTATGTGCTATCTACAGAAGTCACACATTTGATTCAAGATACAAATAGATTGAAAATAAAGGATGCAGAAAGATATAATATGCAAATAACAATCATAAAAAGCTGGAATGGCTATACTAACATTAGCCCAAAATAAAGTTGAAATAAAAAGAGAAAATAAAACAACAATAGAGATAAATAAAGGTTTTAGGGTCAGAAAGATAGAAAAATTTTAAAAAATGTATGTCCATCTAAAAGCAGAGCCCCAAAATACATGAAGAAAAAACCTTCAAAATTGAAGAGAAAATAGAAAATATAACAATAATAATAATTGGAGACTTCAAAACTCTATTTTTAATAACTTAAGGAATAAATAGATAGAATACTCACATGGATATAGAAGACTTGAAAAATACTCTAAATCAACTAGACGCCCTACCCCTTTAAATCACTGCATCCTGAAATAGCAGAATACAAACATGGAATATTCACTAAGATTGACCATAACCTAGGCCATAAAATAAACACCAAGAAATATGAAATGATTGAAATCATACCAAGTATATTCTTCAACAAAAATGAAAAAAATTTAGAAATTAAAAAGAGAAGGAAGTTTGGGAACTTCACAAATATGTGGAAATTAAGTTAGAGTTCTAAAAATACCAATGGGTCAAAGAAGATAAATTAGAAAATATTTGAAGAAGGAAAAGATAAACACAACATACCCAAATTTATGGGATGCACCTAAAGCAGTGTTTATAGGAAAAACATGTAGCTGTAAAACACCTTTATTTAAAAAGAAGAAATATTTCAAAGAATGTTAGCAAAATAAAGACCCTCTATGGCGATGCCCACATCTTAATCCCTGGCATCGGTGAGTATGTTATATCTCATACTTCATGACAAAAGGAAACTAAATGTGAAGATAGAATTATGTTTACTAATCAGCTGACCTTAAAGTAGTGGGATTATTCTGGGTTATATAGGTAGAACGAATGTAAATACACAGATCTTTTTTTTTTTTTTTAACATCTTTATTGGAGTATAATTGCTTTACAATGGTATGTTAGTTTCTGCTTTATAACAAAGTGAATCAGTTATACATATACATATGTTTCCATATCTCTTCCCTTTTGCGTCTCCCTCTCTCCCACCCTCCCTATTCCACACCTCTAGGTGGTCACAAACCACGGAGCTGATCTCCCTGTGTTATGCGGCTGCTTCCCACTAGCTATTTTACGTTTGGTAGTCACAGATCTTTAAAAGTGGAATTGATAATCACAAGAGGGAAGTAGAGAGTCAGAGAGAGACTTGAAGATGCTTTGGTGCTGGTTTTGAAGATAATCAGAAACCAAGGATTGCAGGAAGCTTCTAGAAACCAGAAATGGCAAGGAAATAGATTGTCCCTCAGAGCCTCTAGAAACAAACTCAGCCCTGCTAAGGTCTTGATTTGAGTTCAGTTAGACAAATACCTCACCTAAAACTGCAGAACTGTAAGATAATAAATTTGTATTATTTAAGCTGCTAAATGTATACTAATTTATTATAGCAGCATCAGGAAACTAATACACAAATCAGTAACCCTGCATCCAAAGACTTGTAAATTATACCCAAAGCAAGAAAAAGGAAGGAAATAACAAAGATTAGAATGAAACATAAATTAATAAAATGAAGAATAGAAAATCAATACATAAAAATAGATGAAAACCAAAGGTGATTTGGGGAAAGATGTTAAAAATTCACTAACTTTTATCTAGACTAATCAGGAAAAGGATAGAAGATTCAAAGTACTAAAATCTGTAATAAAAGGTAGAACATCCCTACTGACTTTACAGAAATAAAAAGTATAAGGGAATACTATTAAAATTGTGTGCCAAAAATTACATGAACTAAATTAAATAAACAACTCCATAAAAAGACACAAACTCCCTAAAACTACTCAAGAAGAAATACATAACATGAATAAACCTATAGAAAGAAAAGAGAGGAAAGAGATTATTTAAGAATTTCCTACAAATAAAAGTCCAGAAGCAGATAGATTCACTGGTGAATTCTACCCAACATTTAGGAATCAATACCAATTCTTCATAAACTCTTTCAAAAACAGAAGAGGAATTATTTCCTAACTCATTCAATGAGAACAGTGTTACCTTGGTACCAAAACCAGGTGAAGATATCATACACAAAAAAGAAAATTACAGATCAATATCTCTTATGAATATAGACACAAAATCTTCAACAAAATACTAGTGAACAAAATACAGTAATACCTAAAAAAAGGATGATAACAACAAGCAAGCAGGATTTATCACAGATGAAAATAAGTTTAATATTAAAAGTTAATCGATATAATATACCATATTAATAAAGGACAAAGCCATGTGATTATCTTAATGTCAATGGATGCAGAAAAAGCCTTTAACAACATCTAACAACATGTCATGATATAAATGGTGAACAAACTAAGAAATGAAGGGAATTTCATCAGTCTGATAAAGTCATCTGTAAAAAATGCACTGCCAAGATCATAGTCAATGATAAAAGACTGAAAATCTTTCCCTTAAGATCTTGAAGAAGACTAGTATGCTCATTCTAAGCACTTCTATTTAACATTGTACTAGAGGCTCTAGCTAAAGCAATGGAGCAAGAAAAATAAAAAGTGTTATATAAATGTGAAAAGAAATAAATTATCTTTATTTGCAGATGACATGATCATGTATGTAAAATAGGCAATCCCTATCAAAACTCAGAAAGCTTTTTTATTGAGAAATTGACAAGCTGCACCAAAAACTTTATAGAAATTCAAAGGACCCACAATAATTATAAAAAAGAAGAGTTTTGGAGTTCCCACACTAACTGATTTCAGCCTTAAAGTGCAGTAATCAGAATGGTGTGAGATTAGCAAAAAGATGGACATATATATTAGTAGAACAGAATTGAGATTACAGGCAAATTCTGAGATATTCAGATATTCAATTGATTTTTTTCGACATTTCTAAGACAATTCCTTGAGGAAAGGGGTAGATTTTTCAACTCATGGTTCTGAGAAAATTGACCAAAAAAAAAAAAAAAAAGAAAAGAAAAAAGAAAAAACAGAACCCCCCCAAAAAAAACATGGTTTGCTATTTCATGTAACATAACATACAAACTTTAACTCAAAACGGATCATAGACCCAAATGTAAAATATCACAAATCATAATACTTTTAGAACAAAATAGAATAGGGTGTTGGATTTAAATTAGGCAAAAATTTCTTAGCTATGACAACAAAACTATAATCCCTAAACTTAAAAAAATAATAAATTTAACATCAGTGAATAAAAAAATGCTGCTCTTGGGGATTTCTCTTGTGGTCCAGTGCTTAAGAATCCGCTGTCTGATGCAGGGGACGCTGTTTGATCCTTGGATGGGAAGCTAAGATCCCACATACCGTGGGGCAACTAAGCCTGGGTGCCTCATCTAGAGAGCCTGCGTGCTGCAAACTACAGAGCCCATGCACTCTGGAGCCCGCACACCACAACTAGGGAGAAGCCCGGGCGCCTCAACGAAGAGCCCATGTGCCCGCAACTAAGATCTGACACAGCCATAAATAAATAAATAAATAAATAAATAAATAAGGTTGCTTGCTTGTTTGTTAAAAAAACACTGCTCTTAAAAAGGAAAAAGCCACAGAGTGGGAGAAAGTATTTGCTACTCATGTATCTGATAAAGGACTTCTGTCCATAATATATGAAAAACTTATACAGCTCAATAAGAACACAAACCTAATAAAAATGAACAAAGTTATTTTATCAAAGAAATATTTCACCAAAGAAGATATACAAAAACTTGTTAATACATGAAAACATGCCCAACATCATAACTTGTTAAAGAAATGAAAATTCAAACTACAGTGCAGTACGGCTACATCTCTGCTAGAATGGCTACATTCAAATAGATTGACAATACCAGGTGTTGATAAAGGTATAGAGAAACTAGAACCTTCACACATTGCTCCTGGGAATGTAAAATGGTACAGACACAATGGAAAATAGTTTAATAATTTATTACAAAATTAAGCATAGACTTTAATATACCAGCAATTCCACTCAGGAAAAATAAAAAACATATATCCACCCAAAGATTTTAAGATGTAGAGTTGTCTTATATACATCTAAAAAATAAAAATGCTCCCCATTAAGTTATGGCACACCCTCAGCTGTAGGATGCATTACAACGTGAAAAAATGCAAATCTTCTATTGATGAGACTTTCATTTATTTTGCACCCCTCCCAAAATATATTTTATTGCCAGTATTCCAAGTCACACCATTTGGGGTTGGGGATGATGGTTACTATTGGCTTCAAATGAGTCAAATTGACAGCTTTCCATTTGTTAAGGAAAAAAAAAAAGATTATATATTGATATCTTTATAATGGCAAAGAATGTCTTAATCTACAGTTTGTTTAAGAAAATTGTCCTCTTCATCCATCTTTCAATCAATGTAATACTATAAGAATAGGATTTTCAATATGTTACAAAAGTGATTCATTCAGTTGAATATATTTGTTATTAGTGATGAAATTATTATTTAATTACTGTCAACTCTGCTTCAAATATTACTAGTAGGAAATCCTAGAACACTGACAGTAGAATGTAATTTATTAATCAATTTCATAGTACTGCTCAGCTAAGCATAAATTTACCAATTAAAGTAAATTAAATAACTAAATCTGGAAGGGTATATTCATAGCATTAAGTATTTTGACCTTATATAGATAATCACAATATTCATGGCCAGCTAACAAAACTTTTTCTAGAAGAACAAAGCTTGTTCAATGCAGAATAATTGGCTTTATATTAGTATCATCTCTAAATAGTTATTGGACTTCCTCCCTCTCACTCTGCCCCCATCATCCAATCTCTTCCTCTCTTGTTTTTTCCCATTCTTTCTTCCTCTATTTCTTGCTCTCCCCCTCCATTCTTTCCTTTCTTTTGTTTCTTTTGCATAAAGAAATAAATTGTTTGCTAATATCCCTTGATAATTTTGATATTCCTTAAAATAGTTATAATAAAAAAGCTTCGGGCTTCCCTGGTGGCGCAGGGGTTGAGAGTCCCCTGCATCGGCAGGGGTTCGTGTCCCGGTCTGGGAAGATCCCACATGCCACGGAGTGGCTAGGCCCGTGAGCCATGGCGGCTGAGCCTGTGCCTCCGGAGCCTGTGCTCCGCAACGGGAGAGGCCACAACAGTGAGAGGCCCGCGTACCACAAAAAAAAAAAAAAAAAAAAAAAAAAAAAAAAAAAAAAAAAAAAGCTTCACTCTTCCTCACAATTTAAAGGGAGAAATAAGAAATACTGATTAATTTTTAATTCTATATTCAAAATTGTTGTTGTTGTGATGGTGGGGAGACAAATTTATCTTTGCTTTTGGGGCATTCGCTATAAAGGAAAGATTGAGAAATTTACGTATTGTACCAATGAAATATTTCCACTCTGACTTGATTAGACACTTAATATTCCCGAAGATTACTTAACCGGGATTATCTCTTTATTGTAGCCTTAAAATATTTTTCTAGGTGATTGGATAAAAGGCACATATTAATAAGCTCAAACTAGACATTTCAGAAGCATGAAAATAAGTTATGTATCATATTCTTGGCCAGATCCTGTCAATCAGTCTAGCTTCAGATGCCCACAGGAAAACCTAACCCAGGATGCCAGGTTTACTTTCACATACGCAGTGTCAGGCCATTTGTCTAAAGATGGGGCCACCATCTCAAATGTACCAGCTTACCTGTACTTTACTCCCCAGCATAAGGTCAGGTATTTCTCTGTCCTTAGCACCTTTGCATAATGTTTAAGGGTTTCTCATGCCACCTCTGGCTTTCTTCTTGCCTAGAGAAAGAGAAATGGCAGAATATTTCTTTTCAATTGAGGGAGCGAAATATCCAGACACCTTAAATGGTGATAGAAATTTGCTGCAAGAAAAATATGCTGCAAATATATCCTTATAACAAAAAGTGATAGCTGTGGATATTAGACGCATTTGTATTGATGTTTTAGAGGAATGGGGAATATTAACATACAGTAGATGTGCTGAATATGTGTCTATTTTTCTGTGGACCAGATGCATGTCAGCATAGGCGTCTGGGCTGAGAACATGGAGGAAAGTGCCAATGAGGGGTGGGCAAAACTGGGGGATTCACGCCCATAGTGACAAAGTCTTAGCATCATTATTGACTCACTAGAGAAGGTTTTAGTGCAGATTATGATTTCAATACCAAGAGAAAGTTCTAACCATATCTTTCATCATTAAAAATGAGTTTGGGTTGTCTTTATCAGTAGTTGAGATTTCTATCATATATGATTTCTCACAATTTACAAATTCACTGGTTATGTTTATTAGTTTGGGACTCTGCTGACCAAGTGCATAGGGCAAGTAACTGACCTCTCCATTAATCAAGTAAATGCAATGAGAGAGGTAATATAGCCGATGAGCCCCAAGTAGTAATATTATAAGAATTAGACACCCTGAATATTACAACCTGGCTTGATCTCTAGATATAAGAAGCAAAAACATTTCTCTTAGAATTCCAAAATGGTCACTTGTTGTGAGACGTTGAGAAATACTCTGCATTAAGAGCTCAATTTCTTCATCAATGTAATGGGAATCACATAATCTTTGTTTTCTTTATAAAATTATTTTAAAGCTGTAATGGGAATATCGCTGTAAAAAAATTTATAATCTCTAAAATTTTAATCTTGTATAGTATTCATAAAATAAGAAAAGTAATAAAAGCATTAATAGTAATTAATTGACAATAAAATTAAATTTATGGACCACTCTATAAGTTAGGCGTGTATAGATCATGTAATTTGGTTCTTGATATTATGCAGAATTGAAGACTTTACCAATAGCAGATGAAATCCTGAGATGAACCCAGTATACTTGGATTAAAAGCTAAAAAATACATTTAAAATAATTTAAAATCAATTTTTAAAATGCTTATTTAAATATCCACTTTTAAGAATAGATTTCATACTGTAAATTAATAAGATTTGGTATTACAGTTGATAAAAAGTTGAACGGGGCTTCCCTGGTGGCGCAGTGGTTGGGAGTCCGCCTGCCGATGCAGGGGACATGGGTTCTTGCCCCAGTCTGGGAAGACCCCACATGCCGCGGAGCACCTGGGCCCGTGAGCCATGGCTGCTGAGCCTGCGCGTCCGGAGCCTGTGCTCCATAACGGGAGAGACCACAACAGTGAGAGGCCCGCGTACCACAAAAAAAAAAAAAAAAAAAAAAAAAAAAAAAAAAAAAAAAGTTGAAGGGCCCTGAGTGGAAGGAGGATGCAGTGAAGGCCTGTGATGGTCCCTGGACCTCCCTTCCTCCCTGTGTGGGGTCTCCTTGGGGCAGAATCTACAGGTGATGACGGAGATCTGAGATAGGGTCCAGTAGGAGTTCCTCCTACCAGGATATGGAACAGTTTCAGAGCCAATAGATTGAGTATATCAGTTGAGACAGGATATGTCTTTACACTACATTCTAGATTCCCTAAGGGGAAAAAAAAATCTGAAACATGATCTACCCACATGCCAAAGTGTATGTTCAAAACCCAATTTAAACCTTATCAGCAGGTTAACATTATTTTTCCAAATATTACATAGTCTTCTAATGCATCTACTGCCACGATTGTAAGATACAAGAGAAGACAAAGTACATAAACTCATGCCATCAAATTAAGTCTCATGCTCTTCTTGGACTCACAGTTCACTCTAGATCCTAGTGATTTTTCCCAAGACAATTAAAAGGAAGACTGAGCAGGATCATAGGGGAGTAACAGATGGTTATGACCGTAAGAATGAAATGCCACCCCAGATAGAATAGCAATGTGCAGCTGGAATACAAAGGACTTGAGCCACGTGACTCCCTTCTTCACATAGGACTTCAGAATGAATCGACTCTTGGTGTGCCTCATGTATTATCATGGGCTGCAGTTGTAAGTTTGGGAAGATAATTTGTGGTTTCAAATTTTTATAAACTAAAATACTTCCCTCTCACTGAAAACTGCTTCCTTTGGCCCAGCTGGAATGGATGCTTGCCAGAGAAAGGGAGGGAGGGAGAGAAAGAG
The DNA here is from genome assembly GCF_026419965.1 of Kogia breviceps. Taxonomy (NCBI): domain Eukaryota; kingdom Metazoa; phylum Chordata; class Mammalia; order Artiodactyla; family Physeteridae; genus Kogia; species Kogia breviceps. The sequence continues at coordinate 115,949,869 of NC_081312.1, read as the reverse complement.
AGAGAGAGAGAAGGAGAGAGAGAGAGAGAGAGAGAGAGAGAGAGAGAGGGAGGGAGGGAGGGGGAGAGAGAGAGAGAGGGAGACGAGCACAATATATTAGAAAAGCAAAGGGAGAAAAAATGAGGAGAGAAGTAGAAAGGGTTAGAGAATGATTTCTTTTTTTCTTGTGGAAGTGTCAGTTTTTCCTGACACAAAGGAGAGTGCTTTGTCATTGTTTTCTTTATAACATTGATGAATTTCTTACTGAGTGGGTATTGGGTTTTAGTTAAACGTGACAGGAACAGAGATTTATAGGCGGTCACCTCAGAGGTTGTTTGAAAGGCCCCATAATGCTTCAGGGCACTGATGTGATTTCAGTGTTCACTTCTGGTAAATAGCCAACAATTTCATACACTCCACCCCTTCGCCCTGATTAGAGAGCTCTCCTTGAAAAATGGAAGTATACTTGATGAAATTCAAAGCAAAGGCAGAGGAAGGGGTAGTAGGTAGGTTTTTGTAGGGGTTTTCTGTTGTTTTCTTTTCTTTTCTTTTCAACTTACACATTCTTAGAATAAACGGTGGTATCCATCCTGTCCTTGTGTTTATTATAGAGAAGGGCAACATCCTGGATGACAAATTGTATTCTAAATACCAGTATGCTTCTCGTTACAATCTAATAGGTTTAAAATTCTATCTATGTGTGTGTATGTGTGTGTATACACATAAAATAAATGTCTCTTGGTGAAAGCAAAAAAAGTGAAGGTAAGGAACGCAACACAAACTAGTCACTATGAACATAAACATATCACTAGATGCCTCCCCTTCTCTTACTCTATCATGTGTGATATGTACAATCTCTTATAGTTTTTTTAACTCAAAACCCATTGAAAGCTTTTATTATGTTATTATAAATCTTTGTTTAATAAATGTACCATAATTTACATAATCCTTTGATTTCAAATTGCCTATGTTTTCAATTTTTCACAATTTTGTATAGCACAGAAATTAGAATTTACACATAATACTTTTTCTTCAGTTCCCTTAGTCAGTATTCCAAAAAGTGCACGAACTTGGTATGAACATTTTAAGAACATTTGGTTCACATTGACAAATGGCTTTTCAAAAAATTGGATCAATTTACATTTCTATAATAGTCTCTTTGCCTTATCCTCACTAGCAGGCATTATTTTTAGATTTTAAAAAATATTTCTCCAATTATTATTATTATTATTTTTTTTTTTTTTGTGGTACGCGGGCCTCTCACTGTTGTGGCCTCTCCCGTTGCGGAGCACGGGCTCCGGACACGCTGGCTCAGCGACCATGGCTCACGGGCCCAGCCGCTCCGCGGCATGTGGGATCTTCCCGGACCAGGGCACGAACCCGCGTCCCCTGCATCGGCAGGCGGATTCTCAACCACTGCGCCACCATGGAAGCCCTCCAATTATTTTTTAATGTTTAAAATTCACTATTAAGGCTGAACAAGGACATTTTTATTACCCTTTACCCAATAGTTCACCTCAAAATGTCTTAGTGAAATCTTAATATTTCTATTTATAAATGTTATGTATTAAAGATTCCATCACAGTACATTCAAATATTTATTTCCCAGATTCCCTTTGCATTTAAGTTTTGATTATTTTAAAGACCTTGTTTATTTGCAGCTATACTAAGATCAAAGTGTCAGATAGGGCTCCATAGCATATTATAAAAGTGATAAAAGTTAAAAAAGTTATAAAATTTATTGCCTTCAACAAAGGGGAGGCAAAAAGAGTTAAACCTGAAAATACGGAAGAAGAAAACAGCTGAATGAACTCTTTATTTGGATAAAAGAATAAACCCCAGCAAAAGAGTAACTTCAAACCCAAACTATAATCTTCAGATCCTACAATATGCCTTTGGGTTCCACGGGTTAAGTTTATCAACTTGCAAAGTGCAAATAAAGGCTAATGTTTCTATGGTGTTGTATAGTTAGACTATTTTTCCTTGGTCTCTTTGGTGGGAAAAGGGGGAAAAAAAAGGTTGTGTTTGGCCCTTTTGGCACTGATTAAATGTGAGAGAAAAAAGGGGGCAAGATAGAGTCTCCAGAGGGGAAGAAGCCACCCCGCTGCCTCCCAAGGCGTATTTCTTCCCTTTACCTGCGCTTGTCATAAGCCATCTCGTCACTAGCAGCAGCCCAGCTCAGCTGGTGAGGAAAGACAGACACGTGGTGAACCATGCTAAGTGGGGGCACATTTCCACACTGTGCTCACTCAGATTCTGGCACATTTACCTTGTCTAGGAACCTGATTGTAGCAGAAGCAATGCCCAGAGTTCACAAGAACAATCTCCCACAAACATCAGGGCTGTGCTGGAATTAACTATTTTTAAATCATATCTATAAAAGCATATCTATAATTTAGATAGTAAAAATGGAAAAAGCTGGAAAGTTCCTTAAGTGCGCTACATTCATAAAGGTGTTCAGAATCAAAGGGAAGAACTCTAACCATCTGAGCCATCTAGAATCTTTCTCTCATTTAACAAATATGGGTCAAATGCTTGCTGTGTGCCATGTACTGTACTTGGCTCTGAGGCTAAGTATAAAGATGTCTCTGGTCCTGACTTCTCTTTGTTCATTAGTAGTAGTGACACATACAGGAATAATCACATATTTTTACAAACTTTTTTTTTTGAATGTTCTCTCTTCCAAATGTCCAAGATTCTTCTCTTTATATTAGATGTAATCATTTAGCAGAAAAATAATTTGAAATTCATGAAAACCTTTTGGGAGCATCTTATGAAACTGATTTTAAGCATGCATATCTGGAAAGAAATGTCTACTATTATGCCAAAATTTGCATTAACTCCATCAATGCCCACCAAAGCCACTTTACGTTCTCAGTAGATATCTTCCATCTCATTGTTTCTACATCTCTCGACCCAAACCACTGAGATATACATCTATGACAAAGATGGTCTGACTTAGTCTGAACAGGAAGGACCCTGGACAGCAAAGATATGCATTCAATGTATTCTGGACTTCCAGCCTGATTGACATTTGGCTTTCAGAGTGCTTTCTGATAGCAGGATTCTGTTGATAGCATTTCTATTAGGCCCAATTTATTTTCTCTTCTATAACAATATCCTAAGTAGGTTGAACTCTTGGTTGAGAGTTTGAAGAAGTCAAGGAAATTCCAGATTTGTCATAATAAAAAAAATGACTATTGATTATTTGGATACCTAGTTTAGCACAATGCTGATTTCAAATCTATTAATTTCTTAATACTAATATAGTTTAGCTTAATAGTTAAGAGCAAGAATTTTGGAATATGGCAGATATTGGTTCACATTTTGACATCTACTGGGGACTAGATTTGGCCTCAAACTCACTGACTTGGATGCTGTCTCCTCTCTCGCATGAATCTCCTTAGGATTTCTTTCTGTATTCTCATCTTGCCAACTTCCTGGATCCAAACCTATGATTTACTCCTGACCTCAAATCCACTGGACCCCTAATCCCAGTGAACTGTTCCCTACTGCTGGATATAGCCTGGTCAAATTTGCCCTTCTCCTGCTTGGGTATGACCTAAATTTTGAGCATAAGATCAGTCTATAGTGTGTCAATTTTCACTTACCCTCTTCTTAGTAGGCTAGAGCCTTCTTCCTAAGCCCTTTTTTCCCTGGGAAGGTGACTAGGTGGATGAATCACTGGATTTTTCTTCCAAGGTTTAAGAATGAGCATACATGCTTTGCTCAATTAATACGATGGCTTGGAAGTACGGATTTTTCAGAGGGCTTTTATAGTGAAGGCAGCACATTGTGTCTAAGGAAACACTATTCTAGGAGGAAAAAATACCTATACCTAAGACTAACAGCTACTTCCACTGCAAATTCAGCACAGAGCAGTGAAAGTTACTAATATTCATTATATCTAAGGTCTATCAACAGAAAAGAAATTATACTAAATAAGGTGCTCAGCAGGTGGCAAGTACAAACTATTCACCGAATGAATGAGTAAATGACAATAAGAAGAGAGAAGATGGTACAATTTAATATTATTATTACTCCAAGTTCTTCCTTGGCCTATCTTCATCTTTCTATTAGTGAGTGGTTTCATGGCTTCTCCTGTTTAACTTCAATAGTATATCACTGGCTCCCCTCCAGAGAATCTTGTATCAGAAAAACTGTAAAGTTCTTAAAAGAAAAGATGCAAATTAAATTTTCTCCCTCCTATCTTTACTACTGAATTTTCTTTTAAGACACAAGATTATATATACACACACACACACATATGGATAGATAGATAGAGACAGAGAGATGAGACAGAGAGACAGAGATAGACTGTGTGTCTTCAATTTTTTTTTTTTTTTAAGTAAATAAAATCTTTTGCTTCTTTTTTCCTTTTGAGTTGTCTAAGAGGACCCTAAGTGTTCTTACTCAAAGTCGTATAACTTGGGGTTGAGTAGGAGGGAGTGATAAAGCAACTCAGGTTCTGATGGTTTGACAGCTACTGTTAAATGCTGTCTCTGGTGATGGTGGAGACTTTAAGATAAGTTTGCTGCTGTGGAAAGGGTCAGATAAAATGGGGTTCATGCCTGAGGAGCATAGTGAATGGCCAGGCTGAGAACCGAGAAGAGCTGGGTCTTTGTAAATAACTTGAGAGTGTCTCAGGAGCTTTTGAGAGCTTCTTTTTCAACCACAGAGCTCTTGTGCAGAATACTTCAACCAGTTGGCAGGTCAGTTCTCATACACTGCTGATGCTTTTCAGCTCACAGAACTGTGTCCTGTCAGTTGAAGCCAATTTTTGATCTTAACTTTGCCATCATAGTATTGTGATTCTGCTAATGTCTAGATGGAAGTGCAATGAACTGAAACATGAGTCTTTTTCCTTCTGGACCTGTATCATAAAGGTTAATATAGATACTATTATATTAGTTATCTTTTCCTGTGTAATAAACCACCCCAAAATTTAGTGGATTAAAAAATATTTTTCTCACAAGGGGGCGGTAAGGCTTGGGATGAGGAGGCATATCTTATCTCTGCTCCACCCACATCATTTGGGTTGGCTCACTAGGGCTGAGGGGATCCACGTTGAAGACAGCTCCCTCACATGACTGGAAAGTTGATGCTGGCTGTCAGATAGGAGCTCAGCCAGGGCTGTGGTTCTTCTCTATGTGGGTTGCCCCGGGGCTGCTTGAGCTTCCTCTCAATGTGGTAGGTGTGTTCCAAGAGCAAGCGTTCTAAAAGAGCAAGGCAGAATTGAAGGATATTTATGACTCAGTCTCAGAAGTTGTATAGTGTCACTCAGTTTTGTGAGAGAAGGAGATATAGACTCCACTTCTCAACTGGGGAGTTACAAGCTTCCAGAGAACTTATGGCATAAGAGATATTTCTGTAAACATCCTTGGAAAGTACTGTTGGCCACAGTAATTATTGTGATTTACACTGAGAAAAGTTTATGACACAGACATTCCTATATTTTTTACTACCAAAATCAACAACTAAAACCCACACCCTTGTATTAAAACATATAAAACTTGATTCAAATGTTAAAAACCTTTTTCTTTCATGTTTTTGTTCTCAGAAGAAAGAGAGGGATTAAGTTCTTGATTAACACTTCTCAAGTGTTCTTTAACATAGACTCTACCTTTCAGCTTGGCCCTAGGATATGTATTCAACACTAGGTAAGTATACCTAAGGCACTTGAAAAGTTACCCATGAATGATTTCTCCAGTTAAAAAAAAAAATAGTTTTGAGCATTTGTGACATTTGGTCATTCTTTGTTCTTTTGGGATGATTTTTACTTTGCTCTTGTCAAACAATTATATTCGAGTAGTTCAGCTTGGAATGAAACATGCAGAATTTAAAGAAGGTTTTGCATCATTCATACTGTTTCAGTATTACTAATGTCAGGAAATGAGGTCTGCATCAGTCTGTAACTGTCAGAGCTCTTAACTGCCAGAAATAGATACTAACACTGTTTGTTGTAAGCATCAGAGGGATTCCTTGAAAGAATACTGGGTAATTCACAGAATTTCTGGGAAGGCTGTAGAATCGGGCTTAGGAAAAGAGAGGCTGGGTAATAATAAGAACCATAGTTTATATCAGAGCAGGGCAGTGAGAACACCAAGGCCATCTCTGCCAACCAGTGGATGCCATGGCCATTGGGCACTGGATTCTATTGCTAGCCTCATTAAGAGGGCTGGTCCCATGTAAGTGGATGCTGCTGCCACTATAACCACTACCACCACAGTAGACTCTCTACAGCCCCTGTGAAAGTAGCTCCAGACTCAGAGTACAGGGTAGATTCATTTCATTTGTCAGGTCTGAGCTATAAGAGAAGATGGTCAAGCATATATCTAGTGTCCTCAGATTACTTTGGAGAGAAGCATGCTCTGGCTTTTATCCAGGTTTAGGAAAGACATTCTCACTCTGGGCAGAAAAAGAAAAACATGGGTCCATTACAACCTTTTCCTTCTGGGCTACTCTGTGTAATTCAGGAAAGCTGCATTGGTCAGGATGGGCTAGGTACTGCTGTAGCAACAAACATTCCCAGCTCTTTGAGTTTTAAGCCAACAGAGGTTTATTTATCACTCACCATACATATCCATTGAAGGTTGGAAAGGAATATGTGCTGTGTTTTCCTTACTGTGGAATGGAAGCTGGTGTAGCCTCTAGCATTTGGAATGTTGTGGGTTACAATAGCAAAATAGAAGGAAATATGGTGAGTTGAACACTGGCTTTTAAAGGTTTCCATAGGTGTCACCTTTGCTCACATTTTATTAGCTAAAACAAGTCAAATGATCATACCCTATTTCAAAGAGGCAGACAAATGCAACTCTTTCATAGGCCTGAAAGGATGAGAACTGGAATAATGGAACTAGGCCTAATGACTACCCTGTCTACCCATCTCATCACCAAAATCAAGCTAACTCTCCTTCCAGTAGGGAATCTACTTCTTCCATATTCAAGAGAGGCAATTCAAAGATCCTATTCAGTAATCCAGGATCGTTCAGTGGCTTATAAAAGTGTCTTCATTGTGGGGTGACACATGTAGTCTTACAAGGTGAAATGTGACTCCTCTTGATCCAGACATGAAATAGAAAGACATTGTACCTTTCACCCGACACCCAATATAAAGTGAGATAAAAGGACAGTACAACCACAGTAAATCCCCATTTGGAAAGAGGAAAGGAGGGAGACACAGCAAACACTGAAATCCTTCTAGGATGACATTTTTGAGTACCCTGATTTGGTGCCGATGTTCCTTCTCAAGGCCACTTCCGTTTTCCATGCTAACCTATGGACCTGGTCTCCACCCTCTGAGATTTTTTTGTTCTTCTTTATTTTCCTTGGTTATATTTGAAGTGAATATTGGGGTGTATGTATTCTTTGGATGCTGAACAGACTTCTTAACCTTATTCTCACCCATAACTGATTGAGATCCAAGCTTCTTTTTAGGTTTCAATTATTTCCAGTCTCTCTTCTTTATTTTTTAAATAAGTATTTTATTTTGAGATAATTGTAGATTCACATGCAACTGTTAGGAAAAATACAGAGGGATCATGTATACACTTCATCCAGTTTTCCCCAAAAGTAACATCTTCCATAATTATAGTACAAAACAATACCATAACCAGGAAATTGACATTGATATAACCTACTGATCTCATTTGTATTTCAGCCAGTTTTATATGTACTCATTTGTTTGTGTGTATATTTATTCTATGTGATTTCATCATGTGAGTATTTGTATATTTCAATTCTATCATCAAGATTAGAACAGTTCATCATTATCAGGATTCTTTGTGCTGCTGTTCTGTAATTATAGACCCCATTTCTAACCCCTGAGAACCACTAATCTATTCATTTTCATTTCAAGAATATTATATAAATTAAATTTTACAGTGTGCAAATTTATGGGATTGGCATTTTCACTCAAGATAATTAAATTGCGAGCAATCAAAGTTGTAGTATGTATCAATTTTTGTTCTTTTTTATAGCTAAGTGGTATTCCATAATATTGATGAACTATAATTTTTTAACCATTTGCCTGTTGAATAATATTTGGATTGTTTCCAGTTCAGGGCTATTGTGAATAAAGCTATTGTGAACATTCATGTTTTTTTGTATGAAAATAAGTTTTTATTTCTCTAGGATAAAACCCAAGGGTGCAATCTCTGGGTTGTATGGAAATCACATATTTACTTTTATAAGACATTGCCAACCTGTTTTCTATGGTGGTTGTACCATTTTACATTCTCACCAGTGATGTTTGGATGATCCAGTTTCTCTGCATCCTTGCCAATGCTTGGGATTTCACTATTTTTATTTTAGCCATTTTGTTAGTTCTATAGTGATATCTAGTGGTTTTAATTTATAAATTCCCTAATAAGTAAATATATTAAGTGTCTTTTCATATGTTTGTTTGCTATCTGCATATCCTCTTCAATGGTATGCCTCTTTGTCTTTTTATTCCCTCTTTTTCTAATTTAATTGTTTGGTTTCCCATTTTTTCATATCTGAGATTTCTTTCTATATTCCAAATACTACTGTATTGTTGAATATGTGGTTTGAAAATATATTCCCCCAATCAGTAGTTTGATTGTTTATCCTTTTAACCAGATCTTTTGCAGAATCAAATTTTTTTATGAGGTCCAGCTTATCAATTTTTGCTGTTATTGCTTGTGCTTTTGATATCAAGTCTCAGAAACTCATCCTGAAGATTTTACCTTATTTTTCTTTTCTAAAAACTTTATAATTTTACATTTTAATACAGTCTATTTTAAGTCCAGGGTAGTAAGTTGTTAGTTTGTTTTTCAGAATCACTCACTCAAAACTTTAGTATTTTTTTTATCTATTTGATTTCATTTAGCACCATATAACAATAGCTATATTAATAATATTTTTGATATGTAATTTTTATATTTGCAAATTTATTTGAATATCATTTTCATGCTTTTCTCTCTCTCTCTCTGTCTTTCTCCAACAGTTATTGAGTAAAAATCCTCTGCTGCCCACTGTACTAAATGCATTCTTTGTTGAGTAATTATTTAATATTCACAACCATCCTATGGAGAAGGACCTATTTTAATTCTTTCTTTTTTTAAGAAAAAGAAATGGAGACCTAGAGAGTTTAAAGAACAAGCTTTTGACATAAAACAAGCAAGAGGTGAAGGCAGGATACAAACTCATACAGCCTGACTTCACAGGCCCCCTACCCTGTACTGAATTGGGATGTATAACTCTCTATAATAAGATAAATTAGACACATCAGTGGTATTTGTATATAAAGCATTACTAAACCAAATGTGAACAGAAAAGGCTGATTATAACATATTATCACCCTAGTGGTTTCTCAGATCACTTTTTCTTCCTGTTTACTAAGGTTAATTACAGTTCTTTCTTGTGAGGTGCTACAGGAGAGTTTCTAAGGCAAGCATGTCTACAATACTCCCATATTTCCTGGATGAGCACAATGTTAATGTAATATATCCTCAGAGCCCTGCAACATAAATTGGAACTGAAATGCCAGGAAGCATGAAAAATAGCAGAGTGACAATATACTCTGTCAATGCTTACAGCTATGGGCTTTTAATATCCAGATCATTGAACTACTATATACATAATGTATAGTACCAGTCCGGGAGCAGTGTGGCTCTGTTGGCTGGAAGGTCTTCCTGCTTCCCCAGACTTCTCAGTCTAAGGCATCAAAGGGAACAGTCTCAGGTGTCCCAGTGCCTTGGGTCTGTGTGTGGGACCAACCCCTAAGCTGATGCTGCAGGACAGCTTCCTGAGAACCACAAGGATCTCAGCATTACTTTGTTTAGTCATCTCAAGTGTTGCTTTGCAGAAATGCTCTAAAACCAACATTTAAGGAAACTCTACAGTTACATTAGCAAAGCTATCTCAAGTGACTGTTCTTGTTTAGAAAATATCCCACATGTGTGAAACCAGATGTTTTACAGTTTAGTACTTGTTTTTGAAGGCAGAGAACGATATCTTAAAGCTTCTCTCTTCATCTTTCTTATCTTAAAATCAAGCTTACAACTACAACCCTGAATTTTCCTGAAAATTTAAAATATATTGCTCAATTATAATTTTCTCATTCAATTGAAAAAAAGAGCAAAAAAGGCTGAAAAAAATTTAAAGATAAACACTGACCAAACAACCCAACCCCAAATCCAAACAAACAAACAAATGTATAGGGCTGGTTTGGCTAACTGGATTTAATGCATGTATTCTCCATGTTTCATGAGTATAGTAGGGTTTGAAGTGTATTATATTTCAGCTTCTGATCAAATTTGCATTTGGTTTTGAGGTGGTCCTCTTTTTGAGATCTGTACATTCCTTAGCATTTGACCATTAGCTCTGCACCATTGTAAGGGTTGTTGTATCTTTTAGCTACCACCATAGACAAGAAGACACAAATGCGAGTTAATAACCATCAAAGGTGCCTATTTCCTTTTCCTATAAATCAGAACTTGCTTTCCTACTGAATTTTGCAAGAAGGAAAACAGACTCCCTCCTGCTGATGTGAGGAAGTGAAGCTAAATCTCTCTCAAGATTCACTTTGGCTCCTTGCAGCTGGATGTTAGTACCTTTTTATATGCAATTTTACTTCATTTAGTCTTTAAGGTTGTGCCTGAGGTTAGTTTAAAAGGTTAGTTAAATGTTAATGGATGTTAATGCTGCAATTAAATTGTTAAATCAATTGAAAACTGTGGCTCCATCTCTATCTGCGTTAGTGCTGGCTTGAGCTGCATTGGCGTATAAATTAAAAGCTGTAAATCTAGTGAAGTCTAATTAGAGACCAAATTTCTCATTTATCTTATTTTCACAGGACTGTAAGCACTGATAGATAATCAACGAAGGGCTAAAAACTTTTTAACATTAAAAAACTATTTTATCTATTTCAAGATTCAGGTGACTGATTATAATTCAGATCCAATTATTGTAAAAGGTCACATGTGAAATGAAGTTCTTTCAGACACTCTAAGTTTTATTTTACAAGTTTGCATACAACACACTACCATCCCCATCCCCAAAAGCAAATATAAATTATTGAAGACCATCTTTAATGACATCTTAGAGAAACCTCAGTGCTAAACAGTATGTTTAGTACACTGCTGCATTAACCAAAAGGGGGAAAGGTGGATTTAGAAACTTTGTGGGAGATTCGTCAGGGAGCAAAATTAAGCCTGCATGGATGTCTAAGGTGAGAATTTTTCACTGTTGCTTCAGATTGGCTGTTGCCATCTTGATTTACCCAGTGTCTGAGAATACTTGAGTATAAAGAGTTCAAATGAAAGGATTTGTCAAGCTTAATGCTCCTCAGTTCACTATTGTAGAACTACTCCATTGAAATTATTCTGTGTGTAACTCAACTTTGGTTCCACAATATTTGATCATACTTTTAAAAAAAATTCTCTCCATTATTCTCTAATTTATGGCACTTAACAATGAGGTCTAACCATAGTTTTGATATACAAATGCTGACATGAAGACATGTTAATTTCTACCTAAACCAGAAGATCAAAAATTGTATTTCCAAAGGGTAGGAACACACACATAGGTTTTGGTTTGCAAAGCTGGTTTTATTATTATTATTTAAAAATTTTAATGAAAATTATATTTTCTATGAATGTTAATTTCTTTAATAAAATCTTCTGCACAGAAAAATACTATTTTAAGAGAAGAAATTATAAATGGATATTCAACTAGAAGGCCTCATTCCTCTAATGAAGACACAAGCCATGTCCTTCTTCCTTCGTATTCTGAGACAAATTTCAGCACTGATTAAACCACAGAAGAGCATCAGAGAGTGAATTGCTGAGCAGATTGAATGTTCTGAACTTTTTGCTTTCTTATTAATTTTGTCATGAATTCAGATCTCCTAAAACTCTTATTCATAGACTGTAGGAAAAATACCATGTTAAGTTGCTTGTCTCCTGAAGCAAATGAAAAAATGTTCTATTTTTTCACCCTTAAAGAAGCACTGATTTCCTGACAGGATGTTTGTTTCTTACTTGCAAGCATTTCTAACTTAAGAACGAACACACTATAACCAGAACCAAAATCAGTCTATATTAATGAATTACTGTGACTTTCAATAGGAGGAGGCTGCAAGATCTTAACCAGGGACTTTGTATTTAATGATGAAAAGGTGAAGATGGCTTTCTACTGAAATACTTGGCATGGAACACAGAGCCCACCTCTCTCTTTCTCTCTTCCTTTAGTTCGGTAGAAAAACAATAGCAAAAGACACAATTTTGGCATTTTTGAGTGGTGTGAGTTATCACTCTACTTGTAAAAAGAGGCTGGGAAATTCTTTGAGTAGAAAAACTGGGATGGGATATTAATTTTTTTTTTCTGATCACCAGTCTTCTGGGAGCAGGATTTTTTATATTCAAGTGTTGACAGGAAACTATCCACTGAGACTAGACATACACCTAAGGGCTTTTATTTAATGATCTCTGAGAATGATCTGCAGCTGAAGCCTAAAATTTTGCAGTTAAAAATAAATTCTTATATGTGTGTTAGCATACGGTATTTGTTTTTCTCTTTCTGACTTACTTCACTCTGTATGACAGACTCTAGGTCCATCAACCTTACTACAAATAACTCAATTTCGTTTCTCTCTATGGCTGAGTAATATTCCATTGTATATATGAGCCACATCTTTTTTATCCATTCATCTGTCAATGGACACTTAGGTTGCTTCCATGTCCTGGCTATTGTAAATAGAACTGCAATGAATATTGTGGTACATGACTCTTTTTGTTTTTGTTTTTTAATGTTTTTATTGGAGGATAATTGCTTTACAATGGTGTGTTAGTTTCTGCTTTATAACAAAGTGAATCAGTTATACATATACATATATCCCCATATCTCTTCCCTCTTGCATCTCCCTCCCTCCCACCCTCCCTATCCCACCCTTCTAGCTGGTCACAAAGCACCAGCTGATCTCCCTGTGTTATGCGACTGCTTCCCACTAGCTATCTATTTTACATTTGGTAGTGTATATATATCCATATATACACTACCACTCTCTCACTTTGTCTCAGCTTACCGTTCCCCCTCCCCGTGTCAAGTCCATTCTCTAGTAAGTCTATGTCTTTATTCCTGTCTTGCCCCTAGGTTCTTCATGACCATTTTTTATTTATTCCATATATATGTGTTAGCATACAGTATTTGTTTTTCTCTTTCTGAATTACTTCACTCTGTATGACAGAATCTAGGTCCATCCACCTCACTACAAATACCTCAATTTCATTTCTTTTTAAGGCTGAGTAATATTCCACTGTATATATGAGCCACACCTTTTTTATCCATTCATCTGTCGATGGACACTTAGGCTGCTTCCATGTCCTGGCTATTGTAAATAGAGCTGCAATGAATATTGTAGTACATGACTCTCTTGGAATTATGGTTTTCTCAGGGTATATGCCCAGTAGTGGGATTGCTGGGTCATATGGTAATTCTATTTTTAGTTTTTTAAGGAACTTCCATACTGTTCTCCATAGTGGCTGTGTCAATTTACATTCCCACCAACAGTGAAAGAGGGTTCCCTTTTCTCCACATCTTCTCCAGGATTTATTGTTTGTAGATTTTTTGATGATGGCCATTCTGACCAGTGTGAGATGATATCACATTGTAGTTTTGATTTGCATTTCTCTAATGATTAATGATGTTGAACATTTTTGAATTATGGTTTTCTCAGGGTATATGCCCAGTAGTGGGATTTCTGGGTTAAAAAAAAAAAAAAAAAATATATATATATATATATACACACACACACACACACACACACACACACATATATATAATAAATTCTTTTGAATTACAGATTGTTTTCTCAATGCAAATGCAAACATCTTTTAAGTCCTACAAGCCACTCTCAGTCACTAATGTGACCACTTCACAATCTGAAGCTGCTTCAGGTCTGGTTCAAGGGCTGGTGGAGGATGTGAGTGAGGGAGATTTTACTGGAGGCTGAAGAGGTGGGGTCTGAGCAAGGATTCCTCCCCCAGTGGGGAGAGGCAGAGCAGGACAGTGCTCCAAAGTCTCAGCTCTGGAGGCAACAAACAACTAAGTTCAAACTCAGCTAATTTGCATATGTTCTAGGGCATCAGCTACCTCTCTTTGCTGACATTTCCTCATCTTTTTCTTGACTCTTCTTCATCCGTATTCCCATGGCTTTACATTCTATCTGATTGCAGATGACTAGTTATTTGTATTTTTAACTCTGACTTGTAATTCCCAAACACCTTTATTGAACAGTTTTATTGAGATGGCTACTTAGATTCATTAATTCATTTACTCATTTATTTTCTCATTTGTACATTCATTGTTGAGTGTTGGCAATATGCCAGCCACTATATAAGTCATTAGAGGTTCTATAGTGAGCAACAGAAATCACTTGCCCTTTTAGCATTTATATTGTAGAGAAGGATATAGACAGCAAACAAAAAAGGAGAAATCTAACATAATTTCAAAAAGGAATATACACTACATAAGAAATCAAGTCAGAGTAGAAGCAGACAGTGACTGAGCATGCTCTTTTGGGTTGATGGGATGGGGGAAAGAGATCTGGAAGAAGTGAAGGAACAGGTGACTATCTAAAAGATATTACAAGTGGGACTTGTCAACAACAGTTTGCTGATTGTCTAACTGCCTAGTGTTCTCTTCCTTCTAAACCTCCTTCTCTTCCTGTTTTCCCAATCTCAATTAATGACACTACTATTTCCATAGAAACCTAGAAGTCTGTTTTGATTCTTCTTTTACCCTTACCCACTCCTGTCCAAATCCTACCCATCAGCAGTAGGCTAAAGGTAAAACACTACCTTACAGAAGGGTGACTAATGGTCAGCGGATTTATGTGACTAGCCCAGGGTTATACAACCAGTCAACAGTGGACCCAAGGCTTGTTTGAAATCAGACTTTCTGACACCACCTTTGCATTATTTCCCTCTGCCCCTGAAAGGGGGCTGCAAAAGGGACAAGAAGAGTTGCAAGTGCCCCATATTCGTCCAAAAGTTCTCCAGACTTATCAATTTTACCATACCTTCCCTGACAATTTCTATTCAAAACTGGGTTTTACTTGCTTCCTTCAATTACTAATCCAGTCTGTACTCTCTCACACACTTTCTTATACATTATTTTTCAAGTACTCCCTCATCATTTCATGTTTTGTCTTGTCTTGTAGCTACATTATAAATCCCTAAAGGACAGAGGTCAAGTCTTCTCCCTCCATGTATACACTTGGTGTTTAACAAATGTTCGTTACAGTTAAACAGATATTTCATCCTCTGTTCTCAGAAAATTTGCAATCTAGCAGGTGCCATAAACAAGGACTCATGACAAAGTTAAGTGATGGAAAATCAAAGTGAGCAACTGAATGACATAAAATGGAATATTTTACAAACCGGGGAGCAAAAGAAATCACTGGAAGCTGAAGAATGAGCATAAGTTTTGGTTGAGGAGGAGAAGAAAAGGGAAGAATGGAATGAATAGATTTCAAAGATGACAAGGAATATATCATTTGCAGATTAGGCTGACATGATGAGAGCTAAGGGTTCTTTCCATAGATGAGTTCATGTACCAAATATTTATCAAGAACTTACCAGATGTCACACACTCTATTGTCATACACAGTAGTGACTGAAATAAATATTGTCATCTTCTCATGTAGTTGATAGGTTAGCAAGGGAAGACCAAGAAGTTAACAAGAAATGCTGACAAAGCAGGGAAAGTACTGTGATGAGAGTTCATATCAGAAGCATCTAACTTCTTGAGGAGTCAAGTTCAAGAGGGGCTTTCTGAAAGAAATGCTGTTTGAGGCTTGGAGAATTATTAATGAAAGATAAAATTAAGTTAGATTAGACTACATGGTACCTTATATAGCTTCCAACACTGGGGCTACCAAATGTGATGCCTAGAGGGAGGATGAAGGGAAGGGAAAAGGAGGAAGGAGAAGAGTCTGGAGGGAGAAGTTACTGGGGGTGACATGAGGACTTTCATTAAGAAAGCCCCACAGGCACCCAAAGAGGGAATGTCTCCAGAGGACATTTGTAGAAACAAAAAGGAATGTTCCTGTGGAGGGAACCCATATTTGGTTTATAGATGTGAGCTCTTTGTCTTCATTCTTATGCTCCATATCACCCAACCAACTAACTCTTCTTTTCTTGCCACTTTGATCTGTACCAATGTATTCTTTTCATTCTCCATCTCATTTTCTTTATTATCAGTGTCACTTGCTCCATCTTCTCCTACACTTCCAAACACAGTGGCATTTCTTTAAGATGCACCATTGACCCTACACCTCCTCAGCAAACTCTTCTAAACTCTTGCCATTAGCCATCATGTTTGTGCAAATTATGCATTTCAAATATGTATTCTGGTAGAGGAAATAGGTGTTTACTTAAGAGACTTTGGAAATTAGTAGTCTATAAAACTAAAGTGAAAAGAAACTGTAAATGAGCATTGTACTCTAGTTGAGGAAATTGTCTTCCATGGTGCCATATGGGCTAACAATTCTGATACCACACCAAAAAACCTCACACAAAATGATGAAGCATGTCAAAGGGACACAGGCACTGAAAGAAAGAGTTCCCAATGGCCTAAACTGTAATAATTTGAGCAAGAAAATAAGTAAATTAATATTGTGTTATAATTCAAAGTGTATGTCAACACTGTTATAAATCAATGAAACAAAAATAATTATTTATAAAAGTAAATAATTGTAGAAAAGAGATGTATTCTGTGCAGAAGAATTCCAAATAATTCATGTAGATACTTCACTCTCAAGGAGGGTAACATAATTCCCAGTCCTTAAGTGTGGGCTGCACCTAAATGACTTCCTTCCAAAAGTACAGAATGGAAAGGGAAAGGAGGAAGGGTAACTTTATAATGGAGAAATCTGACAAACCCTATCTCAGCCAGGTCAACAGAGTCAACAGTCACAGTCATAAGTCATGTTGACAATATGTACCATTGATATGATAGGATGAGAGTGACACGGTGGTCTTCCTTCCAAAGACTCATGACCTGAGAAAATAATCATGAGAAAAACATCAGACACATCCCAATAGAGTGACATTCTACAAAATATGTGACTGGTACTCCTCAAACTGTCAAGGTCATTGAAAATAAGGGAAGTCTGAGAATCTGTAACAGCCAAGAGGAACCTAAGGAGACATGATGTCTAAATGGGATGTGGTATCCTGATTATGATCCTGGAACAGAAAAAGTACACTAAGCTTTACATTAAGTAAAAATGAAGGAAACCTGAATAAACTATGGATTTTAGTTAATAATGAAGTATTAATATTAGCTCATTAATTTTACCAAATGTACCATACTTATACAAAATGTTAATCATAGGAGAAATTGGGTATAAGGTCTATGAAAACCCTCTATGCAATTTTTATATAAATCTAAAAAGATTCTAAGAATAAATTTTATTTAAAAATTATATTTTCAAGTTCAACTCTTTTTCTGAGCACAGACCCACATTTTTAAATACCTGCTGGACTGTTCCAATGAATGTTCTGTGGGTACCTCAAATCAAGTTATCCAAATCCAAACTCATCATGTTAAGCATCACATCAGCTGTGTTTCTTAATTTCTTTATCTCTCATAGATAGTAATAAATAAAATAAAATAATAAAATAAAAATAAAATCATGACACACAATTATTTTAAAGATCTGCCAGTCTGGAAACTTGACAATCATCAGTCCTTCCTCCCTTTCTCTAATCCCATTGACATCAGTTGCTAAATGTATATTCTATGTCCACAGAGACTTTTTGATTATTATTCTCCACATCATTGTTTAGACACTCATCGAATTTTTGAATTATTTTCAAGGGTCTCCAAAATGATCTTTTCATCCAAATATATCTCATTGCCTAATTAATGTTACTAACGCTTAATTCCAATCATGTAGTCTTTTAAAAATTATAAGTAGCTACCAACTGCATGACATCCAGAGTTAACACTTCTCATCTTGGCCCTTTGTGATACATCCCCAACCTTACTTTCCAATCTCTGTTCCCAGATTTCTCTACACAAAGCATGGCAGCCTCATTCTTCCATTTCATACCAGGTATCACTCTCATGGCCTCTCTTACCCCCCCAGAGCCTGTAAAATATGGGTGTGTGCCTGCTGTGGGTTAGGTATATGAGTGTCATGCATTCCTGTTGCAGAGGGAAGAACAAAGGTAAGATATCCCTTCTTTCCTCAGAATCCATATCTGCCTCTTTACTCATACTTATCCTCTCGCTGCACTTTCCTATCCTCTCAGTTCTGGCTTTCAAGATGTCATTCACCCTTCAGAATCTCCCACAGCAAAGATATAGACAGTTTAGTAAAGTGGTTAAAAGCATGGGTGCTGAGTTAAGGCAGACCTGGGTTTAATTTCTGGTCTTGCATTTTACCATTTTGCAAAATTAGACAGTGTCCTCTCTAGGTATCTATTTATCTGTGAAACGGGGATTTGGTGCAGATTATATGAAGCAAAGTACTTGGTATAAGTTCCTGAAATACAGTAAGTCTTTAAAATTTATGTTAAAGTTCTCCTTTCAAAGGTCAGCTTTTCAGGAAATCTGGCCTATTTGTGTCTGTTTTTTATTTGTTTATTTGGTTTTTTTGAAATCCCCATTTGTTGAGACTCCATGGGATTTTGTTTGTGTTTCCTGTCTACTACTTTTCCAATTCCCCTTTGCCCCATGGTGATTTGTACTCTTGTTCTACAACATTGGGCAATAACCCCTCCATGTCTTTATTGGCTCCTCTGTATAATGGAAATACTGATAGTACTTCCCTCAAAGGATTCTTGGAAGGTTAAGAGAGTTTATGTATAGAGCACTTTGAACAGTGCTTGACATATATTGTGTTAGATATGTGATTTTACTTATTATGAGTAGGATTATTATCTCATCTGCCAAGATAGCAGAAAATGAGACTTACCTTTATATTCCCTGCAGTGGCTAGAAAAAAATGCCAGGTATATAGTTGGTGTTCAGTGAAGGCAAACTAGAGTGGGATCTGATGCTGCCTTTGTAACTAGACACAGTCTTCCTTTCTCTGAGGAGAAAAATATGGATCAATTATAACCAAGGGCCAAGGCCATGACCAATCAATGTGCAGGGCATGTGAAAAAGAAGACACACTGGAGAAGGGTCAGGCAGAAAGAGAAGATTCAGGAGGATGAAGCTGTCAGGAGCAAAAGTACGGAGAATGAGTTGTATTAACTAATGCAGTGTTTATTGGTGCCTGATGAATAAATGAACAACACTAATGTTACTTAGTGCATACCCAGAGATACTTTCACCTCCAGGATAAGTTACTAGGTAATAGTATGCAATCAGCCAATGTCCAAGTATAGACATTAGACAAAATCCCCCAAATTGTAAGTCTAAGTAAAATCTTTGCATAAGGTATGACTTGATTCTTATTTAATGATATAGTAGTCTTTCTTTAACCTGGATGATTAAAAACACTCATATTTGAAAGATTAGTATAGGCAACATTAGTATGTTTTTAGAAACATTGTATGGTAGCCGTATCTTTCCAATAGTAAACATTAAGACAAAATAGCTATCTATTAGTGACCATCTTTCCTCTGTATGACAAGAGCTGTAGTGGGCAATCCAGACAAGTTCTAGTGGGTCTCTAATTTTCTGTCTGTCCCATTGGTCTGTCTTTATTTTCTATCTATGAAGTCTGAACAGAGATTAAAACCTAAAACATAATTGTGAGAGAATTAGATAATTGCTTGTTAATTAGAAATATTACATACATATTTCCATTTTGGAGAGAAATTAAGAATCTGTTTCAATGTTTTTCATTTGGTTTTTCATCAAGTTTGAATTTGAAAGTCAATATACACCCCTGTGTTTATTATCTCGTATAAGGCACTAGCATGTTCCAAATTCAGAGGAAGAAACTACATTTCCTCAAACCATTTAAGAAGAGGCAGGGATGTGGTCTGAAAAACCCCAGCTAGATAAGGAACCCGTTCAGACTGCCCTGAAAGAGGTGACATGAAGAACCCCATTACTTTTATGGGCTTGACCTGATCCCTCATAAAACTTTCCTCTGTGATTTCTCAGTACAATATGAATCCTTGAAACACCCAGAAAGCAAAATGAAACCTTTCCGGCTTGTATTTAAACTCGACCCCAAAGCATGTATGTTTATTGGCCTCATAAACCTAATGCAACTGAAGCATTCATGAATCAAGATTAGGAGTTGTGACAAAGAGTAATTTGTCACCGGCGATGACATCATTTTTATCACCTACATCATCGTGGGAGACGTCTGAGCATCCCTTTGAGCAGCAGCCCACACCCGCCACTCTAGGGAACAGCAGAGGGGTGGGCCCTGGTAGCAGTTCACGGAGGCTCTATCACAGGCAAAAGATTAAATTATTCAGCATTTCTTGGGCCAATTTTGTGAGGAGGAATTACTGAACAACCAAATCACAGGGCTGTTAGAAATAAAGCCATTCTTGTGAGGCACAGTGTTTTTGTTTCGGCAGTTCAACCCCAGGATGTTAAGAAATCCTTATGGGTCTGGTTTTGGAATTTGAATGTACCTATTATATTTAAGTTCTTATTTTCTTTCTTTCCTTCCGCTCTGGTTCTATGAAAAGTATGTATAGAAGGAAGGGGGTGGGGTTGGGTGGGTGGGTCTTGGAGAATTGAAACAGCCGAAGGTCTGTTCGCTACATCTAGGGTCTTATCATTAGCCCCCGCCCCCAACCCATTACCAGAATACAAGGAAGCACAATGGGTACCAGGCAGGAGATATGAGCCCCAAGAGGCATCACTTCATTTTAAAGTTAGTTAGTCCTCCCACCTTCCCAGCAAGGCTGCCCACCGCGGCTCCCTCCGAAGGGATTTTGAAGTGAGGTGGTTAGCAATTTCCCTTTCTTCCTTCCTTCCTGGTGCATCCCTGCCCCACCCCCACTCCCACTCCATCTCCTCCTGGAAGCCCGGGCCAAGTCTGTTGCTTGCAGCAGAAAGACTCAAAACATTTTCGTGATCCGACTGATTTCAAACAAGCTCGGCTCCTGTGAGCCTTACCAGCTGTGACTAATAACAAAGAGAAGGGGGGAAGAAGCTTCTCGAGGCTGCAGGCTTCAAACAGGCAGGCTCTGGGGGAAACAAGAGAAAGCCATTAACTAACCACAGCGTTATCTTGATTCTCTCGGAGAAACGAGCTAGGGACGCCTAATGAACTAGCCTTAACGTTTCAAACTGAATGTGCCTCTGGGAGTCTACTAGAACAAACAGTGTGACAGATCAATGCTTGGTTCCTGTATCAAGAGAAAAGGTTATTCGCTCCTCTGAGGAATTCGAGGGTTAGTATATCTTTATGATATACTTTCCTTCCTTTTAAAATTTTAACTTTTCTTACTTTGTTCAGATATAAGTAGCGCAAAGTGGATGGGAGGGTGTGCCTACGTGTGGACATGTGTTTGAACATCTGGTTTCAAAGTTCATTAATAGAAGATATTCCTGTAAGATAGAAGAATATTTCTTTTTACACTTATTAGACCATAGCTCAATTTTTTGATTGTTGTTGCTCCACATAAGGTAGCTATTTCAAAAGAAATGATACAGCCTTCAATTTCTGCACCTCAGACTGAGGTGGGGTCAAGGCGCAAGCAGGCAAAGCTCACCTTCTCAGTTCAAAAATCCCCATGTGGCTACTAGCCAGAGATTTTCAAAAGGTGACTAGGTTTCTGCACAAAATCCTCCAGACTGTTCATTTTCTAGGAGGGTTACTGCATCGGTTATCATTTGGAAGAATTTCTTGATATGAAGCTACATAAAATGTAACATTCTTGTCGGTCAGTAATGACTGAGATGGAGTGTGTTTTGTACTACCCTCCAGGGTGGCCAAGGAGATGCCAATTGTACCCTGTAGAAAACCAATCTTGGACTCTCAAATTAAAAAAAAAAAAAAAAAAAAAAAAGAAAGAAAGGAAGGAAGAAAAAGAAAGTTAAAGAATGGTTTGAATCAATGTCCTGGTAACTGGAGTTAGGTTCAGAGTCACACTTGGATCCTGCTTATCTTTATTCTTACAGGAGACTCTCATTGAAATTAGGTCACAGAATTCTTTCTTTGTTTTTTTTTTTGTTTGTTTGTTTTTTTTCTTCTTCTTTGTTTTTTGATGCTAATTTTTAGCCAGCTGTATGTCCTTAAGTCCTGGTAATGTGGTAATTTGTCTTTAATAAACAAAAGTGAAAGCTAGCTCCCTCTCCTCCCGGTATCTCACTCCCTCCTAGATTCCCAAGTGTTCTTTGGAATCACAGTCTAGGCAGAGTTCCTTACATGTGAAAGACAGCTATCTATGAAAAGGATTTATACAGAACAGCCCTCTTCACTACCTCTTATCCATCAACATGCTGGCCTATTTTGCAAAGTGAATTATTTGAGAGTAGTATACTATGCCGTTTATATTTCTGAGAAAATTTTAAAAGCCTTAGTACGTGCATACTTTGACCCAACAATTCCAATTTCAAAAATTTTTCTAAGAAAATTATCAAAGATCTGTAGAATTTTACCTATAGGAATAGTTATCACAGCAGCAATAATGTTAGAATATGCTTTTCCAAACTAAATATTATGTTCTATTATGTTCTCTAATATAGAGAATCACTGTCTTGCCAACTATCTCTTTTTCTTTCATTTAATACCATGTACTTGTTAAGCAAGTCAATTCTCCATATTAAGTACAAAATGGGAAATTAAGTAAATCTCACTTGAATTATTATGGTGTATTAGCCTGCTTGAGCTGCCATAAAAAAAAATACAATAGACTGAGTCACTTAAACAACAGAATTTCTTTCTCACAGGTCTGGAGGCTGGGAAATCCAAGATCAAGGTGGTGGCAAAGTAGTTTTTATTCTGAGGCCTCTTCTCTTGGCTAGTAGGTGGCTGCCATCTCTGTGTGCTCATATCACTTCTTTGTGCATTTGTGGGGAGAGGAGGAGACTGGGGAGAGGAAGGGGGAGAAGGAGAGAGGAAGAGAGAGTTTTCTTTGGCAGGTTTCCTAATAAAGACACTAATCCTATTCGATCAGGGCCCCACCGTCATGACCTCATTTGAACTTAATTACTTCCTTGGAGCCCCCTTCTCCAAATACAACCACACTGGAGATTAAGGACTCAGCATAGGAATTTGGTGGTAATGGAGGGGGTGGGGAACAAACATCCAGTCCACAAGATACAGTTTCCTAGTTAGTAGAAGTTTTTCTTAATGAGACATTCTTTAGATAAATATCTCACTAAGTCTCAAATAAGATTGTATAATTAGATCAAAGAAGCTTCACACCAACAGCTTGAAGAAAGTTCTCCTTGTTGCTGTTCACACATGCAGTCAGAGGGTCTGGGCTCTACCCTTAACTAGTTACATGACTGGAAACAAGGCCCATAACATTTCTGGATCTTGATTTCTACATCTTTAAAGAGAAGGAGTTAAAACAGATGTCCATTCAAGTTTCTTTTAGCTCTCAATTTCATGCATCTGTGACAGTTTCTTGTAGCTCAATGTTCTCACACCTGAGATACAACTGTCAGAAATGATAACGTGGCAAATAACATATTTTGCAAAGTTCATAGCTATAAAAATTGCATATACAAATGATTTATGTGTCTGTACTTATTTTCTCACTAGGATCATTTATACAAATCATTCTGGATTATTGTTTTATTCAACAATATAAAGTACATAGAATTCCCTTTAATTCAATCCTTGAAGTTGGAAGCAACTGGAATGAAATACAACTCAAATATAAAGGAGAAATTGGATCCATATTTGGAATTTCATCAAAAACAGGGACAGGGAGGAACATTCCAGGAAAATAATGTAATTCATTTTTATGAGTAGAATATTAGTGAACATATTTCAAAATCTGAGCCATATTAATACTTTTTATAATAATATTTATTGCCTAGCAATTTCCTCCATCTATGCCATAAAACAGTTTTGTCTGATGAGCTCCTAGTACCAATTATATAAACCAGTTGATAAGGACATAATAGGAAAAGGGAAAAGTATAAATATCGGCTTTTACATCAACAGGTCTGTAAAATTCTCAAAGGTTGGAGGTTATCAACTTTTGTTTGACACTTGGGTTACTCTTCAGCCGGCTGGATTTATAAAAGAACACTCTGCTGATGGGCATATTGGAGGAGTTGAAATAATCAATCTCAGGAGGGGCTGCAATTCAGTAGTGAGTGAATCCATCCCTGGAGTCGAGAGTCTACAAAGTGTTCCAAGATTATTAGAGACCAAATTTTCCACTCAAGTATTTAGTATTTTAATAGGTAATTACTTTAAAAGACACTCATTAAACAATTTCCATTAATAGACCCCACTGGGCATAGATGGCTCAACTCTCCAAGGCTTTCTGGGCATGCCTTTTCACGTAGTATTTTTAAATGTTTAGAAATCATTTTTACATCCTGCTTCTTGCTGCATCCCCTCATTGGCTTGAATACAAAGTTCTGGTCCCAACATATGCCATGCCACAGCCAATGTAATTTTAAGCTACACTAGGATAAATTGGATGCTAAGAGGGTAGGAATCAGATAACAATGAGGACAAAGGCACAGTATTTCCATAATGGGGAAATATGTTAACTTTAAGGATGAGGAAATGTCCAGAAACAATGCATTAAAGGTAAAGCTACTTCCAAAATAGTTTAGCCCAGACGATTATTCAGAGAAATGAGGCTGGATAGATAAACAATTTGGAGAGATCCAAGCAGAGACAGAAAATGTATAATTTAATTATCTGATTATACCATTTTCATAACTTCCATTTTACACGTAATTGCCAGCTATCTTCTTGACTGTATAGATTATAAAACTAGTCAAAAATTTCACAATGACCCATTAAATAGGAGCTTGGGGGAATGCTTGGTCTTTGCACACATACAGGAGTGGATTTGAATATCCCACATCTTGGGCCAGCTGTGTAGTCTTAGGGGAAGGATTTTCCCAGCTTCTGCAACACTAGCTCTTGTTTTACAGGCCTCAAGTTCAATACCCTCCCCCACCAGTGAGGCCTTCCAACACCATTCAACCTTAAGTAACTTCCAATCTCTCTTTATGATAGGATTCTATTTTATTTTTAACCATGAAATTATTACTGACTGATATTTTCTTGTTTGTTTTCTGTCTCTGCTCACTAGAATGTAAGCTTTGTGAAAACAAGGCTCTTTTCTACCTTGTTTCTTTGTTTGTTTATTAATTGAAGTATAGTTGATTTACAATGTTGTGTTAGTTTTTGGTGTACAGCAAAGTGATTCAGTTCTTTTTTTATTATTTATATTTTATATTTTAAAATTTTTATTGGAGTATAGTTGATTTAAAATGTCATGTTAGTTACAGAAAAGTGAATCAGTTATATATATATATCCACTCTTTTTTAGATTCCTTTCCCATATCTGTCATTATAGAGTATTGAGAAGAGTTTCCTGTGCTATACAGTAGGTCCTTATTAGTTATCTATTTTATATATAGTAGTGTGTATATGTCAATCTCAGTCTCCCAATTTATCCCTGTCCCCCTCAGTTCCACATGTGTATATATATATATATTTTTCATATTCTTTTCCATTATGGTTTATTACAGAATATTGAATATAGTTCCCTGTGCTACCTTGTTTACCTCTATTCCCAAGGCCTAGAACAGAACCTTGTACATAATAGTTTCTTAGTCCATATTTGTTACAAGATTATCGAATGAATGAATGAATAAATGACCTTCAGTTGCCTTATTGCACTTGGGGGTGGCATCGCCTACCTCAAAGCTGTCTCAAACACACAATAGGAAAATCTAATTTTAAATGTTTTGCCTAAGAATCACCCAGGAAAAATTCATTATTTTCCCTGCCACTTTTCCTTTGAAATCTTCTCTTTTCTTTAATATGAAAAGACTAAATACATCTCTAGGAAATAGATATGCCCAGAAGGCCTTGATTCCCAACAAACTCCCACCTACCTCCTTTCCACAAAGCAATTATTTGGATTCTGTGATTCTTATTTTCTCCAGCATGTCTATTTCTCCTGATGGTTCTGTTTACAAGAGAGAGATACCTCTTTAATTCGTGTTTATGTGTGTTGTTTTTCTTAGTCTTTACTCCTCTCTCTCTCTTTTTTTTTTCCTGAGAGAAGATAATCAGGTTCTCATGTTACTACTAAGTGTTCTAGTGGATGGAAAAAGGTTGCCACATGAGGTCATTGCTGTGTGGATGAACTTGTAGACGCTGACATATCAGAGAGCATCTAAGGGAAATATTATAGGGGCCATCAAGGCCGCTTCAAATTTCCTGATTGCATATATTAAAACAGGATAAGCTCCAATTACTGGAGTCCTAGCTTCAATATAATGGAGAATTGGAGCTGTGTGTGGATTCTGATCTCTTGAAGCAGTCAAGTGTATCTGAAAATATGAAAATAAAGTTAACTATCTATAGCTGGAAGAGCCAGAGAGCTAAGGAACCAGGCCCTATCGTTTTGGGCAGGAGAAAAAGGGTCATGAGAGTTCAATTTGGGTTTGTGGCTTTTCACCAAATACGGTGTAGTCTTGAAATGCATAGCTTCGTATTTCTTTTTCCTGGTGATAAGTCAGATAAGATACGGAAACTTAGCCTTAATGGTTTTAAACCTTTCTATCTGTGACCATAAAGTGACCATTTACAAATTGGAATGCTTTACTGACCTGAGACCCGGTTGCTTCTGGACCTGTCACTACAAGTGGGGGTTTCAGCTAAAACAACAGCGGACTCATGCAAAAAGCTTCCCATCGTCTGTAGGAGAGGAGTGTACTGGGAGACAGCTGCTTAGAACAGCTGTGTACTCACACAGCCATCTTAGGGGAGAGTGATTAATGAACTCACTTGGGCAGCGAGTAGCCCAGTTCACTGATCCATAGTTGCAGCACAGGTATTGATGTGAAACTAATGAGAAATTTGATGCTCAAATTTGAATGTTTATTCCAATTACCAACCAACAGATCCAAATTTTTTTTAAAGCTTAAAACATTAACCTTTTGTTAAGAATGGGCAACATGAAACTGTCGTTTTATGCTGTGTGCTGGGACTTGCAAATTGATGTGATTGGAGTCTGTTTTGACAAATGGTACTCCTTCCATGTGCATTTCTTTCTTTAAACAGCATGTTAAGTTTTTAGCCAAGGAAAGAAGGAAAGAGAAAAGTACCTGTCCTGTGCCTGTCATACTGGCATCACTTAGCACTAAACACACAGATGTAATGAAATTTCCCTCCCAAACCAAATAATAAGACCTTACACTGCATACGTCTGAGTGTGGAGTCCATAACAAGGGTACTGACATTCTAGATCTTCTCTCTGCTCACCAGACCACACCTGCATTACTATGCACAGCCCTGACTTTGGCCCTTTAAGAAACATATTAATACTTATTCTAGAGAAAGAGCAAACATGGCAAAGATGGGGGAAAAGAAAGCATAAAATGAGAGATTTACTTAAAACAATGAAGATATACAAACTAGAGAAGAGAAGGTTATTAGGAGTTGCAGCAAGTATCATAGGTCTACAACATGCATATAGTGAATATTTACTGCCCAATCCCTGCCCGGCATCCATGGCAGATACTGTTAAATAATGCTCCCTTTTACACTAGCCAGGATCCAGCCTTAAGTGTGGAGATCTGGACAGCATCACCAATCAATCAGAACCAATAGGAGAGGCGACATCCATTTGCCAGTGCAGAGTGCGAGGGCTTGGGACCCCCCGTAGGTCTCCTCCTGGCTCTCTCTCTCAGGTCTCCATCTACACACATATCACCTTGTAAGTGAGTTCTTCCCTGACCACCTGATACAAACTCACAGCTCCCCTCCTCACCCTGCATACCCTAGCTTTCTCCTCTACCTAATTTTTCTCTACCCTACATTTTCCATTTTTGCTTGTTTGTTTGCTTATCTTCTCCCTCTACACCCAGTCCAGAATGTGAGTCCCAAGAGGGGAATGAATTTGTCAGTTTTGTTTACTGCAGTATCAGAACTCCATGGGTGTGACTCATAGTGGGTGCCCAGTAAATGGGTGAATACATAAAGAAGTGATTTTTAAGTAAAATACAAGTAGGGATGTCCTGTATGAAAATAATGGCTCTACTCTATGAGGTCCTTTAGTACAGAAGGAGCTCAAGTGGTTAAAGTTTTTGAAGCCTAATTACAACAAAGTATAAAGAACAAATTCAACTGGACCCATCAAACAAAGTAATAGGCTGCTTTCTGTGGAGTCTTTGAGAGCAAAGGACTCAGAGTCCTTGCGTCCATCTGTCAGAAGAATGATAGAACGGATTCATGAATCATACAGAAAATAGACTTGTCCACCTCTGAGGTCCCTTCCAAATGTTATGTGACATATCTATTCCTTCAGAGGTTGAATGTCATGGTTAAAGATTTATGCTGTTTCATTAAAGACATCACACAATCCTCACAGGCTTAGAGGAGGTTGTCATAAGATTCAAGCCACTGTCCCTTCTTGGGCTAATGCTAAGAATATTCTTATTATCATTCTTGTTAGGCCCTACTAATGGAAGCATAAGTGTGATTTTGGTATATTCTTGCCAGGGAGTGATTGAGGTTATCGCAGTATGTAAGCTATATCCTCAAAGCAAGGATCCTTTCAAAGCTGAGGGAAATATTTCGTACTATTAGAATCTCATTTGGGAAATGGCAACCTTATTGCATGAAATGAGGCCATGATGTGCAGAAAGAGTTAAATGTTCTTCCAGAAGAGCCTGACTCTAAGCCAGGATATGGCATTAAGCACAGAGAAAATTGGGCTGAATAATCCCTTTAGACTCTTTAAGGTGCTGAGCTGACATTTTGATATGCTGCAAGTTGGCAAGTCAACATTTCATAGTTTATCTTCAAATTCCACATTTTAAAAGTCTTATTTCTCTCTTCCAAAAGGACTATACCTGCAACTACCTTAAGCCCTACCTACGCAAAATTGGATATCTTTTTTGTTAGTTCAATAAAGGGAGAATTTAATATCCTAAATTTTGTGGGAAAATAAATCCCATTTCTGCTTAAAACCTGTGCTTAAGTTTCATAATAGTCACAGAATTTTCTAAGGACAATAAATTATGAAATGATAGCAAGATGTAAGGCAATGCAGAGGTAGTTCTTTTGAAAATAAAAATATAATGTATAGTTGAAAGAGTTTTAAAATCAGTTGGGGCTATTTTATGTGGTTTGATTATGGATGTCAAAATACAATTATTTTTCTATTCATTAGACAGGCTACTGAGATTGTTTCCCTGCTGAAATGTCCAAATTAAACTCTCCAAAAGAGAGTCTTTTAATCTAACTAGTGTGTTGTGATAGCTGAAGGGAGGTAAATAAGAGTGGGATTGGAAAGGAGTGTATCTGAAAACTATTGTAGATACATGTGATAGTCACAGCAGACAATCTGTAAAATCAGGTCTTATAAGTCACATGTACATTAACTTTCTTCCCTTATCATGCAAGCATCCTGTTCTCCAGAAACCATTCCCCATTCCTCAGCCTAAGTTTGCTTCTCTTATATCCCCCATCAGAATTCATCACTTCTTCACGTGACTTAACACAAGTAGAATTTCCTGTCCCTTTTTGCCATCCTTCCTAGGGGGTGGGCTTCATAAGAACTGGCTGTGTCCATCAGTATTTAAGTATCTCTAGCCCTGAAATAAAATAGGATCTCAATAAAATTTGCTGAACGTAGGAATTATGCTTGAGCCTCCTCTGCTGTATTCCCACCACAAGGATTCTCCAGCCTAAGTGCAATCACCTCAACTACTGGGTCTCCTATTCTAGCCCATGACTTGCTGTGACACTCAAGACTCTAGGTTTCCAACCCAGAGACTCTCAATAGAAGGAGAAATGGAAGGTAACAAAAGTGCTCAGTACTACACTTAGCATCTCCAGTATCTTACAGGAAGTTTCAAGAGCTGCTTGATAGTGTGAGAATACTCATCAGTCATTGGCTCACGAGCAAAGCTGCTTGTGAGGAAAGAAAATCACCTCCAATTTGCAAATAAGAAAAATTTAGGCCAAAGGATCTCTGGCTTCTTCCAGAACTTGCCAGTGCCACCTATGAGTGTGCTTATATTGCTAACTCTGCTTATTAATTACTGTGTGAGCATCCAAGGATGTACCAGGTAACCAAAAGACCACAGCTCTGTGCATCTGTAGCAGAGAAAATCCTTTACTAGATAACAAGAATGGAATTTTCTAGCAATTTGTGTGTTTGACTTTTCATGTAACAACTAATGATGGAAGGACATCTACCTAGACAGAAGACTTTAGCTGCAGAATAGTACATTTTGTGCAAAAGTATATAAATACCACTATATTCACTCTGTTCCTTCAAAACAGTGGGATAGAATTAAAATAGAAATTTCTAACTCTGCAGTGCCTCTAATAGTCTCGGTGTCTTCTAAGTTGTTTACATCTGAAAGACAGTCTCTCATTTCTATTTCCTATTTTTCTTCTGCCTTGTGTGTGTGTGTGTGGAGTGGAGTCCAGATTTGAAAGGCTTCCTTCACCTTTGTAGCCCGTGCTCTCTCACATACAAACACACACACACACTTGAAATAAACTGCCTGATCTCTTCTTTGGTTCCTCCCCTCTGGTGGGTCAGGGGTCTCTCTCTGAGGAGTCTGTCTGAGCGCCAGCAGTCATG
Source organism: Kogia breviceps (assembly GCF_026419965.1). Classification (NCBI taxonomy): domain Eukaryota; kingdom Metazoa; phylum Chordata; class Mammalia; order Artiodactyla; family Physeteridae; genus Kogia; species Kogia breviceps. The sequence goes on along the minus strand of NC_081312.1, from coordinate 115,919,177 downwards.
CGGAACCTGTTTCTGACGGTCAGCCAGTGCACTTGAAAGGGAGTGCCATAGAGATGGGCCGACCTTCCTGGCCCAGCAACTGAAAGGGAACCCTGTGGGGAACACCTAAAGGGGGTGTTTCTCCCTTGGTCGCATCAAGGTTGTTCACTTCAGTGGATCTGTTTTAACTGTTCCCTGTATTCTGCACTGACCACAGGAAAAGGCGATTTTGTTTTCTTGCCCCAGCTTCAGAGACATTAAACCCTTCACCTTGACTTCTCTTAGAACTGAAAAAACTAGGAAAGGAAGAAAAAAGGAAGACTGAAAGAGATAACAAAGACCCTTGGTACTCTTATCACATGGGTAATTATCGTGCTCACAGAGGTGGGCATGTCAGAGGGGGCGTGGGCGGCAGGCTCACTGCATAAGGGGGTCCCTCTTTACAACCCATTTGGCCCTTTTCATGTGCAGGGAATTTTTAAGCTGCTACACGATTCTACCTCTTGGGGTTGGGGATCTTGTTCACAAAATGTGTTATTTTTGAAAGTTGTGGTCGGAAAAGAAGACAATTAAAAGGATTTTTCAATTATGGATACATTTCAGAAAATCAATGATCTTAATACCCTCTTCATAGTGATAAATTAGGGTATAGGACTGACTAAGGGTATGCTGAAAATGCAGATAAATACTGTATGTTTTTTATAAAGCACATAAGTATTTAGCATTATTTGTATTTGGCTAGGCAAATAAAATCAGAGCTTCAAAGACACTTCCCAGGAGCTTTAAAAGATTAAATATTAGCCTTTGGACAAAGGATAGACGAGCTTACATTTCACATTGAACAGTTATAGGCCACATTTCCTTTAAATGTTTCAGAGAGGCAGTTAAATTTTGAAGGGGAAGCTTTCTTTTTGAGCTGTGTGAACAAAGGCAAGTTTGTATACGGGAAGGCGGCCCAGGGGATTTCTGCTAAGACAGATGAAATGATTGTGGTGAAATCAAATCACCTCTGCAGCCTCTTTGTCCAGTCTGTGCACCCTCCCGGGTGTTCTCCTTTTGCCTGGGAAAAAGTCCGGCAGTGGTCAAGTGGAGGTGGATCAAATGAAGCCAGGATGAATGTGCACGTTGACCTCCAGGAGCCTTGAGGACGATAAAAAACAGACAATGCATGGGAAGCACTTTGAAAATGGTGAGGTGTTATTGTTCTTACAATTATGATCTTTAAATCCACAAGACATATTCCTGGTGAGTTTGCTTTAGTTCCCCTCACTGCTGGAGAAAGTAATCTGAAAGATGGGACTTTGTCTCTCATCTCCCTGTATCTTATTGAACTGAGCTCAAATATGACAAAACTACAAAATTCATTTTTGTTTAAATAGTCTGAGAAGTGGCTGTTCATCCAACACACTCAATTCAGAAATTGATGAAACGATGTAATTATAGCTACGGTGAACTGATACTGATTTACGAAGAAAAATCACACAGAACACCAAGTCTTTTTACGTGTGACTCATAAAATCCTTGGTACCGAGGATATAAGGATGTACACCATTTTATACACAACATAAACCAGGGAGATAACAGTGCCTCTCACAGGCTGAGGAGGTGATCCAGGATTTATAGCACCACGGCAAAATTATTGGACTAGCTTGCCCCAAGGAGTGACAAACTTGGAGCCATAATCCTTAGCAAATGCGAGAAATAAAGTTGCTGTACCCTAAAATCCCGGTCCAAATGAATGCGTATTTGGATCTAGTTATACATCAGGATGAATCCCCAGCTAACAGCCTAGTTCCCCAACTTCTCAGTAACATCTGGCCAATTTTAACTTGTGGCTGGAGGTTGAAACCATGCGAAATCCTGTGGTTACAGTAATTTCCACCCGGAAACCATGACACACTGAGTGGTATGCAAATGAAGAAGTTTCAGTCGGCTTTATTTTTATTTCCAAGTTGAAACTTGAGGTTTGGTAGTACCCAAGGATTAAAGTGGCAAACTAGTTCTACACACAGCTGTGGAAGTGGAAAATTTGAAAGTATCTTTTCCCCTGAAAAGTGTTTTCATTGATGTTGTCTGTTGTTGGAGATTTTTGTTTGTTTGTTTGATTGATTCATAGAAGTTAGTGGCTGAGAGAAAGCAGGGAGGAGATGGTGGTGGATTCCTCACTGCCCCCTAGACATGACCCGGACAATTAGGAGCCGTCACTTCCTGAGTACGTTCTTTTATCGCATTGAATTAAGACCACAATCTGCAAAATTGGCATTATTAGTCCCATTTAAAAGAGGCGGTAAATGAAGTTTGAAGAGGATTCGAACAAACACTCAAATCTTCAGAAATTCACACAACGCTTCAGAAACACAAATCTTTCCTCCTTGACAAAATACAACTTCACAAATGGGACTTCAGCTGTGCCCTCCCCTCCTCTCCACTCAACATTGTTCTGACAGTTTCAGCCTTTGGAGACTCCGGGAATCGAGGAGGGGAAGAAAGCACGTGGACAGCTTCTCCCGGACGGGGTTTAAGTGTGTTCTCATCATCACCCACACAGCATTAGCACTGATGTTGGACGCATGGCAAAGAGGACGTCTTTGCAACAGTTTGTTCTCAAGTTTGGTGGCCTCCAGTCAGGGCTTATCTCTAAGTTACTTCTCAGGAACGGGGCCAGATCAATACTGTATTCTTTCAGACCTCTCTAAACACAGTGGGGAAGGCAATCACGGTCTGGCGGCTCCCTGCACCTTCTGGAGCGGATCGATACTCCGACAGCGCGGAGCTTTGTTGCTTCCCCAGCTCTAAGATGTTCTGCATGCTCTACATGGTTGCTTAAAGGCTTGCGTTCCCTTCCCCCTGGATGACAACACCACTCCCGCCCTCATCTTCCCTAATAGCATCACTGTAATTGCCTTGACATGAAATAGCAGCACAAACCCAGCGCCTGGGCTTTGAGGTGTTTTATCATTTTTGAATATCTCTTTTAGTAAAGGCTGTTGATTCAGCTTTAATATGTAGTCGGAGCTTTAATGCAAACCTGCACTTATTTACACTGGTTTGCGAAACCCACTGAGATGATTTTACCTATGGGAATCATATAGGGGACTGTTTGAGGGGAGAGGAAGGTATAAACTCCTAAGCCCAAGAATATTATCTTAAACTTTATGCGACTTGAAGCCCATTATATCTACTCCATACTGCCACAGCAGTTGTCTTAGAAGGACTCTGTGTCTTATTTACTTTTTAAGTGATGCTGGGTAAAATGAAATATTTATTTGACTCTTTTCAGCCAACATTCCATTAAGTGGTAAATAATACAAGGGCTCAGCAGATCCTATTTTTCCAATTCTTATTTTTTGTTGTTGCCTGCTAAGTAAAGTTATTGATATGGTCTGAATCTTTACCACGCACATGCCTTCTCATACTTCTCATCTCCCTCCAAATAAACCAAAACAAACAAACAAAAAATTAAAATAGAACTTAAAATATATATTATGTGATAGAATTGAAATAGAAAAGTTTAAATGGAAATCCACTACTTGGCCTAAGGAATAAAAGTCTAGCACTTTAGTCTCATTCAGTTGGCTTCAACCACATCTCTTTAGCCTCTCCCCTGTTGCTATGCCCCTGCCCTGAGTCCCAACCTCCATTATTGCTCTTTTGTTGTGTCAAGGCTTCTCCATACTGTTCCACTTGCCCTTTATTTTAGACACATATAACTCTTGGCCTTTCTTTGCTCCTTTAAATCCTCCCCACCCTTCAAGATCTGGTGCCAATTTCAGCCCCTCTGGGAGCCACTGGAAATGTTCTCCAATGTGGCCAGTGGGCCACAGTGGAGAACTGCCTTACATTGGTTATGAGTCAGATTATGGGACAATGGGACATTTGCTGCCAAAAGCAGCTGAACTTCCAAAGTTTGCCAATGATTTGTTTTTCTAAGATGATAATTGGGGTGATGAATATTGATGATTATCAACTGGTCAATTGAGACATGAAAGTTCAAGGTTATCCTTAATCTTTTTAGTCTTTCACTGGTACAGTGATATATTTCTAAGAATAACAGAAAGGGGTGGGGCCACACACCCTTAACTGCACCTTCCTTGAAGCTTGTCTTAGAGAACTCATAGGTCACTTAAGGTCAACCACTGGGTGGTGTTAGATATCTGAGATGTGTTGTAACACTCTACAATGGATCATTGCTATTTGTTGGGTCATCCACATACTCAATACTACACCTTATACATATTATTAGGCACAGAACAAATACTAATTAATGTGTTGGCTGGTGGAAGTCATCCTTTAATAGAAATAAGTATGTCTGTGGACCATACATGCACAGTGGCCATGAAGACAAAAAAAAAATAAAACCCGTAGGGAAATAATTTAGAACATATCCAGTATCACAAACTAATTAGATGAATTGTCACTTCTGATGGCAGATACACCATGCAAAGTTGCTTTAGTTAGTAGTTTACTTAATTTAATACAGGTATTATTCCATTTCAGGTTGAATATTTAAATATGGTTCCTGAATACACTGGACTGCTAAGATATATAATTAAAAATTCTAGCTGAAGTATTCTGATGTTTTAAGCTGTTTCATACAGCTGAGAAAAGAAAGCAGGTGTCAGACACTTGACTGTGTTACCGGGAAAAAAAGAATTGATTTTACTTGCTAGCCCAACGCAGAATGACAGCCACATAAAAATGCAGTGTTGCAAAATGCAACATGTAACATATATAATGTGTGCAGATGAGAGAAAGGAAGAAAGAGAATGATACAGAGTCAATTATTTCTCCTGCATTCATGTAACTTGGTTGCAGCTGAATTAATATGCATTTTCAAATACATTTTATTACTGCTATAGAAGTTACAAGCAACGTGTTCAAGATTTTATGAAATTTATTTTAAAAGCTTTAGTCTGAGATATTGATGTAGACGTGAAGGCGTAACGGAGGACAAAACTCATTATACAGGAGAAAACAGGTTGCTGTTGAACAGTGGAACCACAGCAGTATAGAATGTTGAAAGAAATGAAAATTGAAGTTCTATGTTTCATTGTTAATGTGATACATTTTGAACAAGGAAAAGGCTTGCTTCTTTCCCTTCCTTCCTTCCTTCCTTCCCTTCTTTTTTCTTCCTTCTTCCTTCCTTCCTCCCTCCCTACCCCCCTCTCTTTTTTTCTCTTTGTCTCTCTCTCTCTCTGTCTCTAACTCTGTCCTCTGTCTCTGACTCTCTCTGTGTCTCTTTGTTTCTCTGCCTCTCACTGTCTCTGTTTCTGTCTCTGTTTCTCTCTCCCTCTGTCTTCTCTGTCTGTCTATCTCTGTCTCTTGAATTCTATAAGAAGAGTCATCAAAGTCCTCAATTTGGGCACCTCTGTGACATGGTGGGAAAAGAGACTGAACTGGCTGGTACTTTGCAGTCCACGACCTTGAGAATCTATTAGTTTTCATGATCTCTGTAGTATCACAATGATAATTTGAACTGTCTACCCAGTATCCCACTCCAGCTTAGTAACAATATGCTGCATAAACTTTTTTAGCTCAAAGAATAAAAAGTGCCTTACCAAAAGAGGGAATCATTGATATCACCATTTCCTCAAATCCCTCATATTTCTTGTCTGATATTTATTACTATAACTATTCATTGAGCATCCACTATGAGCCAGGCACAGATTTTTAAAATGTCTTTGGATGGCTAAAAATCTCTATCAGTTGAATATACTGTTTTCAGCATGGTCTTAAGATTTCCATTTGAATTTTTCCCCAAGTCTATCAGGAAAGTGTTTGCATTTTCGTGCTAGTAATGGCATGGGTTTAGCATTTAATATTTAGTTTGGGGCATTTTTAAGCACATAAAATCAAACTGTCTTAAAAACAGTCTTTTTCAATCCAAACAAACTAACTTCTGGAAGAAAATTCATCTAACAATCTAATTGTTCACCTAACCAGACAAAATTCAGTGTTTTCTGTGACATGACCATAGAGTCACACTGATAGTCTATTGAATGTTGTCTTCAGATTATTTTCCCCACTTCCTGAAGTTATGTAAGAGCCATACAGTTTTCTTTTTACTAAAGTTTTGTTTTTTAAAACACTGAACATATAGAAATTTTTTAAAAAAATAGTACAATAAATCTACAATAAATGAATGAATGAATCTGCAACTGTCATCTTCCCAGAATTAGGTCAAACTTCCCAATCCTTTTCGTTTCTGGCACCAGTTGTAAGTTAAGACATCCCCAGGACATCCTCACTTCTGATCAAATTTAGGGGTTCCCTTGAGCTACTCAGGTTTGATAATCTGCTCAACTCAATCAAAGAATTCAGGAGAGCTCTTTACTTATGATTAACAGGGTTTTTTTTTTTTTTTTTTTTTTTTTATAGGAAAAGGATGCAAATCAGAAACAGCCAAAGGGCAGGCTGAAAGAGTCCCATATGTAAAGCTGCCTTTGTCTTTGGGGTCATGCTATCCACTGACATCAGTGTGTGACAATACAGAGTATTAACAACCAGGGAAGCTTGTCCAGGCTTTAGTGTCCATAGTGTTTATTGGGGCTTCATTAAATAGACATCATCACTTAAATCATTGGATATATGACTTAATATCCAGGCCCTCTTCTCTGCCCAAAGTTTGGGTGGGTACTGAGAGGCTCAAAGTCCCACCCTGTAATCACATGATTGGTCTTTTGAGCATGACCATCTTCCATCTTGAGTAATTTTATTAGCAGAAACTATCTAGGGACCCATCATGAATCACTTGGTTAGCATAAATGATCTGATGTGGTCCAAGGGGACCACCAAGAGTAACAAAGACAGATAATCCCAAGCCTGGAAAGAGACGCTCCCAAAGACAGGAAATTCTAAGTGTTTATAGTATACCTCCCAGGATCCAGGGACAAAGGCCAGCTAATTTCTTTATTATACAGAAATATTATTTTGCTGAACCATATAATATAAGATACAAACTCCTAAGTGTTTCCATATGTATCCCTTATAAGAACAAGGATATTCTCATAGTAGAATACAACATTTAAAATATATTTATTAAAACTAAGGAAGTGGAACACACATAAAATAGTATTATCTAATACATAGTCCAAATTCAATATTTTGTAGTTGTCTCAATTTTTTCCTTTCAAGTTCCAATCTAAAATCACACATTTCACTTAGTTGTTACATCTTATTACTATCTTTAAACAGAAACTGTTCCTTGGTTGTAATCTTTTCTCTTAGTTGTTATGCCTCATTACTTTCTTTAAACAGAAACTGTTTCTTAGTTTTATTCTTTTCTCTTATGACATTGACAGTTGGGAAGAGTATAGACCAGGTGTTTATTTAAGAAGTTCCCCAATTTGGGGTTGTCTGACTGTTTGCTAATGATTTGATTCAGGTTATGCATTTTCTGTCAGGATTACTGTATAAGTTTTGCCATGTCCTTCTCTGTGAACCATATCAGGAAGTACGTGATACCTTGATTTAGGTTGTTTATACACTATTTTCTATTGTAAAGTTCTCATTTCTTTTCTGTATAATTAATAAGAAATCCATATGAAGATATTTCTAGACTGTGTGGATACACTATTCTTTTTTGTTTTGAAGTTTACTTTATTTTTTTATACAGCAGGTTCCTATTAGTTATCTATTATATATATATTAGTGTATATATGTCAATCCCAATCTCCCAGTTCATCCTACCACCCTGCCACTTTCCCCCCTTGGTGTCCATACATTTGTTCTATACATCCGTGTCTCTATTTCTGCCCTGCAAACCGGCTCACCTGTACCATTTTCTAGGTTCCACATATATGTGTTAATATACAATACTTGTTTTTCTCTTTCTGACTTACTTCACTCTGTATGACAGTCTCTAGATCCATCCATGTCTCTACAAATGAGCCAATTTCGTTCTTTTTATGGCTGAGTAATATTCCATTGTATATATGTACCACATCTTTTTTATCCATTCATCTGTCAATGGGCATTTAGGTTGCTTCCATGACCTGGCTATTGTAAATAGTGCTGCAATGAACATTGGGGTGAATGTGTCTTTTTGAATTATGGTTTTCTCAGGGTATATGCCCAGTATTGGGATTGTGGGGTCATATGGTAATTCTATTTTTAGTTTCTTAAGGAACCTCCATACTGTTCTCCATAGTGGCTGTATCAATTTACATTCCTACCAACAGTGCAAGAGAGTTCCCTTTTCTCCACACCCTCTTCAGCAGCCTTGGTAGATACATTATTCTTTAACAATATTTCACACAAGAGTTTTAGGATCCATTGATAATTCTTGCCTATATTAATTATGACAATGGTAGTTGCAAAGTGGTGATTTGCTAACCCTGTTTTTCCTCCAGTAATTGTCACTTAGTAACTTTCTACTGTAGAAAAGAGCTTTCCCTTCACTCCTCTTTATTTGTTTGTTTGTTTAACTTTTAGCATCAAAGTCATGGATTCTTTTTTTATTTGCTATGTTATTATAATTCTGTTAAATTTCCACCTGTGAATGTATGTGTTCAGCAATAATCACAAGCCTCTATATGTAAAATGGTGAGATTTAGGGAATATTGTTTTGTGTCTCTTACAAGTAAGAAAGTTGTGGTTTAGAAACAGTCAGGATAGGAATCATTCATTTAACTCCTAACTTTATAAACCTTCTCAATGAAATATGAATGTTGCAGTAGACAACATCGTTCATTTCAAACAAGCAAATAAACAAGGGAATGTACCAAATCTTTGTAGTTGTGACTGTAATTTTGCAGAGAATGAGCTTTTGTTCAAATCACACAAAAAAAAAAAAACTAATTCAATTTGACTCCAAAACATACCCCCTATTGGGAGAGCAACTGAATACATCCTTCAAGGTCAGTTGGTTTTAAAATTATACCAATCTGTTTCATTCAATCATTATAAAATGATTTCTCTGGGAGGATGCATGTGCATGGCCCTCCTGTAACTCACCATGTGCATTGAGGTAAGCCATGGAATGTAGAGAATTCTATGCTGGATGTGAAGTTTGTCACTACCTTCTGACACATCAGTTCCCTTTACCCACTACCTGATTGTCAGCACTTGGAACTCCACCATCATGTTTTCTTCCCTGGCATCTCACCTAGACTCTACCCTCATTAATAGTATGTGTGTAAGATATCTCCCTCTTCTGAAGATCTGGTAGAGCACATTGATTAAGGTATACATTCTTCCCCACCTTGAAAGAAGACTTGCAGAACAGGTATCAGAAAAGAGGATGAAGGGAACATAAGGATTCTGGGTGTCTACTCGGAAGGAAATGATCTATTGGGAGGAATGAGGAGGCTGAGGCCCCAAGACAATATAGCCTGGCTTCCAGCCTGGTCACTGGCTAATCTAACCAGACTTTAATAGATGCTTTCTGGAGACAGAAATCCTTACCCCATAGCAGGGATTCTTGGAGAGGGTGAGGCACATGTCAAGCATTTGAAAAGACACTCACTCAGATATTTCTAAAAACTGGCCATATAGCTGACCATGTGGAACTCCTGCTTTCCACACGCAGCTGTATTTTTCCTTTTGTCCATAGTACTCCTCTCTTTCTAACATGTAATATAATTTACTTATTTACAATGATTATTTATTCTTTTATCCTGGAAGACAACTCTTACCACTCCCACACTTCCCCCAACTAGAATGTAAGTTCCAAGAAGGCAAGTATTTCTGTTTTATTCCTTAACATGTGTTGGGTTCCTAGGACGTAGTAGGGGTTCAGTAATATTTGTGGAATAAATTAGAGTGCTCTCTCAAATTCCCTCAAATGCATAACTGAAGATGAAAGTAAGTGACTTATACACAGTGAAATTCTTTGTTTCTCTTATTTAAAAAAAGGACAACTGACACACACCAGTTTTGCTCATTAACATCAATTTAATTTTCTACCTAGAAATTTCCCACTGTTCTTGGATACTTTGCAAACAGTGTTTGTCCCTTATTATTGTTTTTGTTGTTGTTCTTCTTCTTATTATTATTATTTTTTTTTTACTAAATTAGTATGTAAGACACTGAGCTGGGTTCTTTCATGATATAAGCTTCTCTTTAAGGATGAGTCCATGCGTCAGGACACATTTCAGAACTGGAAAAAACAATGCTACTTCCACAGATGCAAACTTACTCACAGGGAGTGTGGTCTTTGGGGATCTCACTTATTCAGAGTCCATAAGGCTGTGACTGTTTACAGAATGAAGAATGAGACCAGGGTTGTCTCAAGTTAGGGACACATGCCTTTTAAAATCACAGTCATCTGCTTACCTATCAGCTCCCCTGGGGACACCCTGCTTTATTAGTGGGAGAGCAGCTCTCTTAATCTCTGTTGACAAGGCAGTAACACATGCTCTACAATTAGCTGTGCATTTCCAGCCCAAGGATCTTCCAGGGAACGGGCAACAATGCTTTGGCCTGTTTGCGTGGTATTGGCAACCTGAAAAAAAATAGTTGCTAACTGCATCTCAAAGAGCAAAATGTAATTCTTAAACCTTCTACAATTTGGTTTAAATTAAAGCCTGCAATGCAATTCAGAAATTCTACACAATTGGAGAATAAAGAATTTAGTGCTTATGAAGACTTCCATGGGTTAACTTAAGAAGCTCTCCAGAAGTTCAACTTTTGCTTATAACATTCAGTTAGGAACTTAAGATAACCTGCATATGAATAATAGAATAATTTTAAAGCCTGCACAGAAGTTCTTAGTATGACTTCCATTGATCCCTAAACGATCTAGTTTCATGTGTGTGTGAAATATTCTGTGAAGACAGTCCATAGATTTCATGTAGTTCTCAATGATCCTTATGCAAAAAAAAAAAAAAAAAAAAAAAAGGGGTTTGTGTGTTAAAAATTACTAGATTTTTATCATATGTCTTTGGAAATGAGAAAAAGAAACATAATAGTGGAAAATGACTATTTCAAGGCCAAAAAGCAGATGTACTGAGACAGTGGTCAGGAAAGAGCCCTAATCTGCTGATCCATGGCAGAGTTTTCTGAGAATAATTGTCCTTTTCTGCAAAATGAGCTTAACCACATTTGCCTTGTACATAAGTTTGTTTAGAGATAGAATATGAAGTATGTGGAATGTTCTTTATAGCTCACAGTTATCTTTATTATCACCATGCACAGTATTATGTGGATAATTTCATCTGTGTATGTGTGTGCACACAACTAAATGAATCAAGGTAGCCCAGATGTCATCTGTGATTGCTCTAAAATCTCCAATTTCCTGAATTCCATAATTTTGAAAGTATAAACCTTTTCAATGATTTCTAAAATTTCCCAGAAAGTGCAACATTTTCTAAGACAAAATCCATCTCTCTGAGGTTTTGTATTAGTAGACTTTATTAAACTCCTAGGTTGTCCTGAAAAGAGATGTGTTACATTATTGATAAACATAACCTGCTATCAACTTATTTCCTCCTTCATTTTCTCTCCTACATATAAATCCTTCAACTCCTAACATTTTCTCTTTTACTTCTTAAGATGATGAAATTAGCAACTGTTCATCATCCTTAGAAGTTGGATGTGGTGAAAGATGCAACATATTATTTTTAACCTGCTCTACCAATAATTACAATATAAAGTGAGAATTATAAAAATAAATACATAAAAGTGTTGCAGTTTCACACAAAAATGGAGTTTATGGTTCTAGATTGTTAAAATCTCAAAATGAGTAGGAACATTCTGGAGAGAAGGTGCTGTCCCTGTGCAAGTAATCCTGGAAAATCTCCTCTGTTCCATGCACTGATTTCAGGTGTGGAACATCAGGATCTACTCTCTGATATAAAGGATAGTGAGAAAATAATCCCTAACCAAATAAATTCCTCAGGTGATCTTAGATAGTGATAACTTTTGAAAATAATGAGAGTGATCTGGTTGGGGACAGAGACGTGTAGAATAAAAATATTTTATAAGATGGCTAGAGAAGATATCTCTGAAGAGGTGATATTTGAGAAGATGCCTAGTATATGAAAGGGAGACAGTCTTGCAAAGACAGAGGAAAAAGGCCTGGAAGCCCAGATAGCAAGAAGCAAAGGGTAAGTGTCTGAAAAACAGAGAAGCAAGAAAATATTGAGTGATTTGTTGCTTATTTGGGGGAAGATTCATCCGGGAAGGTAGGTTAAGTCTATGAATTTTGAACTTTCGCTGAAAAGCTTTTATTCAGAAGCTTGTCATGATGAGATTTTAGGTTTTGAAAGATCACTCCTTTTAGTCAACATACACCTTTGTTGACTAAAAAAATATATTCACACCCTAAAAGTTGAGAGTTATGTTTTATTCAGTGGGAATTTTTAGAATTTCAACCCCGGAGAGGCAGAATCTCAAGTAATCCTGAGACAAATGCTCCAAGGAGGCACAGCTAGGATATATAGGAGTTTTGCAACAAAAGGCAGATAGTAAGAACAAAAAATTACTGTTAATTAAAGAAAACTAGAAGTCACAAGTTAAGGAATTTAGCCCTTTTCTATGTATGGAAGATGCAAGAGTCTGGGCTCACTGACATCATTCTTTTGATATGTATCTCAGATATTTGGGGCCAGTATTCTGTGTTTTGACATCCTGAGTTTCCTCAGGAGCTCACAGTAGAGGCTGTAGTCTTATGGCTGCTAGATGGCATGTATTCTTTTCCTTCCTTAGTTCCCTCCGGGCTCACCGTAGGCAGTGGCTGCAATCTCAGATGACAGTGCCATTCTTTATTTACTGATATTGCAGGAAATATTCCACTTATCACTTTTAATAATTTGGTCTGGAGGTGGGATAGAAGTCTTTCTTGCTCTGCATTGCTCTTTCCCTCCCTCCTCCCAGTATGAATCTCAGGTCATCAGATTATACCACCCACTACTCTCTTGTTTGCAGCCATCTATTGAGTGCTGGGTCCCCCAATTTTTCCTTTGAGACTTTCATTCCTGGCCCATAGTCCTTCCCTCCTACACCATTGTGAAACTTCTTGCTGATTTTGTTATCCATATAGATGATCCATCTACTATCCTGGCTTCTCATTCCCTTGATCTCCTCTTTATCAGTAAGTCTCACTCTCCAACCTGGACCAGGTACTTACCCCCAGAGCCAAAACTTTTGAATACTAACTGCCTGGACTCCTTGCTTGGCGCCTTGCAATAAATGCTGCACTTGCTTTCACCACAACCCAGTATCGGTAGATTGGCTTTACTGCCAGCAGGCAAGCAGACCCAAGTTTGGTTTGGTAACATTTCCTTCAGCCTACACCCACCAAAATCACTCTTTGAGATTACCAATAACCTCCATGTTGCTAAATCCAATATGGGATCATCAGTCCTGATCCTACATGAACTAAGAGAAACATTTGACACAATTGACCACTTTTTGTCCTTAAGTGAGTTTCTTCACTTAGTTTCCCAAACTTCATACTCTCATATTTGTTTGCTTTCTTATTTTATTTTATTTTACTTTTTTATCCTCTGGGGTCTCAGTCACCTGTCTCCTTTGTTGATTCTTGCTCTTCTCTTTGACATCTTAAGGTTTAAATTGAAATTCTTTTCAGGATAATTGCTTGGACCTCTACCTCTTTTCCTCTATAGTCATTCTTCATAGGGTACAGATTCTCTATAGAGACTATAGACTCTAGAGTCTCTCACTTTAATTTTAAAATTTTAATTATAGAGTTAACATATAACGTATTGTTTAAATGGACACACTTTTGACAGTGGAAGGGGAACCTAAAAGTAGTTAAAACTATATAATTTTTAAAATTATTTATTGACTGATATACATAAATGTTTTATTATATGAATAGATGTATAAAAGCCTTCTATTCAAAAACCATTTTCAAAAATAAAATTATTTCTCAAAAAATGAAAATAATATAAATTCATATGCATATAATTATTGATTAACAGAACATTAAAAACATAAGTAAAGTAATTATTTTTGGTATTTATTCATTAGTTGTAATGAATTTCTTACTTATATCTGTTTCTAATACCATGTTATTGGTATTTTTTATAAAGAATATATTTTGAAATTATTTTAAATTTTTCCATAACATTTCTAGCAGAGATCTTCAAAGTTGCATCTTATTGTTAATGTGTTTAAAACAGTTCTGTCTCTTCAACTGACCCTAAAAATTCAAGTTTTGTAATGTGTTACACAACAGTTTAAAATATTTATTATAATTCTAATGATGACACAGGAAAAATATGGAAAGAATCTGGGTCTTTGAGAATATTGTAGAGCCACTGAATTTAACAGTCTTGGAACTGACCCACTTCTGACATTACTTATTACTAAACCAGTCAAGGACAATTTTCTATGACTTGAATAGAAAAAAAGTTTTAATGGATAAAGTTTTTGTGCTCTTTTTCTGTGAAAATTTTCAAAAATTTTAATTACATTACTATTTTCTGCCATGTTGACTCTGTTCTGTATTTCTTGTTTTGTATCATTATTTTTTTATCACCCACCTTCAACCAGTGTTTTTCATCTTGATTATATTTCTTTTTATATATTACCTCTAATATCAAAGACTTTGTCTTTTGAATTTTCTTGTATTTTATTGTAAACATAGACTGAATACACACATGCATTCAGTGAATTGGTTTGTCAGTCCCTTATTTTCCACCTTAGTCCTTTCGGAATCTTCTTCAATCAGGAGTTTCAGCTTGCCTAATGTGTGAATCTCCCAGCCAAGGATTTGTTGTTCAGCAGTCATTTATTTGTATGAATATCTTGGCCAGTGGAGGGAGCTGCCTGGTTGTCCAGCTCTTGAAGATTTGGACTTATATCTTGAAAAGCTAAAGCAGCCAATAGTTCTTCCTTTGCCAGAAATAATGAACAAAAAAGTGAAAGCTTCAGAGATGACCTTGCAAGTGAATTTTTACAGACTCAACTCTTTCCTATTTCTTACCTCAGAAAATATTCTTTTAAAATACAATTTTCTGTGGCTGGCCATGTTGCCATGGCAGAGATGGTATCTAGTGTGGATTATTAAGTAACATCCATGTGCTCAAGCTCACATAGGAGAGCCAGCACTGAGGATACTTCATGACATGATAAGGTTTCCCCAACATTTAGCTGAAGGGGTCATGAGTTTTCCAATTCTGTGTAAAGTTGGGTACTTACTGCTAGTGAGAGGTTGATATGTTGCCTAAGAAAAGTTGTGTGTATAGTACTCATGAAAAAAAAAAAAAAAGCTTTTCTTTTTTGATTATATAAAATATAGTGTTCTGGGCAATAAATGTTTCTATTCAAGCTGTAGCAGAGCACTGAGGTGGCACTTGGTGAGTGAAGAACAGGCTAACTGTGAACACCTTTATAGATCCTGTGAGACACTGGTCATGGTCCTAGGGAGAGCTTTGCAACTGTTGCCAAACATGGAAGTTATTGTGAATACTTACAGTCCTTCAAAGGGGCACAAAAATTCTGGTTTCCAATACTACTCTTAAATGTTATTGGACTGAAAACCACCTGCAGAGAAAATAATGTGAAATCTTTGGGTCAATGTCTTTTCAGATAATGGGAGTGTGGGTCCTTTATTTGATTTGTGAAAGACTGTAACTCTGTGTTAGGGGGTATACTTTGAAGGTAGATAGATGAAAATTATCCTTTGCCTTAGACCCCATGTATACTTACTGGGAATTCTTACTGGAATCCCCAAATTACCTCTGTGTTATGAACTGAGTGGTACCCCTTCTCAATTTGTGTGTTAAGGTCCTAATCCCTAATGTGGATATATCTGGAAAAAGGGCTTTTAAGGAGATAATTAAAGTTAGATGAAACCACACACAATTACGATTCATATATATGCATTTACAGAATCATTCATAACTTTATTTTTTAAAAATATTGTTCATTTACTTGGTTAAATGTTGTCTGTTAAATTATTAAATATAATAAAAAAAGTCTCTTTCTGGTGCATAGTTTGGATAGGTTTTCTAGCACACCCCATATAAATAACACACTCTATTGCTGGTAATGGGAAAAATATACCACTGGTCTGTATAAGAGGTAGTCTGTCTATAGCATAAATAAAACAGTTGTTAACTGAAATAAAATTAACTAGCTTGAATGTCTGTCCTGGTAACATCATCAACCATATCAAACATAGTCAAGGTTTTTATTACTTTTAGCATAAAATGTAACTTGAATTAAAACTGCAGATTTGCAGATCTTAGTTCATCAATTTCAGTTTAAAGATCAGAGATTTGAATAGTCACAAAAGATATTTTAAAAGGGCTCAGAACTTTTGAATAATTCTTCAGGAGACTTTGGGACATAGCAGCAAAAATTTGTGTACAATATATTTAAAATGTAGAAAATTGCTACTAATTTTAGTAAAAAGAAAATTAAAAGCATAAGACCATGCAGTACATGATGCAATCAGGTTTGTGGGTTCATGGAAAAGAATGATTAACTCCTCAAATGTATTCTTCTGTGTAACACTTTTAGAAACCACAGTTGAGTCTAGTATTTTTTGAAACAAAAGTAACAGCAACTATTATCTTTCACCATGCCTTTATTTGCAATGTTGGTTTTAATATGTCAGGAAATATATGGGAACCACAGAGTTAAGAAATGAATAGTTTATAGCCAAAATTGTTTGCTCAAGAGGATAGGTATTGAGGTTAGCAAGAAGTAAGTCCAACATTAGCGTTTGTAGAAGATATAGAACATTTTAGGAAAGCTGCCATTAAGTATCAACACATTAAATCAATAATGGGCATATATGCATTCTTTATACATTTTTAACAATATTTATATTCCACATATCATCAGCAAGATGATTTGCAGAGGTAGATCTTAGATGGAAATGTGAGTGTACCCATACTATTTTCCTACTCCAGAAATGTTAGCCAAGAACATTCTACTATGAATAGATTGAAACAATTTGGGAAATTTCAGTTGAAAGTTTACCCAGGTATTAAGTGTCATGATTAACTCTTTGGAGCAATTGTTTTGTTTTTGCCCCCAAAACCCTACCCCCCATGAGAGTGTTGTTTGAAGAGGAATGGTGAGTTTTCTAAGTGCTGTTTCCTATATTCAGGACATCACAGGGATATGTAGGAAAGGCCCAGGGAGAAATTACACTTATAATTTAACTCCAATACAGTGGCAGCAGTAGCAGCAGAAATAAGTTTTAAGAGACAACTTTCCATTGGATGTCTCATGCTTCTATATATCTTGTGGGTAGAGTCACTGACAATTTTTGTTCCAAACTATCTTTTCAAAGATGTTTGTATAAAAGACAGCCTTGGAAGATGGAGATAGTTTCTTCCTCCAGAAAGCAGAGGGGATATTTGTTTGTTATTCAGTATAATAAAGATTATGTCTTCTCCTGGGTCAAGGTTTGGACAGGTTTTCTAGCATCCTCTTGTAACTTAATAGGGTTTCCTGAGCTCAAAATTTCTCAGCCAGGATGCACAACACTGTGTATACAGAATCCTTCTAGTTCTATGTGCTTATTGTCCTCTTGGGATTTGGTGGACTATTGCACCTGCCATGAAATTGAAGCTCAGAGTGCCTGCTGTGCTGTAAGTAATGAAGTCTTTGTCTCTGACCTAGGAGTCTCGTGTCTTCTACCAGCATTATAAAACTGGAGGCAGGTTAACTTGTTAGCATTCAAGTAGCATAAACACCCCAGACACTTTACAGGTCTGAGAGCAACAGACATATAGGACTACAGGGAGTAGCATTAGTAAGTAG
Source organism: Kogia breviceps (assembly GCF_026419965.1). Classification (NCBI taxonomy): domain Eukaryota; kingdom Metazoa; phylum Chordata; class Mammalia; order Artiodactyla; family Physeteridae; genus Kogia; species Kogia breviceps. Next base: position 115,901,510 of record NC_081312.1, on the reverse strand, counting down.
CAACAAAAAATTAAAAAGTATTTTTACTCTACAAATCCCCTCCAGTTTTGCTAATGAACTAACTTAAATCTTTAAAAGTACAAGATTATTTTGATGGGCCAAGTTATATCCTGGTATAGCTTTGTTTATATATATATATATATATATATATATATATATATATATATATATATATGGAGAGAGAGAGAGAGAGAGAGAGAGAGAGAGAGAGAGAGAGATTTGGTTATGTTGCCTTCTTTACTTTTAACATTATTTTCTTTTGTACTATATCTTATTTGCTGATAAATCTAGCCTACGTTTATCTGAGAGTTTATTTTATTTTTTTAAAGAATCAAATTCTAATTGTATTGATTCTCAGTTTCCAATCAAGAGTGGAGAATAGTTTTCAAAACAATAGAGGAGAAAAATTTTGAAAACAGTAGAAGAGAAAAATGAGAATCAATAATATATCACAAATCTAATGGAGGGCAGAAAGGAGAAAATGAAAGTTAAAAAATGTGCATAAAAATACAGGGAAAGTATCAGGTGGAATGGAATAAAACAATCAGGTATATCAGTAATGACAATTAATATTCACATATTAGAAAGTATGTTGCTATTAATATTCTATTAAGTTTTTGCTTTTATTTTTAAATTTTCTTCCCTAATATTTCTGTATTTGCTCTGTCAGTTTTTCATGGTGTTCCTAACTTTGTGAGTTGAGCACTTAGATTAATTCATAGTCTTTCTTGTTTTCTAATATATGCTTTTCACACTATAAATTTTCCTTTAGATACCAGTTTTAGCAGCATGAATTTTCCTTATGCACTTAGTTCTATACAGTTTTAAATGCTAATTATTATATCTTGATTGACCATTAATTATAGTTTGAAAAATGTGGTCTTATAATAACAGGGTCTTTTAATATTTGTTGAAACTTGCTTTTCATCCACTTTTGTTCACTTTATTTCTCAATTCTTCAACATTGTTAATAATTTTTATTCACTTGATTTTCAGTTTTGAAAGAGAGGTATTAAAATCTTGCAACATGGCTGTTTACTTGTCCATTTTTCCTGGAAATTCTGTCTTGATAATTTTTGATGCTATTTTGGTAGATGCACACAGGCTCGTTATTTCTGTCATTTCAGATTTGTTCTTTTATCATTATTTAATAATACTAAGTATACATAGTGATGACTTTTGCCTTAAAGTCTATTTAATATTGATATAACAGCTTTTTAAAAAAATTAATACTTTGTTTTAGCTGTGCTCTTAAAATTAGTGTAGAGCCAGATTTTTTTTTAATTTAAAAAGAATTAAAGGAAAACTCGCCAGATGTGTTTGCGATTTTAATAAAGTAGCAAGTGATAAAACAATCATTTGAAATTTTTATAAGTAGTCCTTTCTTTAAACTGTCTTGAAATGACCCAGTTTGAATGCACCGTATGTTTCCTCTGGAAACCTGATTGATACAGGTACCAATACAGGTGTCAACTCAGCTAATGTGATGACATAAGGTCACAAAGCAATTAAACAGCCAAGGCAGTTTTCAAGCACAGAAGGATATGCTTTGAAATCCTGTGATCTGTTGAACACATTGTCCTGCTTCCCAATATCCAACAAATGGGAATGTATAATGTAGGCAGCCAGACAAATACAGTCTGGGAGAGACTCTGAAATATTTTAATAATGAAGTTTTTCATTGAAGGTTTTCCTATGTCCAGGTAATGAGAATTTTGAGTGATTCCTTGGAACTTCTGCATAATGATTTATTTTGCTCCAGAATTAGAGACATGTAGTATTCAGCAGCTTTGATGACATAGTAAAGAAAATTTGGTATGTTGGGGATTTTTTTTAAGGAATTTGGAAATTTTAAGCAAAGAAATTAAAAAGGAGGCAGAACTCCATTAACACTGATCAACAATGTGAATAAAAAGTCAGTTACCTCAGACTTAGTAGAAGGTGGGAGGTTGGAGCCACCCACCCCTCCTTTTTTGCATCCCGAATGACGTGACATATTAAGCTAAGACAGACAGGGTTATGATTAGGAATGGATGGGAAACTGCTTCTGTGAATAACTGGAGGCTACAGAAAGCATGGTACATGTGTAGGCACACGTGTACACACACTGACATACACCAAAGATCCTGGACATACATAGCTGAGACACAGTTAAAAGACAATGAGGGAGCCAGGACAGTGTAGCGTTATGTTAATTGTGCTCTGATACAGAGGAAATAACTGTGTGTTAAAGAGGGTTCTTGCCCTTCAAACACTCACTGACCGAGTTTCCCCCTTACATTAAGTTGTGACAGCATTAATAAATGACACTCAAAACTTTTTTTCCTGTAGATGTATCTGTGGTTCCCTGGTGATGCTTGGGAAGCCATGACTTCCAGGGAGAAAGCCCTGATACAGAGTGTAACTGTACTGGGTTTGAATGGTCAGGCTTCCCTTTTCAAAAGCCTTACCCCAGAACCCAACTATTCCAGGGACTTCTGGAAGAAATGGCAACTGTGTTTAGTGCCAAACTGCTAAACTGACCCCAGGGAAGCGTCTCACTGCTAATGATTCATCCAAGTAAAGACCCTATGGACTGAATGAGTCATCTTAGGTGAGCTCTTTGCAAATCAGCCTGATGTATTTTCTCATTTGATGCCCAGGCTGTCAAACTTCACAATGGTGTCAGATAAGGTGAGCAATCTTGTAACCTGTTCATTTGCTTGAAATAATGACAGCAATAATTTGATCAGGTTTGCCCGACTGTCTCCATTTGAAGTGGACAGTGGTTTCTCCTGTTAAGATTGTGACAAATCAAGACAAGTGTGTGGTTATTATATTCAGTTATGGCACTTGGGTAACTTGAGACAGCTCACTGCTAAGTGAGTAATCCCCATTTACCACCCTGTGCATCCATTTGCTATGATTGGCATATTGCTATGGTTGAACCTGTCTCCAGGTCTCTTATTTCCTTCTGGAACTACATCAGTCCCAAATTCCTGTAGCTGAGCTCAAGTGTATTTATCAGTATTTATCTCTGAAGATATTCCAGTAGGAGTTATTTATAGGTTATACTGAGAAAGCTACTTGAACTCTCTAAGATGAACAAAGATTGACATATGGGTGCTGGAGAAGGGTTATGTTTAGACTTTTTTGATAGAGTAGGATTTGGATCTTTGTTTCCTTCTAGTACACAAGGCAGTTTTCCTTCTAAATTCTTTACACATATTATACAGTCCTCCTTGATATCAAAACCTGAGTCAAGAGGACAATTTGAGAATATTAAAACATTAAAATCAGTTCAACTTAGGCAAATCTATTTTGACAAGTTTCCAGATGCAAACTTGCTCAAATATCTGCTGTGTCTATTGGTGAAAATTTAGGAAATGTCATCTGAACTCTTCATGAAAGTATACCAACAAGTAATTACAAAGAAGTTGTCATGACATTTTTTTTTTCTTCCAATAGATTCTTTTCTTCTGAAATAATAGGCACAATTGTTCCAACTTAATCAGGGTTAGGTTTGGAATATTTTGGCTTTACTTGAATTAAAGCCAACCTTAATAAGTTGTTTTCTGTCTATCTTTCTTTTTTCTCTTCTTATTTATTTATTTATAATGAGAAGAGACAACATATTTGATGAGAACAGGTAGAGAAAACATTGGTAAAAGAAAATTAAATCCCATTATTATAAGATAATTTTCAGAAAATCTTCATTAAAAATAATTTCAAACAAAGCATTTTCTAAAATGTACATTTCAAATGTCTGGTCCAGAAAAATAACAATAAAGTCTATTAAGAGAATTAGGTGTTCAAAATCAAGAAAGTACATGCTGGACTTTATGAGGAGCAAGGTGAAAGGCTGGATACAAAACTGAAATATGGAAAAACAAAAATATGAAGGGGGATGACCTGCAAAGTCTAGAAAAGTTGGTATGGTGTCACTGCTGAGGAAAGTTCTGGAAGCAATTATCAAAAGGGAAGCAATGATCTTAAGTGTCAAAGAAATGAGTCATGTAAGGTAAATTTCACTTACTTGATAAGTTATTCTTTATTACCCTCTTATCTACTCTTCCCTCTCTTTACCCCACCCTACCTCTGGTCCATTCTTCACTCTCCACATTGAATTAGTCTTTCAGTACCTCTACCACATCTGATCGTGCCTTGACACGTTCCAATAGCTTCCTGTGTTTTATGAATAAATGTTCAAACTCCTTTGCATGGAATACAAATTCTTCATGGTTTGGCCATTTACCATACCTTCTTGCTGCTCCCACCACCCAAGTACCACCTCTGCTATGCATTACCTGTTGTGAAATTCACATGAATCCTTCAATACTGGTTTGGTTATCACTCCTGCAAACTCCGTCTGATTGTCATCTATCCTTTCTCCACTACAAAGTAGAGTCGGCCACTCCCACCCCTTGTGCAAAATTAGAGTATACACATGACTTTATTGAGTCAGTACCATACAAACATATTGAGATACAATTTTTAATTTCTATTTCTGATGTCATTTAATAGACTATGAGCTCTCTAGAGCAGAGACAATGTTACTATCATGTTGTTATGCCAAGATAACATGTAAGGTGAGAGAGAAATATTTGTTGTGTTAAGTCATTAATATTTTAGAATTATAATGTGGCAATTTACTCCAAAGTAATCTACAGGCTCAATAAATTCCCTATAAAATTCTGGCATGCATGTTGTAAAAATTGGTAAGACTTTTCAAAAACTTATATTAAAGTGTAGATGATCCAGAATAGACAAAAATATGTATTGGAAGACAACAAAATTGGAGGACTCATATTTTTCAATTTTAAAATGTGCTGTAGGGCTTCCCTGGTGGCACAGTGGTTGAGAGTCCACCTGCTGATGCAGGGGACATGGGTTCATGCCCCGGTCCGGGAGGATCCCACATGCCGTGGAGCGGCTAGGCCCGTGAGCCATGGCCACTGAGGCTGCACGTCTGGAGCCTGTGCTCCACAACGGGAGAGGCCACAACAGTGAGAGGCCTGCGTATCGCAAAAAAAAATAAATAAAATGTGCTGTAAATCTATAATAATCAACATAATGAGGTTCTGAAATAAGTATATGAATACAGAAAATACAGGAGAAAATTTTAGTGACTTTGGACTTGGTGATGAGCTTTTAGATAGGAAACAGTACAATTCATGAAAGAGAAATAAATATGTTGGATTTCATTAAAAATTGTTTTAATTGAAGTATAATTGACTTACAATATTATATTATTTTAGGTGTACAACAGAGTGATTTGATATTTTTATACATTACAAAATGATTATCCCATGAAGTCTAGTTACCAACTATCACCATACAAAATTGTGAAAATATTATTGACAATATTGCCTATGCTGTGCATTACATCATTGTGACATTTTATGACTGGCAGTTTGTACTTCTTAATACTCTCCAACAATTTCACCCATCTTCCACTGCCCTCCCCTCTGGCCACCACCAGTTTATTCTCTGTATCTATGAACCTGTTTCTGTTTTGTCATGTATGTATGTTTGCTTTGTTATTTAGAATCCACATATAAGTGAAATCATATGGTATGGAAACACAAAAGACCATGAATAGCAAAAGTAATCTTGAGAAAAAAAAATGGAGCTAGAGGAATCAGGCTCCCTGACTTCAGACTATAGTACAAAGCTACTGTAATCAAAACAGAATGGTAGTGGCACATAAACAAATCATAGATCAATGGAACAGGATAGAAAGTCCAGAGATAAACCCATGCACTATGGTAATGGTCACCTAATCTATGACAAAGGAGGCAAGAATATACAGTGGAAAAAAGACAGTTTCTTCAAAAAGTTACCACTGAGAAAACTGGACAGCTACATGTAAATGAATGAAATTAGAACACTTCCTAACACCATACACAAAAATAAACTCAAAATGGATTAAAGACCTAAATTTAAGTCCAGATACTACAAAACTCTTAGAAAACATAAGCAGAACACACATTGACATAAACTGCAGTAAGATTTTTTTTTTTTTGATCCATCACCTAGAGAGAAGAAAATAGAAAAGAAAAATAAACAAATGGGACCTAATTGAACTTAAAATCTTTTGCACAGCAAAGGACACAATAACTAAAACAAAAAGACAACCCTCAGAATATGAGAAAATATTTGCAAATGAAGCAAACAAAAAGGGATTAATCTCCAAAATATAAGAATAGCTCATGCAGCTCAATATCAAAAAAACCCCACAAATAACCCAATCAAAAAGTGGGCAGAAGATCTAAATAGACAGTTCTCCAAAAAGACATACAGGTGGCCAAAAAGCACATGAAAATATGCTCAGCATCATTAACTACTAGAGAAATGCAAATCAAAACTACAATGAGGTATCACCTCACACTGGTCAGAATGGCCATCATCAAAATATCTATAAACAATAAATGCTGGAGAGGGTGTGAAGAAAAGGGAACCCTCCCACACTGTTCATGGGAATGTATATTGGTGCAGCCATCATGGAGAAAAATATGGAGGTTCCTTAAAATACTGAAAATAGAGTTACTATATGATCCAGCTATCCTACTCCTGTGCACATATCCAGAGAAAACCATAATTCGAAAAGATACTTGTACCAGTGTGTTCATTGCAGCATAATTCACAATAGCCAGGATATGGAAGTCACCTAAATGTCCAAAGGTGGAGGAATGAAAAAAGAATATATGGTACATATATACAATGGAATATTACTCAGTCATAAAAAATAATGAAATAAGCCATTTGCAGCAACATGGATGGACCTAGAGTTTGTCATACTGAGTGAAGTAAGTCAGACAGAGAAAGACAAATATGATATCATATTGCTTACATGTGGAATCTAAAAAAAAAAAAAAATGGTACAAATGAACTTATTTACAAAACAGGAATAGAGTCATAGATGTAGAAAGCAAGCTTATGGTTACCAAGGGGGAAAGCAGGGGGAGGAATAAATTGGTCAACTGGGAATGAGATATACACTCTACTATATATAAAATAGATAACTAATAAGAACTTACTGTATAGCACAGGGAACACTACTCAATACTCTGTAATGACCTATACGGGAAAATAATCTAAAAAAGAGTTCATATATATATATATATATATATATATATATATATATATATATATATATATGCATAATTGATTCATTTTGCTGTACAGCAGAAACTGACATAACATTGTAAATCAACTATACTCCAATAAAAATTAATTTTCAAAAAGACACATGAGACCAGATGAACTTAACTGATATTTATAGAGCATTCTATATGAAAGCAGCAGAATACACATTCTTTTCAGGTGCACATGGAACCTTCTCCAGGATAGAACACATGATGGCCACAAAGCAAGCCTCAGTAAATTTAAGAAAATTGAAATTATATCAAGCATCTTTTCTGGCAACAATGTTATGAGACTGGAAATCAACTACAAGAAATAAACAGCAAAAACCCCAAAAACGTGGAGGCTAAACAATATGCAACCAATGGATCACTGAAAAAATCAAAGAGGAGATAAAAGAAAATAGCTGGAGACAAATGAAAATGAAAACAAGATGATTCAAAACCTGCGGACACTGCAAAAGCAGTTCTAAGAGGGAAGTTTATAGAGACACAATCTTACCTCAGGAAATAAGAAAAATCTCAAATAAACAACCTCACCTTACACCTAAAACAACTAGAGAAAGAAGAACAAACAAAACCTAAAGTTAGAAGAAGGAAAGAAATCATAAAAGTCAGAAATAAATGAAATAGAGATGAAGAAAACAATAGGAAAGATAAATGAAACAGAAAGCTGGTTCTTTGAAAAGACAAATAAAATTAATGCCTTTAGCCAGACTCATTAACAAACAATGGAAAAGTTACAATCTATACCACAAAAACACAAAGGATCATAAGAGACTACTACAAAAAATTCTACTCCTATAAAATTGACAACCTAGAAGAAATGGAAAACTTCTTAGAAATGTACAATCTTCCATGATGGAACCAGGAAGAAATAGAAAATATGAAGAGACCAATTACCAGTAACAAAATTGAATCAGTTCTTTGAAAATTCCCAACAAACAAAAGTCCAGCACCAGACAGCTTCAAAGGGGAATTCTACCAAATACTTAGAGTTAACATCTATCCTTCTAAAACTTCCAAAAAATAGCAGAAGAAGGAACACTTCTGAACATATCACCCTGATACCAAAACCAGAAAAAGATACCCAAAATAAAGAAACTTACAGGCCAATATCACTGATGAATGTAGATGCAAAAATCCTCAACAAAATATTAGCAGTCTGAATGAAACAATACATTACAAGGATCATTCACCATGATCCAGTGGGATTAATAACAGTGGCGCAAGTATTTTTCAGTATTCACAAATCCATCAATGTGATAAATCACATTAACACATTGAAGACTAAAAGCCATATGATCATCTCAATAGATATAGAAAAAACTTTTGGCAAATGTAACCTATTTTTTATACGGTAGAGTATCTTTTTTGGTTACATCAGTTTTGAGATATAATTCACATAACCTCTTAAATTGTACAATTCAATGTTTCTTTAGCATATTCATAAAGTTACTGATCACTGTCAAGATCATTTATAGAATACATTCATGACCTCAAAACATAGACCTCATACACTTTATTTTTTTCAACACCTTTATTGGAGTATAATTGCTTTACAATGGTGTGTTAGTTTCTGTTTTACAACAAAGTGAATCATTTATACATATACATATACCCTCATACCCCCTCTTGTATATCCCTCCCTCCCACTCTCCCTATCCCACCCCTCTAGGTGGTCACAAACCACAGAGCTGATCTCCCTGTGCTATGCAGCTGCTTCCCACTAGCTATCTACTTTACATTTGGTAGTGTATATATGTACATGTCACTCTCTCACTTTCTCCCAGCTTGCCCTTACCCCTCCCCATGTCTTCAAGTTCACTCTCTAGTAGGTCTGTGCCTTTATTCCCATCTTGCCCCAAGGTTGTTCATGAAATTTTTTTTTTTTCTTAGATTCCATATATATGTGTTAGCATACAGTATTTGTTTTTCTCATTCTGACTTACTTCACTCTGTATGACAGTCTCTAGGTCCACCCACCTCACTACAAATAGCTCAATTTTGTTTCTTTTTAGGGCTGAGGAATATTCCATTGTATATATGTGCCACATCTTCTTTATCCATTCATCTATCAATGGACACTTAGGTATCTTCCATGTCCTGGCTATTGTAAATAGAGCTGCAATGAACATTGTGGTACATGACTCTTTTTGAATTATGGCTATCTCAGTGTACATGCCCAGTAGTGGGATTGCTGGGTCATAATGTAGTTCTATTTTTAGTTTTTTAAGGAACCTCCATACTGTTCTCCATAGAAGCTGTATCAATTTACATTCCCACCAACAGTGCAAGAGGGTTCCATTTTCTCCATACCCTCTCCAGCATTTATTATTTGTAGATTTTTTTGATCATGGCCATTCTGACCAGTTTGAGATGATATCTCATTGTAGTTTTGATTTGCATTTCTCTAGTGAGTAATGATGTTGAGCATTCTTTCATGAGTTTGTTGGCAATCTGTATATATTCTTTGGAGAAATGTCTAATTAGGTCTTCTGACCATTTTTGGATTTTTTTTTTAATTGAACTGAATGAGCTGCTTGTAAATTTTGGAGATTAATCCTTTGTCAGTTGCTTCATTTGCAAATATTTACTCCCATTCTGAGGGTTGTCATTTAATCTTGTTTATGGTTTCCTTTGTTGTGCAAAAGCTTTTACGTTTCATTAGGTCCCATTTGTTTATTTTTGTTTTTATTTCCATTTCTTTAGGAGGTGGGTCAAAAAGGATCTTGCTGTGATTTATGTCATAGAGTGTTCTGCCTATGTTTTCCTCTAAGAGTTTGATAGTGTCTGGCCTTACATTTAGGTCTTTAATTTTTTGAGTTTGTTTTTTTGTATGGTGTTAGGCAGTGTTCAAATTTCATTCTTTTATGTGTAGATGTTCAGTTTTCCCAGAATCACTTATTGAACAGGCTGTCTTTTCTCCACTGTGTTTCCTTCCCTCCTTTATCAAAGCTAAGGTGACCATATGTGCATGGGTTTATCTCTGGGCTTTCTATCTTGTTCCATTGATCTATATTTCTGTTTTTGTGCGAGTACCATACTGTCTTGCTTACTGTAGCTTTGTAGTATAGTCTGAAGTCAGGGAGCCTCATACCTTCACCTCCGCTTTTCTCAAGATTGTTTTAGCTATTTGAGGTCTTTTGTGTTTCCATACAAATTGTGAAATGTTTTGTTCTAGTTCAGTGAAAAGGGCCAGTCGTAGTTTAATAGGGATTGCATTGAATCTTTAGATTGCTTTGGGTAGTAGAGTAATTTTCACAGTGTTGATGCTTCTAATCCAAGAACATGGTATATCTCTCCATCTATTTGTACCATCTTTAATTTCTTTCATCAGTATCTTTTAGTTTTCTGCATTCAGGTCTTTTGTCTCTCTAGGTAGGTTTATTCCTAGGTGTTTTATTCTTTTTGTTGCAATGGTAAATGGGAGTGTTTCCTTAATTTCACTTTCAGATTTTTCATCGTTAGTATATAGGAATGCAAGAGATTTCTGTGCATTAATTTTGTATCCTACTACTTTACCAAATTCATTGATTAGCTCTAGTAGTTTTCTGGTAGCATCCTTAGGATTCTCTATGTATAGTATCATGTCATCAGCAAACAGTGACAGCTTTACTTCTTCTTTTCCTATTTGGATTCCTTTTATTTCTTTTTCTTCTCTGATGGCTGTGGCTAAAACTTCCAAAACTATGTTGAATACTAGTCGTGAGGTTGGGCAACCTTGTCTTGTTCCTGATCATAGTGGAAATGGTTTCAGTTTTTCACCATTGAGGACAATGTTGGCTGTGGGTTTGTCATATATGGCTTTTATTATGTTGAGGTAAGTTCCCTCTATGCCTGCTTTCCGGAGGGTATTTATCATAAATAGGTGTTGAACTTGGTCAAAAGCTTTCTCTGCATCTATTGAGATGATCATAAGGTTGTTCTCCTTCAATTTGTGAATATGGTGTATCACGTTTATTGATTTGCATATATTGAAGAATCCTTGCATTCCTGGAATAAACCCCACTTGATCATGGTGTATGATCCTTTTAATGTGCTGTTGGATTCTGTTTCCTAGTATTTTGTTGAGGATTTTTGCATCTATGTTCATCAGTGACATTGGCCTGTAGTTTCATTTCTTTGTGACATCTTTGGTTTTGGTGTCAGGGTGATGGTGGCCTCATAGAATGAGTTTGGAAGTGTTTCTCCTTCTCCTGTATTTTAGAAGAGTTTGAGAAGGGTAGGTGTTAGCTTTTCTCTAAATGTTTGATAGAATTAGCCTGTGAAGCCATCTGGGTTTTGTTTGTTGGAAGACTTTTAATCACAATTTCAATTTCAGTGCTTGTGATTGGTCTGTTCATATTTTATATTTCTTCCTTGTTCAGTCTCAAGATGTTGTGCATTTCTAAGAATTTGTCCATTTCTTCCAGGTTGTCCATTTCATTGGCATAGAGTTGCTTGTAGTAATCTCTCGCGATCCTTTGTATTACTGCAGTGTCAGTTGTTACTTCTCCTTTTTCATTTCTAATTCTGTTGATTTGCGTCTTCTCCATTTTTTTCTTGATGAGTCTGGCTAATGGCTTATCAATTTTGTTTATCTTCTCAAGGAACCAGCTTTTAGTTTTATTGATCTTTGTTATCATTTCCTTCATTTCTTTTTCATTTATTTCTGATCTTATCTGTATGATTTCTTTCCTTCTGCTAACTTTGGTTTTTTTTTTTTTTTTTTTTTCTTCTTTCTCTAATTTCTTTAGGTGTAAGGTTAGGTTTTTTATTTGATATGTCTGTTGTTTCTTGAGGAAGGATTGTATTGCTATAAACGTCCCTCTTAGAACTGTTTTTGCTGCATCCCATAGGTTTTGGGTCATCATGTTTTCATTTTCATTTGTTTCTAGATATTTTTTTATTTCCTCTTTCATTTCTTCAGTGATCTCTTGGTTATTAAGTAGGATTGTTTAGCCTCCATGTGTTTGTGTTTTTTAGAGATTTTTTCCTGTAATTGATAACTAGTCTCATAGCGTTGTGGTCAGAAAAGATACTTGATATGATTTCAATTTTCTTAAATTTACCAAGGCTTTATTTCTGACTCAAGATATGATCTATCCTGGAGAATGTTCCATGAACACTTGAGACGAAAATGTGTTCTCTTGTTTTTGGATGGAATGTCCCATAACTATCAATTTAGTCCATATGGTTTAGTGTGTCATTTAAAGCTTGTGTTTCCATATTTATTTTCATTTTAGATGATCTGCACTTTGGCGAAAGTGGGGTGCTAATGTCCCCTACTGTGATTGTGTTACTGTTGATTTCCCTTTTTATGGCTGTTAGTATTTGCCTTATCTATTGTGGTGCTCCTATTTTGGGTGCATAAATATTTACAATTGTTATATATTCTTATTGGATTGATCCCTTGATCATTATGTAGTATCCTTCTTTGTCTCTTGTAATAATCTTTATGTTAAAGTCTATTTTGTCTGATATGAGAATTGCTACTCCAGCTTTCTTTTGATTACTGTTCACATGAAATATCTTTTTCCGTCCCCTCACTTTCATTCTGTATGTGTCCCTAGGTCTGAAGTGGGTCTCTTGTAGATAGCATATATATGGGTCTTGTTTTTATATCCATTCAGCCAGTCTGTGTCTTTTGGTTAGAGCATTTAATCCATTTCCATTTAAGGTAATTATCACTATGTATGTTACTATTACCATTTTCTTAATTGTTTGGTGTTTGTTATTGTAGGTGTTTACCTTTTCTTGTGTTTCCTGCCTAGAGAATTTCCTTTAGCATTTGTTATAAAGTTGTTTTGGTGGTGCTGAATTCTCTTAGCTTTTCTTGTCTCTAAAGGTTTTAATTTCTCCGTCAAATCTGAATGAGATCCTTGCTGGGTAGAATAAGCTTGGTCATAGATTTTTCTCCTTCATCACTTTAAATATGTCCTGTCTCTCCCTCCTGGCTTGCAGAGTTTCTGCTGAAAAATCAGCTGTTAACCTTATGGGGATTCCCTTGTGTGTTATTTGTTGTTTTTCCCTTGTTATTTTTAATATGTTTTCTTTGTATTTAATTTTTGATAGTTTGATTAGTATGTGTTTTGGCATGTTTCTCCTTGAATTTATCCTGTTTGGGACTCTGTGCTCCTGGACTTGATTAACTATTTCCTTTCACATATTAGGGATGTTTTCACCTATAATCTCTTCAAATATTTTCTCAGTCCCTTTCTTTTTCTCTTCTTGTTCTGGGACCCCTATAATTTGAATGTTGGTGCATTTAATGTTGTCCGTGAGGTCTCTGAGACTGCCCTCTATTATTTTTTCTTTATTCTGCTCTGCAGTTGTTATTTTCTCTATTTTATCTTCCTGGTCACTTATCCATTCTTCTTCCTCAGTTATTCTGCTATTGATCCCTTCTAGATAATTTTTAATTTCATATATTGTGTTGTTCTCATTGTTTGTTTGCTCTTTAGTTCTTCTATGCCCTTGGTAAATGTTTCTTGTATTTTCTCCATTCTATTTCCAAGATGTTGGATAATCTTTACTACCATTATTCTGAATTCTTTTTCGGGTAGACTGCCTATTTCCTCTCTATTTGTTAGGTCTGGTGCATTCTTACCTTGCTCTTTCATCTGCTTATGTTTCCTTGTCATCTCATTTTGTTTAACTTACTGTGTTCAGTGTCCCCTTTTTGCAGGCTTCAGGTTTGTAGTTCCCATTGTTTTTGGTGTCTGCCTCCAGTAGCTAAAGTTGGTTCAGTAGGTTGTGTAGGCTTCCTGGTGGAGGGGACTAGTGCCTGTGTTCTGGTGGAAGAGGCTGGATCTTGTCTTTCTGGTGGGCATGTCTATGTCTGGTGGTGTGTTTTGGGGTGTTTGTGACCTTATTATGATTTTAGACAGCCTCTCTGCTAATGGGTGGTGTTATATTTCTGTCTTGCTAGTTGTTTGGCATAGGGTGTCCAGCACTGTAGCTTCCTGGTTGTTGAGTTGAGCTGGGTCTTAGCGTTGAGATGGAGACGTCTGGGATATTTTCCCCATTTGATATTATGTGGAGCTGGGAGGTCTCTGGTGGACCAATGTCCTGAACTTCACTCTCCCACCTCATATCATAGCCCTGACACCTGGCTGGAGCATCAAGAGCCTGTCATTCACTCGGCTCAGGATAAAAGGGAGAAGAAAGAAAGAAAGAAAGAAAGAAAGAAAGAAAGAAAGAAAGAAAGAAAGAAAGAAAGAAAGAAAGAAAGAAAGAAAGAAAGAAAGAAAGAAAGAAAGAAAGAAAGAAAGAAAGAAAGAAAGAAAGAAAGAAAGAAAGAGAAAAGAAATAAAATGAAATAAAATAAAAGTTATTAAAATCAGAAGTAATTATTTTAAAAAATTTTTAAAGTAATTTTTTAAAAAAAATGAAAGAAAGAGGAGAGCAGACAAACCAAAAAACAAATCCACTAATGCTAACCAGCACTAAAATCTATACTAAAAAAAACCAAAAAAAACCAATGGACAAACAGTATCCTAAGACAAATGGTAAAAGCATAGCTATGCAGACAAAATCACACACAAAGCATACATATACACACTCACAAAAAGAGAAAAAAGGAAATGAAAAATATATCATTGCTTCCAAAGTCCACCTCCAGTATTAGGGAGGATTCGTTGTCTATTCAGGTATTCCACAGACGCAGGGTACATCAAGTTGGTTGTGGAGATTTAATCTGCTGCTCCTGAGGCTGCTGGGAGAAATTTCCCCTTCTCTTCTTTGTTCGCACAGCTCCTCCGGGCTCAGCTTTGTGTTTAGCCTGGCCCCTCCTCTGCATGTAGGTCGCCTGAGGTCGTCTGTTCTTCACTCAGACAGGACTGGGTTAAAGGAGCAGCTGATTCGGCAGCTCTGGCTCACTCAGGCTGGGGGGAGGGATGGGTACGGAGTGCAGGGCAAGCCTTCAGTTGCAGAGGCCGGTTTAACATTGCACCAGCCTGAGGCATGCCATGTGTTCTCCTGGGGAAGTTGTCCCTGAATCATGGGACCCTGGCAGTGGTGGGCTGCACAGGCTCCCGGGAGGGGAGTTGTGGATAGTGACCTGTGCTTCCACACAGGCTTCTTGGTGGCTACAGCAGCAGCCTTGGTGTCTCATGCCCATCTCTGTGGTCTGCGCTGATAGCCGTGGCTTGCATCTGTCTCTGGAGCTCCTTTATGTGGTGATCTTAATCCTCTCTCCTCTCTTGCCTCTTAGGCAGCTCCAGACTTTTTCCCGGACTCCCTCCTGGCTAGCTGTGGTGCACTAGCCCCCTTCAGGCTGTGTTTACGGAGCCAACCTCAGTCCTCTCCCTGGGATCCATTTGAAGTTGGGGCCTCAGCTCCCAGCCCCCACCCGTCCCGGCGGGTGAGCAGACAAGCTTCTCAGGCTGGTGAGTGTTGGTTGGTACCGATCCTCTGTGCGGGAATCTCTCCGCTTTGCCCTCCGCACCCCTGTTGCTGTGCTATCCTCCCTGGCTCTGAAGCTTCCCCCTTCCGCCACCCACAGTGTCCATCCACGAAGGGCCTTCCTAGTGTGTGGAAACCTTTCCTCCTTCACAGCTCCCTCCCAGAGGTGCAGGTCCTGTCCCTATTCTTTTGTCTCTGTTTTTTTCTTTTTGTCCTACGCAGGCACGTGGGGAGTTTCTTGCATTTTGGGTGGTCTGAGGTTTTCTGCCAGCATTCAGTAGGTGTTCTGTAAGAGTTGTTCCACACGTAGATATATTTCTGTTGTATTTGTGGTCCACGTCTTACTCTTCTGCCATCTTGAAGGTCCCCCCTCATACACTTTAACTATCACCTCACTGCCAGTCACCCATACCCCAAGCCCTAGGCAACCGGTATTCTACTTTCTGTCTCTATAAATTTGCCTTTATTATACGTTGTTGAATTTGATTTGCTAGTATTGTTTTGAGCACTTCAGCATCTATATTTATAATACATATCTATTCTGTAGATTTATTTTTTTTATTATGTCTTTACCTGGTTTGATATCTGGGTAATATTGGCCTTATAAAATGAATTTGGAAGGGTCCCCTAACATCTTTTTTTTTTTTTTTTTGATAGTTTGTGAAGAAATAGTATTAATTTTTTTAATGTTTGGTAAAATTCACCAGGGAAGCCATATCAGCTTAGACTTGTTGTTGTTAGTGGTAGTTTATTCATTAGTTATTAAAACACTTCACTTTTTATATGACTCTTCAGATTCTCTATTTTTTCTGGATTCAGCTTTGCATATTTTTGTTTTTCCAGGAATTTGTACATTTCTTCTAAGTTATCTTATGTATGGTTATACAGTTTTTCATATTCCTTTTAATTTTAGTAGAATCAGTAGGAATATCTGCTGTTTTATTTGTTTCCTTTCATTGAGTCTTCTCTTTTATTTTCTTTGTCAATCTAATGAAAGTTTTGCCATTTTGTTGATCTCTTCAAATAATCAATTTTTGGTTTTGTTGATTTTTATACTGTTTTTCTATTTCATTAATTTCTGCTCTAATTTTTGTTATTTTCTTCTGTTTGACATAGGTTTCATTTTTTTTTTTTTATTAATTTCTTAAGTTGAAGGATTAGGTTATTGAATTTTTCTTTTTTAATGTAGGCCTTTCTAGCTATAAAAAGTCCTTAAGCACTATTTTCACTAAAATCCATAAGTTTTAGCATGTTGTGTCTTCATTTAATTCCATTAAAAGTCATTTATAGTTTCTCATTTCTTTCTTGATGCATTAGTTATTTAGGAGTTTGCTGTTTCAGTTTTCACATATTTCTGAGTTTCCTTAATTTCTTTCTATTATTGATTTAAATTTTATTCCACTGTGGTTATAAGAGCATAAGCATTTATCTTCTTTAAATTCTTTAAAATATATTAAGGTTTGTTTTATGGCCTACTGTAAGGTCTATCCTGGAGTATTCTCTTTGTGCACTTCAGCAGAGTATACATTCTACTGTTTTGGATGGAGTGTTCTACAGAGCTCTGTGTAGGCCTATTTGGTTTATAGCACTGTTCAAGTCTTCTATTTCCTTATTGATCTTCTTACTATGATGTTTCTGGATAGCTTTGTGTTTATCCTACTTAGAGTCCTTTAAGCTTCGTTGATGTGTGGATTAAAGTTTTTCATCAGATTTAGACATTTTTCTACTATTATTTATTTAAATATTTGTTTCTCCTCCTTTTCTCCTTCCTGTTCTCCTGGAATAGCTTTGTGCATACATTTGTGAGCTTAGTGATTTTCCACATTTCTTTGCACCTTTTAATTTTTCTTCATTATTTTTTTCTCTCTATAACTCAGATTGCATAAGCTTTACTGATTTATTTTCAAGTTCACTAATTCTTTCTTCTGTCAGTTCGTATCTACTATTGGATCCTTCTAGGGGATGTTTCTTTCAGTTATTGATTTTTTCAGCTCCAAATTTCTATTGTTTTTACAATATTATTTCTATCTCTATATCAATATGTCTTATTTGCTACAACTTTATCATCATATCATTTTTAATTTCTTTTAGCATGGTTTCCTTTAGTTTTTAAAATATATTTATAATGGCTACATTGAAGCCTTTAACTGTTAAAACTAACATCTGGTTGATCTCACAGGGAGTTTCTATTTTTCCATTGCCCAGTTTTTTGTTTTTTTTTTTCTGTGTCAGAACTTCCTATTTATTTGCATGATATAGCTATATCTATATCTATCTATCTATCTATATATATATATCATACTGATAAAATTGCTATAACATTGACACAGTTGTTATAATATATTTTTTAATATAGTACCCCACACACAAATATATATTAAATACATATATGCATATGTATATATATTTAATGCTGTAGAAACTTTGGTTATTGTTCTCCTTTCCACTCTTTGAGATTTATTGATATTTGTTCATTAATAATTTTAGTGACTAGAAGGATTATTTTAGCAAAGTCTATTTCACCCCCACAGTGTGAGCCATTGGCATTGCCATATGAAAGTGAAGTCTTAGGTATGAGCACTGTCATCCTGGGATGATGATTTTTGTTTGTTTGTTTGTTTGTTGTAATAACACCTAGATGTTAAGCTCCACTAATTTCTAGCTTATTTCTCTATCATTTTCGAAAATGACCTGGGATATAAATTGTTACACAGAGTCATTCAATGAAATTCAGTCGCCTTTACAAGGATAGTTTTTGAGTTCTGTATTTGAAATTGTTTTGGTCTCTTTCCCTGTTTTTTTTTTTTTTTTTTCCTGAAAAATTAGTCATATAATAGTGTAGCTTATATTTCTAAGGAATCTACCAGTTTCCTTTTAATTACTTTTCACCACACTTTCCATTGTTTTTTAAAATTCGCTTGGGTTTAATTCCCCATACTCCATCTCAATTGAGTCAGTTCCTTGGGAAGAGATTCAGAGCTCTCTGTTTTATGGACTGCCTCTACCCTGAGGCAAAATATCTGTTAAGGCTCTGGAGTTGGGGATGGGGACAAAGATATACTTCTCTCTGAGAGATATCCATTATCAAGTCAGCATTCAACTGAGGATGGACGGTTATAGACCAGGTTGTAATCTCTGGTCTTCTCCATTTGTTTCTTATAAAACAGGGCAAACAAACTGAAGTATAGGTTATCTGGGTCCCAGTATTCTTAGTTTATTTCACTCAGGATAGAGCCTTTATCCCACAAGTAGGAACTGGACATAAGAACTGACTCTTGACTGTGTTTCCCTAAAACATAGTCTCTGCAACAGCTAACTGAAGCATGACTAGAAATGTTGATGCCCTGCCTCTCCTGGAAAGATACCATAGCCCTTTGACTGACAGCTGTTGAAGAGGAATCATTGTATGGAAGATTGCACCTGTCTGGAGTAGAGTTTCCATAACACTGAGATGGGATGGAAGATGGAGGGAATGGGCCATGGTTCAAATGCCACAGACTCACTGTTTTTACTTTAGTTTTAGTAGGTTTTCTCAATTAAATATTTCTTCATTGCCTGTATGTCCTTAGAACCATTTTCAGAGATTTTAAATGGTCATTTAAAAATTGTCACTGTTATAATTCTTACCCATTTTATTTGGGAGCTGTTCTGCATTACTCCTCAGGGTGCTATAACAGAAATTCAGCTGTTAGGGCTTTTTAAGATTAGTTTCCTAAGCTATCTTGGTGATCTTGTGGGAGAGGGAAGGCTCTTACACTGATTTTTCCTGCAGAAGATAAAACACAGACTAGGACTTAAACTGAGCTGGTGTATGGGCTTCAGCAGCTGTTTGTTTTAGGGAATTTGGAAGTGAGAGGAGAGGAGATCATGTTCATGTCACCATGTTTCAGAATCCTGCTTCCCTTTTTTTTCTGAAATAGCTTCACTGAGCAGAAGAACAAAACACCCAACAATTTATTCATGTGAGCAAACTTTTCCAAAAATATTCAGTTTGCTCTATTTAAATTGGCACCATGGTAAGGAATAAAATCCAACTCATTATCTTCAGACCCTATGTCTAATTCTATGAGAATCTTTTGTGGTGTACATATTTTGCATGAATAATTTCATGGCTCTTTCTCTTTGACCTTTGGCTATATTAAACAAAACAATCACAAGGTTTACAAATGAGAAACATAAGAAATATATAATAATCAAAATTTAAAATACATAACATAACCTTTCAGAATAAAAATGAAAGTTTTGGTAATTTGATATCAAATGTATCAATTAAATGTATTTTATATCCAGAAATACAGGACAATTGAATTAATATGTGTTTGAAATGAAGATATTCATAGCAATGAACTCTAGATCATACACACTAATGCATCTTAGAGAATTCTTCAATACATTTAGTAATTGGATCTCATTGTCAGCAAAAATTTTAAATGATATTTTCCATAATTGTTTGTAAAAACATTTATATTTGCCACTTGAAGAATTCTTCATTGTCTTTTTCTATGCAGATGAATTTAAAATAATTATTGTGTACTCAGTTTTGTTCATCATCAGTTTCTTAATGATTGATGCTGATGATGTTTTTTCTTTCTGTCAGAAGTGTGGATTTTGTCAAGGATCTAAGGTGAATACTGACACTATAGAGATGTGCACTGGTAAACGTATGTGACTAAATGAATAAAACTTTTAAATGAAGTTTTATTACTCTCTGGGCTATTTTCTTACTCTCTGGGCTAATGTTTAAAATGCCTTATATATTTTGATATTCCCAGGGACTGGATCAATGTAGGCACTCAATAAACGTCAAAACACACATTAATTGACCACTTGATAATTTATAACATGGCTCTACAGTTTTAACTTATTTATATAATTGGTATCACTCATAAAACAGATGCATTATCAGTGAAAGAACCTTTGGAAATACAAATATTTAGTGTATATATATGTGTGTGTGTGTGTGTGTGTGTGTATATATATATATATATATATATGTATATATATATATATATATATGTATATACATAATAAAGCGGATGTTACCCAAGTTTACACAATCCAAAAATGAGCAGTGATTGATATAATATGAATATGTATATTTCTAGTATATATTTTTTTATGCCTAAAATTTTAAAAATAGACATAAAATAATTTATCATGACTATATCACAACTAACAATCATTTCTCTATTGTGGGCTATTTAGGTAGATTTTAGTTTTTTCTCTATAATGAAGTAGTTTTCTCTATTAAAAAAAAGTAGTTTATGGATTTCTCTATAGCAAAGTGTGCTGAGATAAACATTTTGTAGATATCTTTATCTATATCTTGAACAATTTTGATGAAAAGATCCTAGAAGTGGGATAACAATGTCATAGTATAAAACTTCTTTAGAGCTCTTGAGGGATATTGTCAAATTGCTATGGTTCTTGGATAAATTTAGGATAGTGTTATTTGGTTCTGGTTGTTTCAAAGAAGATCATTTGAACCAGAAGTTTGAAATTTAGTAATGTGGACTTCAGTCTTTCTAAAAATGGAGATTTAAAAAATTAGAGTCACCTCAAAACAAAATGGGCTTCTTCGAGATGTCTGAGTTTCATTGCTCTCTTATCTGCATGCTTTACATTAACCCTGGTGAGTCTACCCTCCTGTTGCCCTCTCCCACTCCTGTACAACACCTCACCTCCAGACCCCCGCTTGGTGCATGATAAGAGCTATTGCTGCTGCTGTCACTACCAATGATGTCTATGGAGGGTTTGCTGTGTTAAGGCATCATGGTAAGAACTTCTTCTTCCCACATCTTTGTTCTACTTCTCAAAACTCTATTTTGAACATATTCTTTTTCCTCTCTCTGAGAAAGAGAGTCAATCTGTCTGCCTCATGCTAAACATGGCAGTGCCCAGGGCTAGAGTCTCCATAAACTATGAGTGTTGTTGCTCTCTCTGACTCCACTGTTGGGTAATCAACTTCTTCCTCACACTTTATCCCATCAATGGCATCCAATAGTATGAAATTCAGTAGATCTAACCTATATCTCTGCTCTGTGCTTTCTGCTTTCTGAAAAATCCTGAGTTATTATTGCCCTTGTGTGGACATGGTGGGTATACATCATGATCCTTCTGAACCATTATTCAGTTGTATGTATTTGTTTTGTTCTGTCTATTAATATATATGGACAAGGTATGTGTTTAAATAATTTTCTGTTGAGAACCTGTTTCATTTTTGTGAGAGAACAGAGTAGTTTAATGGAATCTTCAAAGGGAAAGTGAGTTTCTCACAGAAGGTAAAGGAATATCCAGTACTTCTGACAAGAACAGAAGACAAAAAAAAAAAAAAAAAATCAGTGAAAGTATATTGGGGACATTTCTGATATGAATGTGAATACAGTATTTCAATTTGGGTATAATTCATGTGTAAATATTTTATATTGAAATTTGTTTTGATTGAGAGTGTTAGAGAAGAGAGAGGGAGAGAGAGAATGAGAGAGAGAAAATGCTTACATGTTGGTAAGAATGAGAGAGAGAGTATTGAAAATATTATAAAAACTACAAAAGTATCAGATATCAGAGTTAGGATGACTTACGTCTCAATGCTGACTTTAAAAGAAATAGAGTATAATTAACCTATACAAATTATCTCTTGTAGACATAATTAACTCTCTGGGAATTATCCAAATTCTGTCAGGAGGTGATGGGGAAACTCACTATGAGAGTTTTATGGCATCTAAAAACAAGAAGAGAATCTTGCTCATCTGAGATTATTGTGAAAACTAGGACCAAGTGGAAATGTTACTCAGACCCTGGGGTCAGGAATAAGAGAATTCAATGGGGTTACACTTTCTCCGCAAGGCAGGCTCCTGAGGGTAGCTCAGCTTCGGCCAAAGATAGAAAAGCCAGAGTGAGAGAAGTGACAGGAACCCCTGATTGGGGGATTCTGAGACAAAGGCTGTTTATGAAGAAAATACATCTTGAAAGTAATAGGCATAAGCAATTGTGAAAATATTTAGATGAAATCATAAATTGTTAGAGTTGGAAATATTTATAGTTAGGATTGAGTTTTTCAGGTGAGGTAGATATGTCCAAGAGTTGTTAAGTGACAAGTCCAAAGTGACACAGCAAGTATCAAAAAATCAAAGAGGGATCTCACGTTTCTTGAAAGTTATTCACCCTGATATTCTTGTGTCATCTCTAATCTCTATTAGGATCGTCATTGTCAATCAGGGAATAACAGATCCTCAGTCTGCCAGGTCATCCACATCTGTGCCCAATCTTCATTGCTATGGCAACAATGTCCAGGGTAAGTTGTATTCACTTTCTGTGGCTGCTGTAACAACTGACTACAAACTGGGTGGCTTAAGCAAGCAGAGATTCATTCTCTCACAATTCTGGAGTCCAGAAGTCCAAAATCAGTATCACTGGGCTGAAATCAAGGTGTTGGCAGGGTTGGTTGCACTCCTTCTCAAGGCTCTAGGGAATAATCCTTGCATCTCCTAAATTCTGGTGGCTTCTGTATTCTTTGTCTTCTGGCCACATCACTCAAATCTCTGCCCCTGTCTTCTCATTGCATCATCCTTTGTGTGTGTTCAAATGTACCTCTGTCTTTCTCTTATAAGGATACTTGAGATTGCATTTAGGCCCAACCTGATAAGCCAGAATAATCTTCCCAAGTCAAGGTTTCATTCACATCTGCTTTGTCTTTCCCTTTCAAAATAACATTATAAGGATTAGGTCCTAATATCTTTGGGGCACTTTATTCAAGCTGCTACATAAGTTCTCATTGTACTCTGGACTTAGGCGAAACAAGGAATGGCCACTCTCTATTTGAAAAGTATAATAGCTTTTGCTGCCTGAAAAATATATGAATAATGGGGAGGAGATTTGGGAGTCACATTTTTTATAGATAGTATTAAATCCATGAGTGACTGCTTGTCCCTAGAGAATAAGTGTAGATAGAAAGGAAACAAGCACAAAGCTGAGCCCTGGTGCTCTTTAAGCTTAGGAGTCAAGGAGCTGAGTAGGATTTTGAGAAGCGTGTTCAGAAGGTGAAGCCAGTGGACTAGGAGGAGAGCGGAAAAGAGGAGAGGTAAACTATGTCAAATCTGCAATCAACTACATGGATACTAAAATCACCAAAGATATAGCGTGAGTCATATTAATGCAGCAGACAACGAATGAGCAGGGGGTAAAATATTTGAGGAACTGGAGGAATCTCAAGGAGGAAGAAGGAGTTATCATAACAAAATTCTCATTTTTTCTCACTAAACATTTATTCAATATGTGACATTAGTAAACATTTTTTATTAACGCTCATTCAGACTTTAAGTCTCTCTTCTAGTTGTTTCTGTGACAAGATCAAAATATTAAAAGAGGACTGGTTGCTCTTCTCTTTGAAAAACATGATTAGGAAAATGAAAAGACAAATCACAGATCATGGGGAAGTATTTGCAAAGCATACATCTATAAAAGACTTATATTCGGATTTTATAGAGAACATGTACAACTCAATAAAAGAGACAACAGTGCAATAAAAATAGGACAAAAGGACAAGCACATCACAAAGTGCTCATGAAAACTAAAACCATATCACAATATATCTACTAAAATGGTGAGAGTAAAGGAAATGGACAATACAAAGTGATGGTGAAGATGTGGAGGAATTGGAATACCTTATGTTGCTGATAAGAAGGAAAAATACTGCAGACACTTTGGAAAATAGTTTGACAGATTCTTATAAAATTAAACACTCATTTATATGACCCAGCAATTCCACTCTTAGATATTACCTAGTAAAAGCATATATATATACACAAAGATCTATATGCAGAAGTTTATAGTAGCTTGTTAATAATAACACCAGGGCTTACCTGGTGGCGCAGTGGTTGAGAGTCTGCCTGCCGATGCAGGGGACACGGGTTTGTGCCTCTGTCCAGGAAGATCCCACAT
Source organism: Kogia breviceps (assembly GCF_026419965.1). NCBI lineage: Eukaryota > Metazoa > Chordata > Mammalia > Artiodactyla > Physeteridae > Kogia > Kogia breviceps. The sequence continues at coordinate 115,877,058 of NC_081312.1, read as the reverse complement.
GCCGCGGAGCAGCTAGGCCCGTGAGCCATGGCCGCTGAGCCTGCACGTCCGGAGCCTGTGCTCTGCAACGGGAGAGGCCACAATAGTGAGAGGCCCGTGTACCGCAAAAAAAAAAAATAATAATTAAAATTTAAAAAAAATATATATATATATATAACCCCAAACTAGAGACAATTGCACTATCCATCAACTAGTACATGAACATAAAATTGTGGTACATTCATAAATTGGAATACTGCTTAGCAATAAGAGGGAACAAAGTTGTGACATATGCAATAAAATGGTAAAAAGGTAAATCTCAAAAGTAATATGTGACACGAGAGAAGACCAAAGGAAAAGGCTATGTATTGTATTATTTCATTTACATAATGTATGATTGAATTGTGTTCCCCCAAATCATATATTGAAGTCCTAAGCCCCAGTACCTCTGATATGACCATATTTGGAGATAAGCATTTTTACAGAGGTATTCAAGTTAAACGAGGTCACCCAGATTAGGGTGGGTCCTAATCCAATAAGTAGTATACTTATTAAAAGGGGAAATCCAGGAACAGACACACATTCATAGAGGTAAGATGATGTGAAGACACAGGGAGAAGATGGATACCTACACACCAAGGAGAGAGGATTGAACCAGATTCTTCTCTCATTGACCTCAGAAGGAACCAACCCTGCTGATAGTTGATCTCAGGTTTCTAACCTCTAAGACTTTGAGACAATAAATGCCTATCGTTTAAGCCACCCAGTTTGTGGTACTTTGTTACAGCAGCCCTAGGAAACTAATTCAGGTTACTTCTGGAAAAGGCAAAATTATAGAAACAGAAATCAGATGAATGGCTTCCAGAGAGGATAGAAGGAGGGGATTTACTACAAGGAGGCATAAAGGAACTTTTTTGGATAATGAACATTTATTTATTGATGGAGGTGGTAGATATGTACATAATATACATATCTACAAAAATTCATTACACTCTACATCTCAAAAGGATGAGTCTTACTCTATGTAAATTACACCTTGATAAGCCTGACTTTAGCACAGTTTTCAGCCTTTCTTTTGTTACTCTGCTGTTGGTCTCTATTGAGTTCATCATGGTGATGAGTAGAGATGAACGTGGAACATGAGAGGAATAGTAGAAAGAGAGAAAAGGATGAAGTGGAAGCAAGAAGTAGGAAAGAGGAGAGATGAGAAATGATGAGGCTAAGCAACAGAGGAGAATGGGACTTTTGAAGAGACAGAGAGACCTAAGTTACAAGGAGTAACTTTGGGGAGAGGGACTGGTAAAGAGAATTGTTGGGAAGTGTTACTGTGCTCAGTTGAATGAACCCTTTTCCATTATTATGCCCTCAAGGAAACTGTTAGTAAAAATTTACATCTTTCTCAGAGTTTTTGGAGTAGAAATAATGTTCATTGATCCCTATCACTCTTCTGAGCAGAGCCTTAAAAGTGGGACCCTCTTTTGCTCAAACTGCTTTTTATTTATTTATTTATTTATTTATTTATTTATTTATTTATTTACCTACTTTCCCCACAGAGCAGGGATCAGAGCTGATGAATTGTACAGCATTTGCCTTCTCTCTCCCCTGCTCCTTGCACCTAGCACAATTTCAATTGGAACCTGATGGCTGACCCTTGAATTTCAACTGAAATGAATCTACTTTTCCATTTTCTATAGTGATGGCTTAAGTTGAAAGAAAAAGCATCTGGAATATATTAATCCCAATAAAATAAGCCCATAATGCCATTGAAATAATCTCTCTGTGTAAGTATTTGCATAAACCTTGTATATCTACATATTAAATTGTTTACAAGCATATTTTTTATGAGGAAACAGTTCTAGACAGTCTTCCTAGTAAATAGAATTAAAATTGTGTTCTTTGATTTTTCCTATACCTCAGGGTATGAGAAAGTATGTCTTTGATTCTGTACAACAATTAAAGCAAAGTTTTCCAAGTGTGCAAAGGTAAGTTTGAAGCCAATATTTTGAAGGATGCATATTTCAGTGGTACCAAATTCCCATTTTGTTTTCTATTTATGGATATAATCAGGGGCTGGAAGAATTACTCTCTGCTCAAATA